>NC_141766.1:11607318-12312318 GCF_982258835.1 Parasteatoda tepidariorum | reverse complement strand
TCTAGAAATAAATTACAGTACTTGCACAATCATTGAATATGACTGATATAATAAATATCCATTTGGTCTGAGAATATTTTTAAAATACTCATTCAAGCTTAATAAATTATATCTTTTGTTTTTATTTATTTTCTTTAAAACATCCACTGCATATCAAGATTATAAATGAATTAAAGTGCTTTTTTGCATTACAGCTTACCTGATAGTTAATTTAATATATAAAGAATATTTATTATTTAAACAGAATACATTTATATGAGCATGATTTCTCTTTTATACATCATATTTTGTAAATAAAATATGTTATGTTAAGATTATGGTAGATAAGTGATCTAATAAAAACAAAATATACATTGAATATATAAAATATTTAAAAAAATTAAGTTTTATAATTCAATAAAGTTTTTTTTTTTTTTTTAAGAGAATGCCATTGTTTTCATAGGATCCTTAAAAAATTACATTAATCAAATTTGAGACTTAATATATGATTTAACTCCTATATATCATATTTACTATATAAAAAAGTCACCTTATGGAAATTTGATTTTATTTATTTTAAAGAAAAGAACTTTCATAGAACTTTGCAAAATGTATATATTTTTGAGACTTAATGAATGATTTATGTAAAAACTATTATATTTCGTAAATAATAAAAAAATTACCTGAAAATTGTTAAATTTTTATTTTTAAAGTTACAATTAAATTATCGTGCAAAGTGAATCAAAAATAAATTATGAGTATGATAGGTAAATATATATAGGAATGGTTTTATATGAGAACCTATGTATCAATAACTTTGGATATCAGTTATAGATTAACCTGACTATTGTTCTAATTATAATTTATGCTACATTGATATTATGGATATTGACTAACCACTATTGCAATTATAGCAAAACAATAATATCAGGAATTGAAATAAGATATCTAAAGAGAAAATTCATTCACACATTGCTAGAAATTTAATTAGTTTGAAAAAAATATTTTTATAGTTTAAAGAAACTTTTTCAAAGTTATCATTTTTTATTAATGAAACAAAAATACGATAAAAAAAAATCAAGTTGGAAAAGTTAACTATCATGCTTTATAAAATTTCAGGCGAATGCACACATGGATTTACTGTCGGTATTAAACTAGACCAAATTATTGTGTTTTATGTAGCACATTTAAATAGTTGAAGACACTTGAAAAGTCACACAACATTATACATAATAATTTAAACAATCAGCATATGTTGTATCGGGGGATAACCTTTTAACCAGCTTAAAAGAACATCTTTGACTCACCTAATGGTATCCACAATTTCGGTCGCTTTATCATATTTATCCTACAATAAGAGAAAGTATAATTATTAGTAAATTTACATGCAACAAGTTATTGCTATAAATATAGAAGTGTTTAGTAATATCATAAAGCAATCGAGGTTGTTAAACTTAGCTGATAAGCATTTAATAAACAAATACATAAACAAAGCTTTGTAATGTTAGTTTACCGATGTTGTTAATGGCCATTGGTACACAGCTGGTTCAAAACCGCATGGGCTATGAAGCCTAAGCTCCATAGCCATTTACGTTTTTTTATGCACTTAAAAAGAACCGTGTTTAAACATTAATATAAAATTTAGCTTTCAATTAAAAATCTTTTCCGCCCATTCTATACCCTTTGTAATCACTCCTTCCCTCTCTTCCTCAACCATTCATTACACATTCTGAGAAGCGTCTATCACGTGACCCTCAATGTAAAATGTCATTGGTCGTTTGAGTAAATAGCTTTCTATAAAAGTACAGTCATGGTTATTAGAAGATTTCTAAGCAAAAGATCTTCTTACTTTTTTTTTATCATTTAAAAGCTTTTAACAAGCATGTATCGCTTGTACAATCCATTTAAAAACTATTTTTCAAAGGATAAAATGAAAAAGTGCTCGTTTCACTTTAGAAAAATAGGCAAACAGAAACGTTCCAATAACCTACCTCTTAAATCAATACCCGCATCTTGTCTGCAAGAACGCATCTAGTGATAATACAAAAAAAAAAAAAAAAAAAGCTGAGAATGTCGATAAGAATTAAGTATGTAGCTTTTATTAATTACAGTGCGTTGGAAGCAGTTTAAACAGTAATTTTGCAACATCGGGCACTTTTCCACCCTTATTCACAAAATCCTCTTCCTTATCTACAGTTTCAAATAAAATTTTAAAAAGTCTCCTCATTTTCTCTTACATCTCCTTTAAGAACAACAAGAGCATGAACCTAATAATTCCAAACAAAATTAATGTATAGGCTATCATAACCAAAATTCTTTAGAATGATGCAGTGGTGAAAATAACACTTCAAAATATGCAACACAAGGGGGTGTGGTATTCCAAGGTGTACAACAAGAGAAACAAAAGCAAAATGTTGCACAATAATAATTTTATACATCCGACTGAGGCAAATGCATTTCAAACGTTAATGCTGAGTAGGATCCTCCAATTTCCAGATTTCTTTTCCTATATTTGATGATAATGGTACGCAAATGGCCCGAATGAAGAATATAAAAAAAATTCTAACCACAATTTTTTTAACAGAATCTAAATAATCAAAAATCATTTTATTTCATAAGATAGGAAATTTGTAACTGTAATATTCTCTGATTAATTCACCACACAAGGACATTCGAAATACGAGCTCCTCTGCCAATTATTTTGGAACATACAAAGGCAAATTTTAAACTGTAAAACTTTGAAAATATGTATTTGGCAATCTTCGTAAAAGCATTCAAAATTACTTCGTATTAATATAGTAATTTATTTTATAAAAATTATTCTCTTTAAGTTTTGTTTAACATTATGACTAGCTGTTATTCTTACATTTTTCTGTCCCGCAGTGGACTGATCGTTAAGACACGGTTCCCAGCAGATCACCGAAGTCAAGCATCACTGGCTGCGGTCAGTGTGCGGGTGGGTGACCACTTGGATCAGTCTGCGTAGGGACCGAGGGTGTGCGGTATTGGTTCTCGTTAAACTGTGCTACCGTAAAGTGCTCGACTTCGCGCGCAGGTCGTTGGGCTACCGAAGCGGGGGTGCCATCCCCTCCGCAAAGGATCAAAATTGTGATGGCATGTCTTCGGATCATCCTCCGGGATGTTTCCCAGACCGTCGCCAATAGCCCATTGTGCAGCTCTAGTGCGACGTAAATTAACAACAACAACAAATAATCCATACTCGAATCTGCTATCATTTAATCAGTACTTGAATTTACTGTCAGTTGATCATTACCCCACATTATTGTTAGAACCCACTATCTTTTTATCGGTTTTTAGGGAGGGAATGGGACACCCCGGGGGGTGGTAAACGCATCATCAAGAGGCCACTGTGTGGTAAAAATTTATTTAAATAAATAATAAATGAATTGAAAAAATTAATTTGTGAGCACCGAAATTTTTTGAAAATTCATTAGACTGATAATTACAAAATATTAAAATGAAATTGTTTAATTTTTCCTATAAAAATATGCTATGAAACACACGGTCCAAATTCGAGACTTCTATCTTGACAGCTAGCCCATTGTGCAGCTCTAGTGCGACGTAAATGGACTATAACAACTACAAGAACTATCTTGACAGCAACATGTTACATTGCATGATTGTCAATTATGATAATTAACCCTAATCACAACGATAATTACAAAATATCAAAATGAAACTTTTTTATTTTTCTTATAAGGAACCCATGATTCAAATTTATGACTTCTCCCTTAGTAAAAACGCGTTATTTAGCATTACTGTTAAATAGGCTAATTACCCTAATAACTGCGATAATAATAACAAAATATCAAAATGAAACTTTTTAGTCTTTTTATATCGGATAAATAATTAATGGTCCCAATTTGAAACTTCTACCTCGGTAAAAACTCGATATTTAACATAACTGACAATTAGGCTAATTACCCCAAGTTCCCTCGATAATTACAAAATATCGAAATGAAATTTTTTTAGTTATTCTATTTATCTCATATAGAAAACATGGTCGAAATTTCCGCTTTTTAACTTCATGGAAGTGGGAGTCTTAGAGATAAAATGAGTGAGGGTTTCGCCATTTCTTAGATAGAAGATTTAAATATAGATACTATAATTATTGGTCCTAACTTGAAACTTCTACCTTGGTAAAAACTCGATATTCAACGTAACTAACAATTAGGCTAATTACCCCTAGTTACCTCGATAATTACAAAATATCAAAAGAATTTTTTTTTAGTTATTCTATTTATCTCATATAACTATCCAAAACTGCATCTCATCAAAAAGAAGCATCTTAGCCGGAGTACCTCAGGGCAGCATACTTGGACCGATTTTATACATACTTTACACCTATGATTTCCCTATAAATAAAGCAGATTACAATAGCATTACAGCCTTCTACGCAGATGATACCGGTATAATAATCAAATCCAGAAATCCAAACTTAGCTCTAATAAAACTACAAGAACAAATAGATGAAATAGAAGACTGGTGTAGAAAATGGAAAATAGCCGTAAACGCCGACAAATCACAAATCCTCATCATACAAAAAAGAAGAATTAAAATTTTACCTCAATGCAAACCGAAACTGTTCAACATTCAAATCCCAATAGTTAAGAGAGCAAAGTAGGGGAGAAGGGGGTACAGTGGGTCAATTTTGAGATATTTAAATATAATTCTAAAAATATTCTTAGAAAAGAATATCAAACTTATGCATTTTGTTTTCTAATCCATTAGCTATCCTAATTAAATTTATTACAATTTAGCAAAATGTTTTTTTACAATAAAAAGACATTTTTCTAAAGTACTACTTGTTGACCCACTGTGCCCCATAAAGGGGTACAGTGGGTCAACAAATGGGGTACACTGGGTCAACTAACGAAAAATACAATAAAAAATTTTATTTCACTCAATATTGAGTTTTTAAATTTATTTTATTGCCTGACAATATTTAGTATTAAGTTAGACAGTAAAATAGCTCAAAGTTTATAAATGAAAAGTATATTTTCTTGCTCTAAAATACACATACACTACATTGCATAAAAAAATTAAAGAGAAAGGTTGTAATTAGACATTACTTTATTTTAAGTGCTATTTAGTTTACAAAACTTTTGGTTGCATAGTTATTTTTAAAACATTAAATCAAAAACTTAATTTACAATAACTAATGGGCATTATATGACAGGAAATCTACAGCAAAAGTCTGTTTTGTCATTGTTCTCTTAGTTCCTTGAAATACATTTGGTTTAGGCAACTTTCTCACTATATCTTTACTGTCTGCTGTATAAATGTCTGCCTCATCAAAGATAAAGGCATAACCTGGCTGAATTCTTTTCATGTAGTGAACTTCAAATTCATTTTCTTTCTTGCCTACGACTTCAGCAAGATAGTGTTTAAAACTGTATTTTTTTGCCATGAACTGTTACTAATACGAAATCTCCAATGTCAATATTAAAATCTTCTACTTCTTCAAGTTCCAAATCCTCAAAGTCAGATTCGTTTGAAGATTCTTTCCATTCTTCCTCCTCTTCAGTTGAGCTGTATTGTAATTGCTTGTAAATTTTTGTTTGTTTATTTCTCCCTCGCTTCTTATCATTAAGTCTTTTTCTCTTTATTTCTTACTTAAGTGTAAATATTTATACTAATTTAGTGGACTATACTTAAGATAGCTAATGGGTTTTTGCATTTCCACAGACTGGGGTCAACAAAATGAATTTCAATAGTTTATTTTAATAAATGTATCACTTATTTACTTGTTTCACATGGAATACCAAATGCCCCATTGCGAACAATATGTATAAACTCTTTTATTTAATAAACTAGTATACAAATTAAATTAAGGTCATTTAAACATTAAAGTGTAAAAGATTAACAGAAGGACAATGAATATATAAATGGGGGTACAGTGGGTCATCGACCCACTGTACCCCATTTCAAGTGACCCAGTGTGCCCCACATGTACCATTTTAGTATAGGGGAGAAGGGGGTACAGTGGGTCAGGAGGTACAGTGGGTCAGTGAAGATATTTTTGTTTCAGTAAATTGTTTTCAGATGAAAAAATTTTGTAAAGTAGGCACGAAGCAACTCTACTCTGTGAAAAAAGGTAAACAGCTCAATTTGATTGTGGTGGGAAGAAAGAGTCATTTTATTTTCTGATCCTCTGCAGGAAATTTGAAGTAAGTAAGACTTTTTGTTATTACACTTTAAATTTGTCAATGAAATATGAGTTATGTGGTATGTTTATATAGTCTAACTGATCTCATTTCGTATGATATTTTATTTAAATGAATATTTTGAAGAGCAAGAGTTTGAGGTGAAATAGGGGAGAAGGGGGTACAGTGGGTCAATTTTGAGATATTTAAATATAATTCTAAAAATATTCTTAGAAAAGAATATCAAACTTATGCATTTTGTTTTCTAATCCATTAGCTATCCTAATTAAATTTATTACAATTTAGCAAAATGTTTTTTTACAATAAAAAGACATTTTTCTAAAGTACTACTTGTTGACCCACTGTGCCCCATAAAGGGGTACAGTGGGTCAACAAATGGGGTACACTGGGTCAACTAACGAAAAATACAATAAAAAATTTTATTTCACTCAATATTGAGTTTTTAAATTTATTTTATTGCCTGACAATATTTAGTATTAAGTTAGACAGTAAAATAGCTCAAAGTTTATAAATGAAAAGTATATTTTCTTGCTCTAAAATACACATACACTACATTGCATAAAAAAATTAAAGAGAAAGGTTGTAATTAGACATTACTTTATTTTAAGTGCTATTTAGTTTACAAAACTTTTGGTTGCATAGTTATTTTTAAAACATTAAATCAAAAACTTAATTTACAATAACTAATGGGCATTATATGACAGGAAATCTACAGCAAAAGTCTGTTTTGTCATTGTTCTCTTAGTTCCTTGAAATACATTTGGTTTAGGCAACTTTCTCACTATATCTTTACTGTCTGCTGTATAAATGTCTGCCTCATCAAAGATAAAGGCATAACCTGGCTGAATTCTTTTCATGTAGTGAACTTCAAATTCATTTTCTTTCTTGCCTACGACTTCAGCAAGATAGTGTTTAAAACTGTATTTTTTTGCCATGAACTGTTACTAATACGAAATCTCCAATGTCAATATTAAAATCTTCTACTTCTTCAAGTTCCAAATCCTCAAAGTCAGATTCGTTTGAAGATTCTTTCCATTCTTCCTCCTCTTCAGTTGAGCTGTATTGTAATTGCTTGTAAATTTTTGTTTGTTTATTTCTCCCTCGCTTCTTATCATTAAGTCTTTTTCTCTTTATTTCTTACTTAAGTGTAAATATTTATACTAATTTAGTGGACTATACTTAAGATAGCTAATGGGTTTTTGCATTTCCACAGACTGGGGTCAACAAAATGAATTTCAATAGTTTATTTTAACAAATGTATCACTTATTTACTTGTTTAACATGGAATACCAAATGCCCCATTGCGAACAATATGTATAAACTCTTTTATTTAATAAACTAGTATACAAATTAAATTAAGGTCATTTAAACATTAAAGTGTAAAAGATTAACAGAAGGACAATGAATATATAAATGGGGGTACAGTGGGTCATCGACCCACTGTACCCCATTTCAAGTGACCCAGTGTGCCCCACATGTACCATTTTAGTATATTTCACCTCAAACTCTTGCTCTTCAAAATATTCATTTAAATAAAATATCATACGAAATGAGATCAGTTAGACTATATAAACATACCACATAACTCATATTTCATTGACAAATTTAAAGTGTAATAACAAAAAGTCTTACTTACTTCAAATTTCCTGCAGAGGATCAGAAAATAAAATGACTCTTTCTTCCCACCACAATCAAATTGAGCTGTTTACCTTTTTTCACAGAGTAGAGTTGCTTCGTGCCTACTTTACAAAATTTTTTCATCTGAAAACAATTTACTGAAACAAAAATATCTTCACTGACCCACTGTACCTCCTGACCCACTGTACCCCCTTCTCCCCTACCTTGGACTCATAATTAATAGTAAACTCACTTGGAGCGACCATATTAAAAATATAACAGACAAAGCCAAAGCAGCAGTTAATATCACCCAACCTCTCATCTATAGCCAAAACGTCTCACTAAAAACCAGAAAATTACTATACACCTCCATGATCCGACCTATACTTACATATGCTTCACCAGCCTGGACTACTATACCCGAACACCTAATGAAAAAGCTCAACCAATGTCAAAATAAAATACTCAGAAAGATCACCCGTGCCAGATGGTTCATACGTAATTCAAATATCCATAAAGATCTCAAAATTCCGTTTCTATCCGAATATATACACAAATTAAATGCAGACTTCTACGACAAAGCCAGAAAATGCAGCACAACCAACTTCAATCAGATTTTTAATTTCGAGAACTATAAAAAAGACGATAAACTAAGACCAATAGTCGCTCATTTCACCTCCGACGCCTCATACCACAACTATCAGCACAAATAATAGTCTTCAATTCCAGCATCTATAGTCTACATCAATAATCTAAAGTACCAATAGTTCACAGCATCAAACACTTTACCAATACTGAAATCCTGACCTATGTCACTTCACGTTGACAATCAAACTACAGCCATCCACAGATTACAGCAAGTTGCTCTTATTATTTTCATTTTCTTTCCGTTATACAAGCAAGGTGCTTGTCTCCCTGTAACTGCCACCCCATAGACTGCTGAACTCAAACTGTCTTTTATTTTAACTTTTTATACTATTTCATGATGTATGGGATATGGGCCTTCAGCGCGGCGCAGGTGCCCAATTTTTTATAAATAGAGAAAGAAGGATTTATCTCATATAGAAAACATAGTCGAAATTTCAGCTTTTTAATTTCATGGAAGTGGGAGTCTTAGAGATAAGATGAGTAAGGGTTTCGCCATTTCTTAGATAGAAGATTTAAATATAGATACAATAACAGGAAATAAAAAATCCTTTGATATATTTTTTTTCTGTATAATTGTCGGTTTCTAGCTATTAAATTTCTAGTCGTCGTCGCAGCAGTAACTGAATTGAATTGAATTTGAAGTTTAATGAAGTCCAAAAAAGAAACAGTATTTGGTAATAATGAAACTTGTATATTGAGACGCTTTTCACGTGCTTCGAAAGGGGTGTCAAAGGAAGTACGAATTGTAAGCATGGGACCTATTGTCTATCATACTTTTTTTTCTCTCTCCTTCTTTTGCGGATAGCATAACCAATTATAAACCAAAGGTTTAATGCTTAATACCGGTAATAATGATGGACAATTTTTATATGTTTTCGTTTATACACGCATAGCATTACTCTGTATCCACCAATCGATGAATGATTACACTAAAACTTATTACTTATTACAGTTATTTTTATTATGGAATAAAATGTTTAAACAAGGAAAATTAACTCAAAGAAAATATTTTATAAAGAGAAGAGCAAAGATTGGTTTCAAAACAAATTTAAAAAGGAAGTTTTAGTTCATTAAAATTTAAATATTTTTCTTATAGAAATAGAAAGTCTACTATATATAAAAAAAATTCAACTCAAGGAAAATATTTTATATAGAGAAGAACAGAATGGTTTTCAAAACAAATTTAAAAATGAAGTTTTAGTTCATTAAAATTTAAATATTTTCTTATTATAGAAAAAAAAGTATGCTATATATAAAAAAATTCAAAAAAGAAAATTGTACTCAAGGAAAATATTTTATATAGAGAAGAACAATGAATGGTTTCAAAACAAATTTAAAAGTTTCAGTTCATTAAAACTTAAATATTTTTCTTATTATAGAAAAAAAAGTATACTAAAAAAATTTCAGTCTTAGAATTAAAATTTTTTAAATAAAACTTTCAATCATAGAATACGTTTAGTTTACATTTACATAAAAATGAATTTGAAGTGCGGATTGTGATTTTTATAAACATGCAGGGTGTTCTATGACAACCATCCTTATTATATATTTTAAAAATCCTTGACGATCTTAACGATTATTAGAAACGTCTCCTATAGTTTCATCAGGCGATCAAACTGGTTTTGATGTCTTTCATTTTGAATCATCACAAGTGATTCAATAGATTTCGATAATGTTTTTGCTGTAATTTGAATTAAATAAGCACCTTTTTTTTTTGCCCCTCGAGTTATTATTCTTTTTCAAATGGGTATCTAATCGAAAAGTTTGCCCAAGCATTCACACACTTCTGTAAGCCACTGAATAAAAAGTATAGAATTTGCGTATTAGGTTTCAAATCCTCCAGATCAATTTTAAAAAAAAGTGAAATGGTAGCTACAATTTGAAACAGTAACGTATAGTTTGATCATAACCGTAAATTTAGCTTAATGGAACTAAATCTAGAGTTAACCAAAAAAATTAAGAGAATAAATATTATTATTATTATTCTTTTAACATACTAACTCTCTGTACTCATTTTGCAATCATTTCTTTTCTTTTTCTTTTTTTTTCAAAAAGTATTTTTTTTAGAAAATTCATTTAAAAAATGCTGATATACATACTCCCAAAAAATACCTAAAATATAGCACAACCATTTTTAAACCAAAGGTTTAATACTTAAAACCGGTGATAACGACGGACAATTTTAATCTATTTTTCTTTGTATACGCCATTATACTATTGTTAATAATATTAATAAAGTGTGGCGGTAAGATTTCGTTACCTTTTCTGAATTTATTGGAAAATTAAGAATGCATAACCTAATTAAGATTATTAAAAAATACTTTTTAATTAAAACAGTGTCGTGCGGGGGGGGGGGGGCAATGGCCCCCCAGGCATCCATCCAGTCATACGGTGTATTCAATCAATGACTAAGGATACTAAAACTTATTATTTATTATAGTTATTTTTATTATAGAATAAAATATTTAAACAAGGAAAATTTAACGCAAGTAAAATATTTTAAAAAGCGAAGAATAAAACATGGTTACCAAACAAATTTAAAAATTAAGCTTTAGTTCATTAAAATTTAAATATTTTTCTCACTATAGAAAAATAATATACTACTATATAGATAAGAAATTTTAATCATAGAGTTACAATTTTTTAAATAAAACATTCAAACATAGAATACGTTTCGTTTACTTTCAATTAAAAATAAATTTGAAGTGTGGATTGAAATTTTTATAAACATTTAGGGTGTTCTATAATAATCATCCTTATTATACATTATCAAAATACTTGTTAAAAATGTAGTCAAAAAAGTATACGTGTATAGAGTTGCTAAATAATATTTAAGCGAGGGAAAAAAATAAAATCATATTAAAATCTAAAGAATCACTATTGAGGAATATTGGGACGGTGAACATCAAGACAGTTGCAGGAGGATATGATTATTAGAAACTCCTCCTAAAGTTTCATCAGGCGATCAAACTGGTTTTGATGTTTTTTATTTTGAATCATCACAAGTGATTCAATAGATTTCGATAATGTTTTTGCTTCCTAAAAGCATTTGAAAAATGTGTGTTATAGGAGATAATTTGAATTAAATTAGCATATTTTTTATTTTATTTTTA
Organism: Parasteatoda tepidariorum; assembly: GCF_982258835.1. Taxonomy (NCBI): domain Eukaryota; kingdom Metazoa; phylum Arthropoda; class Arachnida; order Araneae; family Theridiidae; genus Parasteatoda; species Parasteatoda tepidariorum. Next base: position 12,300,773 of record NC_141766.1, on the reverse strand, counting down.
TTTATTTATTTTTTATTTATTATTACTCTTTTTCAGATGGGTAATCTGATTGAAAAGTTTGTCTCAGGAATTCACAAACTTATTTATGCAACTTCCGTTCATATTTTTCAAATTTTCCAAACCAAATTATTTTTTAAAGTATAGTCTGATTATAATGGTAAATTTACTTTAATAGAACTAAATCCAAAGTTAACAAAAAAAATTATTAAAAGAATAAATATTATTATTATTATTGTTTTAACATATTAACTCTTTGTACTTTAATGTCCCCTATGAATGGACATTTTACAAACATTTCCTTGCTATTTCCTTCTTTTTTTTTTTCCTCAAAAAATTTTTTTCAGAAAATTCTTTTAAAAAAAATTTTGATATACATACCAGAGTTGACCAAAAATGTAATCGATTACATTTTTTGATTACAGTAATCAATTACTTGTAATCATGATTACAATTTTCAAAAATTTTGATTACAGCTGCAATTATGATTACAATATTGATTACAGTAATCAATTACTTGTAATCGTGATTACAAAGTTTGATTACAGCTGTAATCATGATTACATAGTCGATTACAGTAATCAATTACTTGTAATCTTGATTACAACTTTCAAAAAAGTTTGATTATAGCTGTAATCATGATTACAATTTTGATTACAGTAATCAATTACTTGTAATCATGATTCCAAGTAATTGCGATTTCAAGTAATCACAACAAAAACGATTACGAGTAATTATGATTACAAGTAATCAAAATATATGATTACATGTAATCATGATTACATGTAATTTGATTACATGTAATTTGATTACATGTAATTATGATTACATGTAATCTAATTACACGATTACAAGACTATTGTATTCTTATAAATGATTATATTTTACAGTAGATAGTAGAATGTATTTTATAATGATGCATTTTGCACGTATTAACATGTACTGCATTTTGTACGTATTTGTATACGTACAAATGAATGTAACTAAAATGTATGTACATATGATTTTATCTAGTGCATATGTTCAGACATTTTAGTTTCACACACATGTACATACACTTATATTGTAGGTATAAAATATATGTACGTATGTATATAGATAATAATTACGTATGTATGTGCAAACAATGTAGACATGTACATTTATACACAATGAATATATGCATTTTATACAAATATTTGTGTATGTAAAATGTATATCTATGTTCATGTACGCATGTATATACAAGTACTTGTGTTTGTACGAACATACATACATTGTCTGTACAATGTATGTCCCATGCATGCATGTGCAATTTATTTATGAACAGTATAATATATGTATGCATGTACAATATAGGTATATCTGTAGGATGTACAATATATGTATGCATACATGTACATGATATGCATGTCCAGTGTATTTATGTACATATACATAATATGTTCATGCTCAGTGTATGTATCCAAATATGCATAATACATTTGTGTACGATTGTACGTACATTGGGCGTATTTATATTTTACATATATTCATACATACATTCGACATGCATAACGTACGCACATACACACATTTGAAATGCATATATTGTACAGAAGTATATACATATAGCGTACATATATATGTATAATCGAAGCACATGTATATTCATATAATGTACATGTGATGAAATGAACATATAATGTTCATATAATGTACATATGTGTGTACATATACAGTACATATGTGCATAAATATATTGGGCATAATTCTTTCGTACCAATTTTACATGTGTACATGCATGCTATCCCTATCTATGCATATTGTGCAATGTATATATGTCCAAGGAATGTATCCACACATGTACAATACACGTATGTTCCATGTATGCATATCCATATGTACTATATATGCACGTACAATACATGAATGTATGTACATACATTGTACATGCGTACATACATTACACGTATACATATGTACATTACATTTATGTCTAAATATGTGTACAATACAATAAATAAAATGCATGTAAGTTAACTTTTAATGACTCAAGCAAGTTAAATGACAAAATCAAACGATATTTAAATTTAGTTTTCAGCTTTAATTGTTCTATATCATTTTGAAATTCTCTGAATAAAAAATTATTTTCAGGTATTTTCATGAAATGTTTGACAATACAGATTTTTTTTTTAACATAATGCATGATTCATAGAAATTTTTTAAATGGTAAGAAAAACGGTAAATTTTATGTGTGGAATTAATATTTAGAAATTCAAAATAAAATTATCGTTTGCTTTCTAAAAAACATGAGGTCGAGTTTCATATGCCTTAGAATAAATTTTAAAGCAAATTTGAATAACTTTGCTCATATAAATGTTTTTAATGTATGCACAATGTATGTGTATATTGCAATTACATATATTTAAATGTACGCATGTATTTGTAAATTACTTGTAATTATGTACATGTATACGTTGTATGTACTACATGCGTACATTGTGCATGTAACTATGTTTTGTACATCCATGCATTACATGTGCATAAGCATTAACAAAGTATGTAGTTATACAAGTACATACGTAAGTTGTACATAAGTACATACTTTGCGTGCACATATATCGATGTACATATAAATATGCATGTATGCATGTACGCATTCTATTTACTCAACTATGTGCATATATTGCACCTTTAAATAACATTCTTACATATTGTACGTAAATACGTACAATTTTATATACATACGTACATTGTATGTACGTGCTATTATCGTAAATTTATACAATATATGTACTTAAGTACATAAAAGCATGCAAAAGCATAAACATTATTTTCATATACGTTCATACATGCATTGTCTATGTATACAAAGATACAAAACATTGCCTTTTTGTACAAACTAACATACATGCGTACATGTATCATAAATGCATAATTATATGTACTAAGCATATGCGCATTGCATTAAGTATATTACAATATAATTATGAATATTGTACGTACAAACAACGTTTGTGCATACATTGTATGTATAGGAATCGCAAATTGTACTTTCATGCGCGCGTACATTCTATGTACATAAAAATATGTAAACACATGAATACTTACATAAAAAATTTGATTATAGTATACAATCGTAATAACTTGTAATCGTATAGTTTGATTACAAGTAATCACAATTACATGTAATCAAATTACATGTAATCATGATTACATGTAATCATATATTTTGATTACTTGTAATCATAATTACTCGTAATCGTTTTTGTTGTGATTACTTGTAATCGCAATTACTTGGAATCTTGATTACAAGTAATTGATTACTGTAATCAAAATTGTAATCATGATTACAGCTGTAATCAAAATATTTCGAAAGTTGTAATCACGATTACAAGTAATTGATTGCTTGTAATCGTGATTACAAGTAATTGATTACATAGCTGTAATTATCTGCAATCAATTACAGTTGTAATCGATTACTGTAATCAACGGCCAACTCTGATACATACTAACCTAAAAAAAATTCGCATTTTTAAAATTAATTTTTCAGAAACTATTCCACCAATTTCGCTCAAATTTTGTATTTTGACATGTAAAATTACATTCTATAAAATGATATAAAATTTTTTTTCACCTTACTTATTGAAGTTTTGTTCGACTATTATTAAATAAAATAATAACAAATAATAAGTATTTACTAAAAATTATTTTTTGCAAAGAATTATCTTTGGATAAACGAATTTTTTAATTGTTTGCAAAAACTTTTCGACTCGCTTAAAAAGTCCTCGAGATATAGCGAGATGCAAAAAAAAAAAAAAAAATTATCATTTAGGGATCCAAACTTAGGACCACTCTCCTGAAGAAACTATTGTGACCATACTTCCCAGATTGCGACTACCTCCTATATTTTGGGAGTCAGAAATCCAAATCCGTTGAAAAAAGATGTGTTTATTCAGACAAAGAAAGAGTCCGTTTTTTTTTTTTTTTTTTTTTTTTTTTGTCTGATATTGTAACTTAAAAAATAACCTCTACACCAGAGGTCGCCAAAGTGGTCTATATAGACCCCTAGGGGTCTATTCAGCAAAAGCGGGGGTCGATCTGAGACAGGGGGTCGAATGGGGGTCGATTCGAATAGGAAATGTCGAATGGGAGTCGAAGAAAAAACAGCCCTTAATACGCAAATCACACATACGTAGTTTGTGTGATTTGCGTATTAAGAATTGTATGCAAAATTTGTGAATTTTTTTGTAATTGACTTAATATTAGTTTCTTTATAAAACAAAAATTAATAAACATATATTTATTCGGGTGAAGCAAGCTGGTTTGTAAGTCATATGCCTATGTGCGCTTGTCCAAATGTCACATGTGACGAGTATTGATGCTAAAAACACAAATATCATATGCAGTTTCAGCTATCTTTGCAAACTGTGAACAGTGTTGAATATTTGCAGTGTCATTATTAAAGCTTTCACAGTTTTTGATAATTAGTTATTGTTTTGATAAAACGATTCGTTTAGTTTAGATATCAATTTTAATTATCAATAAATGTAAAAAAGAAGGCAAGCATTAATAATATGGATCAGTACAGCCGGAGACAAAACTGCAAGATGAGCTTGCTGAATTATTATCGGATCTTGAAGCAAAGACGCTTTTTAAAAATTTAACAATAAGCAAATTTTGGACAAATATAAATATAATGCAAAAATAAGTAAAACTTTTCGAAATAGCTCAGCCATTTATGCTAGCATTTCCAAGTTCCTATATGGTTGAAGCCGGTTTCAGTCACGTAAATTCAATCTTAACTAAGAACGGAAATAAATTAAATGTGGAGTTTTGAGGATATTTAAGATTAAAATTGACCGATTTTGAACCCAATATAGCGAACCTTGCAAAAAAATACCAGACACACCCATCTCATTGATTAAGAAGCAATAAATCTGTAGTGACTTTACTTATTATTTCTACTTACTTATAATTACTTACTATTTAATAAATATTAAGGTATTTAAATTTCAACATTAATATATTTTTCATAAAACTATTGTTACACAATGTACTATTACTTTAATAAATGTTTAAAATCATAAAATAAATGTACAAACACAGAATCTAATAGTTTTATTTTAATTAACAGAAAATTACTTTTATGGGGGTCGATGGAGATATCAAAAAATTATATAGGGGTCGATGATCAAAAAAGTTTGGCGACCCATGCTCTACACTAACTTGTTAGTTTGTTTTTATGTATATTATTTTAGTCCCTCGAAAATACGATCATTAAGTCAAAAGTTATTCAGAATGGTCGATTTTTTTTCTTACGCATTGTACATTCGTATTTACCGTAAGAAAAGGCAGTCACGATACATCGTGAAAATACTTTAGAAAATATCGTTATCGCGATGTTTAAAAAATATCGATAATTTACGATATATCGCCCAACTCTAATTTTCTTTCGGATAAGAATAAGTGCAAAAGAAAATCTTATATAAATGTGAAATTTATTTTTGAAGTAAAAAAATACCTAAATAAAATAAAGGGTATTTTTTTACGATGAAATTTAAAATATAGTGCTTCATTAATGACCTTTGCCTAACATAGCACTTTTCCCTTTCGTAAAAAATATTGTAAATAATAAACATGCGATTGTGGAAGTTTTCGTTCCATAACACGTTACTTATTCGTTAGATATCGACATTCGTATTTATCGTAATAAATGGCAGTCACGATATATCCTAAAAATATTTCTTAAAATATCGTTATCGCGATGTTTAAAAAATAACGATAATTCACGACACATCGCCCAACTCTACTCTACTTATTTTCCTTCAGATAAGAATTAGTACAAAATAAACTCTTACAGAAATTGTAAATAATAAACATACGATTATGGAAGTTTTTGTTTCAAAACGCGTTAATTATTCTTTAGTTATCGTACATTGATATTTATCGTAAGAAACGGCAGTCGCGATATATCATAAAAATACTTCTTAAAATTTTAAGAAGTATTTTCGTAATTGCGATGTTTAAAAAATAACGATAATTCGTGACATATCGCCTTATTCTACTCCATTTACTTTCTGCTGAATAAGAAACAATGCAATCTTTAGTACAAAAGAAAATATTATAGAAATCTAAAATTGATTTTTGTAGTAAAAAAATGTGTGCATATCAGAATAAAATAAAAGGTATTTTTTTAAGCTAAAATGTAAAATATAGTGCTTATCCCTACTGATCTTCGTAAAACGTAACACTTCTCCCTTTTGTAAAAAATATTGTAAATAATAAACATGAAATTCTGGACGTTTTTATTCCAAAACGCGATAGCTATTGAACATTCGTATTTATTGTAAGTAGTGACAGTCCCGATATATTCTACAAATCTTTCTTAAAATATCGTTATTGCGATGTTTAAAAAATATTGATAATTCCCGACTCTACTCTTCTTATTTTCTTTGGATAAGAATTAGTACGAAAGACAATCAAGAAATGTAAAATTGATTTTTGTAATAACAAAATGGCTACATACCTGAATAAAATGACGGGTGTTTTATCACTCTAAAATGTAAAATATAGTGCTTCACTAATGACTTTCGACAAACGTAACACTTCTTCTCCTTTCATAAAACATATTTTAATTAAAAACATGCGATTGGGGAAGTTTTTGTTCCAAAACGCGGCGAATCGGTTATTATTTGTAAAACATAAAGATACTCGCGTCGGCATTCACTATTCGAATAACTTTTTAACTCAGACACAGCTCAATATGACTGTATGATGTAACTTGTCTGATGCCGAAATTCTGTCTGTTACTCGTCGACGAGATATTTATTTAACATGATTGATGCAATAAGTGGTATTAATCTGCAAAACACTTTTTCAAAAGTTATTTTTTTTCTCAATTTCGCATAAAAAAAAGTACTTGAAAGCAGCATGGTTGTCTATCAAATTAATTTGAAGTGCCGAGAATTTAAGCTACGGAACCAAGCAAAGACATGTTCGTTCTAAGTATAAATATAATTTTCTTATGACGGATTCTTTGATTTTTGACCTCCGCCCGAAATATGGGAGTAGCTGCAAGCTGAGAAATGAGGCCCATTGGTTCATCCAGAAGAATAGTTAAAAATTTTAGCCCCACATTATTTTTACTTCATATGTTTTACCACTATATATCTTGAAGAAATTATGCGAATCTAAAGTTTCTTGCATTCAATTATAGAACCAGTTTACCCAAATTTCATTTATAGTAAAATTTATTTATTTGCTTTTTATTATTTAATTTAACTATAATCGATAACTTATAAACTTAAAGATACATATTACTTATGTAAATTGGTTTTAAAAAATATATAAACTTAATTAAATTTCTTTGTTGATTTATTTCAAATTTTTGATTCTGTTGTGTAAAACTATTTAGTTTAACATGGTTAAAAATTGTGATACCATATAAGTCAAAATGCTCGACTATTTTTTAAATAAATTACTAATAACTGCCAAAAATGTGCACTTAATAATTCAAAATTTTAACCAATTGTTAAATAAAATAATAATGTGTAACTGTTAAATTTTTTTAATATATTTATATATTTAAAAGTTTACATTTTCGACAACTGTTAAATAAGATAACAGTTAAACAAACATATTATTCATAAAAAACCATTTTTTGCAAATAGTTATTGATGGTTCATGTAATAATTTCTAGAAACATAGTCATAAACGCAAAAAGTATACATAGCAGTTAGAGCCGCGAAAATCCTTGACTGTTAGCCTTATATTTAGGCGAAAAGATTTACAGCTTAGTTAATATATTTACCAATTTTGAAATGTCCACGGTAAACTATTTTAGTATTTTAAATTTTTGCTGTCATTTGTTCATAATTTCAGTACATATCAATAAAGTTAAACAGGCGTTGTCGTGCCCCTTCCAAAATAACGATTTTTCACTTTATTTGTGCAATTAGTTCATATTTAGAAAAATCGATAACTTTTTATGTCTGAATTCTTAAAAATTTTTTTATTTTATTTTAAACGAGTTTTAACATTTCCACGGTGAAAACATCTGCCAAATCATCCCTTACTCATCCCCCCCCCGGGAGAGGAAATAATGTTCCTAATTGCTGACCGATGCGAAAATTCTTGGTTTAAAATGTCACAACGAACAGAATTAAAAAAGCAATAAAATAGAATATAAAAACAAAAAGCGAAAAAAAAAAACACTGTTAAATGAGAGATAAAAAATTTACAGGCAAACAATTACTTTTATTAAATTTATTTTAATTTCAAAATAATACGATTCATGAAGTTGAAATTGCAGACTCAAATTCTTGATTATATATATACAGTCAAACCCAGCTATAGCGACAAGGCCGGATTAACCATTAAGCACACTAAGCACGTGCTTAGGGCACCAGAGGATAGGGGGGCACCACAAAGCCTAACTAAATGTTCGCAGTAATTATTTTTTTTTTTTTTTGGAACATTGATAATAAATTTATTATTTTGAGCTTCCATTTTAAGAGTAGATAGCAACCATTTCTAAGTACGAAATTTCACATAATAAAAGAAAAAAAAAAACAAAAGATGTTTTGTATCAAAAATTTTCGGTCTTATAATGAAATTAGGTAGTGAATTTCTATGCGATAAAAGCTCTATTTATTTATCCATTACAATGATTCCATAACATACTGCTACGATTCATGTTTACAGAATATTTTTCGCAGTTGTAGAAGTTAATACTCCAGAAATTTGATATTTTTATGAAAAAAAATTTGATTTACAAAATTTTGATGCAATGGTTTGATGATGTAAAAAATGTGATTTTTGATGTGAAAAAACAATCTATGTTGTGCATGTTTGCAGTTTCTGCGCATGTTTTTGTTTATACTACATAAAATATTTGCTTATACTATATTTTTAATTATATTCTCATTGCAACTGGAAAAGAAGTCATCAAATTACGTAAAGGTTGTGTTGCAAAAATTTATTTCAAAAATTTACGTCAAATAATTTTTTTTATTCACTAAATTAAGAAAAAGGAGCTGTGTTTAAGTATCATTTTTCGAAATTTCTTTGTGGAGGAGAGGTTAAATTTAGGAAAAATATGACCACACGCATCACTTATGATTTTTTTTATCTATATATATCGAATAACGAAATTAGATTTTAAGATTTAAAATATATACTACGTAATATGAATGCAATCAGCTAGTTTTTGAATAAGGAAAGAATTATAGGTTCCTTAGTCCTTAGAGTCTTGTATAAATACAAATGTTATAAAAGTTGAGCACAAAAAATGTGTAAATTCTCAATGTGAACCGGATGTTCGTTGACATTGAAAAATGCGTTAAGAAGAGTACCCATTAAAACTAATTTAATTTTGAAAGCAAATGTAAGAAATAAGTAGCAATAAAATAAAATTTTTAATCATTGAATTTTGTTTAGTGCAAGTAAACTATATTTTGTGCATCTTATAACGAAATTTGTAAAAATTATAATTAAGAAATAAGAAAAGTACTGAAAATTTCAAATTAAAAATAAATAGCAAATTTAAGAAAGATATTTTTATTAATTGAATTTTAAAATATGTTTAATAACTAATAAGGAAAATCCTTAATGATAATGATTATATATATATACAATATATGTGTGTAATTTCATCAACTTTTATTATGATGATAATTTGAACATGTAAATATTTTGAATATAATAATATTATTTCCGTCACTAAAAATTTTTTTAATAGTTGTGCTTAATTTTTACTTGTAGCTCGTGTGTAAATCAGATTGAAATAAATAAATAATTAGTTAAGGTATTTCCATTATCCATTAATTTTTTCTTAAAATAAAAATTGGTCATTCTGCATAAACGAGTGGGAAAAATATTGTTGTTCCCTGTTATTTTATTATAAGTAATAGACTTCTGGGAAACGTGGTTCAATTTAACCTGATCTTGCTTTCTGCCTATAACAAACAATCCAGTAAAACAACAAAATCTGTATGTTGCCAGCATTCGATTCCATGAATTCGAAGGTTCCTGAAAAGGACCACCGTGATTGTCACCAACATATGTGTCAGAATACAAAGCTAAATTTTCTGAGAAGAAACATTTTAAGGATAAGACGAGCGTAGCAATTGATTTACTACAGACAGAGAACATCCTTTCATCTCAGATATCTTTATAGGGGACTCATTCCCCCTTCTTTTTCTTTTTTTTTTTCGAAAGAAAAAAGGGTGCATATCTCAGAAAATTCAAATTGTCTTCCTTTCGAGTTGGGGGGTGGGGGTAGATATACAAATAAATGGTGACTTATAAGTTTGAAGAAAGTGGGAGGTCTAGGAAAAGAAAAGTTTCTTGATTGACATAATTTTTAACCAATAACATTATTTATGCTACAATCAGTAACTAATTTCACGTATTTACACACCCCCGTGTATACGTGAATGCACTGAATCCTACATGAATGCACAGAAAAACATTATTCTAAACTATTGCTTTTGAAAGCATGCTGTAATAGTGTAAAACTGATGTTGCTTCAGGTAGTAGCTAAATCCTTCAAATAATTTTATCAATAATTATTATTTATCGATCAATATTGATTTTGTCTAAATCAATATAAGCGAAGAGTTTAATTTTCTTATAGTATTATATTTTAATAATAAAAAATTAAACTTATATGTAAAAATAAAATTACAATTATTAAAAATTATATAATTTTTTTTACATTTAAGCATTCTATTACACAATAATACTCAAAAGCAATAAAAACAAATTTCAAGCTTTTGTTAAAAATACAATGTGACATGTTTTTTAAGAGGGGCTGCCGTATTATAAGTTTCAAGAAGTAATTAAATTTTTTAAATGAATGATCTTATCGAAATAAATTTCATTCTATGAAGTTATAATTAAAATAGTTATTCGATTTAAAATAAAAATTTTAGGTAACAATACACAAATTTTATTCTGATTTATTTTAAGAATTTGTCTTTAAATGTTGTAAAGAATATGTAAAATATTTAGTACATAAAATTTTAGTAGGCAAAGTAGATTTAAGTTGGTTTAAGATAAATATTGGTTTAATAAAATTACATACCTATGATTATTTACATTATGATTATATTTTTCCAAACCTGAAATTATTTTCTATAAAACTTATGTGGTATTATGTACGCGTATGCATACAGGAATAAAAAATATCGTAACACAAAAAAAGTGAATAAATTAAAAATGATGGTCTGTTATTTTCTACTGATTATTATTTAAGTTCAGTTTTTATATTATATTCATTGTTGCTATATTTATGTTTTTGTTTTGTATTATAAAAACACGAATGTTCTGAATTTGTAAATGAAAATCTGATCATTGAATTTATAGTTATTTAAAGTATTCTGTTTATGCATTTATTTACTTATTGAGGGCAGAGTGTTTATTTACTGTAACAGCTTTTTCAGACCTAAGTTTCTGCTATTACTTATGAGAATTTCAAGTACAGGTTTAATGCAGTAGTTTTAAGTGATTTCTATCATTTTTTCTAAAAGGTCATTTTTTTAATAGTCAAATTAAGATTTAATTGATAGTAATTTATTACTCTTAAGCTCCTCTGTACCTTTGACTTTGACAGGTCAACTAACTACGAGAATGTCCAAAATATAGAACAAAATAGTAATAATTTTATTAGATAATTAGTTCTGTTTTCCACAGATGAAATCTAGAGTGAGTTGATATTATGGAATAAGTTCATTTCAGATTTTTAATCCAGATTTTATAGGATCATTAAAGATAATTGTTGTATTTATAAAATTACTCATCACTATTTTTCCCCTCTTCCTATCATTATTAATATATTAGGTTTAATAAGGAAAAAGGAATAATGAAAAGCATTATTATTTGTAAAAGTTATGCTGTATTATATACAGTGCGTAAAATAAAATTAAAAACTTGAATAACTCTTGATTTAATGATCGGATTTTAACTTACTAGATCTCAAAGGGTTTGAGGGCCAAACTTAAAATATGTTAATTAGTTGGTGCAGAAGTTTTTTTTTAAGTTATGAAATCCGGCAAACGTGCTTCCTATATCTACATATATAAATGTTATTGTTGTTGAATTTGGATATTTGCTTCTCAAAATATTGATGGTATTCACAATATGGAAATTAAGATCCCAAAAGTTTTTTTAGGTTGAAAGTTTGGACTCTTTTATTCAATTGCAGGTTTCATGCATTTCACCATGTCCCGAGAACTTTTGAAACGAATTGAAAAAATTTTGCAACTATTAATAAAATTCATTAACCTAAAAATAATTCCCTGTCAAAAATAGTTTTTTTTAAAATTATTTATTATTAATGGACGGAACAATTTTTAATTTAAAAATATGCAAATTTTTATATAATTTTAAAGAATATTTATTTAAATGGTAAAATATAAAATTTGAACGAAATCTGTCGAAAAGTTCTTGAGAAATTAAATGTTAAATATATAACTTTTTTAAAATTGAATAATTAAGGTTTATTTGATTGATTTAGTACACATTAAATTTTGTATTTTGTCATTCAAAATGACATTTGTTCAAATTTTCAATTTAAAGTTCTTTCGACTATTCTGTTAATAAATAAAATAATATAAAATGATTAATACTTCTTAAAAATTATTTTTAGAATGAACTATTTTTAGGTAAATGAATTTTATTATTGTGAGCTAAAATGTTTTAGTTGGGTTGAAAAATTCTCGACATATGGCTATTTATTTCGAGAGTCAAGAATTCGAATCAATCGAAAAAAAAGGCATGCTTTTTTTAGAAAAAGTACTTGTCTGTTTTTTTAATTTAAAGTATTTTGAGTCTTAGTATATAAAAGTTCAAACTTTCGATCATAAGTTATTCGAAGTGTTTGCTTTTTTACACATTGTACATACACACAAACATAAGTTATTTTTTTAATATTAATTGAAAAGTTTTCAATTGATTCTATTTTAATTTTTTTATTTAATTTGAATAAATACTTTTTTTTACAAAAAATTTTGATTTTATATTTTGAATTAACTCGTGACTTAGTACTAGATATATTTGATTTGTTGAGGAGGGGGCACCAAAATATTTTCAGTGCTTAGGGCCTCAAGAGGTCTTAATCCGGCCCTGTATAGCGAACTCCCGGTTATAGTGAATAAAAAGTTCGCTCCTGTGCCTTGGTATACAACGTATAATGTTATTTTTTATGGACAAAAAAGAAATAGAGGAAATTGGATATTATGAGTCTTTTTCCGTCTTCGACTAATTTTTTCCCTTCATTTTTTTATAGTAATTTTTCGACTTCCAAATAAATAAAAAAAAAAATTTAAGTAGAATTTTTTTTAAACCGATATATCATGGAATATAGCAATAAGCATTTTTTCTTGTTTACTTTTTTTATCTGACTTTCTCATCCCTAAACAGAGGCCAACACCAGCAGATGTTGCACCTGTAAGGGGGGTCAATATCTATTTCCTATCAGAGGTAGCGCGTCGGAATGCGTACTTATTCATTATTGGTCAAAGGGGTGAACACTAATCTGTGATAATAACGTCCATAACGAGTCCTTACGACTCGTTTTTACTCTCAGTTCAGTTATTTAATCCTGCAAATAAGTGTCACCTTGACATGCAAAGATTAGATTATTCTGGTGGCCAAGAGTGCCACAAATTAAACTATGGCGAGCAGTAAACGTAAAACATCTTCATTGAAGATAAAATGGACTTAAGTATTAAAAAGGATGTAATCAAATCGATATTTGCAGGGATTTTAAATTATCCTAATCTACAGTTTGTACCATGTGGAAAAATATGCATTAACAATTTTTGCTCATAAAAAAATTTAGATGACAGAAAAAAGTTGAGAAAAGTGGATCACAAGGACGTTGAAGAAGCATTACAGAAGTGGTCCAGCATTCAGAGAAGCCGCAATCTACCAGTATCTGGACTAATGTCGATCAATTTGCTAAACGATTTGGTGAGATTACTTTTAAGTGCTCGAATGGCTAATTAGACAGGTTTAAAAAGCGAAATAACATAAATTTAGGAAAAATTATCTGAGAGTCGGTAAGTGTTTTCATATCTGATGTTGAGGAATGCTCATCAGCTAAAGATTATCAATTTTTTTTATACGCAAGACGAAGAGTCATAAAAAATAAAAGTTAACACATTTTATTACTTCATATTGTTTTTCAGTCATTTATATAAATAATGGGTAATAAAAGGGATGAGTTTGGAGCAGTTAATTATTAAACTATTATTTGGAACCGTTAATTATTTGGAATTAGTTAAATTGTATGAGAACGGATATAGTAAACTCCCGGTTAGAGTGAACCGAAATTTCGGTCCCTTTAAGGTTCACTATAGCGGGGTTTGACTGTATATATATATATATATATATATATATATATATATATATATATATATATATATATATATATATACGTTACGGTGAATGTTCGAAATATTTATTACATTCGATTTTATATGAATTTATTCGTGGATATAATTACATTTATTCGATATTTTAATACTTAATGACGATAGATCAGAAGAAACATCAGTGTTTGGAGTATCGGGCCATACATTTACATTTGCCCGGTATACATTTGCTCGGTATACCCTACACTGATGTTTTTTTAAGGTTAAGTGCCACTGTCCGGTATACCCTACACTGATGTTTCTTCTAATCTATCGTCAGTAAGTATTAAAATATAGAATAAATATATCAAATAAATATAATAATATCAACGAAGAAATTAATATAAAATTGGATGTAACAAATATTTCGGACATTCACCAAAGCGACTATGTGATTGTTGACATACACCGGTGAGGGTCCGAATGTAATGAAATATTCGATCTTTCACTGACGTATTTGGTGTTTGTAGACATTCATCGGTGAAAGTCAACAAATACCAATTTCGGTCAGTCGCCGTAACATATATATATATATATATATATTAAACTCAGCGGCGCGACAGCCCAAGAGAGCCAGGGCCTACTGTGCCCATCTCAGTTTTGACCTTGGGCTCTGGGGTGCAGGAGCAGATGCTCCGGTCAGGTGGTCAGCCGAACGCAGAACACCCAGTGTTTAGTTCCCAAGCATGCTTGGTACTCATTTATCGTCCCACTGAAGGGATGAAAGGCTGAGTCAACCTTGCCCGGCCCGAGGATCGAACCAGGGACCTGTGGCATGACAGCGCGAAGCGCTACCGCTCAGCCACCGGGCGTCATATATATATATATATATATATATATATATATATATATATATATATATATATATATATATATATATATATATATATATATATATATATATATATATATATATATATATATATATATATATGTGTGTGTGTGTGTGTGTGTGTGTGTGTGTGTGGGTTTAGGGCCCCCCCCCCGATTCTTGAGATAAGCTCATAACAATCCAAAAAATATTCAAGCATTTTATCATATTACAAGAAATTAGTGACCCTTTAAAGGGAAGAGACAGTAAACAAATGCAGATTTCATTTATAAGAAAGATTCTGAAAGGTTTATTAAAAAAACAAACAAACATGAGACTTCTTTGAATTGATATTATGTGAAAAGATATCGAAAAACCAGCTTGACTCATTCATGGTCATATTACTTCCGGATTTTTTTTCCTCGTAATTCTTCATTATCGTTTTGCTTCTTTTTTTTAGTCAAGTTTACATTTCAATCTCTCTTAATCTATTAGAGATACAGTAAGTAAGTATATACATTTGAAAAACTACCGAAATTTTCATTACTGCAGCACTCATAAATAGCCGATCATATCGCACACATAAATAACCTCATAATAGCCCAGCCTGATTCGCCCGATTTTTTTAAACCGGACAGTTAAAAAAATAATAAAAAGAGAGAACTTTTAAATCAATAAAGTTCCAAAATAAATAAAGAAAAATAATACCGTTTCTTAAGGAAAAGTAAGTTTTGAAGCAATGTTTTCTGAAAAACGAAGAGAGCGCATTTTCTCTGAACCACTGCGCACAATAGTTATAGTCTTTTCTTATTTTTAATGCAGAATAAAAATTTTAGAATAATTAAGATTTTTAAGTAAGAACAAGCAATCTTAAACAGAAAACAAAAACTTACAAAATTGTTTAAAATTTTAGTTCATTTTTAAAAAAGACCGTATGACATAAGGGTTGTATAGTATAATAAAATTATTTTAAGTTATTTTTTAACCAGAAATAAATTTTGCTAATCGAAGGTTTTCTCTATTTTAATAATTTTTACAGCAAAATTATTTACTGATTTTGCAAGAACTCCAACAATTGAAAGGAAAAGAAAATAATAATAATAACTCCCTATCTTTGGAATTTTAAAGGCAGTATTTGCAGTTTGTTGGCAACATTGTCACGAGATTGATCTTCACATTTGTGATTGATCCAGGACCGAAGTATTATTATTTTTAAAAAAATGTTTGCAAAAGGTATTTTTATTCCCATTTTTATCTGTAAGTAAACAAAAACAAATTTCAGATAATAAATTTTAAGTAAGAGCAAGACAGTTAAAGCTGTTAAGAATCGTTTTCTTTTTTCCCTTGGTTCTTTTTTGCAAATAAAATATTTTTTTTTTATCTGGGAATCGAAATTGGAACAAATTGTAATCGGAAATTGATGAGAACGAATGTTTCTTTCTTTTTAAAAAAAAAAAACTTCCTTTCGCTTCCGCTTGGTATCATATTTTTATTTTTAAGGGTTGAGTTGAAAGGATATGAATAAAAGTATTATTAACGGCACGTGATAATGTCTTCAGAGAATTAAAAAAACTCTATCATGATTAATATTCAGTGACCTTTAACGAGTTACCGAAGCAATCCCTTCATGAATTTCCTACTGCATTTATATTTAGGTTTTCATTTGATTAAATCACATAGTGTTATAAAATTTAAAGAGATTACTTGGAACTTGCTACCAAATAAAATTAGATTCCATTACTACTATAAAACATTTCTAAATACTTCTATGTAATTCATCTTTTTTTTCTTTCTAATTTATGTCTCTTTTTTTTTAGCAGGATCGAATAACTACTCTTTAATAAGATAAGAGAGGAAACACTTATGTGATTTATCTTCTTATTTATAGAACATCTCATTTATTACATCTAGTTATTTTGCCTTTTTTCATTTTGATGCTTACGATGAACTCATGAACATTTAAAGCCATTTAAAAGAAATGGGAGAGGGACATGGTTCCAGGATGTAGAACTACGGAGGGTCCGTGTTGAAATTTCTTATAATAAGTGTAGTGTTCATTTATTGATTAAAAAAAAAAAAAAAAAATGCAGAGTTCTTTTATATGTATTGAGAAAGTGATTAATAATATAATTTTCATCGGAAATAAACATTAATAAAACAAATAAAAGTTTTAGTACGTTTAGGAAAATAGATATTCCAAATATAAAAAATAAAATAAAAAAACTTTTTTTTGTGAAGATTTTTACAAAATATGAAATAAAAACTAACTGTGTTTTAAAGAAGGGTCCGCAATAAGTTTTGCCCTGAGACCATAATACCTTTGTCCATTTAATATCTCGCGATCAGTTATTTCAAGAATAGTGTTATTTGTATCTATATGGACTTAAACTAAATAGAACGAGCGAAAAATTTTGAAATTTGATTTCGTTTAAAAGAACAGTATTAAAAATACTAAGAAAAATAATAATACAATAGTATTTTATCATAACATGCATTCATATTTATTGCTTTTTTTATATCTAACGAAAAAGCATAACACATTTACAGAAAAAATACACAAAATTAAAAAATAAATGATTTAGATATTTAAATAAGTTTAAGGCAATCAATGTTCAACTCCTTTGCTTTGTAATTTTAGATTCAGTCTAGAAGATATTTAAATAAGATATTTAGATAAGATTTAGAAGATACTTAGATAAGATTTCACTTGAAAGGTAGTTTTTTAAAATTATACAACCGAGTTAAAGTACAATCAGGCAGATGGAAATTGTTTCGAACATAATACAGATTTAAATTGAAATTCATATTTGGGTATTAAATTTGTGAAGCAAAAAATTGTTTTTAAAACATGCATGCATACATTTTTTTGCTTCACAAATTTAATACCCAAACATGTTTAAGCTAGAACATAAAAGTAAGAATAATGGTTTAAGCTAGTTTTTTTATATTGCGCATGCACTAAAAAAATTTTAAAAAGTTTTTTCACAATTTTGTAATGAATTGTATTTGGCAATTAATAAAAAAAAAATTGATCTGAAAATCTTAAAAATTTAAAAAGTTTCAACAAATTTTCTAAGTAGTTTTCGTACTTTTTAAAAGAAAGCTAAAAACGATAAGGGGTTATCCACAAATTTCATCTTGTACTATTAAACAAGATTTATTAAAAATGAGATTGGCATATAAACATGTTTTCTTTCTCTATACCATCAAAGTTTTTTTCCGGACAATTATTGTAAAGTATTATCATTTGTTATTAAGTTTTGTCTTATGATACAGAATAAAATTTGTGAAATACCCACGATCGTTTTGAGCTTTCTTCAGAGAAGTACAAAAACTACTAAGAAAATTTACTTGAAACTTTTGAACATTTTTTAGGACATTCTAATCAAATTTTTTTATTAGTTGCCAAATAGGATTCACTACAAAATTATAATAAAACTGTTTAAAATATTTTCAGTGCATGCGTGTATAAAAGAACTAGCTTAAATACTCATAACTTGCACAGTTTTTAACGAATTTTCGCTACGTAGTTTCTAAATGTTTAATATTTTTCCAATCAAACATTAACATCCTAGGTTCACGCATTATTAGCATCTCAGCTTTTGAGCTTTCAAAGCAATAAATTTTGATGATTCCAAAAAGTTTATCATTTCACTTAAGGACAGATTTATCTGGGTATAAGCTTATTTGGGTCCTTTTTCAAATATTTGATTATTAAAAATAGAAGATTATTTTCAAAGAAAGTCTCAAATTATTTATAACAAAAATTGCTTAAAAAATAACTAAAAAAAATTTGACTCAAATCCCCCCCCCTTAAAATAGTAATAAAATTTTTGAAAAAATGGAGCCTTTAAAGGGTTGGAGCTCTGGGCATGTGCCCAATACCTTAAAATGACTCAGTCCATGATTTCAATAACTTGAGATTTTGTTTCTTAATAGAAAAATCTTTGAATTTGACCATTTAATAGTTTATCCGTGGAGAATTAAATGATTAAAGAAAGATGCAAAAGATCAAGATTAAACTTCAAGGTTTATAAACTCTTTTAGAACCAACTATTTCAATCATTAGAGTTTATTTATTTATTTTTGTTATGAATTCACCCAATCAAAAAATTTCTTAAACAATCAATTTTATGCAGAAAAAGCTTATGTAATGACTCACTTCCTTTTTACAGTTAAAACTGATGAAAAAGTCTTTCAATATTTTCTGATTTTTAATAAGATACTTATCATAAATCTAAAAACAAGCAACTGTATACTATTTAACTACCAAAGAAAAACTATTCATTGCAGAGTTTTATTGGCAAAATTTTGTCGGAAAAAAATAATTTATCTTAATTACCATACTTTTATATCTCAAATTATGATTGGTGGCAACCTTGTATTTTATGCGTATCGAAAAATACAGTCAAATAGAGTAAATTTCCATCAAAAGTTTATTTTTAAAAACTTAAACGAGGATCAAAAGCATAATTCTATAGGAAGAAGAAAAGCCTCTTAAAATTTTAATAATGTAATTGAACAGCTGTGATTTTTTCCCCCTTTTGACACAAATTTTTGTTTGAGGGGCAAAAGTAGAAGAACAACTAGATTATACGTGTGTCTCAAAATACACCCTTTTGTCGTTTTAAATTTTAACACTTTAGTTCCAATTTAAAATTAAAACGTATGCCAGTTTTGAGTTAAGAAAAAGCAGTGGCGCAAATAACACCCCCGTAAGCCCCTCGGAGGGGAAGGGGGGCTCACTATCCAGAAATAATATATTACATGCATATATTACGACAAAATTAAATATATATAACGACAAAATTATTATGCGTGAATTTCGAATTTTTGTTATCACTTTAAAAGCTCTTTATTTGAGTTCATTTCATGCTTAATCCACGTGACTTTTCGATCACGTTTTCGGAGGTTACTGTCGGATTTCCACGTCTTTCTTAAAATCAAGATCTTTTTAATACGATATTATAACGACTCGCGAATTTCGAACCGTGCAAATAATAATCACTAATAGGTAATAGTAATCCTAATTTTTCTATAGTTTGATTTCGGAACTACGCATTTCCATTAGGTTTTGAAAATACCGATTTTTTTTAAATATGTGTTAATACGACAGTTGAATCGTGCGTTTACACGTGCACTTATTCATGCCTATTTCACTGTAAATCTAAGAAATTTTTTTTTAAAAATTATTCTTTCAACAGTTGCTGCTAGGCTTTTAAACGGGGTTTCGAAAATCCTGATATTTTTAATCCGGTATTAAGCGACTTGCAATTTTCAAAAATCAGGCATTTTAATCAGTAACTTTGACGTGCTTGATTTCAGTCAAGTTCAACGTCCATCCATGTTAGTTTACATTCTTTTTTTAAAATTGCCATTATTTATTTTCCACGTTTTTTTCTTTCTTTTATTTTTGTCTCGATTTTTTAATACAACATTATTACAAAACGTGAAATTTGACGATGATTTTTTAACTGTTTACAATTTTTTTTGAGCTTGTTTCCAATTTTTGATAGCTTAAAACAGTAATTAAAAAAAACGTCTTAACATTTAACATTCATAAAATCTCTTACAATTCACTAAATATTTATGCCCTAAGGTTAAAATATATTGAACTTAATCCTAACTGAATGTTTGATCTTACTTTGAGCTATAATACATTTGTTTTATTTTAAATCATTTTAGACCCCTTACGATTTCTTTAATCAAAATATTTAATTTGCAGTTTTTTTTGATAAAAAGGAAATATTTTTATTTTGAAAAGTATCAGTTTGGTTTTCTTCAGTTTTTAAAGTCAACTTTTAAAAGAATTTAATTTTATTTACTACATATAATATAATATAAATACATTACTAAGTTAACTGATAAAAAGAATTATAATTATTTAAAAGAATTAAACTTAATGAAACTAAATCACTAAGTTCACAGATGAAAAGATTGTAGACTGATGTCTAAAACACTTATGCTTACATTAAAATGATCATATTTGCAGTCAACAAATATTCAAATACTTAGGCACTTAGCCCTTCATTCAAAAAAGTTACCTTACTACATGAATTTCTATAAAATTATTTTTATATTTTATAAGATATTTTTAAATTCACTTTATAAATAAAAATAACATTTAACTAAACTTGAAATAAAATTATTGTGAGATAGTGAGTTATTTTCTTGTATTATTAAGACAAATTTCATTTTAATGTTGTTATTCAGTAAGTGTATACAATATTCCAATTTAGTACTTTTTCTAAATACTGCCTTTGTATCACCATTATTAATTTATGTTAAAATAACCAAAATTAAAATCTATTAATTAAAATAAAATGAATGATTATAAATTCTCAAATGTCTCTTCATAGTGTTCTTGTCTCATATTTTAAAAATATTGGTCTAGATATGCTCACTGAGAAAAAAATATTGTGTAGGGGAACCCATTAGTAGCATTACAACTCCAAAACACAAACCTTTTTTTTTTTACACATATTGCAGTTTTATACTAGAAATACTTAGCTGCAAATAAAGTAAACTAAGTTTCATGTGAGTAAAGCTGTAAATAAAGGCATAACTAATTCTATAAGTAACACTTTGAAATTAATAAAGTGAAAGTAATTTTTTTAAAGAAAATGCAAATTGCTCATGAATGGGCATTGTGCATATTATATTAGATAAAAACCTAAACAATTAATATTTTTATGAGACTTTCTTTTTTCCTTTTCAGGAATATATTAATGATTGAATTTCTTAGCCTTTGAGAAAATATGTCGAATGAGGAAAACAATCACAAAATAAATGTTCAATGATAATGAACTCATGTTTGAACCAGCATTCTGTAACAACTTATTCGAAAGATTTAATGGTAAACACATTTGGAAAATTCTTAGTGAATTTTAATGCTTACATAACAAAAGGTCTTTTCTCAGAGTTAGAATGAACAGATTTATCCAATATAATAAAACAATAATTGAATTCCTAACGGGGGAAAAAAACTCATTAACAAACTAATGCTAACCATTTTTGTTAACTTTAACAACTATTTATTTAGGAAAAAAAAATTACAGCAGAACCATGTATGACCAAAAATTATTTTATTTTCGGAAAAAAAATATTTTTTTTAATATAGAAATATAAAAATACATAGCATGCTGCCTATAGCTCATAAATGCATAACATTAAACAATATTGTTTTCTTTAAAAAAATTAATGTATATATAATATCGTATATAATCTATTCAACAATGAAAATGTATGAGTATAAAATCAATGCATATTTTAATCTTCTTTGTCTTTGTTATCTCTCCAGATGCTATAAGTCAAAGCTGATGCCAATGTCACCCAGGCCCAATAAGGCAACATAAGATATGCAGCAGTTTTACTAATTGGATAAAAAGCATAAGTGCAAGCTCCAATGCTACCCCACAAGACAAGTATTTCAGCAAGAGCCTATGTTAAAATAAATGAATTGATTAATGTACAAAATGAAAATTACAGAAAAACATTTTGTGTTTTATATATAATAAATATCAAGCAAACAAAGCAACACTCCATAATTAACTTGCACAAGCGTCCAAGTATGATATCTGTGGTTCTCTGCAATGATCTGGTAGCATTAAATGCAATGTTGCATTTTTTTAAAGAAAAATAAAAGTAGAAAAAAATATAGTATAAACCTGTTAAAAAATATTTTCAATTTTATCTCAATTTTAAAATGTGATTAAAAATAAGATAATTTTAAAGCTTAACTTTTCACTATAGCAACATTAATTTATGATATATATGTAATCGATACACAAAACATTTCCATTAACGCAATACATTTACAATAGATATGCAATAGAATATCTGACATTTATACAAAAAATTAAAGGAATGTAGAATTTTTTAATTCAACAATAATTAGGGAAAAATAAAAAGAGTCTTGACATTTAAATGTTTGATACCTATGTAAAGAATTAATTATTTTCAAATTAATTAAACTCAAAGGAAAATATGTATAAATCCAAATTATTCAAAATAAGCAGTGTTAAAAAAATCATTGCAAATATTATTTAACTTAAATGCATCAAATTAGAATAGTTAGAAAAAAACAAATACTACATAAAAATTACTTAGTAATTTAAATAGTAAATTTGATGTTAGGATGACAATATAATAGATTTCAACTACACCAAAATTTGTAATTCTTTTACATTTAACTATTTATTTATTATATTTTATTATTTGATACTGTAGTTATATAGGATTAAAAAAGTTTTTCTAATGACCAGATTTATGATCCTTTAAAATGCATATACAGGGTATCTGTTACATTTTAGATTTTCAAATTCCTGACTTTCCATGACTAATTCCAAGAATTTTTCATGACTTAAAAAAGTTACTATTTTCTACGACAAAAAAACAATAAATTTAAAAAAGCATAATAACATTAATTGAAATGATAGGTATAACCAAAACTGTTATACTCTGTATCTTTACGTTTATAGATTCGAAATTAACAAAACTGAGTAAAGAAAGAGTTGAAGCAATAAAATAGCTGAAAAAAATACATAAGCAAATAATTTTTTTTAAATTTTTTATTTTTTTGCAGAATTATATTCCAAAGATACTTTTCTTGTTCATCGGAAAGGAAAGAAATACTCCTGATTTTTCTGTTCTCATTTCGGAATTAAAAAAAAATTAGCCAATAACTGACCTGCTTCAGAATTTGAAACTGATAAAATAAAATAAATAACTAAAATTCTGAAATCACATAAGTTTAAAAGATAATTTGCTCCAGAAATGTTTTTTTCTTTCATTTTTTGAAAGAACACCTTAATTTTTTAAAAAAAAACATGATAAAATATGACTGACTGATGATTTTGTTACAAATTCAGATATTCGAAAGACCATGAAATAAGGGGGGGGGGGGTAAGTTCCATTTTAAAAGTTAGATATTCTGCGACCTAAATCATGACTTTCCATGATTTTTTTTTAAAAAAAATAGTGAAAATCAAGAAAAATTCCGTTCACTACCGAAATTCATGACTTTCCATGATTTCTCATGACTATCCACGTGTGCAGATACCCTGCATATAGAACTCTACAGATTGCTTAAAAAGGAAAAAAAAAAGCTCTGTATCCAACATGTAGTAAAATTTTGAGACTAGGTTTAAAGAAGGTTTAAATTACTTAAACTGAATTAATAATCCAGAAATAAATTATTTTAATTTTTCTTAATAAAAAGCAGTTTTATGTATTGATTATTGATTCATGGAATCAGCAAAGAATGGAAGAATATTTAGGATAGTCAGAGTGAATACCATTAATAACCTTTTAACATTCTGTCCTTTTTATTGTTATTTTTTCTTTAGTTACTTAAGATTAGTAAAGTCCTGATTTCTATTCTATTAAACTCAGTTAAATTAATAAAAAATATAGTATAGAAATATATTTTAAGTTTATGACAAAATTTAACACTGTGGACAGTAGAAAGTTCTAAAGGATTTATTATTAGTTTGAACTTCCCCATTTTTTGAATAAACAGAGTTTAAACCTTTTAAAAAATCAGTAGAATGTAGAGGCTAATCACAAAAAACCGTTAAGTACTTTTACTTTCATTATACTAACCATTAACAGAATAAAATCTAGATAAACTGATCAAACTATGCTATAAACTAAGCCTGATGCAGAAAAAAAGTAAGATGACTGGAGATCCACATATATCTAAGCAAGGTACATCTTTTAATGGAAAGATTTAAAAAGAGCCTACTGATTATTATCTAACAACAGAGTATATGTCCAAGCTATTACAGTTAATGTGCTGAACCTTTAAAAATGACAAAAATAAATAAGTAATACTGATTTTCAAGAAAAGTAGTATATAAAAAAATATTCAGGGATGCAAGATTCACAAGATTTGCTTCATATCATAAATAACTCAGTTGTCTTTTAGATTATATATAATTCCAGGCACAGTATAAACTTTTATACAGACTTTATTTACAATATTTTAAAATTATAGAATAAAATTATCCTTGCAGGGATGAACATGGAAAAATACAGGAGTGCCACTCTTGGCGATCAAATATCATTCTTGAATATTTCAATAAGCGTGATGTAAATGACAATATTTCTACCATTAATATGAAGAAAAAAAACTTACATAACATTTAACTAATTCAGAATAGCAATAAAATAAAAGTAAATAAAATAAATTAATGTGATTCTAAGGATTTACAGTAAGTAGCTTTAATTTCCTTATAATATTAAGCAATTACTTACAACTATGAGTATTATAGATTCTTTAACATACACAAAGTACCATAAACAATATAAATTCACCACAATATAATATATAAATATTACCACAAAATGCTCTTTAAATAAGGACCCACTACATAGAAACCAGTGTTCAAATAGTATTTTATTCCTTCAGAAAAAAAATTTCTTTGAAACACATTCAGTTTTTTATTAGCTTTTTTTTTTTTTAAACTTCTTTCCCTTTTAAGGAAGATGAAGCTTTTGTTTTGGCAATCAGTTTTCATTGTAACACTTTCTACATTAGCCTCTGTAAGCTCAACACATAGTGGATCCATTTTATTTTCAGGGAACACAACTTTTGATTCCAGTTCTTTAGATCTCTAAACAGAAGGCTTCTTAAAAGAACTTGATATTATTTAATAAAATCAAATAACTCATTGTGTATTCAATGGAGAATTGGTTCATCACGTTTGAAAACCTTGCTAACTTATTAAAAGAAGATAAAATTCTACAATAAAAATGTAAGAAACAAAAAATTTGTGTAGGGGAAACCTACCAGTAGCATTACAACTCCAAAACAAAACAGGTAATTTTATTTACAGGCATTGCAATTTCATACTAGAAATACTTTGCTGCAAATAAATGCATAACTCTATAAGTAAGAGTTTGAAATTAAAAAAGTGGAAATAATTTTTTTTTTACAGACAATGCATATCACTCATGAATGGGCATTGAGCACAGTCCCCTTATATTAGAGAAAAACCTAAACAATGAATATTTTTATCTGAGACTTTTTTTGTTTTAAGGAAATTTTCATCAAACTTTTCATTCCAATCAAACAAAAATAATAAATTCATCTTTTCTAGATTGATTAGCATTCGATTTCTTTTGTTTTTTGATAGATAGTTGAATGTCTTCTATTGATAACGTTTGACTTTCAGTTTCAGAAGCTAATTAAAACTGAATTTCTTTTCTTCTTTCTCCAAATGAAAACTTGCAGCATAAAATATCAACAATGGATCCTTTATACAAACAAGTTTATCACAAGTTGTCAGCATTTGCAAAAATCTATTGTCAATTAAAATTAAGCAAAGAATTTGCAAATCAGTTTTGAAATTTAATAACTGTTGAAGCTCAGCAAACAAGCATTCAGCTTTTGGTGATGTTATAAAATACATTATTTGAGATTTCTTCACCAATTACTCAAAAAAAAAAAAAAAAAAAAAAAGAACAGAAGAAAATCTTAGCAGCATTGAAAAATTTATGTACTAGATCCCCATCTGTTTTAAACAAATGTTCATTTTTTTTTTCTGATGAGCTTTTCAACCCAATTCTTATAGCCTCCCATTGTCAAAAAGGAAGAAAAAAATCTCTCTGGAAGAAGCAATACTTTCTTTCTTTGATCCTAGATGGGCTGTTGTTACCTTATCGAGTTACTGTTGCTAACTGAACCTTTTTCTAAGAGCCATTCTCATCACATTTTTTTTTTACTCCAAAATTGTATGTTGGTTTATCAGAGTCAATATATTCCAATTTATTTTATTTTATAACTGTTATTGAACAGTCAACCCCAATTTTGAGTTTATGACTACTAATGTCAACTCTGTAGCCTTGTAATTTTGAGCCCAATCCAGAAGTCAATGGAACTCCTGGATCAAGTATTGAGTGAAATTTTTCTTTATGGAGAACTATTTGATGGAATTAACCCTCATTTGCATTACATGGAGAGGAAAACCATGAGAACCTCTCAGGGTAATCTTGAAAAGAAGGGGACTCTAACCCATGATCCGTCTACCACTGAAGATATTTTACGCCAGCACTGTGGGTCGGTGCGAGCCTGGTGCGGAATTCAGTCATTGCTGGGATTCGAACCCAGTTCATCTCATTGAGAGGCAAGCACTCTATCCCACAAGCCACCACGGCTCCAATATATTCCATTGTAAAAATAACAAACTTTAACATATGGTATAATGTTAACAAAGTTACTGAAAATATATGACGCAAAGTAAACAATTCATGATCCACCAATCAAAGCCAGATTTAACTTCCCATTAAGCAGATAACAAAATTTGTTCTCTTGGTCGATGCCAGATTCAGCATTTCTCCGTAGAAAGAATTTATCTTATGCTTCACAATGAAAATGAAAAGCCAATTCGCTATTGTTTCACTACTTGACTTTACCTTATTTCGTGACTTATCACCTCATTTGTGCTTCAGTAAATAATTTAATTAAAAATTCTAGAAATAAATAAATGGAAAATTTTTTATTCCTGAAGTAATTACTGCAAGAAAAAAAAAATAAAAGCCTTTTTGCGATTTTTTTTTTTTTTTTTTTTAAATTGAATTCTTGGAATTATGATATTTTTAACAAGATGGAATTCCGTCTCCAGAATGGCCTCTTTGAGAAAATATAACTTTCTGGAAATTCATAAAAAGTTGATTATTTTTCATGATGAAAATATATTTTGTAAAACAAAAAATAGAAGTAACAATCTTTAAAAGGTTATAAAACATCAACAACAAAAGGTCATTAACAATCAATAAATTCAGAATATCACTGGGGTAAAGCTAACAAATCATATCATTTAATATAGAGAGAAAAACTTTAAAATTAAATTTGCTCTTACCAATCCTTTTTTATGAAATTTAAAAAATATTTGGGGCCATGCCAAATTCAAAGCAAGGTTTGAACC
This sequence comes from Parasteatoda tepidariorum, assembly GCF_982258835.1. Taxonomy (NCBI): domain Eukaryota; kingdom Metazoa; phylum Arthropoda; class Arachnida; order Araneae; family Theridiidae; genus Parasteatoda; species Parasteatoda tepidariorum. The sequence continues at coordinate 12,272,655 of NC_141766.1, read as the reverse complement.
ATATAGTATCAGAGGTAGTTTAGCTTCCCCATTAAATCCACCACCTTCCTTCCAAACTAAGTATGAAGCATATCCCATTCCACTATATAATGTAGTCCACATTGGTGCAAATACATAATTTGGAACTCTCCAAGATGGGTGCTTCAGAGTCTAAAATATAAAGGAAAGTAAAAAATGAAATTAGTGGTAATAATAAACTGATACTGAATATATGGAACAAGTTTTTCAAAGACAAATAACTTTTTATTGAGTAAAAAAAATGCTTCAATACTTAAATTTAACTAAAGCTTTTTTAAGATATTCCAATAACAATTGAATAGGCTAGTAAACTATGCTATTTCTGCATCAAATTTTTCAACTAAAATATATAGCTACCATTAATGTAAAAGTTATCTTTCATGTGACTAAAATTTATTAAAATTCAGCAATTTTTAATTGTTTAAACTTCTGATATTTTATGTACTATAAATCAAGCATGGTGAACTTTATTTTTGTGCAAGGACCTCAAGTTTCAAACAAAAAAATAAAACTTGGTTCAAAATTTTAAAATTTTTTTACGAAGTACTTGTTGATTAATAAAGAGTCAGAAAATTTCTTCGGGACTTCTCATCTTCATTACCCATGATAAAAAAAAAAGTTCTCTAGTTTTAGAAAAAGAAAAAGTAAGTTCAAGAAAAAGTGCGGACGCAAGTTTTAGATATTTTTGAAAAAATTATTTTAAAATTTTCTTCAGGCTTTACCTTATTACTAAAGAAGTAACAAACGTAACTTGATTACTTTAGTTTTAAAAATGAAAGTAAGCAGTACAAAACTTGGAAGAAAAAAAAAGAAGACAGAAACTTTTCGCCGGCGGAAATTTCAGTAAAGTTATTTCCTACAGCTTTTTTGGATGCATTGAATATGATAGCGCAATTTAGAAAAATATTTCTGATAACATTCAAATTATATATTTTGTATTGATTGAAAAAAGAGACAAATACATATATATATATATAAATATATATATAAATAAGCAGTTTTATATATAATAAAAAATAAGGTATTTGATAGTTTAAATAGCCATGAGTCTATAGACATGGAAAAAAAAAATAAGAGTTGTCCTCGCAAAATATATAAATTATATAAATATTTATACATAAATTTGTTTCATTTTATAAATAATATTTTATTACATTAAAAATATAAAATAATATTGTTGATTAACACTAATCTCTAATTATTCTCGTTCATCAAATGAAATTTTAATTTTTTATCAATTAGAATAATTTTAACTTACTTCATACCAAGTTTTCACATCCTTACGAGTCGTAAAAGCAGTTAGTATGCCCCCAAGATTAGGAAGAAGGATTGCTCCAGCTATAGGTGTATATTTTTCCATGCCTAGAAGAAAAGTTAACAAAACGTTAATTAATAGATCACATAAAGAACAGAGCGTAAAATATTAAACTTAACACTTTAATAACTTTCTAAAGATTTTAAATTTCATGTATTAGATGGCCACTAAATGCTTTAAGAGATTAAACTTAACTATGCTATTTAGTTTCAGTAAATGATATTGTCAGCAATGAAATCACACACAAAACATACTTTCTATGATTAAATATAATTTTCTTTTTTAATAGATTTGAATTACTGACCCTAAAATTTCAAAATATGGTGAGTAGTTATAATTCAAATCGGGAAAATGCTGTTTTACTAGTTGAGACAGAAGAAAAATGTAGACCTATAACTTTTGTTTTTAGCATTTTTCACTCTATTTCTAAAACTACTTATGAGAATCAAAAAATCATGTCCAATTATAAAACCATTTAAAGATCATTTTAAATTATTTATGACGGTAAAGTATTAGTAAAGAATCAAAACACAAAAAAATAAGGTAGGTTTTTCATAGAAAGCAGGTTGTAATATTTCATTTTTAATATTATCATTTAAAATATTGTCTTCACAAATTCAATACCATATTTTAAGAATCTTTCAAACACTTAAAACAACAAATCAGTATATGAAAAATCTTATCATTAGATCAAAACTTATTTAGGTGTTATTTTTATTTTGTACTCTGTACAAAGCAGTATCATAAATTGCAAATAATAAAAGGGATGCATATATAGGTATAGTATATTGTATACACTTTAAGGAAAATGAGTTTAAATATGTCCATCACATGAATATAATTTCAGAGTTCTCCCTAGAAATAAAAAAGAGCAGGGTACAGCCTCTCAAAAAAGAGCACTATAAGTTTTGAAACAACAGTCATTCAACACTGTAAAAAATTTTCAAAATGCATAATATGTAATAACTGAATTTGATCTCAACAATTTTTAAATTACCCTCTTATACTATTTTATATGTATAATTCAATAAATAATTCTCTAATAATCAGAATAAGAGAAAAATTTGTAGTTTATGAAAATAATTAAAGGCATGCTAAAGATAACTTCTGGACATAAAATTTTTTTTCAAGAAAGTAAACAAAAAAAAAAAATTATTAACTTATAAACAACTTGAAAGATTTTCATCAAATTTGAACTGAAAATTATGAGAAAATGAACCTTTAAAGTTGCATATATTTATTTATTTTTGTTAAAAAGTTACTCTGAAAATTTCAAAAATTATTAATATTCCCTCCTTGAAAAAAGAGATGCTTATAAAAATTTAACAAGTTAAGAATAATCCTAACGAAGCAAATGTTTGTCATAATAATTAGAATTAAACCTTTAAACACAGACAAATTTAACTGTTTTGAATTATTATTCAAACAATGAATTAGCTTTTTAAAAAAAGGAATACAACTAAAAAGGCCATGATTTTAGGGGATGGGGGCTTATTTTTACAAAAAGGATGCATTTACAGGGATTGGATCAAAGAGCTGGCAGGGATGACCGTCCTTCTAAAAACACTTAGCGAGAACACTGTAATTTGTCTAATTTATGAAGTAAAATCTTAAATTTTATTTTAATTACTCTTGCATTTATTAAAGAGTTAAAAAAATTTGATTGTATGAATTAAAACTTTATTACCATAAAGTAAAAAATAACAATATTTTCCAAACTTAAAATTTTTTAAACATTTATGCTATTTATTACTATTTTTTTACATAAAAAAATATGTAGCATAATACTTTTTAACAGAGGTACATAAAATATTTAGTTTAATATAGTATAGTGTATTATTTAAATTGAAGAGCAATTTTAGATATCACTATTAGGGGGAAAATGAAATAAAAAACTATGAAGAGGGTATGAAACCTATGTCGCATGTTTTAATATATGGTTTTGAATTTTTTAAATCAATAAAATTGAGTTATCTAATAGTATGAAAACTAAAACCATTTTCATTTCTAAAATATGTAGAATAGAATGCAGCAGGAGCAATTAACAACTAAAAGTTAAGAGTACTGATTATCCCAAGGAACAATCTTAAACGAGGAAAAATTTATTAAAAATCAAAAATATAATTTAGTAATTATAAGTACTTTCACGGGAAAACAATTTGAACTTAAAAAGTTAAAAATTATAAGCAAATGAAGACAGCAGTTTAAGGCAATCAATGGTCTTCTACAGAGTTCGAAAGGTTAACCAGGTTATCCACTCCCTGTTGCGTAATCAATAGTTCAAAAACTTTTTTGTTTCCAATGAACACTAACTGCTTAAAAATAGAAAGAAATAATTCTAAGTCAGCTAAAAATCTAAACACAAAAAATATTACTACACAATATCACATGATAACGAAAACGTACTTTCAATTTTTCTTTAAACACTTTTACCTCGTTGATTTTTAATTTTTACCGTTTTTAGTTTCGGGATGCAACAGATTCGGGAAATTTTTAAACTTCCGATTAACTATCTCTGTTCTCTTGAAATCAACGTGCATACTGTCTTAACAGCCAACCAATTTCGAGATCAATCGCATTGACACGGCAAGCACATTCGGGAAGACTTTTGAGCATCTGCATCTGTTGGTGCTTTTACATTTAACGTACAATTTGTAAGTTAAAATTTAAAATATATTAGTCGAGTAAGTTCTTTAAAAAATTAATGTATTAATTCGCGATCGCAGCGCTCGAATACGCCATCTGGGGAGAAGACCGGTTCCATGTCTTGACCTTTTCCCGTTCCTTCTCCTCTTTTTCTTAGGGGGCCTCCCTGGCCGAGCGGTATCGTCGGTCCAAACGCTCTGTTAAGCGTGGAGGTAGCGGGTTCGAATCCCGCCGTAACCCTGGATGTATTCTTTGTGATGTCTTTCTCTGAATTGTTCTATCTGTATTTTCTACTTGACAATGACTTATAAGCCTATATTGAGCACACAAGTCAGCAAATGTATGTAATTTCAATAAAATAAATAAATAAATAAATAAACTTCTTCTTAGTTGTGTAAGAATACACTGGGATATTTTCCCCTTTCTTAATATATTTCGGATTTAATGGTCGAAAAATATTTTTTTAACTGTCCAAGATGCTTACTTTTAGAACTGTGTTCAACGTGGCTTTCAGTTCCATGCAGTTTTTTAACTTAAAAGTTTTTATTCTATTTTAAAATCAAGACAAAAAAGTACTTTAACTTACTTACTTCTCCTCCTATGACTCTCCCATAGATATAAAGGCAGAAAGATCAATCACTCGACCAAACGGACGTCACGGTGAACGTTGACATCACTGGTCTAGTAACTAGTTTGTACTCTATATCCACGCCCTCTAGTGAACTGCGGTGCTTGTTTATTGCAGCTGTACATAATTTGTTCTTTTTTAATTTGATTTTTATAAGTTGTAATGATTAATAATAATTGATAACATTCAGTCTCTTTGCCAGAAAAATCTGAAATTCGCAAATTTTATGACACATTTTTTTTCCAGATTTTTTTAAAGATTTATAATTCGTAAATCTTAAAATTAAAAAAAAAAAAACTAATATGTTTTTAAAATTTAATTCTTTATATCATTCTGAAATTCAAATATTTGAAATAAAATAAAACACACAATTTATGTACTTACAAAAAATAAATAAATAAATAAAATAAAGAACATTTTAGTAAACATTCCAAGCTAGCCTGTTAGCGTACAATTAGTTTGGTAGTAAAGCGTTTTCTTGGTTTTCATTTGTGTGTAATGGAAATTCTAATTATTTTCATTCAAAAAGTTTTTCAAAGTACGATTTTACTCCTCTATTTCAATAACAAGGTACTTTGATATCTGGGTCGTGTTAAAAGTTAAAAATATAAAAAAAGTATTTCTCAACATCCACTAAGATGACAATTTGTCTGTCAAGGATGATAAGAAAATTTATGGTTAAAAAAATAATTCATTGCGATAATGAACATACAGCTGTAATGTTATTATTGTTCAGTTATCTAAAAGATTTTTTCGTGGTTTTCCTTTGCATTTAACGCAATATTTGATTTGTCTAAATTTTAATTTAATTTTAAATACAATATAGGTTACTACAAAAGCTTTTATAAACATGATTTTACTCTGATATTTAAATTGCAAGGTACTTTGATTTCTGGGTCGTGTTAAAAGTAAAAAGTGTTTCACAACATCAACTAATATGACAATTAGTCTCTCAAGGATGATAAAAAAAAAAATTATTGAAAAAATAATTCATTGCGATAATGAACATTTAGCTAGAATCCTATTACCGTTCAGAAATCTAAAAGACTTTTTTGCGGTTTTTCCTTGCATGTAACGCAAAATTTGATTATTTCTATTTAGCCTTAATTGAAATAAGTTATTTTCATAACTTTAATAATTATGATTGTACTCCAAGTAACTTATGAGTAATTTTGATTTCTGGGTTGAATTAAAAATAATAAGCACGTTTCCTTATATTCACAAAGATGTTAAGCCATCTATCAAGGATGGGAAGAAAAAAATTATTGATTATTTAAAAATAACTTCGTTTAGATAATGAACATTTAGCTGGAATACCTATTACCGATAAAAACAATCTGAAAAACGCATTTGTAGTTTTCTTTAGCATGTAACGCAAAATTTGATAATTTAATTTTATAAATTATCAATAATAGATTATTTTATAACTATAGATTATTTTTATAACTTTCTTTTATAACTTTAATAAAATAGATTATTTTTATAACTTTCATAAGTATATAATTGTAATTCGATATTTAAATTGTGGCTTATTTTGTTTTACTGGTTGAGTTAAAAAGAAGAGCTTTTCATTTATATTCAGCAAGTTGATACCTTATCTATTTCATAATTTTATAACCGTCGTCGAACAGCCGACCTAATTATGTGCTTACGCCTACTCATGTTTAACTCCGTAAATTCAATTTTAAATCATATCCAAAAGACAGGGAGAGTCCTTTATAAAGTATTGAGAGAAATTTGCCTCCATATTGGCCTTCTTGATGGAACTAGCCCGCATTTACGTTACATTTTGAGGAAAACATCCCACTGTTAGCCTGACTTCAAGGAGACTCCTGATCTTCTGAACCCCAACGGCTAGGCCTGATTAATAATAAAAAATGGCTGCTTATAAAAAAATAATTTCATTGAGATAAAGATGAACATTTAGTTGAAATCCTATTACCGCCAAGCAATCTGAAAAACATTTTCTAGGTTTTCCTTTGCGTGTAACGCAAAATTTTATTACTTTAATTTCAACTTAATCTTGGTTAAAATAAATTATTTTTATAACTTTTATAAACATTGTTTTACGCCGATATTTAGATTGCACGTTACTTCGATTTTTGGAATGAGTTAAAAATTACAAAAAATATGAAGAGCATCTCGCTATATTCACCGAAATAATTGACTGTCTGTCAAAGACGCTAAAAAAATTATTTATTATATAAAAAAAATTCATTACGATTACTGAGCATTTCGCTGGAACTCCTTAAGCGTCAAGCAATCTGAAAGATATTTTCGTGGTTTCCCTTTACGTGTAACGCAAAATATGATTGTTTTCTTAAAAAAAACATTCATAAAGGCAGCAATGTTTAAATATTTACATAAATTATGAATTATTTTATCTATATTCCTTGTAAATCAAAACAAAATGAAGAGCATTCGATTGTGGGCAATTAATTAGCAAGGTACATAGTCTTACGCGGACATTAAGTAATGAATTGGGAGATTTTGATACTGATATACATATATATATATATATATATATATTATTTGAATAATTATTTGTGCAAAGGCATTAATAAAGATCGGAAATTAATAGATAATACAATCGAGTTCATAATAAATACTACGAATAATTATTTTCATGAAAAAGATTTTTATTTTTAATTCTCATCGGAAAATTTAACAAATTTACGGTTGCATGGCTTTAAAAAAATGTGTCATTGATGTGCATTTTTAATTATTACGATTTTAAAACAATAATAGTAAACTTATAAAATTCAAAGGATTTTAGTTTCGAACTCCTTCTGTTAAATCATATTTTTAAATACAAAAAAATGCTAATATAAGCATCTATACTTCAGTTATAATAGAACCAGACGCTTCAAACTAATAACTATGGTTGGATAAGTAAATATCCTTCCTTCGGTTTTAATTAATCTAAGTTCTGAAAACCAAAACTAAACAAAACCGAAACTATAGTATATAATTGCTCGTAATCTGAATGATCTCTGCTTTTAAAGCTTCAATAAACAAACAAATAAATTATGAGTAATGAATAGACATCTTTAAGCAATATACAAAATAATATACTGGTTTACGGAAATGAAAAAGTTTTAGAATTTAAATTAAATTGCTTTTTAATGATCAACACTGATTACGCGCAATGCAAAGGTACGGCGGAGATGTCAGAAAATAATCACTACGACGACGCGAACGCCACTTTTTGTGCGTAAAACCGGTCTGTCAAAAGCGTGTTGCTTTTCTAACCCCCCCCCCCGGGAAAGTTAAATGTCCTTATCCCCTATATTAGTCCCTGGACTCTCTCCAAGTTGATGCTGAAAGCATGCGAAGTGCTGCCATAGGCAAAGAGTTCTGCTCTATGCCACCTGTACCCCATTTCAATCTCCAAGATAGTGAGACATATAAAAAATTAATAAAAAATTAAAAAAGGCACCAAATTTATTAAAAAAAATAAAGAAAGAAAATCAAAGGCTAACTTATTTCAGGGCGAAATTTTCAGCAATTTTCCGAAATCGAGTCATCGCCAGCAAACACAAACCATTTCCCGTGCCACAAGTAGTGCTGTTATTTGCGAACAGTAGCTTGACTTGGCTACTTTGAAATTCAATCGCTCATTATGACAAAATTATTATTTTGTCTTTCCTTGCAATTTCCTTGCCTTTCCTTCATAATTATTTTCCCTTTTTCACTGAGGGATTTATGCCAAACTAGTTTGATGAGAAGAAATGAAAAAAAAAAGAAAGAAAAAACGGGATTCATGCTTTTAGAAAAGTGTCATATATGCTAGTATTGGCGATCGAAATGGGCTGCAGGTGGTGTCGAGCAGAACTCTCTACCTATGGCAACACTTCACATGCTTTCCCCATTAGCGTGTGGAAAGTCATAGAGGAAGGAAGTACGTTAGTTTCTCTCTTGATTTTCATATAGATTCAAATCTTTTAAGTTGGAAAACTATATGGAACTGAAAACTGCATTAAACATAGTTCTAAAGAGAAGTATTACGGGAATTTTAAAAAATATTTTTATTGAATTAAAAGGAAAAATATTGAGAAAAGGGAAAATATCGTAGTACATTCCTATACAACTGAAAAGAGGAGGAGAGGGAAGGGAGAAGGGCTAAAGGCATGAAACCGGTCTCTCCCCAGATGGCGTATTCGAGTGTTGCGATCGCCAATATGCTAAATTAATTCTCGGACACCATAAATATATATATTTTTTTAATCTCCTCAACACAAAACAAAAAATGTAGATAGCGTATGATAAGCGAAAAATAAAAGTATAGCACCAATATCACCACTCATGCGAATATCTTTTGAGGAAGGTGGAATCAGCTGATAGCTGTTTGCTGCTTGTTTTAATGTGCATTTGCAAAACAATGTATAATTACAATTATTGCAGTAAACGTATTTGGTTAAGTGTATTTGAAAGTACATTTAAGAGTTATATATATTTTTTTCATTTATACTTTTAACCGAATTTTAATATGAAATTCTATTAAGTTTTGAAAATTTTCCATACCGTGAAACTTGAGTTTTGTAAACAATCTATACTACGCCTAGAAAAAACAAGTAACATTTTGACGCAATTATTTCAGAAATTTGTGAATCTATTTAAAGAATTTTTTTTATATCCGATGAAAAAGAAAATAAATTTTTAAAAATCCAAGATTTAGTTTTTTAGCTTCAAGAAACCTTTAATATCAGTATTTACTACAAAAAATGCATAATTAATTATTTTTCAAATTAAATTCAAGCTTCACAAAATTTAATTTTTCGTTAGCAATAAAAATAATGAGAATTCATGATGAACAGTGCAGAGACCTTTAAATTAAAGTTTTAGGAGCATATCTTTCAAATATTAAATTTTTTTCGATTAATAAATAAATATTAAACATTTAACAAGGAAACAATCCAGATTATATTCTGATGCTAAATTAGGAAATAATTAGACTTTTTTATGTATAAAATATTTTATTGTCACTTAAAAAATTGAACATCATTTCGGTAGTAAAATTAAATTATAGCTAAACAGCATGCCTATAGAAAAAATATCAATGTATTTGAGTAACCTAACAGGATTTTACATTTTCAAACCTTTGAAAATTAATGAGCCTGTATTAGAAAAAAAGCAAATGATATATATTATACATGTAATTAATCTTTCTTGTCTTTATTGTCTCTCCAGATGCAGTAGGTCAAAGATGAAGCTAAGGTCACCCAAGCCCAGTAAGGCAACATAAGGTAAGCTGCAGTCTTATTAACGGGATAAAATGTGTACACACATGCTCCAATGTTAACCCATAATGCAAGTATTTCTGCAAGGGCCTATATGAAAAAGAAAAAAATTAAATATTAGGAAAAAAGCAATTTTAAATAAAAGTGTATGTACAGGTTGGGTTGAAACAATTATATGATTTAAAACCTGAGCAATAAATTGTTAAATTGCATTAAAATATTGATGATGAGCACTATTGTAAAGTACACAATTTCTCTCCAGTTTCACAGATTATCAAATTGCATTATGCAGAGTGGAACACTATATTATAAAAACCTTGATTAATTGTTTTTGAAATCACGTCGTTTATTTTTTATTGTAAATTTCTTAAAATATCAGTACATAAGAACTTATGACGTTATAAAACTTTATATTTACTTCTACATTTTAAAATTTATGCTATCATGCTTAGTATAATATAAATTTGACGCCCACAATACAAAAAGCATAACATTGTTATTTAAGAATAGGGTTTAGGTTAACTTTTGGTATATGATTTTAAGACGTTCATTAGTAGCCGAGTGTAAGTGGTTATGCTATATCTATCATTGAAATATGGTAATCTATAAAGGATAAATTCAAAGTAAAATTTTCTTAGAAACCTTTTCAGTTTTTATGTTTTACCACAAGTGTATTTTAATACACAATATGTTATTGCTATACAAACTGTTGGAAAGATCACGCGATTGGCGATCAAAGTGGGCTGCAGGTGGCGTAGAGCAGAATTCTCTACCTATGGCAACACTTCGCATGCTTTCACCATTAGCGTGTGGAGAGTCATGGAGGAAGGAAGTACGTTAGTTTCTGTCTCGATTTTCATATAGATTAAAATCTTTTAATTTTTAAAACTATATGAAACTGAAAACTACATTAAACATAGTTCTAAACGAAAGTATCATGGAAATTTTAAAAAATATTTTTATTAAATAAAAAGGAAAAATATTAAGAAAAGGGAAAATATACGATTCCTATACAACTGAAAAGAGGAGGAAAGGGAAGGGAGAACGGCCAAGGGCATGAAACCAGTCTCTCCCCAGATGGCATATTCGAGCGTTGCGATTGCCTATATCACGTGATGCCACAACGAATGTGCTAATACTCTTTCTCCAATTCAGTGAAATTCCAAAATATATTCCAATTTTTTTTCCCTGGTCAATTCGCGATCGCAACACTCGAATACGCCATCTGGGGAGAGAACGGTTTCATGCTTTTAGCCCTTCTCCCTTCCCTCTCCTCCTCTTTTCAGTTGTATAAGAATGTACTACGATAATTTCCATTTTCTTAATATTTTTCCTTTTTATGTAATAAAAATATTTTTTTAAAATTTCTATGATACTTTTCTTTAGAACTAAGTTTAATGTAGTTTTCAGTTCCATATAGTTTTTTAAGTTAAAAGATTTTAATCTTTGTGAAAATCAAGAGAGAAACTAACGTACTTCCTTCCTCTATGACTTTCCACAGGCTAATGGGGAAAGCATGTGAAGTGTTGCCATAGGAAAAGAGTTCTGCTCTACGCCACCTGCAGCCCATTTCGATCGCCAATTTTTTAGAAGATTTGTAATAGCATTCAAGAGCATTGTAAAGTAAATACTATGTTTTATTTCAACTCTCAACATGCAAGATAGATAGGTGATCAGTTTACAATGGTTTTTCTCCGTTTGCACAATATGGACTTAACTCGATTCTTGATAATGTCGGTGTTAATTTAAAAAGATTGTCATATTAACGACATTGATACGACTTTTTGAGTTATCACTTCTTTATGATCTTTTACGTATGCGTGCAGACTATAACTGTACTGCATCAAACTCATGTTAAAATATTACAATATTGCATTTACAAAATAGTAAAGATGAACGGTACTAGAAACTATGTCTGCAATATTCACAGGAGCACTGGGATATCTCGAGAAACCGCTTATATCTGAATATAATAAACCCTCAGAAAGATTTGATTATAAATGACAACATCTAATTGTTTTTGTAAATATTTAATTCACATTTTAATATTAATTGCAAAAATAACACCGATTTATCACAAATATTTCTGTGAATAAATTTAGGTCAATTAGTTCACGATATTTCAGTTGTAATAATAATAAATAAATTTTGGTTGAAGTTGTAAAGTCAGTATCATTTTGAACAAAACAATTCTCTGATGAACCAGTTCTGTTCTGGAGTATTAAAAAATATGGAACAGAATTGTTTTGGCATATTCTATAGTAAAATAATGATGAATACAAGCTATATAATAACGAATTTATAATTGTTTGTTAGAGAAGATTGTTTTGTTGTTTTTCATTGACGTCTCACAATGGACAATTTTATTTTATTTTATATCCGTCGTTGAACAGTCGACCCAATTTTGGGTTTACGACTACTAATGTTCAACTCCGTAGCCTTGTAATTTTGAACCAATCCAGAAGGCAAGGAAACTCCTGGATCCGTACCACCAGAGGTATTGATTGGTTATGGGAACATGGAGGACTTTGCGACACGACGGGTTTAGCGTGTATCAGTCACCATTTACTACACGGGGAGTCTTCGTCTGGCCTGGGATCGAATCCACGGACTCTTGGACATGGGCCCAGTACCCTACCAACCAGGCTATCCCGGCTCTACAATGGGTTATTGTCGACGATCTGAGGAACATCCCCAAGGATGATCCGAAGACTTGCCATCACAATTTTTATCCTCAGCAGAGGAGATGGCACCTCTGCCCAACGACCTGCGCTGGCATAATATAGCCTAAAATATATATATAAAATATGATCAACCTCCGAAATCAAATCTTGGCTACGGCACCGAGTTATTTTACAATAAAAACATATAATTTCACGTTGTAAAATAATTGTTTTAATCCTTTGTCACGGAATTTTCATCAAACATATTTTTCATACTCTTTTTATTATTTTGTATTAATATAGGTCAAAATAATTGAAAAATATTATATTTAGCATTTTAATAGCTTATGTTTATGTTGTTGTTTTTGTTCATTTACGTCGCACTAGGGCTGCACAATAGGCTATGTTTATGGTTATGAAATACAGCATAAGATACCGGTGTCTCTTTCTGCGTTAAAGTTAAAATCTTCCAAACACAGCTCATTTCCAAACAATATTTTTTTAAAGAGTGCTCTTATTTGCAGTTATTTAGATCTAAGAAAAACAGCTATTCATTATTAAAATTTTTTTAATTTACAAAGTCAATTATTGATGAATTTTTGAATATGAATGAATTTTTTTTTCAAACTTATCTTTTTGGATTTTATATATTAGTACAAATATAATTCCGATAATCTAACAACTTATTTTTAGTAACTATAAGAGTTTTTTTATAATTAAAAAGTACCTCAATATATTCTTAATTGTTATTAGAGGGCCAGAAAAAAATATTTAGAAGGGACACAGATGTTCATCTGCATAAAGAGTTAACCTTTCTCTGCAATACTGCGTTCATTTTGAGAAGATGCAATAAACTTTTCTTACTATCCATATAACTATATGATAAAACTTAGAAATGAAAGAAATAGGAGTGACTTACCAATCCTCTCTTATGAAGCTTAAAAAATATGATTGACCATGACCAGTTTAAAGCGAGATTCAAATAATATAGTCTCAGAGGTAGTTGTGCAGCTCCGTTGGGGTCACACATTCCTCCATCTCTGTAAACTAAGTATGAAGCATAACCCATTCCAGTATACAATGTTGTCCACACTGGGCCAAAGACGTAGTTAGGGGGTCTCCAAGAGGGAAGCTTGAGTTTCTAAAATGTTATAAGAATTTCATTGCAATTACAAATTAAATGCAAGTAAATAGAATTTAGAGTACCTCGATATAAAATCTTTCATTGTTAGAGTTTTACACATTTTTCCAAAAAATGGTCCTCGGTTTAACCATAACATCGGTACCATAAGTCATAATATCGTACATATTTACTGCGACCTTTATAGTAACTTTATTTAAAGTTTTTTTACAAGCCAACCGTAAAGAGAACTTCCTGACTCTGAAGCAGCACGTGACAATACATTGAGAGGATTCTGAAACTATGACGCATGATCGGAGAACGTACGATATGATCGAACATCCAACTTTTAACGTAAAAAATCGAATCTCATCCCAAATCACGGTAAACGAAGATTTCATTGAGTAGTAGGCTTGAATAAAGAAATATGAATGTGTAAATAAGGGGATTTTTTTCTAGGTAAAACGGACATTTGTAAAAACAGTGAAAAATCCCTGTCCTCGCTCAAGATGAATTTTCGATAACTAAACTTGTAAGTTTTAATGTCTCAAAAATATTTATTTTCGTAAATTTTGCCTACTGAGACTAATTCTATAAAATGTATGTACAGTGAGTTAAAAAAAGAAGATTAATAATATAAAACTTTTATTTAATCGCGAATAACTTTTGATCTAATGATTGGATCATCACGTTTTAGGACTCAATCTGAATGGTTCGAAGGGGTGACCTCGAATATGTTAATTAATTTGTGCAGACGATATTTTAAGATACGAAAGCAAGCACAAAACGTACTTTCTCTGAATAAACATACTTTTTTTCCAACGGATTCGGATTTTTGATTCCTAAAATGGGGGGGGGGTAGTCGTAACCTGGGAAATATAGTTCCCTTAGTTTGATCAGAAGAGTAATCTAAAGTTTCGACCCCTTAATTTTAATTTTACTTTTTGCGGATTTTTCCATATCTCGAGAACTTTTTAAGCAAATTGAAAATTTTTTGCATCATCAATTTTTGCACATCATCACTGTCCAAACTTCGGGTTGCTCTCTTGAGATGTATGGGGATCATATTTCTCAGATTTCTGCTACCCCCTATATTTTGGGTATCAGAAACATGAATTCGTCAAGATAAAGGTATATTTGTCCAGAGAAAGTACGTTTTTGAGTCTGATTTCGTAACTTATATCGTCTGCACTAATTAAATAGCATATTCGAAGTCATCCTCTCGAAACTTAAAGATTGAGTTCCAGAACGTGAAGGTCCTATCATTATATCAAAAGTTATTCAGGGTGGTTTCTTTTTCTTTGCCCACTGTACATACATTACGCTTAACTTTTAGCGCATTTTGGGTTAAAATACTATTTCCTATAGTGAAGATTTTTAAATTGAAGGGGTCCATGAAAATAACATTTGTCTGCAAAAATGACATTTCTTTATAACATTACGAGGATAATATAATTGAAGTTCTCGTAAATTAGGTTCCTGATTTAATAGTATCATATTAGCCTCTTTAAAAGATGTATTTTTAAATAGTAACCGAATTTTAAAGTTGCCAATTAACTTCATATGTCTGTTTAAAACGTGTTTGACTGCCTTATAGATAAGTAATCTATGCACAAAATATTAAGAAATGTATATAGAGAAATTATATTAAAACTAACATTTTGATTTGCTGAGCAAAATCATTAATTTTGGAGAAAAAAAATGTATATTAATGGACTTACCTCATAATAACCTTTGATTTCTTTTCTTGTTAAAAATGCAGTTAATATGCCCCCAACATGAGGTAATGCTATTGCACTGGCAATAGGAATGTATGCGTTCATCTTAATTCAATATTAATCTTAAGTTAAAAAATAAAAATTGCGTTTGATATAGCAAAATCTGATATGTGCACTTAAATATTAAATGAAGGTGTTATTTCTTTAAAAAGTTTAAAGAACTTTGTGGGTAATGCAAATTTTAGAGGCATACGAGTCCGAAACAAAATCTAAACAAAACTTAACAATTGTATTGTTTTACTTCATGATTATCTTAATAGTGAGAGAAACGAAAGATAAGAATAGTGATAATAAAATACAATAGATAATATTGGATTTCTTTCTTTTCTTTTCCCCTTCTTTTTTAAAAAGAGAATGCAAGATATGGAAGCTGTACTAAGGGACTGTTCACACATTTCGATTCAGTTGAAAGGATGAATCCAAACTTTGTTATATGAAGGAGAAAAAAACGAATTCCACAGTTGTGGGAAATTTTAAGATAAAATATATTCTTCCACTTTTATTTAAGGGAAATATGGGAGGTTTGATCAACTCTTTCCAATATTTAAATATCTTTTTGTTCTCATCCAGAATTTTTTTTTTCCGTTGAAAGTTCTCTTCTGCGCGCCTGTGCCCTCGGCCATTGTAATAGTAAGGAAAAAAAGGATAAAATCTATACGTACGTAGATTAATGTTCACTAAAAGTAAGAATACTTAGTATTGCTACTTCCTATTTTAATGTATTTACTTGAAAATAAAACTTGCTAAAATAATATGGAAAAAATAATTTCTGTTTACTCATGATGGCGCATTTTTAAAATCACCCCTTGAAAAAGGACTGTGAGCTTTAATAAGTTATTCAAAGAAGATTTCAAATAAGTTATTGCTATAATTTCGTACTTCGATTATGACATACTAAAAGCCTGTATACTTATTGTTTACTTTTACTTGCCATTTTAATGCATTTACTTAAAAATAAAGTTAAAACATAGTTGCAGAAGTGCGTAGAATTATTTTATTATAAAAACAGAGTGTGGAATTGCACAGTTTTTACTTTGTCATTAAAAATTTTCAAGTAACATTTTATGGAAGTATTGGAATAAAAACACGGTGTTCTGTGAAAACTATCCCTAATTTGTATTTTAGGAACCCTTACCAAAATTGAAAATAGAAAAAGTATGCACATTTCTGTTCACAAATTAATATTTTAATAATTGCAGTTGAGAACGGCAGATGTAAAAAACATCAAAATAGGTTCAATTATTGGTTGAAAGTATTTAGAATAATTGCTTTTTAACTTTCATTAATATATGTTAATAACGATCGCATTGCTTTATTGGCGATCGAAATGGGCTGCAGGTGGCGTAGAGCAGAACTCTTTTCCTATGGCAACACTTCACATGCTTTCCCCATTAGCGTGTGGAAAGTCATAGAGGAAGGAAGTACGTTAGTTTCTCTCTTGATTTTCATATAGATTGAAATCCTTTAACTTGAAAAACTATATGGAACTGAAAACTACATTAAACATAGTTCTAAAGAAAAGTATTATGGAAATTTTAAAAAATATTCTTATTAAATAAAAAGGAAAAATATTAAGAAAAGGGAAAATATTGTAGTACATTCCTATACAACTGAAAAGAGGAGGAGAGGGAAGGGAGAAGGGCTAAAAGCATGAAACCGGTCTCTCCCCAGATGGCGTATTCGAGTGTTGCGATCGCGAATTTGAAATAGGCAATAATTTTTCCGATTTTTTTTAAAAAAAATAAATAAATCCCAATTTTTTTTTAGCAAACTTACGAAAATCGAAAATAGAAAAAGTTAGCAAAGTTGTGGTCACCAATTAATATATTTAATAATTACAGTAGAGGATGGCAGATGTAATAAACATCAAAACAGATTCAAATATAGGGTGAAAGCTGAGGGTGCTTAGAATAACCGCTTTTTAATTCCTCTCTCTTTCCTCCCGCAATCAAACCTATCCTCGTGATTCTTGCAATTCATCCAAATGCAAATTATATTTATAAATTTTCATTCCAAGTACAACTGATATGACACTCTTTTGCAACATTGTAAAACAAACAGTACAACTTTGTGAGAACTCTTTTGCTTCTAACTTCTGTTAGTTATTAAATTTGGTGAAAGATAAAAGACGTCAATAACGATCTCATTGCTTTATTTAACATTTACTACTATTTTTTCCATTTCTTTTTTAAAAAAGATTTGCCTGACACGCTTGAAACGCTTAAAACTGATTTCTGATGCGAAAAATGAGCATTATATTTTCTGAAAATACCCATCCAAAAAATATTACGCACAATTTTTAAAAAAAATTAATATTGTTTAAATAAATAAAGCATAGGAGGTGTAAAATCACCATCTACAAAATCACGTTTTGAAAAAGTTGGAAAATGCTATGCAGCTCCTTTGTTTAAGACTATTGCTTGGGCATTTTACCAATGAAATTTGTACACTTGGAGTTATTTCGAGGATTCACGATCGCAACTATCGAATACGCTATCTGGGCAGAAGAGCAGTTCCATTTCATGTTACTCCACCTTTTTCTCTCCTCATCATCTCAGTTCAATCGAAATGTTATACGACATTTTCCCCTTTCTCCACGGTGCTTGCTTTTAGAACATTGTTCAATATAGTTTTCAGTTCTGTATAGTTTCCAGTTCTATCTAATTTTCCAACTTAAAAGTTCTTAATCTATTTGAAAATCAAGACAGAAACTAACGTACTTCTTTTTCCCATGACTGTCCACACGCTAATGGCGAAAACATGCAAAGTATTGCCATAGGTAGAGAGTTCTGTTCTACGTACTCTTTAGCCCATTTCCTAGCCAATAATTTTTGATTTTTTTGAAAAACCTTTTGAGTCAGTGGAATCTTTTGAAGCTTGTTTCATGTTTAAAAGTTGGCATAAAATTTTCATATAATACCCATATATGCATACAAATATAGATCGAAGATTTTTAAAAAGATTTATTACTGTTTAAAACAAATAAAGTAACTATAGGTGGCCCTAAAATAACCAGTAAAAAGGATTTTGAAACAAATCAATATTGCAATGTTGCCCTTCTCTTGAGGGGGGGGGGATTCTAGCAATGATATCTTGTTGTGCTTAGCTGTACCAAGTTAGGTTTACTGGTTGCTTAAGGCTATCTGGAGGACACTTTAAAACGTCTTATAAGATTTTGAGCCTCGGAAATCAGTTCAAACTGTTTTTTTTTGTAACAAATATGGTTTATATATTTTCCTAAAATACAAGGATATATGTCAAGAAATATTTATAGAGATTCATTTGAAATATTTAGCACTGTTTAAGCAACGTAGTTTTTTGCTTATAAACTTTGCAAATAAATTAATTAAGCTAATGTAAATTATTTCAATCAGTATCAAATTTGATTAAAATTTTTCAGATTTAAATAATTTGATAATATTATATAAAAATAATAATTTATAATGCATTTCCGCAAGAATTTCGTTTTATTACACACAACAAAAATGGATTATTTATTTTATTTAAAAATAACAAAATGTTAATGCAATGTAAATGAAAACAAACTGAATATTATTATTACTTTGAATAAATATTAATTAATTATTAAATTCAATGCTTTTTTGAAATTAATAAAATTTTAAAGAAACTACATGGAACTGGAAACTACATTGAACATAGTTTCAAAAAAACGCGTCGTGGAAACTTTAAAAAATATTTGTGACATTTAAATATGAAAAGTAATAAGGAAAGGGGAAAATATCGTGGTACATTCCAGAGGCTGGGAAAAGGAGGAGAGGAAAGTGTCATACCATGGAACCGGTCTTCTCCTTAGATGGCGTATTCGAACGTTTCAATCGTAAATGATCATTCGCGTGATCATTTGCGATCTAGTTCAGCCCTTGTTGTTTACAATCAATCTATCATTTATATCGGGTTTTTATCACGTCTGGTTCGTCCGAAACAGAGTACAATTTTCTTTTTTCACACAGTATATTAATATTTATAAAGTTTTACCAACATGTTTCGCTTTGCAAGAAGCATTCTTAGCAAGGTTTTTATTCTCTATTATTTTTCTATTTCTTTTTATTAGTTATTTTATCATTATTATTCTCAGACTAAAATACAGATATCCCGACTGCATTACCAAAACAAGAGTAGCCGCGCGAATTTCTTTATCGGGATCTTTGTTATAAGTATAGTAATGTTTTCTGTTCAAATTTACTTTAAAAAAAAATCTTTTCATAGGGTCGTATTTAGGACGTTTGGTTATATCTCAATCCTTTTCAATTTAAATGAGTTATTTACAAAATTTTTATTGATTCTTTATGATTGGTATTTTAAACATTTTGTACATAGAAAACAGTATCAATTCATTTCTGATATGAATTGAAATCATGAGAAATAACAATTGAGGATTAAAGTTATAAAAATATACAATATCTGTAAAAGAAAGGTTTGTAATTATGGATATAAAAGGAATTGCTGACAAATAAGTTTAAATGGTTTTAATTTTAATAGAGGAGTGACGATATTCCATTCTTTTCTTATTGTTATAAACAAGCAATTTTGAGTTGAATTGAAATGTTTTGAATACAAAATCTTCATTTTAATTCAAAATATTTTCCAACGCTGCCCCGAAAGTATTTATTGTAACTTTTTCATCAATATAAAATTTCATAGAAAATTGAGAATTTACTTTGTGCATTTTAAGCAAAGCGATCAAATCAGATTCATAAGGAAAGTTTTTGTGCATTTTAAGTAAAGCGATCAAATCAGATTCCGTACGAAAGTTTCTTGAAGTCATGATTGTGTTTTATTTTCTATGGTTATAACTTTTTTATTGTCATTTTCTTGGTAGAATTATTTAAAATATTGATAAAAGAGTTATCTTTAACTAAAGAATAATGATGTCACATGAAAACTAAGAGCTAGATCGTTCGTTAAGTGGACCGTCAAACAATTGTTTGTTTTCTAAAATCTGAAGGAATTTTGAACGAATTCCATATTGTGGTACTGACCCAATGCCTTTTACTTAACTGCATATATAATCGGTTATGACAAACAATTTGTCAGAAGTTATGCATGGACCATTAAATGAATTTGGAATATATAAGGATAATCAAATGATAACAAAGTAAAAAAAAATAATAGCAGGGCCAGTTCTAAGGTTTTTAAACTATTAGCCAGTAAATTATCCGAATGTCAAAAGTATTAGTCAATTTTCAAGATTTTTGGTCTGAGGCAAAATTTTAAATTTTTTTAAATTTAATTTTTTTTCTGTGAAAAACTTCAAATTAAAATACAAATTTACTATAAATTGAATTATTTTATAAAATTCAAATCAAGAGTCAATTTGCAAATGGGGAGGAGTAATTGTGCAATGAATGGGAAGGAATAGGAATAGCTGAATTTACGATTTTATTGCATTTGGCGAGGTGGCAAATGCTTAGCACGGGCACTGAATCCATTCTTAACCCTTTCGCGACGCAAAGCGCGAAAGCGCGCTTACCGCTGAGGCCGGCAGTCTCTCTAGCGTGTGTCTCCCCAGGGCCGGAGGGTTTTTTGATGTTAAGCCTAATTCCATGAAATTACCGAAATATCAGCACGTTGTTTAATATTGTTCTGTAGAGTATTTAAGTGACATATGCTTTATATATATTTCTATGGATACTTTATTTACTTTACTTAAGTTATTTCTTGTTTAAATGTATATTTTACACATTTTATTTTCATTATGTACTTGTTATTTTAAAACATTTAACATTACAAATCTGAACTTGCAGCTCAGTTAAAATTTTTCGACGCTTCGACATTCTAACGGTAAAAAGAAAAAAAATTCAAGCCTACAAGATCTATTTATCCACTAAAAACTAATCCGAAAATCGAAAGTAGCGAGGGAAAAAAAAACTCCCTTACTTACTGTAAATAAATATCACGTGCTAATTTAAAGAGCCCTCATAAAACATTCCCCCCCTCCACTCCTTCCCCTAAAAACCACGTGAATGTACTTTCATCTTGAGTAGAAGGTCAAATCTACATGTATCTGAAACCATATGGACATACAATGCCATCTTTTGGAAGAAATTTCATTTTTTAAAACGTTCCGAAACGCTGGCACAAATAAGTGACGGTCGGGGGTGAACGAGAAAACTCTCTGACACGCGGGTGTGTCAGCCGGGAAGTGAGCACGTTTCTTGCTGGCACATATATGTGACAGTCGGCTCGAAAGGGTTAAATAAAAAAAGTCTACTTGTTGGGCAAGAAGTTTTCATTCCTACTTGATTTTCAAAAACAATACAATTATAGTTTTAAATCAAAAGAAAATCAGATAAAGATGCCCATCAAAACCGCATTATTATTGTATTTTGAATTTAAAAAAAATAATGATATAAATTACTCAGGGGTTAAGATGAGCTTTACTTTATAAATTGACCTTAATTTTTATGATAATTATTTTGTTTTTCATCTGCTACTACCTAGGTGCCATTTTGGCACAAGTCCCAATATGGAAATTCTCCCAAGAAAGGCTATATTCCTAAATAGGAGCAGCTGCAAAAAGATTACTTTTTGCTTAAATTATTTATGTTTAGCCAGATATTTTCAAAAATGTTAAGGAACCTAGTTTGAACCTTTGAAAAAGGCACTTATAATGCACATTTGAATGTCTTTTGTGATTTCTCAGTACTAAATTTAAATGTAAAGTATGTAATTTAAATTTAACAAAGTATAGATTTAAATTTAATACAGATGTAAAGTATGTAATTTAAATTTAATAAAGACTTGCATCATTGCATTATACTGAATTGTAATGTTGGTCAATTTAATTATTTAGTGTCATGTTAGCAGACTTCAAATGCATATAACTTAGTTGGAAAAAAAAAAAGTTGTTCTAATAATCTTTGTTTAAATGATTCTTGGGTTCATTTTAATTCACTTTATTTTTTTAAACTTTTAAAACTGGCTGTAGTGTTTTAACATATTGTGTTCTATTTGTAAAACTGAAGGACATTTTTTTTTAAACTTCCGAATGCTGCGAAAAATTGGAGTAAATGACTACCAGAGTTATTTTTTTTTAAAAAAAAATATTAGAACTGTTTAATTTTTTTTTTAAAACTCAGTTTAAGGCCTAAAAAACCTGTGCCCATTCCTTTTTGGGGCCTCTTTAAATGTTAAAAATAGTCAATTGGAATCATGAATTAACAAATTTTTAAAATAAATATAAAATTATTGAAATAAATATAAGTTAAAATTTACTAATATATTATAATTAACTTATGTTATAAATGGTTTGAATTTATAACTAGTGAGGTCTCAGACATTCCTGTTCCTACAGGCTCCAGATTTCTAAATCAAGCCCTGACTGAGTTATATGCTTTTAAAGTTTATAAACATAGAATTCATAAATGGTGAAATTGCAGTAATGAATTATACTTCATTATACTATTATTTAAAAAATTTTCTTTCTGAACTTAGTTATCATTTATGAGAGATGTTCTATTGAATCCTTTTTATTTAAAGAATGAGAAATTTGATTTATTCAGTTTTAAATATATCAGAAAAGCCACCAAACAGGTTTTGTGTATTTTAAACTTTTATTTTCCAGGGACGAAACTTGGTTCCTCTGGAATCTAACTTTCAACATACTGTTTCCCGCAATTTTCTTATAAGTAAGTTAGAAAAAAGCATTTGATTTAAACTTACTCTTGTGAAATGTTTTAATTTTTTTGTGATATTTGAATATTTTATAAATCAAATTTATTAATCTAATTCTAATCTAAAATTATTATTATATTATTATTAATCTAGTATGAGGTATTAATATAAAATGAGGTAATTGCTATAACTGAAGAAAAATAAAGTATTGTCAAGCTTTATTCTGGAAAAGTAAAGTATTTCTGTATTTGAATAAAAGGCAAGGTTTTGTCTTGCTATTGTTTATGCTTGAAATTTATTTGCTGAGAAGTTATCACTTATAAATGGAAGTAATAGTAGATTATTTATCAATGACAAAACTGTGCAATTTTCCATTAATTGCTGAAATTCTTATTGAAACAATGAGAAACAATGCATATTTTACTCAATGTGGTATGATTTTTCGAAGAATATGTTTAAAATATTGGATTCTTGCACAATGTTACAAGTGCAACTCGATTGGTGACATTTTGTAAGATGGACAAGAGACCAAGTTAGTCTTTTTGGTTTTTTATTATATAATATTTTGCACCAAAAAAAAAAAAGGAAAAATCAAAAACTTTTATCATTGGTGCAAAGAAAAGAAAAAAAAATTGATTGAAACTTTAAGATTTTACTGAGAATCTCAAATTCACTTTATCTTCTTGAAATAAACTGAAATTTTTTTTTCACTTTGAGACGTGTCATTGATTAAAGACTGTGTTTCACCTTTTCTCCTAATGTGTGTGAAAAAGAAACAAGCACAGACTTTATTTTTATGTAAACAGGAATTTTCAAATATGAAGATTTCTTTTAAAATCAATAATTAGTGGTTTGGTTTAATGTTCTTATAATTACTTTCTTGGAGAACTATTTTTTTCTGAAAATTTATTGATTTAGGCTGAGGACTGAGGACAAGCACTAGAAAGGTTCTTGAGGGTTTCTTTCTTTTTTCAGGTTTTTTTTTGTACTTAATCATACATGTTGTGAATAATACATGTTTTATTGTAATATTAGTAATTTTACAATTTTCACAAAGTTGTCAAAGCACTATTGATACTGTATTGAAGGCAATGGGACGCTTGTCTTTTATAACCAAGCTAAAAAATTGAGAAAAGCAAGGATCATTTGTTTGTGAAGTCACAAAAATGATTGTTTCAAAACAAAATGCAGTGGTAAATTTTTGTAATCAGAGATATAATTATATATTTCATAGATGGTATGTGCATATTTATTAAAAAAATAAAAATTAAAAATGAAAATGAAAAATTAATTATAAACAAATGTTTTTTTTTCCAACTGATTAAATTTTTGTTTTAATTGCATTTTTTAAAATTTGTTAATAAATTACTAGTGAAAGGTGTACAAAATTTCTTTTTATTCTATTAATAAATTGCATTAAGAAAAAATGTGATTTTTTTTTTAATTAGATGACAAAAAAATTTCACCTCATGTTATGAATGTTGAGTTCAAGACAGTTGCGAGAAGAGCTCATAAACATGTTGTATTGTTTAGTACTTTGTTAAATTAGCGTGTTAGTTAATTTAACTAAATAAAAACTGAGAAATATTAAGAGAAATGTAAAATAAAGAAAATTTTAAAAATGATCTTTTCATAGGGTCTTCTATTATTTGATTATTTGTTGGTTTTTCTAATAATAATGAAAAATATAAATTCATTAAAAAAGAATTTGAATTTTTCTGAAATAATTTTTTGTGTAGATAAAGGTTTTTTAATCTAATTTATATGTTTGTTGCTTTCGACTATGATCTGAATCATTACTGTAGAGCAGTGATGGGGAAACTACGGCCCGCGGAAAGGCTTGATCCGGCCCGTTTAAGAGTGCCGTCGGGAGAATGTTTGACCGCGTTCTTACTTCGTAATGTGACGACCCGCATAAAAACTACCTGCGGCGATATTCAAAACACAATAGTATTCTGGACAAATCCATCCGACCTAAACAGATGACTCATCTTCGCTCGAAACTTCCAGACACTCTCGCATTTTCGATTCATTGTTCTGTTTTCTCGAAAGATCCGGAAATATCCAATTCCCGAACAATCCTTGCAGGTAGGTATAAATACAAGCGAGGCCGCCCGATGATCAGTTAGTGAGCGACTTAGTCAGTCATCTGCAACTATCCGCTGTGACTCGAGTAATTGTTTGTGTAATCCCCGAAGCTCCCACTGCCTCAATAGTCCGTGGGCCGAAGACTCAAAAGCAGTTCTTAACTGATTTTCGTTCCTACACTCGAGTGGCAATTTTAATCTTCCAAAATAGAACTCAATCTTGCCTGGGAAATATAAATTCACGAAGTTCTCCAAAATATAATAGGCCATTAATTGACAGTCATCAAAATATTGAAGAACTATTTTAATTTCATGAATACAGAATTTTGCCCATGAATATCCAAAGAGGAGGGTACTGTGACGTCACATGAAAATGAATTGACCAATCACAGCCAAAAAGCTTCGCGATTTGCGTCTGCTCTAGTTCTTGTTTCCTTTGCTTCAAACTGCTTTACAATTTTTGTATAAACGTTATAAAAGTTTAATAAAATTATAATTTCATTTTAAGAGGACTCGCGCAAGAGCATTAGTTAGCAGTAAGCTTTCGTCAATTGCGTTTCTGTGTGTTGTTCTCCGTAGTAGGTAATGTGTAAAATGGGCGTTAAAAAAAAGAAAAGTGGATTCAGAATGTCGAGTTTTTAAAGAAGAATGGACGTGGAAATATTTCTTTACTTTATTTAAAGAAAAACCTGTGTGCTTACTTTGCAATACAACTGTTGCAGTTTTAAAGGAATATAACATTCAACGCCATTTCAAGAGCAAACATGAAAACCACTCCTACTCATCGTTAAGTGAAGAGGTGAAAAAAATTAAATCGTAAGATTTAATAAAAAATTTATCAAGTCAACAACAATTATTTCAGAGAGCTAATCATTCTCAAAGATGCGCTACGAAAGCCAGTTATGTGTTGGCTTATAATATTGCTAAATCTAATAAAGCATTTTCAGATGGTGAATTTATAAAGCAGTGCATGATAGATGTGTGCGATATTATGTGCTCTGAAAAGAAAAATGATTTTCAGTCACTGTCTCTCTCAAGAAGAACAATCACCGAGAGAATTGAAAATATTGATAAAAATCTAATTTCACAACTGACTACAAAAACTCAAAAATTTATTTTTTATTCAATTACCATGGATGAAAGTACAGATATCAGCGATACTGGCAATTATCAGAAAAATGGAACCAGAGTTTAGTATTTTTGCGACCCCATTCAATGTTAATTACGAAGAAGTTGATGCAAAATTTTAACTTGAGGTAATAGAACTGAACTGTAATACTCTCCTGAAACAAACTTTTCATGCAGTACCATTGCTAGAATTTTATAAAAATTTAAGTCCAGATAATTTCCCTATTCTCATTACTCATGCAATGAAGATAATGACAATGTTCGGCTCATCTTATGTATGCGAACAAATCTTTTCAACAATGAAGCTTAAGAAAACTTCTTTAAGAATCAGAATTACAGATGAGCACCTTTCATCAGTTTTAAGAATTTCTGCTTCGCAAATGGAACCGGACTATGATGAAATTTTGAAGAAACAGTCTCAATTTCATTTTTCTCATGCACCATCAATCAGTAATGACACCAGAAAATAAAGTGATAATACTTCACATCAAGAACTACACTAAATTCATTTTATATTTTGTGCTTATAATTTTCTTACCTTTTGCTTTTTTACTATTAAAATAATAAGTGTATATAATAATATATGTATATGTTTATAGAACACATAAATTTTTTAACGATTAAGCATTATTCTTTGGCCCGCTACGATTGTCTAGTTATTACAAATGGCCCGTCTTAAAAAAAGTTTCCCCACCACTGCTGTAGAGTATTTTATTGTTATATTAAATTTGAATTTTTATAAGTGCTGGCAATGCATGGGCAAATGATAATACGCAAAGAATGTGACGTTTCATTGCTATAAATCGCATATTTTTTGCTAATCCGAATTTTTTGGTTCCTTCAAATGTGTTATTGTGCTTGATGTTATGTTGATTGCAAGCGAGCAATACTTTTTCTTGATGATTTAAATTTCTAATTAATAGATTTGTTTTACTAAGCTCTGTCTTCATTAAATTGTTACTTAAAATGAGCATAGTTTTAATCTTTAAAAAATTAACTTTAAAGCTTAGTTAGCTTATAAATTTTTTAAGACTATTTTTTTTAACTGACTTTTTTTCTAATATATAAGTTTTATAGCTTTTTTTACTTTATTGTATCTTATTTTTAAGGCTCTACTTGTCAAGCTGCGGAAGTAACTAAACCAGCTCCTACGTTTAAAGCTACTGCTGTTGTTAATGGGGGATTTAAAGAAGTCAGCTTAACAGATTATAAAGGAAAATATGTAGTGCTTTTTTTCTATCCTTTAGATTTGTAAGTAATTCTTTGTATCGTAAAGTGATTAAGATTTAACTAAGTTTTTGTTAATGCCCCTCTTTTTGTTAATGCATCCAAGAAAGTTTTTATTATAATTGTTACTAAAGCTTAAATTATGCATTAAGTATAGTTAAATATTTGATTGAAAACATATATATATTTTTTTTACAAAAATACTTGATAAGTTTGTTGTATAGTATATCTGTTTATTGGAATTTATTATTATATTTTTTATTTTTTAAGTTTTTTTTTTAAAATGTTAAAAAAAACCGGGTAGAGTTAGAGAGTAGGACGCTTTCCGAAGTTGTCTCAAACAATTTAAATTTATTACAATCTAATCTATTATAAACAGTTATTGGGATGGTAGATTTTGAAGAGTTTCTCGATAAATTTAGTATTAAATATTCAGTGATGAGTTGTCATAGTTTTCTTTTAAATCCATTTAAACTTTTAACAGTGGTTTAAATTTCTGTGTAATGCTTATTGCTAGTAGTTTTTTTTCTCATTGTAGTGCATTGCAGATTAATATTGTTTTGTTTGTTATTTTGCCTTTCATATTTTTTGAGAATTAAGTTGTTATTTAGTTCTCGAGACTTAAAATGCTTTTAACTATCTTAGCAATTTTTAAGCAACACTAATAAAAAGTATGTAATTCTGAAGTTGGATCATGAGTTATTTTTGATATTAATTTTACTTTTTATTTCAGCACTTTTGTATGCCCAACTGAGATAATAGCTTTTAGTGAAAAGGCTAAAGAATTTCAATCTTTAAATACTGAAGTACTTGCAGTATCAGTGGATTCACATTTTAGTCACTTAGCTTGGGTTAATACTCCTCGAAAGGTATGTATATTCTTTTTATTTTAAATTATGAATTAATTTTTGAAATGTCTAGGAGTTGTTTTTTACTTATATTATGATTAACTTATGAGGTCATCTGTGGTAAAAATAGATTTTATTAATTTCAAAATTTTTTATAATAAATATATTGTACTTAAATGACAAAAATGAAAAGTAAACCAAAATAAAATCTTATAAATCAAGTTATGTATTTTTTTAGCAAGTTTGAACTAATAACTTTTAATATGAAATATCTGATGATTTGTTAAGAGTATATGGATATATAGTGTCTTTTTAATTCTATTTTATCCCTGACTCTTAACAGCTGATCCATATTAGAATTGTGGCTGCAAGATTTCAATGTTTCTAGAAACAATAATTTTGTAGGTAAAAAGTGAGGGACTCAGCATTTATTGTTCTATATAGGAAAAAAAAACAAAAAAACAATAGTGTTTGATTTCAAAACATTTCCTAGTTCCAATTCATTGAGACATAATAATTTAAATGTATATAGTTTAATTTAAAACTCACCATTTTAGAGATCATTGATCATCAGTCTGAAAAACTATGAGAATTCAAATATATGAGTCTGGTCTAATATTTCTTATTGCTGCTTATTTTCTTTTATAGATAATTTTTAATTTGAATGTATTTTACAAAATTTAAAAAATAGAGCCTAAGATTTAGAATGTAATTAAGTTTTAAAGTTTTCTTTAATTAAAAATTAGATAATATTTTTTTTTAATACACATGAAACATTTCACATATTTTTAGGAATATGTATGCTTTGAATATGCTATCAATGTTTTCAGCATTTTTGTAACTAAATTGTAATAAATGTTATAGGTTTTATGTACAATTATTTTTCTTAAAAATAATTTTCACCTTTTAATTTTTAATTTTATAGCAAGGTGGACTTGGCACTATGAATATTCCTTTAGTTTCTGATTTGAACAAGCAGATTGCGAAAGATTATGGAGTTCTTTTAGATGCAGGAATAGCTTTAAGGTATAACAAATTTTTTACATTTGCTTTTGCATCCCGAGAAATGATTCTGTTCAAAATGGTTATTCTGTTACTTTCGTAGATAAAAATGGAACTTCATGTTCACTATGCTTTGAGCTATAAATCAATTTAGTTAACATTTTTTGATTCATTCCATAAAATGTAGGAACTAGGAACATTTCATATTCCCACATTTAGTTTATGAATATGATAATGATATAATATATAAAATTTTTATCTTCTTATTTCTTATTTTACTAAGGTAACACATTCAAGTGGTATTATAATAAAATTATTGCAGATCATTATAGTAGTACAAATGATTTTATAATTTTATTTTTTATACTAATTACTTATTTTATTAATGCTTGAAAAGTGCTATTGACAGTGTTTTATTTTATTTTTCTTCATTATGAATTTATTTAAGATTCATGTTAAGTTCAAGCATATAACAATATATTGGAAATAAATTGAGACAAAATACCTGTTTACTTAAGCATGCTTTTTAGTTCAATTTCAAAATGTTTCATCATAGAATGCATACCTTCCAAGTCTCCTGTTCTTTTAATGAAGATTCCTGTATTTTACTACTATCTCCAGTTTACCCTTATATTCTTAAATTTCTCCGTATTTGTTGAATTTAAAAAAAAAATTAGGAGATAAAATATTCGCTGATGGCAAAAATACTTCTCTTATTCCTCAACAGGTAGTGCTATTGCCAGTATTGCAATATGTTGAGTGGTGGCTCAGGAGATAGAGCATTAGCCTTCCAATGAGGTGAACCGGGCTTGAATCTCAGCATCGGCTGGTCGATACGAATTCCGCATCCACCTTGCACTGACCACAGTGCTGTTGTAAAATATCTTCAGTGGTAAACGACAGATCATGGGTAGGAGTCCCCTTGTCAGGCTAACTGTGGGAGGTTTTCATAATTTTCCTCTCCATGTAATACAAATGCAGGTTAGTTCCATCAAAAAGTCCTCCACGATGGCTAATTTCTTCCAATGCTTGATCCAGGAGTTCCTTGGACTGGGTTCAAAATTACAAGGCTACGGAGTTGAACATTAATAGTTGTAAACCCTAAATTGGGTCGGCTGTTTAACGACTGTTATAATATAAAATAGTTCAAGTATTTATAAATAATGGTTTAAAAAATCTTTATATTAAGATTTGTATATATATTATTTCGCTAAATGTTAAGTGCTTATATTATTTCCAATTTTGAATTTCTCTTTTTGACTTACATGATTATGCCTAATGTATCAAAACTTAACTCGTAGCCTAATAAAATGTTGCTACTTAAATCTCCGTTATTTTATTTCTCTAATGTTGGCAGGTATGAGAATATTTTAATTGTTTACTAATATATTTATGTGTCTATATATGCATATAAAATTCATTCATTATTTTTCTAGGGGATTATTCATCATTGATCCAAATCAAGTTGTTCGCCAAATAACTATTAATGATCTTCCAATTGGCCGTTCTGTTGATGAAACAATACGCCTTATTAAAGCATTTCAATTTCATGAAAAACATGGTGAAGGTAATAAATTTTATTTTTTATTTTACTAAACTGGTTCTTTTTCAAAATATCTATTATTATAATGTATTATTTCAAGACATTAGTTATTTGCCATAAATTAGTGTTTTATATCAAAACATCAATTGCCAAAAATTTTATAAAGGTTTAAGTCTTATGAGAGATGCCCAGTGGCAGTGTGGTAGTGCTTTGTGCTGTTATGCCACTAGTCCTGAGTTCCATTCTTAGGCCAGGCAATGTTGACTCCGTCTTTCATCTTTTCAGTGGGTCGATAAAATGAGTACCAAGCATACTTGGGTACTAAACACTGGGGTTTCCGCATTTGGCTCACCATCCAACTGGAACATCTGTTCCTGCACCCATGAGTGCAAGGTAAAAAAAAACTGATATAGGCACAGTGGGCCTTGGCCCTCTGTGAGCTGTCGCACCATTGAGTTTAGTTAGGTCTATCGAAAAAATATGTGAGCTTTCAAAAATCAAATTATTCCAGAGTTAAGTTAGTGAAATATTTATATTCAATGGAGTTTTTAGTTTTTATCTAAATTTTTATCTATCTGCTTTTCTAAATTAAATTATAGGGATATATGCCAGTTTTAAAATTTGTCTAACTTTGATTCAACATTATGGCAGTTATTGCTTGAAAAATAAATATTATGCTGTTTTTCATTTGTAAATGTTACTGAAGTGACCATTTAAAGATTGCATGTTTTCTAGTTTTTTTCTTTTTTATCCATCCATGTTCATTTATTGAAAATAAACTTTGGGATTAATTTATTTGGCATTTATTTTTATTGTTTATTCATAACCATATGAATAATTGCTTGCCTGTAATAAATCCATATTTTTTCGAATGAATTACAATACAAAGTCGCATATCCAGACATCTGATTACTGGAAGGATCTCTTTTCCAGACACTTTTAACAATCAAAATAAACAAAACTCCTTTGCCTTTACATTTATTTAAAAACATTTGCGACCTGTTAATATAAAGTATGTACGGATGAGAATCCTTCACTTTTCTGCCAATTTCCGCTTCTTTATGATTATTTGCGATTTTTGTGCCATCTGAATACTATTTCTTATAATATGAAAAAAAATGGATATCACGTGAAGAAAATCCAGGAAATCACAGGAAATCACATTTTTCAGGAGATCAGCTAAGGAAATCACATTTTTTTTCTCACATCTCGCATAATTTAATAATTTGTTTTGTTTATTAAAATCTATCTCTAAAAAGAATCTTCAAATTGAAGAATTGAAAGTAAGTATGAGTATTAATAAATTTGTTGTGTATTGAGTTTGAATTATTCAGAAATTTATGAAACTAGTAAATTTTTTATGTTTAATCAATTCATGTGATCTAATGAAATTACTTTTCTTTTGTAATTCAGTTTCATAATAGGTTTCTTTTTGTCTTTTATAGTGTGCCCAGCAAATTGGAAACCTGATTCTCCTACCATCAAACCAGATGTGAAAAAGGCCATGGAATATTTCGAGAAAGTTAATTGATCAGTTTTTGTTATGTTTGTTGTTAAAATATATTTTTTGTGGTTACTCTGAGCAATAAAATAACTATTTAGAATTTATAGTGAAAAATTTATTTTTTTTTTACGTAAGTCATTAGATTTGTTTTATTGTTTTTATTTGCAATGTCTAAACACATCCTTTCACCTGATATTCTTTCCTGCCTAAAAATTATTTGCATATTTTTATTCAATGAGAAAGCTATGGGTTATGAAGAAATTTCTGTACAAACTTGCACAAATGTGAAATACTTGGTTGGGGGATTTCATTAGAAAACTGTTAAAGTTTCTGAAAGTGTTTAGCTGTGAATAAATAGCATTATTCATATGGAGTGATACAACTTCCTTCTGAAGATACTAGAAGGGGGGGGGGAGGGTGCAAAATGATCAAGTCAAAGTGAAGTTGTAATTCACTTAGTATTTTAGTTCTAGCCCATTATTTTCGAAAAGTTTATCCATGAGTCATTGTTAATTTATCTTTATTGTTAAAAAGTTTTTTTTAAAGGCCATTCAAGTTACCACTCTGGCTGTAGAAAGTTGACAAATTGTATACTAGATTAATACCTACTTTCTTTCATAAGCTTTCATTTAAAACTTAAGGGAAGGTGAACTTTGTAAATATGCTAAATACAGAACCATTAGTGTGAGAAATCTGATTTCAGTTTGATTAGCATTAATTTTTATCTGCAAACAGCCATTTTGTGCAAATTCATTAAAATATTTTTCGTTTAGGTAAAAAATAGAGCAATGTAATAAGGTATATCAACAATTTATTTATGTTATCAGTTAGATACTGCTTTATTCAAGTATTAAGAAAGAACAAATAGCAAGTTTGAACAGTATTTAACAGAAAACAATTAGAGTTAAGCAATATTAGTGCTTTTTTTCTTTTCAGAAAATATGACTTAAACAATATGATATAAACAATATGATATAAACAGGGTATCCGCACACCTGGAAAGTCATGAAAAATCATGGAAAGTCACAGATTTCGGTATTGAACAAAATTTGTCATGAAATTTCATGAATTTAACTATTTAAAAAAAAAAAAAATCATTAAAAGTCATGGATTTAGGTCGCCTAAAAATTTTATTTTTAAATTGGAATCCCTCCCCAATTTCATGGTGTTCCGGATATCTGAATTTGTAACAAAATCCCCATTCTGAGTCATATTTTATTAGAATATAAAAAGTTTTTATCATTTTCTTTCTTTTAAATTTTGCTGTGCTTTCTAAAAATGAAATTAAAAGCATCATTTCTAGAGCAAAGTATCTTGTAAACTTATGTGATTTCAGAATTATTATTATTCATCTTTTTTTTTATTTTATCGATTTAAAATTCTAGCTGAAGCAAGCCAGTCATTGGCAAATTTTTTTAATTCCGAAATGAGAACAGAAAAATCAGGAGTATTTCTTTACTTTCTGATGAACAAGAAAAGTATCTTTAGAATATAATTCTGCAGAAAAAAAGAGAAAAAAATTATTTGCTCAGCTATTATTTTTTCAACTATTTTATTGCTTCAACTATTTCTTTACTCTGTTTTTTAAATTTAAAATCAATAAATATGAAGATGCAGAGTAAAACAGTTATTGTTATACCTATCATTTTAATTAATGTTATTAGAATGCTTTTTAAATTTATTATTCTGTTTTTGTGGGAGAAAATAGTAACTTCGTTAAGTCATGAAAAGTTCTTGGAATTAGTCATGGAAAGTCATGAAAAGTCATGAATTTGAAAATCTAAAATGTAGCACATACCCTGTATAAACTTATTTCAAACCTTTTACTCTATCTAACATTAAAACCTTTTTCTGTGCTTAGAATATATAATTAATATTTTAATGCTAAAAATTTACTATAAAACCAAAGCATTTTCACTTTTAATGTAAACATTTTCATTATTTAGTATTAGTTTTCATTTATATTTTACCTGCTTAACTTTTTAGAATAATAAAAATAAAAAATGTTTTTGATGATTTTGCATGATAATTAAATAGAGTGCTCAATTGTTGGCATAAAATTTGTAAAATTTTTGTTTTGTTTCTTTCAATTTTTAACAAGAGTTCAAATAGCGAGTATCAAATCTCTTAAGGATAAAGTCGCTGAGAACAGTAAATTGTGAGAAAATATAGCAAAATAAATGGTGTTCTGTCAACAGCTTTTGACAAGTTAATGAAGACTAAACTTTCCCTAATGAACTACAATTAGTGCATCTCTAATATAAAGAACATTTTGGGTGTACTCATAACACCAATTTTAATACTTAATTTTGAAATCCTTGTCAAAAAAGGATTGATGATAGGTACTGAGTATATTATTTAAATAAGAAAGAAATATTCTCTCAATAATTATTTGTTATTACTGGCTTTAAAATCAAATCAAAAATGAATTGTTTGAAAAATAAATGTTGGTAGTATACCTTTATGTATAAGAATTAATATAAATGGTGCCATGGTAAGTGATATTAAGTAGTAGTATATCAGAATTAAGATCAATAGATCAAATTAGTTAGACCAAAAAATTTCTATAAAGCCAAACAATGTGCTTCATTTTTGTAACTGAAACAAATATTTCTGTGGAGCCCGAGATGGGATTTACAAGCATGTCACACTGGTTCTTAAAATTGAAATATTTAAAATGGATTAAAAAACATTTAATCTTGGAAATCAAAACTTTGTTTATGAATGATTTGAATCTCATTATTATTTGAAGCAATAATTGTTATATTGCTAATAGAAATTTTAAGTCTAATTTTGCGAGGTTTAATAGTTTTAATTTTTAAAGAAAAATTCCCTTCAAAAAATATTTTAATTCTTGTTTTTTTTAGAAAAATAGTTATTTTTAATTCTATGAAATGTTTTTAAAAAACTAAAAACTTAAGCTTTAAGTATGTTAGAGAATTTTTTTTTAACGTAATCTTTAATTCATTTTGTATTTTGGTTGTTCAGAATCTTGTATTGCATTGTATCAAAATGATGTGTTGCTGAGTAACAGAACAGTTTGATTCAAAATCCTATAAATTAGGAGTATTTATTTGGATAAAAATTGATAATTAAAAATAAAAAACACTTTATTTTGTGATAGATTTTTTTTCTTTCTTTTTAAATACAGTTATAATAACCTATTTTAAAAAGGGATGTATGTGTAGTACTTAAAAAACAGTAAATGATGTGATGTGTTAAAATGTGTTTCCAGAACTTTTGACAATTTAAAAAATTTTGAAAAGAAATAAGTTAAAATTTTTAAAGCTAAAATTCATGTTTTATTTCTAAATGTTATGTTAATTTTTTTTCAAGAAATTTTATATTCCTTATTATTGTATCCAGATAGATATTTGACACAGTTTGGGAATTTCATTTTGATTGCAGCACAACACACCTACACATTTTGTAGCCTACATGGAAATCTTGTTGATTTTTTTTTTTACTTAAAATACTCTCTTGAACCATTTGAAAATCTGGCCTGGTCCAATATTTCTCCAAGTACTTTAATTGAATAATTTTTTTAATTATTAAAAATTCAGTATCATGTCTTGATATTTTTTCTTTTAAACTGATATGATAATTGTTTACCTAATGATTAATGTATTGTTGAAAATATTTAAAAATTATGTAAAGATAATTTTCATGATGTTAGCATTAACATTTCTCAACATGTGTTTCATTAAAAAAATCTTGAACACACCTTAAATATATAATTGCATTTTTCAGTCATTAAAATAATATTAGTAGTACACAACTTTCGCTCAGGAAATAAACTTTATTGATTCTCTCTGGTTTCCATTAAATTACAAATTTTGGATGATTCCTTTTCCTCATATTTGCTTATAGATCTTAAAAGTAATTTATTCTTTGAATTGGATTCTGACTTCTTGGAAGTTCATGTTTTGTGTAGAGAATTCTGCAATAGTGCGAGCTTTGATGATTCGGTCGAATGGATAGCCCATAGCCTTCTTGTCAGGGTATTTCTGATCCTTAGCTCCACAGTAACTGACAGCATCGGCACAGATGGCTTGAGCATTCAAGCTGCCAACCTAAATTAAGCCACAATTCCAATGTTAGCATTGTATAATCAAGTTATTTGATTTTGTAAGTATATATGTTTATTCTTAAAAACCAGTTTACTTAACATACTTATTTTAAATCAAAATTAATCGGAGGTGTGTTTCTTAAAGATAGCATTTTATTAAAGAGTAGTATGCTACTTTGAAGAGGAAAGTTTACTATCAATATGTGTAATCCACTTTTATTGATGGAGTAAAAACATGGACTCTCCATTGTCTCTAGATTTATTTAAAGTCTTAGAACAACACAGCGAAGTATAGAAAGATGTTTACTCGGTATTTCGAAAAAGTACCGAAAGTGAGTAAGTGACATGGACAAGGCTACAAATATCTTCGATGTCAGATGTCAGCGCTATGTTTCCGTCATATAGCTCAAAGATGGACAATCACTGGAATTTCTTGAACTGGTATCCTCATCACATCTAACCACCAGGGAAGCGGCCACAAACGATGTGGTCAAATGATTTTTTTTCTTTAAAAGCAGTAGATTGTGATTTTTTGTTACAGATTATCATCCAACAGTGGATTCATATTGGTTAAAGAAGATGATGATGATTTATTTTAAACCTACCTCAAATCTATTTTTCTAATTCTACTTTTTTATATAAACTTTCGAAAATAAAGTTCTGCATTTTATACAAATATGATTTAACAGATTTTTAGAATTTTTTTAAAGAAATATAGTTTAAATGTAAAATGAAGTCTTCATTGATGTTTTCTTCCTAAAGATTTACGTAAACCTGCGAATTCGTATTAGAACCATCCCGATCCATAATTTTTTTTTAACAAACACAAAAATTAAATTTGACGTTGCAGATTAAAAATTAAATTTTGACCGTTTTTTAAATAAGGTTTCAAGGGTTTTTTTTATTACAAAAATATTAAAAGCTATTATCTAATATTGTATATATGACGTTGAAAAATTAAATTATGACCGTTTTTTAAATAAGGTTTTAAGGTTTTTTTTTATTACGAAAAATATTAAAAGCAATTATCTAAATTCTTGTGAAGTGTTCATAAAACTGGCTTAAGCCTCATACTGTAGTTCATATTATTTAATATTTAAATATTATATAACGTGATAGTTGAAATTAAATATATTTTATATAATATCTGTTTAATTTCAAATATGCAGGATATTACTTAATGATCGCCGCTTAATATATATATATTTAGATTTCTTGAAGAAGTCCTTGAATAATGTACGAATCATTTAAAACCTTGAATGAAGTAAAAAAAGGGATGTGCGTTAGGTTTTAATATTTAAGACAGGAAAAAACAACGGTATGGATTTTTAACGAGTCACTAGCAATGAAGATGGGAAAGAAAACATCTAAATTCGTTTCATTCATAGAGGAAACTAGTTGAAAGGCGATTATTAGAGACGTTTCCAAGTTTCCTCAGGCAATTAAACTAGTTTAGATGTTTTTCACTCAGCCTTCATCACTTGTGATTTGTTAGATTCTGATAGTTTTTTACCTTTTCTTCAGTTAAATGCTATTTTAAAACTGAATGTGTATCCTAGAGCTTTTTTTCAAACTTAATAGTAATCTGTGATCCTTAATATGCAGGTTCTACTTCGTTTTCCACACATTCTAAAAATATTTAGGATGTGGGGTGATATTAACGTAGCATCCGGTTCATATCTTACAATTTCTGAGTAAAAAGCTTTTGCATTTTTAATGCCAAGTATATGCTTTCGAAAAAAAAAAAATGGTGGTAATTTTGTTGCATTTAGTTGATTTAATTTGATTTTATTAATTATTCATAATAGCTGATTATTGAGAAACTTACGTGATCCTGTTCGTAGTCAGTAAGCATGACAAAAAGATAGAAGTCCATGCCCTTGTGTGTGCCTCTTGGAACAAGGAGATGCTGAGGCCAACCACAGCTGCAAAATTCAGTGTTGTTTTCACTGATTCCTTCACCGGATTGGAGTTGAGAGAATTTTGGTGTAGGTGCAACAGTGACGGCGGAGTCAATGGATTTGCGGGTGATGGTATTCTTGCCGGCAGCCACTGAATAGGAATAAAATAAGAGTTTTATGCTAAATAATATCTGAATATATGCCTTTTTCATACAATAAATCTAATTTACTACGTTACTGTTGTTAATACTACGTTACTATTGTTAATATTACGTTACTATTGCTGACATTCTTGCCAGCAGCTACTTAAGGCTGCTTCTCGAAGCCTCCATCGTAATATGAAATGATGCGTTTTTTATAGCTGCTGCTAGTTTGCAGCTGTTACTCTACTGTTAAGTCCAGTTTAGCCTATATAAAGCCAGCGATGTCTGCTCATATTTTGGCCTAGACATATAGTTTAAACAAATGACTGCTGCCACGTCTGCCACTCTCTCACCATTATCTGCCTTTACTGCTACAAAGAAAATTTCTTTACAGTTTTATTAAAAAAAAATAATACTGAATTCGTTTTTATTAGATGAAATACTGGAAGAATTTCGTAAAATAGGGTACTAAGTGACATTTTAGTTTATTTAAGAAGGCCAAAAATGTTTCCGTCCCTTCTATTTGATGTGATTGATATATCTACTGAATTTTTGATCGTATTACAGTCGAACCTCGTTAGCGCGAAATTGGCGGCACTATCATTTATTTCATGATAACCGGATTTCATCCTATCTGATACACCTTGAAAAAAATTTATTACATATTATTAATACACATTATGTACTACATTAATGTATGTAAACAATACTATTATGTACTAAAAAAATTAAAATAAACAATTTTAACTATTTTATTTATTTGTTCATCTGCTACTAAAATCAAAGGGGGTAAATAAAAATAGCATTCCTCAAAATGAATAATTTTCACTATATTTTCTTGTTTGTTTTCTGTGCTGTGTATACTGTTTCCTTTCATGTTAAAAGATACCCAGCTAGATTTAAAATTTCTTTTTAACTAAGCAAAATATAATAATAATAATTGATTGCTGATTCACGGGAACAAACAAGTGTTTCATGTAAAGCCATAATTTACTTTAAGCGGATGTATTACACCAAAAATTACTAATTTCTTGAATACGATTTTCCAGTGATTTATAGAATATTTCGTAAATGAAATAATTACCTATAGTGATTTAATCAATATATTTATTAAATTTTATTGGCAAAGTATTTCATCAAAAATTACTAAATTCTTATCCATAGTGAATCTTGTCTTATTTCGAATAATTTAGAAAGTATTTTTTAAAGAAATATTTTATTATTTTTTTTAATCTATTAGATGGAATTATTGTATTTGACGAGAGTTAGGATTTCCCGTAGCAATAGTTAAGCTTCAAAAGAAGCGATGAAAATTGTTTAATTAAAATGTGTTTTTTCATGAATAAAAGTATGATTGAAAGATTATGACATTTCAGTGCTACCTGCACGCTTTCCAAAGGGGACATTTTAAAATCAAACAGTCCCTTAGTATGTTTTCCAGATTAGTGCTTTATAATTTTTTGGAATTACCTCTAAATGGCAGCCCAATACACAAAAATATCTTATTTTTTACCTAAAAATCGTGGTGGTTTTAACCAAAAATACTGACTTATTGTCTATATATATTAGTAACGTCAAAATGAGAGAAAAATAATTTAAATTTGGGTATTATAATTGTAAAAAATTTATAATATTACCATACAGAACTATATCTTACTAAAGTTTACTTACATTCGGTATGGAATTTATCGAGTTCGATGAAAAACCTTCTTGATTCGTTGATTGAGAGTTTGTTGCCCAATTCATCATGTACAGGTCCCAAGAAAATTCGGACTGTTGCGTGTCTGGTTGCTCCAGTGTTTTCAACGCTGATGTTATAGGTGAATGGTTCGTGGTCAAGGTGCTCGTACCTAACCTGTTTGAAACCAAAACTATTAGTTTTTAACAACCAGTTTAAAAAAGTTTATCCATATGGGATTTGTGGTCATCATTGTACGGCCCCGTAGCCTTATGATTTTGAGTCTAATCCAAAAGACAATGGAATTCTTGGATTAAGCATTGGGTTAAAATCGAAATCAGAGAGGAGTTTTCTTATCTAACTAACCGGTATTTGCTTCAGATGGGTAGGAAATAAACGAAATTCCCTAAAATTAGGAGGGATACTCCTTAATCATAAGTCTTAATATATGTATATAAAGGATAAAAAAAGGTCAATAGACGTTTTATAAAGCATATATAGAATATATAGAATCCATAATATTTCATGATACAATAAATAGAAAATAGCGAATGTCCTTTGGAAAATTAAAAAAAATACGAGTTTAGAAGATTAAAAAAAAATTGGCTTTCAAAAAAAAAAAAAAAAAAAAAAAATGAAATTTCGTCAAGTAAAAAAAAAAAAATTTTTTTTTTTAATGATATAACTTTGCTCAGCTCACACAGTTATATCCGCAAATGTGCTTTCTGAAATTGCATCAATATTGCCAAAACAAAAGTATATTGCTTATTGCCCTATTTTGCATTTGACAAAAATTCCGAAAACAGACAGGAAATTATAGATAAAAATTATTCAAACACCATAGCTGAAAGTGCATAATCATTTATGAAGTAAATCGACTTAATTTGCATTTATATTATCAATTTTACGCTATGGAATTTAGGAGCTATTGATGCAATCACACGGTAAGCCCAAATTTAATTTTTCATTTTATTGCATTATTGCTGAATCTATTAGTGCAAGAACTGGACACAAAAGTAAAACCAGTCCTCTCTCTGTAGTAAATAGTGTGAGGAGTAACTATGTAAACTTATTGACTTTATAAATTTAAGTTGTTTCTCATCAACAATTTGTGAATATGACCTTACTTTGTTATTGCTCTTAGGTCCTCAATTACAAAAGTCAGACGTGGCGCTTTTGTACTTCTACACACACAGAAGCACCTAATAAAATTACTTTATTTCTTTTCGTTACGCTATGTTTGATTATGAGGTATCACTAAAAAGTTTAAATAATTTGATTGCTATGTCTTATGATTCATATAAACATTATTTAAAAGTGATTAAAATTAATTTTCTTACCTTGACTGGTCCCTTCAAGGAAATACCATGAGAGAGCTCAAGTTGATCTTCTTTCATGAAAGTGTTAACAATGTTGGGTAGTTTAGCCTTTACAGACACATTGACAACGGTAACACCGGAGAAGTCCAACTAAAACCATTGAACGCAATAATTATTATTTTAAAAATTTTGAATAATATAAGTGTTAGTGAGAGAAAATTTTTCCGAAATTAATTTAAATTATATAAAAGATATTATATCTATGCACACAAAATTTGCCCTAAATTGCAAATTTGAATGAGGACAAAAGCAGAAATATTTTTAATTTTAAAACTACTTCTTTCCCTGCTCAAATTTGTTTGTGTTATGTTTTAAGTAACTACGGTAACACAGCAAAAGAAATAAAAGTAATTAATTCAACTAATTTGTTTCAGCCTATCAAAGTCGTTCTCTTCATGTTTTGTTTTATTAAAAAGTAAAAGTTTAAAAGTAAAAACTAGCTAACTTCAAAAGCAGAAATATTGTCAATTTTAATGTTTTTATCAACTTTCAAGTTCTTTGTGTTATGTTTTAAGTAATTAAGGTAAGAGGGGAAAAAAAAAGATTAATTTTATCAAAGTTCTAATATGTTTCAGCTTTTTAAGGTCGTTTTTCTTCATTTTTTGTCTTTTTGAAAAGTAAAAGTTTAAAAGTGAAAAATAAAAAACTATTTCGGAGACTCGCCATTTTAATAATCGCTATTTAAAAAAAAATTACGAAAATCTCAAAAATCTATCTATTTTAATTTCAGTTTTATTACGTTTGAAGAAACTACGGTAAAGGAGACAAATAGATTTTGTTAAAATTTTAATTTCTTTCTCATCTTTTTCCTTATTAAAAACTCAGATTCAAAAATTAGTATTATCAAACGATTTTGTAAAGTCACTATTTTTAGAATCGTTTGCTCAAGCAATCGTGATACTTTTCTCATTTTAAAGTATGAGATAATATTGCATTTGAGGAATTACTGCTACTGTTTCATTAATTCCTTATAATTCGCATGAAAAGTTTTGCCCAAATATTACTACCAAATGCTGATTCGCATGAAAATTTTTGCCAAAATATTACTACCAAATGCTGATTCGCATTGAAATTTCCATTTAAAGATTAAGATTAATTTAAATTTATGATTATACTTACGTCTTTCTTTTCATAAACTGGCAGAGTTGCTTTGTACTCTTGGAAGATATTGTCAATAAATCTGTGGTATCTGTAAAAGATGGGATCTCGAAGAGAAGTAGATGTATCACTCATTACACCTGGGTTTTCCTATTTAAAAGAGAAAAAGTACATTTTATCTTTAGTGACAATGAAAAAGTTATGCTACTATCGTATTATTGATACTTCCTTTCTATATTAAATATTTTTTTAGATGGATACTTCGTTTCAATAGAATCAGTGACATTGAAAAGTGTAATCCTACTATAGTATTGATACTTCTTTTCGGTACTCTAGATATTTTTCAGATGGATGATCCGTTTCAATAGAATTAGGGACATTGAGAAGTGTAATGCTGCTATCGTAGTATTGATATTTCCTTTTGATACTCTA
Organism: Parasteatoda tepidariorum; assembly: GCF_982258835.1. Taxonomy (NCBI): domain Eukaryota; kingdom Metazoa; phylum Arthropoda; class Arachnida; order Araneae; family Theridiidae; genus Parasteatoda; species Parasteatoda tepidariorum. The sequence continues at coordinate 12,229,573 of NC_141766.1, read as the reverse complement.
GATAGTTTTTAGATGGATTCTTCGTTTCAATAGAATCAGTGACATTGAAAAGTGTAATCCTACTATAGTATTGATACTTCTTTACGGTACTCTAGATATTTTTTAGATGGATGATCCGTTTCAATAGAATTAGTGACATTGAGAAGTGTAATGCTGCTATCGTAGCATTGATATTTTCTTTTGATACTCTAGATATTTTTTAAATGGATTCTTCGTTTCGATAGAATCAAGAAAAAAGAAATTGCACATCATAGACGATATCTTTGTTATTGCAGGAAACTTAAGAATGAAAATAGTGTCAGGTAATTTAATTTCTAAATGTACTTTAAAAGCTGAAAAGACAAATTACTTTATTGTTCTAAGTCAAAAATAGAAATCATTATCATATGGTATTAAAAATTTGTTTTTTCTTTTGGGTAATGACAAATGTTTCAAATTCAAAAATTCACTTTCAAAATTATACGCAATATTTTTTTAAATAATTTTCATTAAAGTAAATAGTTTAGAAGTTGCGTCTAAATTAGGATAGGCGGTATCAATAATATTATAAAGCATAAAACTTGATTTTACGTAAGGAAAAACTATTTACTAATGAATTATTTTTTTGTTTTATTTATAATTGTTTTATTATTAATTATATTTGAATATTGTATTTAAGAGCGCAAGGAATGAAGATTTCTCAGTGACATTTTAGATAATTTGAGAAAATTTGGTTTAAAGTTTATGCGATGAAAATGGGAAATTAAAATTATACATTTCCCTTTTTGCTTAACCACATGCTTCCAATTCGTGGAATCTATGAATTCCAGACATTCATATAAACTGTTCACAGTCTTGTTGTCGCTTGTTAAACTGTTTGCAATCTTGATATTTTTTATTTGCTGCCAAAAAATACGTTTCTTAATGTTACTTGTTAACTGTTTGCTACCAAATGCACTTGGAATCTTTTTTCACTCATTGATCCTTAGTATCTTTATCTAAAGCCGTGATCACGAAATCGTCTATCGTGAACTAACGCTTTGGTTGATTACGTTAACGCTTTGGTTGCTAATCTTGTTGATTTTTCCTCTAACCAAATGTGAAACGTATTTTTTTATAAAAGTCAGAAGTTTTATTGGTTGGTAGCTTACAATAGGTTTTAAAAACGATAAGGTGGATCAGAAGCTTTGTAAGTTTGATGACAATTGATTTACAAAGATCTCTAAAGATTTGACGGTTTACTTATTAATGTTGTATTGCTAAATAAGACTAACAAAAGATAATTCTATGAGAAGTTTTTAATCCACGTCTCGTGGAATGAAAAAAATTCGTCTCTAAGTTTTTTCAATGTAATTTAGAATTTTCACCCAATAAATTCTTCAAAGCTATAATGTGAAAATAATTATAAAAGAAACATTATGAAATGCTTTTAGTACCTTGTATCTGCCATCTGGGTCATGAATACGAGCCATCATAACGTGTCCAGAATTGTGGAGGTTTCCGTAGTATTCACGGTTCTTGGATTCATAACTTGATTCCAGCATAGATCCAAGCATATCAATACCATGTTCTGGGGTAAGAACAACTTCATTGCCATGGTCATCAATCAAAACTCCCAAGTGAATAGCTTGAAGAAGTCGCTCTCTCCATCTGTTCATATCCAGTACATCTACGAGATCGTTCAAATCGTGAAGTCGGATGCCAGATGGTCGATTAGCATAATGATGTCCACTGACTAAGGAAGTCAAATGTGGAGAGTAGCCTTCAAGTTCCTCATTGAAGTTATGGAAAGGGATCATACGCTGCAGACCAGTAGATAGACGATCACAATCGTATCTGCAATAAATTAGATCAATTGCAGCAATGTATTTTTAATGAAAATTAAGACGTGAAGATTTTTAAGGTAATATTTAAGAGAAAAAAACGTTATCAATTTATCAAATCTTAATTTTTCCTAAATATCAAAAAATAAATAAATAAATAAGTAAATAAATAAATAAATAAATAAATAAATAAATAGGGAACCAAGCAGAGCATCTGTTTAAAGTTTAATTTTAAATTTAAAGTATGTTTTTAAAAATTTTTGATATAAATAATAATAAAAATTCAATAAATAAATAAATAAATAGGGAACCATGTGGATGATCGGTTCAAAGTTTAATATTAAATAGACGATCACAATCGTATCTGCAAATAATTAGATCAATTGCAGCTATGTATTTCTAATGAAAATTAAGACATGAAGATTTTTAAGGTAATATTTAAGAGAAAAAACGTTATCAATTTATCAAATCTTAGTTTTTCTTAAATATCAAAAAAAAAAAAAATAAAAAAAATAAGTAAATAAATGAATAAATAGGGAACCAAGCAGAGCATCTGTTTAAAGTTTAATTTTAAATTTAAAATATGTTTTTAAAAATTTTCGATGTAAATAATAATAAAATTTCAATAAATAAATAAATAAATAGGGAACCATGCGGATGATCGGTTCAAAGTTTAATTTTAAATCTAAAACATGCTTTCAAAATTTTTTATATTAGTATTACATAAAAACTTATGCTAAGCATAAAAACTAAGCATACATTTTTAAACTACGTTATTAGTATGAAAAATTATAGTTCACGAACTAAAAAATTATACAGTTCCATTGATTATTTTTATTAAAAATAAATAATTTTATTATCACAATTTTTTATTACACTGAAAATAATAAAATATAATTTATTAGAAATTGTAAAAAAATAAGTATAGAGCTTCTGTATAATTTGAAGCAGTTAAAATAAAATACAATTAAGATGAAGTTTGATTTATTATACTGAATTGATGAAGTTTAGTAATAATTTAATGTATTTTAAAAAATTGAAAGAATGTCTTCTGAAAAATGATAATGTATAAAATTTAAAAATTATATTTTGAAAAAAGAAAAATTTAAAATTTCTATAATATGAATTTATAATTAATTAATTTTGACAGTTACCTGGCACACATTTGTTGATGCATGTAATAGAAAAGTTCTCCTTTTCTGTCCTTTACCTTGCCCATGATTTCTGGTCTCCATGTGGCAGGGTAAATAATGTGCCAATGCCAATGGTGAGCATTTGCGCCAATGTCTTCTCGGAAGTAAGCAAGTTTGTATTCAGGATCCAAAATGTTACCAGTTTGGATAGTATCAACAAGAACTGGAGCCTAAAAAGTGTTTATTGATAAAAAGAAATTAATATTTTACGAATATTGCAATAGCAATAAAATATATTTAACTTACTGAATTTTTTCTAAATAACTTCTAATTGAGTTTTAGCAATTATTTGAATCTGTGACATTGATTAAAAATTGTGTTAGCAGCTTGTTAATAAATTCTCAAAAATCAGTGGGTCTGCATTTAATTTGTCAATAGTTGTTCAGACTTTGCCCTTTTGGATAGTAACATTTAGACCAGGTGTCTGAAATCTGTTAATGATAAAAGAGATTCGGATATCTTTTTTTTTTCCGGATGAATATTGCAATTACTGACATTTGTAACAGAGATTCAGCAACTAGAATTTAATTGAATCAAGTTCTAATTGTTATTTAAATTTGTGACTTGACTTAAAAATTTTGTTAAGCGTATTTTTAACTTCGAGTTTTTCGTTAGATTATTTATTTAGATATATTTTAATATTTTTATATAAATGTTAGCGGAGAAAAATATTTGTATGAGAAGTTTATTTTTCTTAAGTATAAATAGTTAAAGGTTAAGATATTATTTTTTAACTTGTTTGATTTTTATAAAATGGTAAATTCCTAGAAACTTCGTTATATATATATACTATTGTAGGAATAATATTACAGCTATATATTGTTTTGAAAAGTAAAGCCACAGAAATTGATTGAAACCGGAAAAAAAGGGAACTCTATTACGTTACTTTAAGCACTTTTCTATTAGTGATTTTCAATATTAATTGGTTTTAACAAGCAATGCTTTGTATAGAAATTAAGGGTTTTGATAAATCTCGAAAACGTTTAGAAATAGAATGTTTGTTTTGGAAAAAGAGAGACTAAAATTAAATAAAATTGTCTGATAGCAGTTTGTTTATTTCTAAATTTATTTGTCATTTTTTTCATTTATATAGAGAAAATAATATTTAACTAATTATTTATTTTGTTTTTGAATTAAATATCACCGATAGAAAATTATGCTTTTATAAACTATTTCAAATTTTCATAAAGGTTATTTTTCAAAATTCTTTCACGGAAGAAACTAAAAGAAAAAAAAATTTCACAGCTCGTCAAAATCGAAGCAAAGTTATTATTTAAAACTATGCATTGCTAAACTAATAGACTGAACATTAAAATGGGCTACTATTTTAAATTTTTAAAATTATTAACCTTTTTCAAAAATGCGCCTTTTTAGTGAGATCTTTCTAGCTATATGAACATTTTTTAAAATTAATGAATAATTTTCAATTTTCACATATTTTTATGAATCCAGGCAATGCATTGGTAAAATAACTTTCTAAATATTAAAAATTCGATCTCAAATTTTGTTCATATAGTCATTTTTCTCCATTTTCCTAATTAGTACTGAGGACTTTACCGTTAAGAATAACTGTTAAGAACTCACAACAGTTACAAAAAACATATTAATTTAATGTAAAAACATTATTTTCTATGACAAACTAGTATTTGAAGAGCAGTCTAAAAGAAGTAAATCAATTTCAGATAAATATTTATAAATGGTAGGGTTTAACAATGTAAAATAGAATATTCTTACATCATCTTTTCGTTGAAGATCTGCCTTAATTGCCTGATTGATTGTTTCAGATGGGATGAATCTATCAGGAAAGATTTCTTGAATAGGGGGAACAGTTACTCCTCGGCAGTCATCTCTGTGCAAAAGAGCTACAGATGTAGAATAAACGAACATGCCTTCGTTAACGATATCCCTAGCCTGTTCAGCCAGGCGCATGAAATCTTCGAAATCCTTGGCAGCTAAAGAAAAAAAAATCCCATCAATACCATACAAAGCTAACTGAACTAAACATTACAACAAAATCTCTTGGAGCTGTGGTGGCTCTCGCAATAGAGCGTTCACCTACCAATGAAGTAAACCGGGTTAGAGTCCCAGCGATGGCTGGTCAATGCGAATTCCGCACCCGGCTCGCACGGACCACAGTGCTGACATAAAACAGTGCTGGACAGATCTCAGTGGTTGACGGTTCATGGGTTAGAGCCATCAGGCTAACTATGGGAGGTTTTCGTGGTTTTATTTCTCTATGCTATGCGGGTTAGCCCATCAAAAAGTCCTCCACGAAGGCAAATTTCTCCCAATACTTGATACAGGAGTTCCCTTGTCTTCTGTATTAGGTTCAAAATTGCAAGGTTACGAAACATTAGTAGTCGGAAACCCAGAAATTGGGTCGGCTGTTCAAACGACGGTTATAAAGCAAAACTTCTCAAACCGCAGTAGCTCAGGGGATCGAGCATTCGCCTCCCAATAAGGTTACCCAGTTTAGAATCACAGCTGTGGCTGGTTGGTACGAACTCAGCTCCCAGCTTGCACCGACTACAGAGTTGATTTTAAATATTCTCAGGGGTATATTGCTCATGGGTTAGAATTCCCGTGCTATCGGTCAAATCGTGAGAGGTTTTACTCTTCATGTGAAGTAAATGTGGATAATTTCCAGCAGAAAGTCCTCCTCTAAGGCTAATTTGTCCCAATGCTTGATCCAGAAGTTCCCATGTCTCCTGGTTTGGGTTCAAAATTACAAGTTGAACATTGCGACAAATAAACTCAGGATTAGGTTGGCTGTTAAACGCAGACCATAAAAAATTCCTTAGCGTTTTATAGCTAAGTGCCGCAAATAGCTTTATCATTTTAGATTATGTGTCCCAAATAGTTTTATCATTTTAGTTAAAGTATAACTAATAATTTAATTATTTTAATTAAAAGTGTAATAATCTAATAATAACTAATAATCTAATAATTTAATTAATTCAATTTAATTATTTTAATTAAAAGTTTAATTATTTTAATTAAATAGCTTTATCATTTTAGTTGAAGTATTGCCAATAACTTAAACATTACCTTAAAGAATAACACCTTAGCTATTCAGAGCAACGTTTGTAGTTTTTTAGTATGTAATACCCTGAAATATTCCTGAACAAAACAGATTAAACAATGATCTAGTTCATTGTTTCATTTTGAAACTGTTTATGGTGCCATACGTTATCTAATAAAAATGTGATAATATTTTTGTGGCAATGTTTAATGAGGCAATTTTTTAATTATGTTTAAGTTTTAGTGACTAACACTACGCCAATGCATTTCTTTTGAAACGGATGTATCCCCAAACAGTAATGTAGTATACCTATTTTGCCTCAATCATGCGGAAAAAAATTACAAATTTTGAAAGGAATTGGTCCATTAGTTCTTGAGAAAAATTTAAAAAATAATTTTACATTGTTTATTTACAGCTATTATTTCATAGTTTAAAATAATGTAAAAATTAAGAATCATTACAATTCCAAAATTTTTTGATAATAAGTAAATTAAGTAATAAAATGTAATAAGCTTTCTTAAATTGGTTAATATAAACTATCTTAAATTATTTGAAAGAAATTCTTTATGGATGAGCGAGTTTGATAAATGAACGAAATGGATAAATGAACGAAATCTGTGAGAAAGTAAAATTAACATTATGAGGCTAAAACTCTCAACCACTCTCTTGATTAAACTGTTTGGATCATTTTTCACATTTCTGGGCTATTTTGAGGGTTGAGAAACTAAATAAATTAAAAAAAAAAAAAAAAAAAGGAATTCTTTTCGTCACTGATTTCATAACTAAAAATATTCTCTGGTCAAATTATTTAGCAATTTTAAAGTTAGCCTCTCATACTATTTATTACACCATTACCATCTTATTACATAAATATCCGATTATTAGACAAAACGTCATTATGAGATAAAAATTAACCATTACACTTCTAGAAATTTCTCGGAAAAAATGGTTTAATAACAATTTATTCCATATTTACCATATTCTAACACAACAGTCAAATAGTCATAAATTAGATGGTAATCAAACTGTTAGATGGGAGAAAAACCGTTTGTTAACTGCATTCACCTAATACGGTTAAACAACCAAAATATTTTCGTACCAACTAAACCCACCTAATTAAGTTATTTAGTTCCTTGCAGATGGGTGGACACGTATAATAAACGAGAGGACTAATCCGTCAATTTCATAACCGACAGAATTAAGGCTTGAGTCCCAGCTTTGACGCTACTATATTTTCTCCATTCTCTTCAACACATGAAGAGTTTCTAGTGACCTACACTCCCTAATTTGTGACCCTGGACTATTAGAATATAATACTCTCATTTATGCATGGTAGCCCCATAATGCTGCTAAATTATCTCCAATGTACAGTTAAATTTCTTCCTTAAGGTTTCAAAACCATGATACTTGTAAATGGTTAAAAAACCGAATAGTTTTATATTCATGGTCCTTTTAATCATACTAGTTATAAACGGTTTCAAAACCGTTAAGGTAAAAAATGTTCTTTACAGTTAATTTGATGGTTAATTGAATGAACAGACTGCTGCAGATTATTTTACTATAATTTTAGAATGAAAATTCTTACACTGTAGTACCATTTCTATTTATCATTATTCCTGACACTTATAACTGTAAGTTTTATAGATTCATTGAAATATAATAGAATGTAACCAACAAATGTTTTGATTCATTAGTGGAATGTATACAAGTTTAATAATTTTTTATATATTTTATTTAATTCTTCAAATGCAATGTAACATCGATTTGCATAGTGAATAATTAGTTTATAAACAATTTTTTTCAGAAATAAAGTCGTATCTTTAATTTATGTAAATTTATGTATAGTATTACAGTTTTTATTTAGCTATTCAAAGCAAAAAGAATTGAATTTACATTTAAAAAAAGATATTTTATTTGTTTTCTTGTTATTAAACCAAATAAAGTAATTCTATGAAACACTTTCGTTATAAAAACCCTATAAAGATTGATTGCAGTCTTTGAAATGATTTTGTAAAGATGCTGTAGAACAATTTACGTTTAAATCAATACTGAAGTGCTACAATTAAAAATTAAGTAACAATTAGACTTAGTATCATCAATTTAAATTTGACTAATTAAACGCCCAGTTACTTAAATTTAAATTAGATGTTGCACCAAAAAATGAAATATCAACTAGGATTAACACCATCAACTTAAATTTGAATAATAAGATTACATTTAAATCAGATTTAAGAGATACAATAAAAAATAAAGTAAATAATAATAACTTAAATAATAACAACTTAAATATTAAACTTTGAACTTTTAAACTCTGAACTTTAAACGTTGAAACTTTTAACTATATAACTTTAAAAAATACGTAAGATAAAATTTATTAATTAGATGTTCGAACCTTTGTCTTATGAAAAATAGCTTATTTTGATATGCATTTTCTTAGAAATTGAAAGCTTTTTTGTTTTGTTATTCTTGTTATGGTGTACATGATATTTCTGAATTAAATTATAGGATTTTATAAACTGAAATTTGAAATTTTTTGAATTTAAATTTCTAAGAAATTCATTGCCATACAAGTCCTTTTTTTTTAATTTTTCACGATTTTCACTTTTGATTTTTATTTCTTTTGACTTTAAAAATTATTAAATTATAATAAACTACTGATTATTTAAAAGAAACCTACTGGGTTAAAATATGCATCATAAATACTTATAAAAAGGACATCATTGATGTACATTTTAACATAGGATGAGATATAATATGCAAATAATTGATTTGTTTACGATAGTCATTGAAAATGTTTAGTAAAATTTTTAATTCCGACTTCTTTTTTTATGTAATTTATAATCTTATAGTGTAAATTTTTAAAATTATATAGGACTTTATAAACTGAAGTTTGAAATATTTGAATTTAAATTTCCAAGAAATTCATTACCATACAAATTCTTTTTCAATATTTCACGATACTTACGTTTGATTTTTATTTCTTTTGACTTAAATATTTTTAAATTAAAATAAACGACTGATTATTTAAAAAAAATTTACTGGGTTAAAATATGCATCATAAATACCTATAAAAAGTACATCATTGATGTACATTTTAACATAGGATGAGACATAATATACAAACAATTGCTTTGTTTACTTTAGTCACTGGAAATGTTTAGTAAAAATTCCAAGAAATTCTTTGCCATACAAATTCTTTTTCAGTTTTTCACTATTCTCACTTTTATTTAAATTTTTTTTATTTTAAAAATTATTAAATTGTAATAAACGACTGAATATTAAAAAAAAAAACTACTGGGTTAAAATATGCACAATATATACCTATAAAAAGTACATCCTAGTTGTATATTTTAACATAGGATGATGCATAATATCCAAATAATAGCTTTGATGTTCCTGTAAATGCTTAGTAAAATTTTTTTAATTTCGACTTATTTTTTTATATATATAAGGTAGATTAATTTTGTAATATATTTGTTTTAAATTGAAAAAAAAGTAATATAGCTCTTACCATGGAGAGTTTCAAAAAGCTCTTGAGATTCAATGAGATGCTCAGTATGGAAACATGAGAAAAGGGTTCCACGAGGCAATCTGCCCAACTTTTTGAGCCTTGAATCTCTCTCTTCTGCTGGCAAAACTGCCCTGGTAAGAGAGGTTAAGTGCTCAAACAGAGGCAAAATACGACGTTGCTTGTCCTGGGCAGGCATATTGCTTGGAAGATGGCAGTTACAACCGAAATTATGATCCCTTCCACTTCAGTAGCTACTGGCAACTTTTGTCACCAGCCCAATGGTTTTATACCTCATATGAAGTTCATCTTCGAAGAAATGTTTGCCAGATTGTGTCTTATCCAAGAGCTGCTGTGCTGGAATTGACAGAAACCAAAAAAAGAAAAGAAAATCGATCAAAAATAGAAAAAGAATGCGTGGCTGCATCCTGCTATCTGAAAATCAAAGGAATGATGTTCTCAGAAGACTGATTAGGGCTATTTTTAAGCTATTTAGTAAGAAAATTTATCGTGGTCATCTCTTTCCGATCGACCGGAAGTCAACAGAAGTAAAACACAGTGGTAAATTCTATTTTAGCTTCTGGATATCACTCTATATTGATGGGAGATAGTATTTAATTGATAATAATTTAAAGCGATGCTTTTCTGACAAAATTTAACCTTGATTTGTAATTTTTTTCTTCATGTTTAATTGTTTGAGGAAGGTATTTATTTGAGGTAATGGATAAGAAAAGAAACTTTCGTCTCGTTTAAAAGAAGAAATGTTTTAAATATTTGATTTGATTATACTTTTTATTATCAAATGAACTGTAAAATTTTCTTAGTTATGTTTTTCCTAAGTTAGTATTTTTGATAACAAGTAACAAAATACTCTGTTAGTTTCCTCTTTTATTATTAAAGGAATATCTTTTAGGTGTTAGAAAACATTCATTCAATGTCTTTTAATACTAGCAATAACCTAAGTTAGAATTCATAATGTGAACATAAATTTAATCTGTCGTATTATTAATTAAATTCTTTTTTATAGATGCTAGAGAACACTTATTCAACACTAGTCACTACGAACTATGTTAAGATTCATTATGTGAACATAAACTTAATATGACGTAATATTAATTTATGCTTTTTAGATGTTAGATAACATTTATTTCTCACCTTTAATTATTAGGAGCTTTCTAAGTTGGAAATCATTATGTGAACATACATTTAATATGAAGTATTTTTATTGAATTCTTTTTTATAGATTATATAAAGCATTTGTTCAACACCATCAATCACTATCAACTATGTTGGGATTCATTACGTGAACATAAATTTAATATGACATATAATTGATTAGTGTTTTTTAATTGGTAAAAACATTTATTTCGCACCTTTAATTACTAGAAACTATCTAAGTTAGAATTCATTATGTGTGCATAAACTTAATATGACGTATCTTTCATTAAATCCTTTTCTATGTCAGAAACCATTTATTGATCACCTTTTACCAGAACTGAACTATGTTAAGATTAATTATGTAAACAAAAATTTAATGTGACGCATTATTAATTAATGTATTTTAGATCAGAGAAAACACTTATTATATACCTTTGATCGCTAGGAATTATCTATGGATTAATTATGTGAACATAAATTTAATCAGATGTATGATTAAATAAATGGTATTTTGATGTTAGAAAACATCCATTGAACATCTTTAACAACTGTGAACTATGTAAGTTAGGATTCATCATGTGTACATAGATTTTATTTGTAGATTTATTTTATACCTATTATAAGCAACAAATTTTTAAAATAGGTATAAATATTTTATACAAATTATAAATATTACTTAGTTAGAGTTTTCATCAAAAATAGCTAAAGTGAAAGAGTAAGAGGGTGAAAAAGTGAATTTTAAAAGAGCATGTGATTTCAAATATAAATGTTTTTTTTACGCATATGCTCGTAATTTTTATCAAAAATACGATGATTAAATATGGGTAAGTTACTCGTAATATGGTGAAATCCTAACTAACCACACACAGAAAGTGTACTACAAAGATATTTTGTAACTCTTAAATCTCAAAATGGTCCGTTATGGTGCTATATTTATGATGTTGATTGTGAAAAAAAATAGATTGTAAACGGTTGAGATTTCAGTTGTTTTAGTTTTTTACTACGCCTGCTGTCGTATGTTGTTTAACACTCGATTTGTTTTTAATATAAAGCAAGCTCAGAGTTACTAGAGTTAAAGGACACATTTCTCGTTTATTAAATAATTTCGCTGCTTCCAAACAGTAATTAAAGTTTAAAGTTCGAAAAAATAGCGACATTTAGGGCTTGAAAATGTATTGCCCGGTATACCAGGGGCATTTAAAAATTCCAAAAAAGCATTTATACTTACATGCCTTGAAGGATATGAATATAATATGGTAAATACCAGAATATGGTAAAATTTATCGTGTTTTGGATCTATAGGAACTCTACAATAATTGGTAATTATCACCGGAGCACTTTGGTAATTATTTTGGTAAAATTGAGAATAAAATATGGTTTTATAATTTGTCATAAAATTTGTTAATTTTAACATGATGCGTTTGAGCATGGCATAAAAAACCTTTATTCTGTTAAATTTACCTTTCAGTTTTGAAATTTTTACTAAATGTGTGGTAATTAGAACTATAATTTTGAAATCCAGAATTTCCGGTAAACAGTTATTATATGAAGGGTTATTATATTTTTTAAAACAGAAATGTTATTATAATACAGTACGGTAATTTTGATAGAATTCTTTTCTCAGTGCGATAATGCTTTATTCTGCTAATATCACTTTGTTAATACTAATGCTCTGAATTTCTCAATCAATGTTTAGTCGTGCTTAATACTTCTTTGTTTATTATACCAAAATCCTCTAAGAACTAATATTTTTTATTTATACTTGAAAAAAATTATGACGTAGATCTCATGCTATGATTGTGGTATTTTTCGTCAGTTAATAACAGGTACAATGCACAAAAAATATCACATTGAACTTTTCTTCTAATGATCGGATTTTCACGAATTATGTGTCAATGGTTCTAGTGGTTGACTTCAGATATGTTATTTAATTAGAGCTAACTATTAATTAAGTTACGTAATCAGATACAAAAACATACTTTATTTAAATAAACATGTGATTTTTTTAAAAACATTTTTCGACTCTTGACCCTAAATATATGGAGCAATAAATTGCAGACTAAATTTTGAAAAAAAAAATGGTTAAAAAATTGGGGTCCTAGGAAGCTATATATATTTGGCGTTGTCCCAGAAATAAAGTCCAAGCAATATAGCCATAGCAAGAGGAGTAATTCAAGATAACCATTAAGTAACTATGTGATTGAAAGAGAAAAATAAAGTTTCTCTGTTACTAAGCAACCAAGTTGAGACATTAAAAAAATATTGAAATAAAAACTGAAGTGAAAAACCTAAAGTGAATTTCTCTTTTTATTAAATAGTTAATAGAAAAATGTCTTGAAGTTTCTAGGCAACAGATATTTTTTGGGTTCAGAAAGCAAATATTGTTTTCATTTTCATCTCCTTTGAAAATAAAACTTGAATCAATTAATAAATTATTTATGATTTTCTAACATTTTAGTGTAGTACACATGAACATTTTTTCTAACATTATTTGTATTTAACATTAGTTGTTTTTAATTTTTCAAATATGAGAATTTTAAACTAAAACCAAATTTGCATTAATTATTTTAATTATATACTGAGTTGTAGAGCAAATCCCTAAAAAAATTAGTGTATCTGGAAGAAATTATGACGATAAATGCACATTCACAAGGTTTTATATAATTCACTATATTTCTTTTTTCTATAATTAGAAGGAACTAGGGATTGTTAAGGGGCATTTTAAAAACATTGAAAAATGTTTCTTCAAAGATATTGTATGATTCAATTTTTAAAAACCGTTTCATTCCGCCAAATATGTGAGTTACGTGGCTTTCTTTGGAGAAGGATAATTTAAAAATAGCATCCTGATGTTTCTATACATTCCGTAACGTATTTTTGTAAATTCGACAAAAAATTTCACTCAACATGTTCCTTCATTACGATCAGCTATATTTTTCTCCAAATATCACTGCTGTAATTTTTTTGCTTAATTCCTTTTATTACGTACTTAATTTACGATTTTTACCATCACTACATGCATATATCTGATACAATAGTCTCCTTTAAAACAGAGTTCGTAAGGTCCTTTAGAAACTGTAATGGTGGCAGCAAAACTAAGAAGACAAATGAACTTTATTGCGTTCATATTTACCCCAACATTCAATAATCGATTTCAATAACATCTAATATCTGGTTAGAAAATCATAAGTTTTGGCATTTCAAAGTTAAGGATAACTTAATTACAATATAGATTCCGCGGTTTTCTTAATATTTTAAGGCAAAAAGGAATCCTGTTAAAATAGTAATATACGAATGTTTACTTCTGTCAGCATAAGATTCTGATCAAAATAATGATCAAAACCCAAATGTAACACAGTATACTTGTTGGTTAAAACTTTCTTGGCCTGAAAAAAATATGGTAATAAAAATCGACTTGTCTCGAGTGCTCAAAAATAAACGCTCATTCTAAAGACTCGTCAGACGGGAATGAGGAAAACAAAAGGGATTTAAAAAAATAATGTAAAGTTGCCAACAATAAATGAAAAAAAGGGGAAAAATAAAACAGGAAAAACCACAGTACCCGAGAGTAAAATAAGACATAAATTTTTTAAAAAGAATTGGAAAATTGCAGTAGCCGAGAAAGCCAAATCAAGGCATAATGCATTTCCATAATCTATGGAGAGATGGCGAGGAACTAATATCATTAATAAGTGAATCGACATTCATATGAATATGACTAGATTCCCGGGTATCAAGATGAGCTAATGCGACAGAGGTGGTACGAATTTTGGCATTATTGAAATTGAATTTATCCCCTAGATTCAAAGAATATTGTGGCAATAGATGATTTATCGCATTTTTGATAACGGATTTATCTTCTATGTTCCTTTAGTCTAAATTTTAAAGCACGTTTAGCTTGTCCCATATAGCCAACGTTGCATTGGTACGGTTTTCATTCTCTGATTCACTCTTTGCTTCCATGGTTTTTCCAAATTTTGCTTTCCACTTTTATTTTTCGGTTTTCATTGGCAACTATAAATTTTTTTAAACCACTTTTGCTTTCCTCAGTAACGTCCAGCGAGTCTTGAAATGGTTGCCTATTTTTGAGTGCTCTAAACATTTGCTTCAATTCGCAGTGCTCGCCAGACGTGAAAGTCTCGAGACGTGAATTAATAATTAGCATTAAATAATTAAAATATTTGAAGCCACCCTTAAAAACAATTGAGACTGACACGTTAGTACGCGAAAATTGGAACAAAAGTTATTCGGGGTAATAGTCTTTTTCTTCTTTTTTTTTGCGCGCTGTATATGCTTTTAAACCATGCAAGAAGAAAAAAAAAAGTTTATTTTTCAACAATTTCATAGAGTTGTTTCCCCTTAATAAAGCTCGTAGAATCACTTAATTCATTTATCTAATATTTCGAAATGGTTTCATGTTTCAAATATTTTTTCGAATAGACAAGAATAAAGCAGGAATTTAATACTTAAAAATGTTATTGGAAAAAAAATTTAGAACTATCAAATTTATCAAAAAAAAAAAATCTAGTTATTTGCTCTGTCAATTGCATAGAGTTTTTTGACGTTTCCTTTCATCAGAATTTCATTAATTGAAATCATGTCATTAATTGCTGAAACTGCGCTGAGTATTTATAAGTGACATTTTTGAAAAATTCGTTGTTTCTCGGGTAAATTTGTCTTAATCTTAATATACGACATTCATTTATTTTATTAAGTGTCTTGATATACAACATTCATTTACTTTACTAAGCGTCTCAATATACAGCATTAATTTATTTTACTAAGTGTCTTAATATACAACATTCATTTACTTTACTAAGTGTCTTAATATACAACATTCATTTATTTTACTAAGTGTTTGAATTGCAAAGATCTCAGTAAATGAAAGGTTCAAAAGGCAGTCTGAGTAATTTTAGAGTAGGAGAATGTTCTTAGTGTATTTAACAATCTGAAAAAAAAAAAAGAAGTTAACGTGTAATCTTAGAAAACCTCTTTTTTGGCAGCAAATTAAATCCGCTATAATTTGTAAAATACATTTTTGAAAAATTTGAGATTTCTCGTGTAAAGCTCATATATTCTTACTACAGTATAAAAACTGTGGTGTAATATATATATTTGAATTTCATTATGAAAGCCCCCCAAAAAATATGCAAAGTTGCAATTTATTTCAAGCTAACACTAAATCGGGCGTTCTTATGCAGTTTATAGGGTGTAGTTAAATCTAAACACTTGTAATGTTTCCATTACACTAATGCAATGTTGTAATGTTGCTTACACTCCTTTGTTAATGTTGTTCACACGCATTCACACCATATGTAAAACCAATGTAAAACCAAATTCACACCCTATGTGAAACCAAACCTAAAGACACCAATGTTAGAGCGCTTTGAAAATCGTTAGAAGATTGTTTACGTTTAGGCTGAGTTTGTTGCTTTCAGTAATTATAAAATTTAGCACTACTGAGTATTAAAAAATCGTGGCAGCTACTATACATCAAGTAGTATTAACACGTTGAATGCCATGGGGGTCACCAGCCTGAGTTTGTTCGTAGCGCCACGGGGGTCACCGGTGACCGGCGAAGCCAAGATTATTAGAAACACATAGTTCGAGTAAAATTTTAATGCTTTTAGTTTTTTTAATATTATTATCGTTACTAAAATGGTTTGAAGAAATTAATGCAATACATACTGAGAAAATCATTTTGGCTAGACGGGCAAGCCATGCAAAATTAGCGAGGTATTCAACGTGTTAAAGAACTTTTTCTAAGTTTTACTACGCAGTAAGACTGTTTCGCTCCACTACTTTGGTGGAATGAAACAGTGGTTTCGCTTTGATGTAAGGTTGTTGTGCCCATTTCTAGAATTAAGTTGCACCAATTTTTTTTACAGTTTATACAACATTCGTTTATTTTGCTAAGTGGATAAAGGATTTGCTTCTTAAGTTCGAAGATCTCAGTGGCAAAAGGATATAAGGGAAAGATTTGAGTGTTTTTGAAGTAGAAGAATGATTTAAGAGTATTTAGCAATAAAGAAACATGAAATTTGACAAATAACCTTAGAAGAAATGCCACGAAGCAAACAACTTAAATATTTATAAATTTCACTAATTAGAAGCTTGCGAACAAGAAATTAAGGCAACTCATATTCATTAAATTGTCGCTTAGATCTGAGTTTTTACTTCCAACTGTTAAGGTATACACTTCAAAGCTCATTCTCAGTTTCCCTAAAATGTAATTTAAATCATTTATCCACTGAGCTTTTCAATTTAAAAATTAATTTTAAGTGGTTTGATTACTTCGAATTGCGCAATTAGTTATAGGGATATAACGGATGACGAAAAACGCGAAAAGTGAAATTAACATTAAGGGACCAATTGACTACACTCCAGGCGAAATTAATTCAATTGTTTTTCCAAATTGCAATTACCCACTTATTTTACTGGTTAATAATAGAAATTCTCCAAGAAGAAGTTTTGTTTATTCAGAAAAAGTTTATTTCGGGGTCTGAATTTGTAACTTAATAGTTACTACTGATTGGTTAATATATTTGAGATCAGTCCATTAAAACTTAAAGATTAATGTTAATTGGGTGCAGATCCGATCATTAGAAAAAAACGCTCAGGTGATATTTTTACATCAGGTGATATTATCAGGTGATATTCAGGGTGACATCTTTTTTTTTTTTTTTGCTCATTACTACTCTAGGTTCGGTACTTAGCTAGTCTAAATTAACTAAAGTGAAATCTAAAGTTAAGTCTAAATTTATACGGTACTTCTCGAGGCTAAATTAACTAAAGTGAAATCTAAAGTTAAGTCTAAATTTTTACGGTACTTCTCTAGTCTAAATTAACTAAAGTGAAAACTAAATTTTTACGGTATTTCTTCAGTCTAAATTCACTAAAATGAAATCTATATTTAAGGGTAAATTTTTACGGTACTTCTCTAGTCAAAATGAATTAAAGCTAAATCTAAAGTTAAGTCTAAATTTTTACGGTACTTCTCGAGTCTAAATTAAAATACTTTTTGTTATCTACTTAAAAGATTTCTATACTTAAATATATCGGTATTATTGAAAATTATCAGATCTATTCTTTTATTCGAAACTGCTTCTAATTGAATCTCATAGAGGAAAAATTATAAAAAATTTGAAAAAAACCCACGATATCGTATTCAAACAGACGCTTTCAATTAAATTTAAAAAAGTAAGTTAGGCAATAAAAACTCATAGTTTCGCTTAGCAAACTAAAAAATGTATAAGTCCCATAGCTTTTTAAAATTTCTTAAAATTTCTTCTCTTTTATCTATTTTAGCATCACACACGGTTTTGGTTTTCAGGTCTACTACTGGATATACTTAAAATGATCTGAAACTTGAAAAATCAACTGAAAAAAAAAAAAAAAAACGGGAAGAGATTATTGTACGGTTTCTTACGTTCCTCTTTGGAAACCTGAAAGTTTATCCTCATTAAGTATCATATAATTTAAATAAATAGATTAACTCAAGTTAATTGGTTAACCTAAGTTAATAGGTTGATCAAAAGAAGGCGCTAGTATTTGAGAAAAATTATAAACTAATTATTTTCAAAGTAACTACCCGTTGCAGAAAACTGTTGCAGAACGCAGCAAACCGTTTGAATTTTCAAATTGGCAAGTTTTGAGCCAGCTGGAATAAATTACACATTTGATTTTCTTTAATTCTCTAAAATGTCATTTAATTAGTTAATCCACTAAGATCTTCCTTTTTAAGAATGTGCGTAGATAACCTCATCAAGTTTTAAAATAATTTAAGTTAATAGGTTAACTTAATTTAATTGGTTGATCAAAAATTGGCGCCATCATTTGAGAAAAATCATAATTAATTTTTGCTAAATGTTGAAAAAGAAACCCGTTGCAGCTACAATGTGGTTCAGTTTAAGAATAAATTTAAATGAAACTTGTGCAAATATTTCAGTTGGAATCGTATGACGTTAGGCAGAAATTATTGTTCTATAGCTTTCTTAGTTAACATTGCCATCTTTTGAATAACTTTGTAATTATTTTTGAAATTTGAAATTCTTTGATTTCCACTGTAAAATATTGACAAAACGTTGCAAAACGTTTTTCCGGTTACTAGAATTTTCAAATCTGTGAGTTTTGAGACAACTGATCTAAATTACATATTCGATATTCTTTTAAGTTTCTAAAATGTCTTTTATCTAGTTAATCCACTAAGATCTCCATTTCTAAGTGATTTGTGATTTCATCAATAGTCTCAAAAATTTATGAAAGATTCTTGCATAAGTATTCAAAATATTAATATTTTATCTAGTGATCTTTAAGTATGAAAAGAAAACAACAATTAAGCTGAAATAAGTTTTATTTATTCATTTTTATTTATTTAATCAGTTTTTGGACAAAGTATTTTATATCACCCAGGTACTCTAGTTGATTAAGTTAATGTACAGAAATTGAAAGGAAATTGTTTTTATGAAAGTCTTATTGTGGTTCAGCTTATTTAGACTTGGTGCTTGATCTTGACATCGGTAACACTCATGTTTGGAGTCAGGAATTCGTGAACTGTGCCAGCTTGGATCACGCGATCGAATGGGAAACCCATTGGTTTCTTGTCTGGGTATTTCTGGTCCTTGGCACCGCAGTAACTGATGGCATCTTGGCAAATTCCGCTGCTCTCTCCATCAACCTGAAAGTGAAAAAAAAAAAACATTCATCATTTAATTTAGCATTTTACATCGTTATTGTAAGAAAATTCTAAGTTGCTCAGAGTCTTATAAATATCTGAAAACTAAATTGCATTCCCGTAACAACTATAAGTTTGGGCATCATGAAAAAAGTAACTGTGACGTTGGAAATGATTTGATATTAATTTTACTCACTTTTTGCTGATGAAGCTTGTCTGATATAAGAATCGAACCATAAATTTTTTTCTATATATATTGTAACCTAATTACATTATAAAATTTCCTTTTCTGATATCACATGCATAGAAATATTTAAACTTAGAAAAACTTTCAGAAGCTCTTAAAAATATTATTAAATTGTGAAATTAATTTCGATTATAGTGCGAACGGTTTGTGTAGGGGTCAGAGGGCTGGACTTGCATCAGAAAGGTTCTGGGTTCAAATCCCGGTCAAGGCATGAATGTTTTTCCTTTCTCTGTACTATCTGTCTTTACTGTGGGAGCAACGTTTTCCCACCTAAAATGGTGCCCCTGAAAGAGAGTTTAACAAACCTGCCTTCAGATGCCTGTATGACGAAAGGTCATTCTCCAGGTGGGCATTGGAAAGAAACCTGATTATAGTTTGAAATTTGTTGAGAAGAAAAAATTTATTAATCGATCACTTTCAAAAATATAATACTCAATTTTGACGTATCAGCAATCTTTGAGCTGTATTCCACTGTTTTTGACAATCATATCACCATGAAATTATGTGACTATTGACGAAATGAGAGCTTTTAAATATTTGGTAGAACGGGAAATATAAAACGTTAGGACATTTTTTACGTGATTTTAAATCGATTATACAACATGGCAGAATGATGCAAGAGTTATTTAATCTATTAAAATTTTCTTAATTCAATTTCCAGTGATGATACAGAAATCATTCCCTTATTCTCTTTTTATTTTTTTGTTTTATTTCCTACAATGATCAGATGTGTTGAGGGATATAAAACATTAAATTTAATGCTTTTGATGATATGGAATAATTAATACAGCTAGGCAAAATGAAGACGGTGTGTAAAAATTAATACGTTTTGAGTAAATTAATATAGTAAGAGATAATTAATACTAAACGGGATAATTAATACGACTTTTGATAATTAGTGCGACTCATGAAAATTAGTATATATGGCAATTACGATATGGGATAATTAATACGACTCGTGAAAACTAATACGGCATGTAAAAATCAATATGATATGAGCAAAATAATATAGTAAGAAATAACTAATAGAATTCCGGATAATTAATTCGACTTGAAAAATTAACACGGTATGTGAAAATAATATCATAAGTGGCAATTACGTTATGGGATTGCTAGTAGGATATGTGAAAGTAATACGACATGTGGATATTAATACTATTAGAATAATTAACATGATACGAGATAATTAATACGACTTGTAAAAATTAATGCAATATGAGTTAGAGTTTAGATACTTACAGCATCCTTGGTGTAATCAGTCAACATAACGAAAAGATCAAACTCAGTTCCCTTGTGGCTACCACGGGGGATAAGCATATGTTCTGGCCATCCACAGCTACAGAATTCAGTGGTTGCTTCACTTACACCTTCACCAGCCAAAAGTTTGGCAAAAGAGTGTGATTCAGAGACTGTAACACTTGAGTGTTTGTGATCTCTGGTGATTGTGTTCTTGCCAGCGGTCACTGAAAACAAAAAAAGACCCAAGTTTATTTAAAATAATGTGTTTTATAATTTTTTTTAAACATTGTATGATTATGTATTCTTTTAAAGATGCAGTGACTCAGGCAATCATCTCTCTATGTGGTTAACTTAGGTATGAATCCCAGCGTTGGCTGGTTTACACGAATCCTGCTTCCGTCGCACACAGATCACAATGTTGACATAAAAATATCTTCAGTGATAGATGGATCATGGGTTTGAATTCCCTTGCCTTTTGGGTAACCATGGGAGGGTTTTGGGGGTTTTCTACTCTATGTAACGCAAATCGGGGTGAGTTCCATCAAAAAGTCCCCCACGAAAACTAATTTGTCCCCCAATGCTTAATTCGGGAGATCTTCTGGATTGGCTTCAAAGCTACAAGGTTACGGATTGAATATTGATAGTCGTAAACTCAGAATTGGTTCAGCTTTTCAACGTCGTTTATAAAATAAATTATATTTAAAACTGAGTTCAGTCAACATATGTAATTAAGATAATTAATAAAAAGTAATTATTTGAAATTTTCAAAGAAATAGGAATTAACTTTTTGCATTATTGCTAAATAGATTTCCCTGATTAAAAACAATTAACTAGTTCTTATAGCCACTAAAAATTAAATAAGACTTTCGAAATCGATTTTGTAGATGAAGTTAAATTGGTATATGGGTAAAGTGATTAAGTTTAAACGATACTCCAAGATAGTAATGTGGAAGCAGTTTTGGACTCTTTAAGTTTTTTAAGTACACAATTTTGATGTAACATTAGTCTAGAAACAAAAATAATTACAAAGCTATCATTTTTAATTTGTTTAAAGTCTCATAATTTTTTTCTTTTGGAATGAAGCGTAAACCGTGCTTTGACTTTGATGGCGGACTTAAATCTTTCTGCGGATTGGAAGACTAGTTTCAAAATTATAATACCACTTAATTTCATTTATATATTTTTCTACAATGCATAATTTCGAAATAATGAGGGAACTTACAGTCAACTTGGAATTTGTCCAATTCGATGCACAAAGTTCGTTGATGCTCAGGGTCCAATCGGTTACCTAATTCATCGTATTTAGGTCCGAGGAAAATTCTGACTGTTGCCTTGGTTGCTCCAGATCCATTGTCAAGATTGATGGTGTAGGTGAAAGGTTCGTGGTCCAAGTGTTGGTACAGAACCTAGAAGTAATTTAAAATTGAAATAAGAATAACAATTGTCAAAAACAGAATCTTTTACAAATACGTAAGTGAAAAATTGTAAGTATTTTGTGAAAGCAGTTGTAGAAAACCTACTTTTACGGAATGAGTAGTACCAAAGTCGATACCATGGGTCAGTTCAAGTTCATCAGTTTTCATGTGGGTTGTGACGAGGTTGGGAACTTTAGCATTGACAGTTACGTTGACGATTTGAACACCTGGGAAGTCAAGCTAAGGATAGATATTATTGAATTAGTAAACTACTAATGAATTAGCAATTAACTTGCAATAGATTATCTTTATTAGATCTATTTTGAAACTATTAATTGATATTTTCCCATTCGTATGGATTGATATTTTCCCATTCGTATACATTTTCAAAATTCTAGTTTTTATTACGACACATTTAGAAAAAAAATACAAAACTGAAAAGTAAATGTAACCAATTAAATGGTTTTTATGTCATATCCTAAGGTATCATGATAAGATTACCCAATTTTACCTCATTTATTAAATTTTATCGCTTATTATAAAACCATCTTTTATCGTTAATTTTTACCAAATTCACTACCAAAGCTCTTCGATAAAAATTTGCGAGCTTTTTGGTGTTCCCATAGAGCCAGGAACATGTTAAAACTTACCATATTCTGGTAGTTTTGACTCTACTTTTTCTCAATGCATAATTATTTTAGTTTTATCAAGAGAATGACATTATCACAAGACTGTTTTAGAAATATTTGTTAGCAAATATTGCTAATAATTTAGTCCAGAATTATTAAAAAATTTGGTTAGCAAAGTCAGTGAATGTTTTAATTAAAATTAGTTTCCAAATTCACAATTTTTAGTTATTTTAAATTAATAAATATTGTTATTTTTAAATGAAGAAAATTTTGTATTAATTTTTTAAAATGAAAATTAGCTCAAAATTCGAAAAGGCAGGTAAAGGCTGTATCTTTTATGTTAAAAGATAATTCAATTTTTTGGGAAGTATCTATAGTTTTTTAGATCATTAACAAGCAAAGCAGGTAAGAGAGAAAAATGAAAATTAAAATTAAAAAGTTACATGGTTAGAAGTTAAATGAAATTAGAAATTTACTTAAATTTGTTTTAAGCAATCAAGTGTTTTAATGTAATTTATTTAAAGACAAAAATCAGATATAATTTCTTCATTTTAGTTATATGTTGAAGATATTGTTAAAATGTATAATAAAGTGACTTACATTGACCTTGGTGTATGGAGTCAATGCTGATTTGGTGGCTCGTTTAAGCTAACAAATCAACATTGTTGTTGTTGAACAATAGTTTAAAGTATGCTTTATGGTTAGCAGTGAAATGAAATAGGATATTCATTTAAATTTGTTTTAAACTATCTAGAGTTTTGATGTAGTTTAATTAAAGACAAAAATCAGAAATAGTTTTCTTTATTTTTGTTAGTTAAAGATATTGTTAAAATTTATCATAAAATAACTTGCATCAGCCTTGGTGCATAGAGACAATGGTGATTCATTGGTTGGTTCAAACCAAACTAACTTTGTTGTTGTTGGATATTGTTGTTGGACGAGGGTTTAAAGTATGTTTATGGTTAGCAGTGAAATGAAATAAGAAATTTTTTAAAATTTGTTTTAAACAATCCAGAATTTTGATGTAATTTAATTAAGGAAAAAAATCAGAAATAGTTCTCTTTATTTTTGTAAAAGATTAAATTATTTTAAACAATCAAGAGTTTATTTATTTAAATTTGCTTTAAACAATCTAATCTAGAGTTTTGATGTAATTTAATTAAAG
Source organism: Parasteatoda tepidariorum (assembly GCF_982258835.1). Taxonomy (NCBI): domain Eukaryota; kingdom Metazoa; phylum Arthropoda; class Arachnida; order Araneae; family Theridiidae; genus Parasteatoda; species Parasteatoda tepidariorum. The sequence continues at coordinate 12,205,521 of NC_141766.1, read as the reverse complement.
AAAAAAAATCAGAAATGGTTCTCTTTATTTTTGTAAAAGATATTTTTAAAATTTGAAATAAAATAACTTACATCGGCCTTGGTGTATGGAGTCAATGTTGATTTGTATTCTTGGAAGATATTATCAATGAATCGATGATATCTGTAGAAAATTGGATCACGAAGAGAAGTTGAAGTATCACTCATTACACCTGGATTTTCCTATAAGAAAAATAATTTGTTGCATCAGGCAAAAAATATGAGTTTTTAAGCTTTTTCAGACTTAGATGGAAATATATATGTGTATTTACATTGAATCGACCATCTGGATCAGTGATGTTGGCCATCATTACGTGTCCCCAGTTGTGAAGACTTCCATAAAACAATTTGTTTGTGGATTCATAGCTAGACTCAAGCAAAGCTCCCAAAATATCAATACCGTTTTCTGGTGTTAATTTGACTTGTTGATGGTTTTCATTTTCAACGTATCCGATGTGGATAGCTTCAATGATTCTTTCTCTCCAACGGGTCATGTCTTGTACATCAACATCCTTGAGATCATGGAGTGAGAAGCCTTGTGGTCTGGAGGAGTATTGGAGACCACTGACCAGAGAGGTCAAGTGAGGAGCGTATCCTTCAAGGTTCTCTTCGAAGTTATGGAAGGGGATCATTCTTCTCATTCCATTGGACAAACGTTCGCAATCGTATCTGGAAGTCAAAAAGAACGCTTAATTATTAATACAGCCATATTCTAGATAAAATTTAAAAAGAAAAACTTTAAAATAATTTTTTTTATCAAACAATGATAACCCTACTGTGGAATAAAATAATCAATTCACCAACTATTTTTTCTTCTCGCACTGTTTTACAAACAAATGACTTGATTAAAAAAGGGGCCTCAATGTAGAAAAGGAAGTAATTTGTAAAATAAAATCATTGCCAGACTGTTAAATAAAACCATTAATATAGTATTAGGTTTCTGGTAAAATTTACCGACCATGTTTTCGGTACGCACTGTTTTCCAAACAAGAAAAGGATTCTAATATGGAAAAGAAGGTATTTTGAAATTCGAAAAAAAAAACAAACTAGTATACAGTTCCTAGGAACTGTCAACCTTAGATCCAATTCTGGTAAAATTTACCAACCATTTTTTTGTGTGCACTGTTTTCCAAACCAATGACATGATTAAAAAAAGGGTTTTAGAATAGAAAAGAGGCAATTTGAAATTTGATAAAAAAGAAAAAAAAAAAAACTCGAACACAGATCCTAGGCGCTGTCAACCCTAGATCCGTTTCTGGTAAAATTTGCAAACCATTTTTTTTTATGCGCACTGTTTTCCAAAAAAAATGACATAATTAAAAAAATGGTGTCATTCTAGGAAAGGAGGCAATTTGAACTTACCAAGGCTATACAAATAGTCAAACCTAGTTTCCATACTTTGCTGGTATATTATTTTATCAGCCCATTAACAAAGAGTTAAAAATATATAACTCAGTAACTGTTGAATTTTAAGGTTATAACATTTACATTAGCAGTTACTTCGTAAGAAGCGATAGAGAAATATTTCGGAGGTTTTCAAAAGATTCTCAATTATTTAACTAATTGAGAATTTTGCTAATTAAAAAATTTAACTAATTGTTATTTTGATTAGTTTTTAACAATTTGAATGATCACTCTTGGTTAGGATATGAATATAATATAATATAAATAGATTAAATATTTAATTAACAAAATTAGATTTTTTTACAAAAAAATTAGTTTAATAATGAATTATTGAGTATTTTATTTTAGTTTGCTTAAAGCTAAATCTGTTTAGTGAATAATAACTTCGGTTTCTTTAATAATCTTAGGTATTCCTTAAAAAAAATATTTTCTCAAATTGATTCAGTGGACAACATTTCGGACTACTTATACTCTGAGTTAACTTAATTACTGCTTAGTGTTATTTGAAAAGGAATATTTATATTTTTAAAAAAGTAAAAGTAGTAGCACAATAATGTTATTATTAGCATTTATGCAGAAAAACTTCCCATTACTAACGACCAAAGAATTTTAATAAAATAGAAACGTATATTTGAATATAATATCAGACCATGTTTATGTTGTAAAATCAACATGGTGGTTAATAGAAAATTAAATTTTATTTAAACATAAATGTGCAAGTAATTGTTTAGCTTATACAAAATATGTATTTCTTTATTGAGTATATTCATAAGAACTGTTGAATGTCTTGAGGGGAAAATATACTACGGAGAGCAGAATCCCAAATTTGTAAGTTTATGAAGCAGCTCACTATGTTCCCCTACTAAGGGTGAACCTTACCCCGAAAAATTTATAAAGCGTGAGGTAGTGATATTCCGTTTAAAGTAGATCATTCACAATGTTGAAAAATTTAAAAATTTTGATAGAATACTACGATGAAATTGTCAAAAACTTTTCACGAATATGTTTATATTGTAACTCATAGTTTACTTATTTTGTAATTTTAGGAAAGTTTTACAGATATTTGTTATTTTTCTTTAAGAAAAGTTATTGAGACTAATATATTATACAAGCAAATTTTAAAATGCTATTGTCTTTACCTGGCGCACATCTGTTGATGCATGTAATAGAAAAGTTCACCCTTTCTGTCCTTAATTGATCCCATGACCTCTGGCCTCCAGGTAGCAGGGTAGACGATATGCCAGTGCCAATGATGAGCATTGGTGCCAACGTCTTCTCGGAAATAGCTCATTCTGTATTCTGGATCCAAGATGTTACCAGTAGATTCAATTTCAACTTTGATGTCCTGGAACATGAATTTTTTAGTTTCTATTTCAAATTTTATTAAATCTTGATAAGCAGTTATTTATTTTTTGAGTTTTACAAAACTCTGAGACAAATAATTCCAAAACCAGATAGATTATTATAGATTTTCCATTTCAAATTTTATTAAATCTTGATAAGCAGTTATTTATTTTTTGAATTTTACAAAACTCGGAGACAAATAATTCCAAAACCAGATAGATTACTATAGATTTTATATTTCAAATTTTATTAAATCTCGATAAGCAGTAATTTATTTTTTGAATTTTACAAAACACGGGGACAAATAATTCCAAAACCAGATAGATTACTTTAGATTTTCTATTTCAAATTTTATTAAATCTTGATATGCTATTATTATTATTATTTTGAATTTAACAAAACTCTTGGACGAATAATTTCAAAACCAGATAGATTACTTTTAATAAATATTTTGTGTTAAAATGAGGTAAATTGTAATTGATATATTTTCTTATTTTTCTTATTTTTTAGTTTGAAATAGATAAAGAGAAATTTTGAAAGAAAGTTTTCCTTTTATATCTATCTGGTTTAAAAATCCAACTAATTATGAAAAACTATTTTCAGAAGGATATTATTTCTAGAAAGATATTATCATTATATATATAGTTTTATTTGTATTGATAAAATCTATTTGGTTATGGGAACAAAATCGGAAGATAACTGGATTTGGAAATTTTGGCATATGGCAGCTTATGCGTCTCTAACTAGTATTTGTTTTTTTAAAAATAGTCTCTATTAGTATCTATTTTCTTTTTTTTTTTAGAATAACGTTACTTGCACATCACAAAATAGTTAATAAATTTTATAATCTAAAATTAGAAAAGGGAATCTATCTGACTTTGAAACTTGACGTGTCTTTTTTAAAATTTAGAAAAAATATGGAAGTCTAGCTATAATTACAGAAATGAGTTCTTTTCAAAATCAGAATCCATTGAGTTACTAAAAGAGATGAGAATAGTTTCATTTTTAAATTTAAAACATATTATTTTATCTTTACTTAATCACCAGCGTCGAACAGCCGACATATTTAAATTTAAAACAATAAACTTCATTTATTGATGATTAACTAATTCTGGAATTCGCAAACATTTGAAATTTGAGTCTTATATTTTTTCGATTACGTCATTAGTGTATAAACCCGTATGCTTTCAAAAGGTTAACTTTATTTTATGGTTTTAAATTACAGATTTAATTTTATTAAAAAAATAAACATATGTTTAAAAAAATAATTTTTATTGCGGTAACTAACCAAGTTATAGAAATAGTTTTGTTATAAGAGTGATAAAAATAAATAAATGGATAAAATCTCAGTCCTAGTTTTTTCAATGAGATAGTTGAATTTTTATTGTTTGTATTTCAATTAAAAAAGAAATAATAACACTTATGAAGGTAAAACAATATATTATAATGAATTTTAGGTGGTACTTATGTTTTATTGTTGAATATAAAAAATAATGCAATAAATTTCTTTATCTGAACATAAATCATTTTATAAAAACAAAATAGAATAAATTCAGTGTTTTTGACAGCTTACCTTGTCAGGGTGATTAGCAACTTCTTTCTGGGCCAAACTGATGGTTTCAGTTGGGACGAATCTATCAGGGAAGATTTCTTGGATGGGTGGGACAGTTACCCCTCTGCAGTCAGCTCTGTGCAAAATTGCAACAGAGGCGGCATAAACGAAAAGACCTTCATTTGCAAATGTTCTAGCCTGTTTGGCCAAATTCATAAAGTCTTCGAAGTCCTTGGCAGCTGAAATAATAGAATCAAAGATTAGATCAGTTGAAATTATTCGAATTTAATTAAAGGGATTGCTCTAACTATTAAATATATTTTCTAATATTATTTATTGCTGTTTCGAATTTGCAGCGGTTCAGAGTATGAAGATTATAAAATCCAGATTATTTTGTGTTTTATTAAATAATGATATTTTAATGTATGCATCTTTTGATTTTAGAATCTCAAAAATTGGATCAAAGTTGAGCTATAATATCGGCAATCTGAACCATAATACGGTACGTTTCAGCTTTCTTTGGGATTTCCAACTGTATGCAGTCCTTAGCTTTCACAAAATAAGGAATTTATATCAAATTCTTATCAAATTAACATTATTTCTTATTATTCCGAAAATAATGAAATAAAATTTTGGAATTCAAATGCATTCTGTCAATGATTTACTACAAAAAACCGCAAACCAAATCAATTTTTTCAGATTTCTAAAGAGGATTTTTTTACAGTCTAATCAGTTTTTGATAACATTAGACTTAGTGATTGCTTCCGAAATTAAAAGAAAATCGTCAAGTCTGTTATTTATTCGTTGAAATGGTTAAAAAAATCTTTAAGAAATCTGGATAAGTTGCCCGGTTGCTCCTATGGTTTTAACGTCTATTATTTATTTATATTCAAGATACGTTTTGTAATTAATTCAAGAAATTTAAGAGTTTCCAAAAAATATAAATTCAATTATGTTAAAAAAAGAGCATAATCACTCAGAAACAGTACTTCTGATTATCTTAAAGTAGTTTTCGAAGATTAGAGTAAATAATTTACTATATATGATAGAGCAATTTCATAATATTAAAAAAAATTCTGAAGATTCGTAATGCGTTCAAGTGCTTTTCAATTATAATATGTATTTTTTTCACAAAAAAGTATTATATAGTTTTGAGTGATTTCAGCGCTCTAAAATAATTTGAACAATAGGCTTAGTACGTATCAATGTCTCTAACATAATTGTTGAATTAAATTTTAATGTCCCTATCGCAATAGTTTAATTAAATATCAATGTTTCTAACAAAATAGTTTAGTTAAATATCAATGTTTCCAACGTAATATGTTAATTAAATATCAATTTCGCTAACATAATAGTATTATTAAATATCAATGTCTCTAACATTTATTGAAATAAAATATGAGTTAGTTTAACTCGATTTGATACCCTTCCTAATAAATTCAGTGCATTTAACTTAATAGTTAAAATATATGTAAATTCCTAACTTACAAATGCGGATTACAAAAATCTATTTATTAGTAATAATCAGTTATGTTTGTTAACAAGAAAAATTCCTTACGATGCATAATTTTTTATATAAATCAGAAGTTTTTCTTTTATTCTTAGAAGCAACGCATGTTTTTGAATAGTTGCTGTCACATTAAATAATCAGACGTTAATAGAAGCATCAATTCAAAATAATTTAAATTCCACAGTTTTTCGAAAACTAATATTCTAGTTTCTTTCAGGGATGAAAAATTGCTTGAAAAAATATTGTTGTTGTAAAATTTAATAGTTGTTTAAAGGATAGTTGTTTTTTTTTAAATTTAAATTCAAATCAGTATTTAAAGTTGAAAAAGGAATTTTAATTTTGATAATTACCTTTAATTGTTTTGTGAATACGTTTACAAAAAAACATAATAATTGTTTCCAGAGTTGAGTAACATTTAGCGTTTTAATGAAAAATTAATTATTTGAAATCAAATCAATATTCCTATAAATTATATTGTTTGATAAAAAGTTGAATTTTGAAACATATTTTTTCATTTATTAATTGTGGAACTATAAAGTTGTTGTTTAATAATCAATATCGAAATTATATCAGCTCTATCAAATGTTATCTTTCGTAACACTAATCAAGAAATTCGAAAAAGTTTTAAATCAAGGGTGTAAAACAATACAATTTTGAAAATCACATCGAAGTTAAGGCTAATAACAGCTTTTTTAATCATTAGAAGCAAGCGACTTTAAATAAAATATATTTTTTTTAATATAATTCAAAATTATGAAAAGTCATGTCACTGAGAAGTAACCCAGAAAAAAATATTGTTTTAGCTGTATTTTGCAACCATAAATTAATAAAATGCTTAATATATATTATATTTCTTTTATGTTGATTTAAATTTAAAAGAAAAATAAGGGAAAAAGTACAAAAAATATTTTTAATAAAAATTCTGTGTCAAAGGGTTAAAAAAATTTTCTTGACAATTAATTTTCTTTTTTCATTAATTTTATTTATTATGCATTCTAATTAAAAAGAAAAACTAACAAATCTAAGTTAAATAAAAGGAAAGGAAACAAAATAACAAGACCGTGTTGCTTTTGTGGGAAAATTGTTCACAGGAGATTTTAAAATAAACGAAGAACTTTGAAAGTGAAAAGATGTTAAAAAAAAGTTAAAAGAGAAGATTTTTCTGACTTGAAGTCCAAAACTATTTAATATAAGGACTTACCATAGAGGGTCTCATACAGCTTAGTAGCTTCAGCAAGTCCCTTTTCATGAAAACAGGAGAAAAGTTCTCCCTGGGCCAACTTTCCAATGCCATGAAGCCTTGGGTCCCTTTGATCAACAGGAACAATGGTCTTGCTCACTGAAGTTAATTTAGTGAACAGGCTGCACACACGGGTTTGCTTTTCTTTGACGGTCATCTTCGGCTTCAGAGGGTCACTGGAGGAGAGGTCAAGAGCTACCGAGTCTGATACCGGGATTCAACCCGAGTTAGCTTTTTATATATACCTAGTGTGCAATCCCTTCCGATAAAATGTGTTGCTTTTCGTAGGGAGAGGCGCTTTTCTGTGAAGTGTTTGCATCCTGTTCTGTACCATTCATAGTTATTCTTAGATTACACGAAGACGAATCGAGGAATTATCGATAAAGCTAAATATCTCTTATGTTTTTTTATTTTTATTTTAGAATATTAATGTATATTCTCATAGATTTCTTCTTTTCGTTTTGTTATGCAAGGGTTTTTAAAACGAGTAGTTATGTTTATAGTAGCATTGGACAAATTTCATTTTATGCTAAGTAAAATGAAAAACTAAGCTTCATTTAATGCGTATTTATAAGTGCATAGAATAAATTAAATATCAAATATTTTAAAATTTTTGAATTAAAGACTTATATTTATGTTATTTCCTCAGACTTTTGACAGTTAAGCAGTTATTTCAATGAAACAATTATAAATATAATTAAATAAAATCTTTTTCTTCTGTAAATTACCGAAATTGGAATAATTTAAAAAAAAAAAAACTGGATAAAAGACTGGATAAAATTGGATAAAAGATTAGAGACCTTTTCTCTAAAAATATAAGAGGATGTTCGTATGGGTATATATGTTGTTAAATTTTGTATCAAAGTGATGAAAATTGAAGAAGTTATTGCACCTTCGAATAAAAGAAAATACAGTAATTTTAAATTTGTAAACTCTTATTTCAAAGACACGCGTGATACGAAAAGAGTTGTATTTTTCTTTTCTATATGAATTAAAATTACACTAAAAGCTGTTTTAAGTTAACCATTTGTGTTACACAAATTTCATAGCTCATTTAAGTGATCAATTTTAAAAAGGACCGTTTTTGGTTTTTTGTTTTAAAGATCAGTTTAACAGGTTGCACTGTATTACTTTTTATATGAATGGTTTATAATGTGCGTATTTCTCTTATCTGAACTTTTTTGTGTGTGTATTTCTGGTTTTTTTCCTATTTTTTATTTTAGAATGTCAATGTTTATCCTCATACATTTCGTCTGTTATACAAGGAGTTTGAAAATGATTTTATGCTAAGTAATGTTTATAGTAAGAAATGGACGAATTTCCATTTATGTAAAATAAAAAGAAAACTAAGCTATATTTAATGCATAGCTTAAATAAAATATCAAAAATTTTAAAAATTTTGAATTAAAGACTAATATTTTTTATGTTGCTTTCTCAGACATCATTCATTAAAGTATTTATAAATATAATTAGATTATTAAAAAAAGTCATTAGTCTTTTATTAGAAAAAGTCAAAGATATTTTGTTATAACTCACGGACAGTAATTAGTTTAACAACATTTTAAGATACTTGGTTTAAAAAACTAAAACATACTGAAATTCAAGCAATGCCAAACGGTTAAAACATTCAGCAATTTAATATCATGCTTATATTAAAAAATTAATAAAATATTTATAATAATTAGTATTTATATGAGATTAATATATAGACACAATTATTGATAAAATTATCATCTTTCTTATGAATTATTTCTTGAGTGTTTAAACTTTCAAAATATTTATTTGATACGCAAAAACGCCATAAGTAATCTAAAGACATCCAATGTTCAGAACGAATCCCTTATCAATATCTAACATACCCAATCTGGAAGCAATAAACTTAGTATTTTTATATTGTGAAGAAGCAAGGAAAATTCTTTCATTGCTCTTTGGTAAGGTGTTAGTAAATTTTGCAGAACATTCCAGAAATGCAGCTGACAATGTTTCTCCAATAGTAAGAAGCAAAAGCATGGATTTTAGGCAAATTAACATAAATAAAAGCAACAGGAGTACTGTAACTGGCACTAATTGTAACAGTAAAACTAACTGCACTGCAACATCGAAAACATTTTTGACCACGTCGTAGCAAGCGTTTATTTCTTTAAAAATATGAATTTTTAAAATTTGGTTTGCTTTTTTTTCGTTCTTCTTGGTTGTTTTTAATTAGAAATTTTATTGCAGAAATTCACTAAAATTACTTACCCTAGGTACTTTATAAGAAGAGAAATTAAAATTATTATAAAAGCAATTGGAAACTACATTTCCAGTGGAAAAACGCGCTATGCAGCAGAAAATCCATAAGAAAATTGAAACCAATAAAATATATAAAAAAGTGAACAATGATAAAATGAAAAATATGACAACCGAAGCTGACGTTGCCAGGGGGTACCAGCCCCGGATGTCATAAATACAAAGCCTTTTCTATGAGAGCACTACAAATGTCTAAGTTGCTCTCTCTGTACACCAAAGGTTTTGCCAAAAGTCCAAGTAGACAGAAGATAAAATACAAATTACAATCACCAAATACAAAAATATAATACTTAAACTAATACAACAGAAAGCAATGTTCAAAAACTTAAATATAATACTTAAAACTTAAAATTAATAAATCCTAAAACCAAAGTGCACAACACATTACAGATCTTCAACTAAAATGAAATTAGCGAAAAAGTATTATAACTGAATTATTTTAAAGCTATTAAACGTTTTTTAAAAATCACCAATTTGGAGTCATTTTTCCATCTAGAAGAAAATTTTCAAAATCACTGCCTTATTCTCAGTTTTTGCAAATTATGAGCCTAGATAATGCAGCATCGGAGTAAGTTTTTAAATATTAAAAAATTAAATCACAAATGCTTTTCATTTTCCCAAAACTGTGGCTTTTCTTCATACTGAGGTTTTGCGCTAGTTTCAAAATAAACATTGACACAGTTGGTTTAAAATAGTCTAAATTTGACCTAACAATAATTTATTTTTAATAACGGCAGGCACTGAACTTTTGTTCTTCGCCTTAGAAGATGCCGGAAGTGTTGCTCATTTATCGTTACCCAGCGGGCACCTGTGAACTGAAGTCACGGAGGTGAGCAACATTACCCACGCCACACTGCCACAAATACCCGTTCATAGGGTGGGCCACATTCATACATTCACACATCAGAAGACAACACAGAGAGAGAGAGAGAAACATCTATGCTCAGAGCGGGATTCGAACCCGCAGCCATTGGCTTCGCAATCAGGCACGTCAACCACTCGGCCACCTGGCCGGCGACCTAACAATCATGAGTATCTGTTGCAAAGTCGCAGCAGTTATAAAAACAGCATATTATTCGCGAAAAAGCATAATTTCGTATGACGACGGAGCCTTCGAAAAACAACCTCAAAATAGAGTCCTAATAGTGAAAATCCAATCATTAGATCAAAAGTTATTCTGGATGCTTCGCTTTTTTTGCACACTGTAAAAGAGAAATAAAAAAAAAAAGATCTCACTTCCATACAAAATTTTGATAATTTGCTTGATGCTGTTTTTAAATTTTATTCTTAAAGCATTAATCTTTAAATAATATCAAGATAATGAAGCTTAAAATAAAAATTACATAATTACTCGTAACTTTAAAATGAATTTTCGATTTTTTTTAATTTTGTTCTAAAAACATTTAAAAAAAATTAAATATGGAAATTTTTTTGAGAGAGATTTTAAAAATTTTGTGTCGATTCTTGATATCAGGAAGGTTTACTAATTGCTAGAATAAGAATTAGTCGATTCTTTAAAGTTGTCCCAAAGTTATTGCACTTAAGGTGGTGATTTTATGACACAGAAACAATTTTTTTGAAATTTTTATTACCATTTAGCACAGTTTTAGTCACTACGTCAAGAAAAATTTGTGCAGATATCTGTTCTAAAATATGAAGATATCAACATTGAGATTCAAACAAGATAAAAAAAAATGTCCCAAAATTAACCCGTTTGACGGTATTTGTAATAGGAGTAGTTCTTTATTTACGCCACACTAAATCTGCACAATGTGATGATTTAGATCACATCCCCGAGAATGATCAAAAGACGCGCCATCACATATAGATCCTCTGCAGACGGGCTAGCTCACTGAACGCTGCTGGTGTTATTTCATCTGCTGGGTATTTTTTTCTCACGATCTGTCCTGTGGAATTTTACGGTATTCTATAAAAATAGAAATAGCGCGACACTTCCATTTAAGTTCATTTCGAGATCGAGCAACACATTATAAAAGAGAGCAATTTTTCCACTGATTACTTAGTTCATGAAGAAACGAGCATACACTGTGCATTGGGGATGGTAAGAAGGATGTCTAAACGCTTGGACAGCTTAATATTCGGGTAGTAGTAATTGTAGTAGTTAATTTACGTCGCCCTAGAGCTGCAAAATGGGCTATTGGTGGCGGTCTGGAAAGCATCCCTGAGGATGATCCGAAGACATGCCTTCACAATTTTGATCCTCTGTGGAGGGGATGGCACCCCCGCTACGGTAGCCCGACGACCTGCGCGCGAAGTCGAGCACTTTACGGTAACGAGGACCAATACCGCACACCCTCGGTTCCTACGCAGACTAATCCAAGTGGTCACCCACCTGCACACTGACCGCAGCCAATGATGCTTGACTTCGGTGATCTACTGGGAACCGTGTCTTAACGATCAGTCCAATGCGGGACTCAGGATTCGAATTTCTTGTTTATAGTAACCCATAAGAAAGCCTTCTAAGAGGTGTTGGATAAAGAGCTTGAATGTTTAACAAGTTAATGTTTTTCTGATATTTTCTGATTATTGATGCTCCTGTATTTAATCCCAGAAACAGTCAGTGGTGTGCTAGCCTTAAAATAAAATGAATGACTTGTAGGAATGCGTAGCGGAAGCTAATACCATTTTTTAAAGAGATATTTTACGGTGGAAGAGCAATTATAAATTATACTTTTACGCAAGCTTTCTTTTAAAATCATTTTTTTAATTCATAACTAAAAGAAAGATATTTCAGGCACAGATACATATTTACCGAGTATTTTATTTTACAAATATATTAATTTTAACCTCGTGTGTGGAATGAAAATTGTGGAATCTCAAATTACGTGAATCAGTTAATACAATTATGAACACTATAGTTAACACTGCTATTTAAGAAAAGTCTTTATATGTAAGTGATGAAAATGATTTATTATTTATCAAATAAATATTTTTACTAGTTCTGCAGCATTTGCCATAGTGATGTAAATCAGTTTTTTTATTCTAATTTGTAAAAATGAAATATTTTATTTCTCAATTGATATTTCTGAAAAATTTATTACAATTACAAAATAATTCACAAGTAAAATATTACTTTTTTCAAAATTTGCACTATTTCTATCTCTAAATTAGAAAAAAAAAATTAATTGCTTTATATTTTGAATTCTGTTAAAAAATGTATGATTTATAATTTTTATAAATAAAATCAATGATTACACTTTTTAGTGTAAACTGATTAATGCAAATTTCACTTTTTTTCTTCATGATATCATAAGCTACTGAGTTGTCATATTTTAGCCTTTAGTTTACAATGTCTAAGTAATTGGATTTAATACATTCAAATCAGTAAAAAAATATCTAAAGTCAGAAATGATGAATGAATTGTAATTAATTTTGTTGCTTATATGTAAGAAACAATTTTTTTAATCATTTCCCACATTCATCTTTGCTTTTTACTCGGTATTTAAAGGACAGTGGATTGTAGATGGCACAGGGAAATTTTGACCATAAGAAATATAAGGATTTGTTCAAGATGAAATTGCTTAAAATGAATGTAGTGTGTCTACCACTACAAAATTCCAATTCCAATTCACTAGTATATAAGACAGGCTAACTCGATTCTATGGAGGGGTACCTTTTCATAGATGAAGGTAGACTTTGTATATTACTATCTCCACATTGGTGACATTCGGACGTGGTTTGAACACGCCTACCTTATCAGAAACTCCCACTTCGATCTGAACACGCCTCTCTTGTCAGTAGTGCCCACTTCTATCTGAACACGCCTACTTCGATTGATGGTCCACATTGAACAGTTGACTTGCTTTTTTGTGACTGCGTCATTATCCACCTCCTTGCACTGTTGCTACTCAGTCACGATCACACACAAGGTCAGCCTGCATACACTCGGTTTCTAATGGCAACACAGGAGCAACCACGACCGAGAACTTAATACAGCTCTCACGATCAGCCAAAAATTACTGTGATCTTAATACAGCTCTCCCAGCTTCTCACAGAATAGAAATGAATCAACTAGTGGTATCCATTCATTGAATTCTATCATAGCAATAATTCTGGTTGGGGAGTACGGCAGTGTGTCTACCACTACAAAATTCCAATTCCAATTCACTAGTATATAAGACAGGTTAACTCGATTCTGTGGAGGGGTACCTTTTCATAGATGAAGGTTCATAGATGATGTCTGCTACCTCCACAATGAACATCAAGAATTTGTTTATTTCATGAGTTTTTAGAGTTAATAGATATAGGGCAAAATTAGGGAGCTTCATTATTGGTCACTGGTCAGTTGTAGCACTTTTACACGGAAGGAAAAACATGTTAACTGTATGGTAATGAGATTTCTGAAAAGAAAAAGATTCTGGTATTGAAAACCAAAATATACAGTATTTAACCCTTTGCACTCGAGAGGTGTCTGTCTGTCAGTCACCACTGTCACCTGTAAATTACCCACCACTCTAAATGTTAAATTTTTTTCACCTCAATGTTTAGCTACCACTTCATTCAGTGGGTATTATAAGGTAAATTTGTGAAAAATCTTTCAAAATGTTAGTGGTTGCGTCCATTTTTTTAACAGCTGAAAGAACTTCGAGTGCAAAGGGTTAAACCATTCACTTGGTGATTTTCCCGTTCATTAGGAAACGATTTACCTGAAATTCTGGTTTTCAAAATTATAGTTCTTATTATCACATATATTGTAAAAAATACAAACCTTAACTGTAGATTAAACCGAATAAACGGCTTTTATGCCTTGCTCTAAGGTATCATGATAAAATCACAAAATTTCACCACGTTTACCAAGTTTTATCACATATTATAAAACCATATTTTATTGTTAATTTTACCAAAATAACTACCAAAGTGCTTCGGTAAAAATTACCGAGCTTTTTGTGTTCTTGTAGAGCCAGAAATGCGGTAAATTTTCCTATGTTCTGGTTTTTAATCATACTTTTTTTCTCTGTGTTACTATGACCACTTTTAAAATATGGAACATTTTAATCGACTAAAAGAACTGTTAATATTACCAATGTAAGTGATATACTTTAAAACACTTCTCAAAATATGCTAAACATTACAAATTTAATTTTTAAAATGGAAGAAAAAAAAACAGATCGCAAGCGTGAAACATGGTAATTTTCAGAAAGTTATGAAATATTTTCAATTCCATAATAATAATAAATATTATTATAAACTGTTCAGAAATTGCAGTTTCTCTGAGACATTTGGTGATCGGATGCCAACTGACGAACCGCCATTTGCTATACTTAGATGATCTGTAGTCAGAGGCAACTGTTATTTTTGTTCTATATCAAAAAAGTTTAAACAATAGTTTAATTGTATTTTTTTAAAATAATTAATAGAATTATTATATAATAAAAAATATGTTAGGACAAAAAAGAAAGTGGTCGTGCCTTCTATGGTTTAAATGACTACATGCTCAAAATATAAATTATAAGCACAAAAATAACTTATTAAAAATGCACAAGAATTGAATTCAAGCATTTTATTAGAATTTACAAATAGTATTTAGTGCAACAACAGTTTAATATGTTTAGTGTGACGAATTAAAATATCATAAATACAAACTATGCCATATTCTCTAACAGAAATTTAATATTGTGCATATTTTCAAAAATATATGAAATATTTAATGTATCATAAATACATAATGTATCATAAATACATTTAATGTATCATAAATACATAAATAGATATAGAATATCATAAATACAAACTATGCCATATTCTTCTAATAGAAATTTAATATTCCGCATATTTTCACAACAAAAAATAAATAAAATAAAATATTATTATAACTAATATTCATATACTACATATACAGATAGAACAATATTTATAACTATAGTTTTTTACTAATATAACTCTCTTACTAATAATTCTCTTCTTGTATAACTATAGTTTCTCACAAGTTTAAATTAGTTTTGTGTTTGGTCAAATTTCTAAAGTATTTTTTTATACCTACGTACGCCATAAGTGATCAAGAGTCTATAAAATCAGAATGAGAATTGAATTCAAATATTTTATTAAAACTCACAAATAGTATTTATTGCAACAACAGTTTAAGGTACTTAGTTTGATTAATTAAAAATATCATAGATTTGAAAATCAAGCTCTGCTATATTCCTATAACTAACAAAATTTTAATATTATGCATACATTCAAAAAACATTATTATAATTAATATTTACGTGACATTCATATATAGACACAATAAATGATAGAACTATCAATTTTTCTCTAGCTTAAATTAATTTTGTGTGTGCTCAAAGTTTTAAAACATTTATTTGATACATAAGTGCGCCATAAGTAATCATGAGTCAATAATTATAAGATTAGATTAGGCTGTTATATTCTTTTAATTAACAGAAACAGAAATTCATTGTGCATATATTTTAAGAAAGGAATGAAATATTATTATTATAAATATCCACCTGACATTCATATATAGACACAATGAATGATAGAATTACCACTTTTTCACAAGCCTTAATTAGTTTTGTGTTCTCAAATTGTTAAAGCATTTATTTAATACAAAAGCACGCCATAAGTCATCAGCAGACTCGAGGTATTGAGAATGAAATTTTTATCAATGTCAAACATACCCCATACTGAAACAACAATTTTTGTAGTCTTTATATTGTGAAGAAGTAAAGAGAAAGTTTCCATTGCTTTCGAATCAGGTGTTAGTTTTGTGAATATTTCAGAACATTCCAGAAACACAGCCAACAGTGTTTCTCCATTTTTTAAAATATGTTTTGGATTGAGTGTTAAGTTAGTGAATTTTTCAAAACGGTACAGAAACACAGCTAACAGTGTTTCTCCTCTCTTCCAAATATTTCAATTGTTTTTGGATTGAGTTTTAAGTTAGTTAATTTTTCAGAACATTTCAGAAACACAGCTAAAAGTGTTTCTCCTCTCTTCCAAATATTTCAATTGTTTTTGGATTGAGTGTTAAGTTAGTGAATTTTTCAGAACATTCCAGAAACACAGTTAACAGTGTTTCTCCTCTCTTCCAAATATTTCAATTGTTTTTTGGATTGAGTGTTAAGTTAGTGAATTTTTCAGAGCAGTACAGAAACACAGTTGACAGTGTTACTGCACTTTCAAGCAACCATTAATAAGGAAAAGCTGACAAAAGCAATGATTTTAAGCAAAGTAACGTAAGTATATGCAACAGGAGTACTGTAGGGGGAACTAACTGTAACAAAAGCACTTTCTTTACTCTCTAAAATTAATTTTGCGTGTGTTCAAATTTTTAAGACATTCATTTGATACATAAGTACGCCATAAGTTATCAAGAGACCTCCGGTGTTGAGAATGAATCCTTTATCAATGTCAAACATACCCCATCCAGAAATAGCAATTTTTGTAGTCTTTATATTGTGAAGAAGTAAAGAGAAGGTTTCCATTGCTTTCGGATCGGGTGTTAGTTCAGTGAATTTTTCAGAGCATTCCAGAAATATAGCTGACAATGCTTCTCCACTGTCTTCAACTTTTGTTCCACCCAGAGTAAGAATCAAGAAGCTGACAAAAGCAGTGATTGTAGGTAAAGTAATATAAGTAAATGCAACAGGAGTACTATAATTAGCACTATCTGTTACAATCACACTGATTGCGTTGAATAAATTACTCATGATTGACCCATACAAGAAAAATGCTGAAATATTGAATGCTTTTTCGATTTCATTGTAGCAGGCGTTAATTTCTTTAAAAATATGAATATATCCTGAAACCATTTCTTTCGAACAATCACCACGAGCTATTTCATCGTTAAATTTTCTTCCAAACATGCGTAACAAACGATAAAGAGTATAATACGAATTCTCACAAAGAAGTAAAATAAAATAACAGCTTAAATTACCGATATTAAAGCTGAAAACAATTGAAAAGATTACCAAACCTGTAAACTCATTGAGGAATGTACTTTCTTGATTTAAAGATTCTTCGATAATCTTGGTATAAAAAGTCCATTCTTGACTGAGGTAATAGCACGTGGATATAGATATCATAACAACAACTGATAAGAATGCTAGAAACAACTTCAATCTAACATTTTGGTAGCCTACATAAGCATGTGGGTACAAAGATGTTGTAAGATGGTATAGTTTTCGAACGGTTCGTGTAATAGCGTGGCGGTTTGAAATTAAAATCCACATATTTATGTAACCACAAGCGGTAATTGCATTGTTAGTTATTACGGTTGTTGTATTTGGAATTAATCGATGAAGATAATAGACATTGATAACGAAAAAGAGTGTTTTGAACATTGTTGCAGTTAAGCACCAAATTATTTCACTGATACTCAAAGTATCATCACTCGTTGTACATGATCGAGATGTTATAGGAGATCCGATTATGAACAGCACTCGAAACAATATAGTGAAACCATTGTTTTTAATTTTGCCCAGTTTTTCTTTTGATGACTGAATAGGAGTTTGGAAACGTTCTGGTAATTCATCCACACAAGCAATACGCTTTCTAATTTCATGCCACTTCAAGCTGAATTCATTCATGCCAATTGTGTTCTTTTATTAATTTAGCTTTACTTCAACTTTCAAATAAGCTTCAATTTACATCAAATTTCAACCTTGAATTTAATATATTTCAACACTGAACTTAGATTAAATTGCTTGATACACAAACACTAACTTAGCTTTGATTTATTTGAACTTTCAATTTGCTAAAATTTTCAACTTTCAACTGAGCTTTGCAGTACATCAATTTAGCTTTAATTTACTTCAGTTTTCAAGCAGTCTTCAACCTATTTCAACTTTAACATAAGCTTCAACTTGCTTTAACTTCCAAATAATCTTCAACTTTTAACCTCAGTTTCAATATATTTCAACTCTTAACTTGTTTTCAATTTAGTTCAACAAAGACCAACTTAGCTTCGATTTACTTTTAAATTTATTTCAATATACTTCAAGTTTTTAGCATAGTTTCTTTGTACTTAAACTTTCAATTTAGCTTCAATTAATTTCAACCTTCAAATAAGCTTCAACTTACTCGAAATTTTAATTCAGCTTCAATGAACTTCCAACTTAGACTCAATTTACTTGAACTTTATCCTAAAAGATTACAAACATAAAATTCATTTTAAAGAATTGTTTTAGAGTTTCAACTAAAAGAGTTGTGAACTGATTGTGGAATATATATAAATAATAAACGGTAGTGATAAGATAGACGTAGAATTTCACATTAGGCAAATTACTGGGAAGAAATATGAAATTTGTTTTCCGCTAAATAGGACAATTTTTTTTAAAGATTGAGATTAAAATAAGAGAGAAAATGGAACTTACTTTTAAGCCAACCATTAAAAATTTATTATTAAAATATTTGATAATGAAATAAGTAAAATAATTCAAAATATTTACAAAGATTACATGATTTACAACAGTTTCATAAAACTTTTTTTATGACGATCGATTATTTATTTCATTTTTTTTAAAAAACTGATAATAATAAAATTTTTTTTTATAAACTACGTTAGTAGTAGATTTTGATAGTAATTACAGTTCACAATAAATATTTATATAATGAAATGAGTTTATCTAAAAAAATATTTTCAGTAAAAAAGTAGCGTTTTAGAAGCAAATATCTTTCTATTTAAATTTGTTATTCTATAGAGAAATATTTGCTCATATTTCTCTATTCATTAAGAATCATTTTTTAAATTATTGACTTAAAAAAGTAAGTATGCGGTGAAATTAACTTGCCTTGGTATTAATTTAAAATTCAAATACAGTTTTTTTATTCTGATTATTCATGAATTTTAATATTTTTCTTAATATCTAGTTTATAAATATTAGTTAATGATTGTATAAAACCATGAATAATTACTTGCTAGATTTTTTCTTATTTGCTCCTAAGAGGAATCGATGTTGCTGCAATAGATGACTTTCAAATGACCTTAAAGTTTATAATTTTTTGATAGGCTTTTATTCTTTCTCAGAAATATCTTTTTAAGATTTTTTCAATGTCTATTTCTTTTGAACATGATGTTAAGAGTAATAATAATCCTAAGGATCAATAATAGTTTTTATAATGACGGTACTGCTTAATATTTACCCAAAGACGCTGTGCTCAATGTAATAAATAACATTTAGTACTCATTTAATCTCTTAAAGAAAGAAATACATTTTAAGATTTTAATTTTTTGTTTGTGTGCCAACATAAAATAAATTATTTTTATAGCAGTAATTATACAAACAACATAACATAGCATAAGGCTATGAAAAAATATAAATGTATTTATCTTTGCTGGTCGGTATTTTTTAATCACAATGAAAAATTGTAAGAAAGATTAAGAAATTCGATTTAATACTGAGAAAATGGTATGGTTAAAATTACCAGTATAAAGTAAAATTTACCGTATTTATGGGTCTTTGGGAGTACACCAAAACTCAGTAATTTTTACCTAAGTGCTTTGGTAAAGAGTTTGGTAAAATTAAGAATAAAATAAGGTTAGTGAGTGTGATAAAATTTGGTTAATGTGGTGAAATCTGGTAATTTTACCATGGTACCTAAGAGCATGGCTTAAAAACTATACATTCGATTAAATTTACTTTTCAGTTTTGTAATTTTTACTAAATATGTGTAGTATATAATTCTGAAAGCCAGATTTTCCCGTAAACCGTTGCCACATGAACGAAAAAATTACCAAATGAAAGGTTTAAATACCGTATATTTTGGTTTTAAATACCAGAATCAGAGTATTTTTTGTAAATCAGAAATCTCATCACCATACAATGCGTTAATTTTACCACATTTTATTTTCTCTGTGAATAAACTTTTTGAACAGTTTTATGCCATATAAATATCTTATTATTTGAGATTAGAGAATTTTACTTCATTACCAGAATGGGAAAAAAAACGTCATAGGTAATACAAAAATTGCTGAAAAGAAAAATATGTTATGTTCATATGTAATGGTTGAAAGTAATTAAAAAGCAGTTAATTAAATCGAATTAAAAATATATTGCAGAATGTATTTTTATGCAGAAATTAAAAATAACTAAGAAAAGATTTATTAAATTGAATTTAAGATTTTTTTTTTCTCAAATATTTACCTCATTTATGAATTTACTCATACTTAATCTACTTATTTCTAAGTTGTATATTATGAGCTATAGCTGAAGAATCACAATTTCTGCTATTATTTAGAGCTTGAGTCTTTTTTTGATTTATGTATATCATAGAATATTTCTAACTATGATACCTAATATTTGATACACTCAATAATTACGTAACACAATTTGCTGATAAAATAATGCTGACTTACGTTAATTTTGGCTAAATATTATTTCCGTTTATTGATGCTCCTTTAGAAACACCTATGTTCTATAGCACTAGCATATTTTATAAGAAATATAATTTTCCGAAATAGTGCTATTTGCACAAACAAACTGGTATGTAATTGATACCCTTAATGTGTATTATTACAATGATTGACAAAAATGAACTAGAAAATCAAGCATATTAGTGGTCGCAAATTGATAATTGTAAGAAGAAAAATCTAAAGTAATTTAAAATTCTGACGAATTACTACAATGTTAGAAATCTCTCTGTTGTTGTTGTTGTAGTTAATTTACGTCGCACTAGAGCTGCACAATGGGCTATTGGCGACGGTCTGGGAAACATCCCTGAGGATGATCCGAAGTCAAGCCATCACAATTTTGATCCTCTGCAGAGGGGATGGCACCCATGCTTCGGTAGCCCAACGACCTGCACGTGAAGTCGAGCACTTTACAGTAGAACAGTTTAACGAGGACTAATACCGCACACCCTCGGTCCCTACGCAGATTGATCCAAGTGGTCACCCACCCGCACACTGACCGCAGTCAGTGATGCTTGACTTCAGTGATCAGCTGGGAACCATGTCTTAACGATCAGTCAAGTGCGGGACAGAAATTTCTCTGAAAAAAATGGCTAAATTACAATTTATTTCATTGTAATTTTACCATATTCAACCAAAAATAGTCAAATAATAATGTAAAGGTGGAACTCAAACTGTTAACAGTGAGAAAAATAGTTTATTGACCGTTTTCACCTAATACTCTTAAGCAATCTGAACTTTATCCTCGTCAATATTTATGGCGAGGCAATGAGAATTGAGCTGGAAGCTAAGTCACGTGATAAAGACTGTGTGAAGACTTCATATTTTTATTTTCTACTATCGGATACCCAAAGCAATAATAGATGTATATTAATTTTAGGGGGAAAATGTGTGGGGAACAGCTTATGAAGTCACTAGTTTCCCTGCAGCTGATTACATATTTTAGCCATTCTCATGACTGGCTAAGTTCGAATCCCAACATTGACATCACAATGTTTTTTCCATTACTTCAACATATTAGGAGTTTCCAGTGTCCTGCACTCCTCTATTGGCGACCCTGGACTATTAGAATGGTAAACTCTCAGTCACGGGCACCACAGAGCTGCTTTATACAGAAAATCTTGTATTTCCCTTTCTGCGCAATAAACGGCACCACAAGATAAACTAAGCCGCACTCCACGGTACACTTGACAACACAACTCATCTGTGACATAACTTTAATGTCCATTATTTAACAGAAAGCGTAGCTTAACCCTGATCTTCCAACGAAGGGGGCTTTCAGAGGAAACTGATGACCCGAAATGTGTGCTCGTGACTGCTACAGTGAAGAGATAGACAAGGGATAGGAATACAGGGGTGAGAAAGGAGAGCAATTAATATAAGGAATCTATAGTAACGAAAGTTACTTATAAATTTAAAATAGAGGAGCTGGGTAGATAAACAAGTTAGAATTGCGTGCTCGTGACTGTTACAGTGAAGAGATAGACAAGGGATAGGAATACAGGGGTGAGAAAGGAGAGCAATTAATATAAGGAATTTATAGTAACGAAAGTTACTTATAAATTTAAAATCGAAGAGCTGGGTAGATAAACAAGTTAGAATTGCGTGCTCGTGACTGTTACAGTGAAGAGATAGACAAGGGATAGGAATACAGGGGTGAGAAAGGAGAGCAATTAATATAAGGAATTTATAGTAACAAAAGTTACTTATAAATTTAAAATAGAAGAGCTGAGCAGATAAATCAGTTAGAATTCCGTGCACTCAGAGCGGCAACTGCTCTCCGCATTCCCGTTCCTGATCAGAAGGCTGTGACACGTTCGTTGAAAATCGAAAAAAAAAAAAAACAGTAGCAAGTTACTATGAGTTATAGAGAGCCGTGGTGGATCAGGGGATAGAGCGTTCGCCTTCCGACGAGGTGACGCGGGTTCGAATCATCAATGGCTGGTTGATACGAATCCCGCCCCCGGTTCGCATTGACCACAGTGCCGACGTAAAATATCCTTAGTGGTAGACGAATCATGTGTTAGAGTACCCTCGCCGTTAGGCTAGCCGTGGGAGGTTTTCGTGGTTTTACTCTCCATATAGCGCAAACATGGGTTAGTTCCATCAAAAAGTCCTCCACGAAGGGAAACTTCTCCCAGTACATGTTCCAGGAGTTCCCTTGTCTTCTGGATTGGATTTAAAATTACAAGACTATGGAGTTGAGTATTAGTAGCCGCAAACCCAAAATTGGATCGGTCGTTCAACGACGGTTATATATATATATATATATATATATATATATATATATATATATATATATATATATATATATATATCTATATATATATCTATATATATATATATATATATATATATATATATATATATATATATATATATATATATATATATATATATATATATATATATATATATATATGTAATACAAACATAATAAATACTTAAAAAACGTTGAAGGAAAGAAGGAAGGATGGCGATTTTCCACCCGTACTACTTGTACCTCGTCGCGAATGAAAAGCTGATCTAGGAAGGACGATGGCTGGAGATTGTCCCCTGAAACCAGTGAAAGTATCCCATCCGATGACCCTACAATTCCATAGTGCCTCTAAGTTGGAAGAAACATCAAACATGGTAGTGATTCGACACCGAGTGATCCTACAATTCTTACTACTCAAGTTGTGAAATAAAAAGTGAATGTGCGCGAAACTTAATCATGAATATTCATGAATTGCTACGATTTAAGTGCGCGAAAAAAAAAAAAGAAGAAAAAAGTGATATTTTTTTTTTCTCTCGTCAACGAAAAATGACAAATGAAAAGGATTGACTGTAGATATAATTTTTTTTTACTCTCTCATAATTTTTTTCTTTCTCAATGTTATGATTAAATATTTTAGTAATATTAGATATGAGTAGTAATCTAAATATTTTATTTTGAATAATTCAATAGTATGTTATTAATGATTAGATTGCATTTCTAGTGTTTATATTGTTTTTTTTTAAATTATGATAAAGTACTGTATTTATCATGCATTTTAAAATGTTTTTGAAGAAAAAAAAATATGTTTGTAGTAGGGAAAAAGGAACAATCATACCAACCTAAAAATTTTAAATTTAAAGTATTCTAAATTTTATTTTTTTTGGCTCACCAAAAATTTTTTTTGGGGGGGATGTAATACAATAAGTAAATACTTTTGTATTAATAAAAGAATTAAAACTCTTTCGGTTTCATAAAATGTCTTTGTTAAAGAATAAGCGTAGAGAGATTCTATTTTGGGAATTCAAGGCTGAAAACATACCATTGAAATATAAATAGATTTATATTTCAAGGGAAGAGTTATTTTTAGAATCGTTCCCTTTTTCAATACCATATAAGAAAGCAGAAATGATTTTCCTTAATGCGTAAGGTTACAAGGAATGTACGAATGTGCCTTTTTACTCCAAATCTATGTTAGTATAAAACGTAAGAGCGCATAGTTTTGCGTGTCCTTTTCATCATAATGTGATCCTGATAAGCTGTTCCGGGATTGTCCGGAGTCTTGTCCACTCCCCCTCCTTTACAGGAGTGGGGACGTGAATTGTTATTACAAGCCGGCAGCATAGTTGCTTGCTGAGGAAATCTTTGGACCGGCTGTGACTGCTACGTTGAAATTTTCCTCATCCCATCCGTTTTGAAACCTCATCCCATCCGGAAAGCTTCTACCCCCTTGGACTTAAACGGAGGAGAAAAAAATCGGCAGTGAAAAAAACGTTGAAGGAAAGAAGGAAGGATGGCGATTTTCCACCCGTACTACTTGTACCTCGTCGCGAATGAAAACCTGATCTAGGAAGGACGATGGCTGGAGATTGTCCCCTGAAACCAGTGAAAGTATCCCATCCGATGACCCTACAATTCCATAGTGCCTCTAAGTTGGAAGAAACATCAAACATGGTAGTGATTCGACACCGAGTGATCCTACAATTCTTACTACTCAAGTTGTGAAATAAAAAGTGAATGTGCGCGAAACTTAATCATGAATATTCATGAATTGCTACGATTTAAGTGCGCGAAAAAAAAAAAGAAGAAAAAAGTGATATTTTTTTTTTTTCTCTCGTCAACGAAAAATGACAAATTAAAAGGATTGACTGTAGATATAATTTTTTTTTACTCTCTCATAATTTTTTTCTTTCTCAATGTTATGATTAAATATTTTAGTAATATTAGATATGAGTAGTAATCTAAATATTTTATTTTGAATAATTCAATAGTATGTTATTAATGATTAGATTGCATTTCTAGTGTTTATATTGTTTTTTTTTTAAATTATGATAAAGTACTGTATTTATCATGCATTTTAAAATTTTTTTGAAGAAAAAAAAGATGTGGTTCAAATGTCAATTAAATTAGTGACGGCAAACTAAATTAAGTTTTTAAACTTTTGTTTTCTAATGATTTTTCAAGATCTAACCACATAAAAAATTTAATTTTTCAAAACTTTCTTTTGAACCTAAAAATGAAGAGTTTTCAAACAAAATGAAAGAAATTTGTAATTCTCTTACTTTTTCGGACTTGGTCAAAACTAAAAATTCCTATTTTAAAAAACGTGAAACCCAAACAAACGGACAGTTAACACTTAACAAAATTTGTGAGACTCCCTTATTACGATAGGCTAAATTTTTAAATCAGTTAAGTTTTTTATACTTGATACTGATTTACCATATGCTTTAGTAGGGTTGTAGACTTGCAGGGATTTTTGTTTGTTTATTGATTGTGTCGGGCCAGTTGTTATTCTATTTGGTAAGAGACTGATCATCTCTGCTAATTCTAAAAGTGACAACTTATCTTTGCACATTAAACAGTAGAATTCTCAAAATGTTAAGGTTAAAAATGGTGAAAAAGATGTTTAAAAAAAAAGTAAACATCGAAAAAAGAAAAGAATGATGCTTCAAAAAAGTAAGCATCGAAAAAATGAATGTTAAGGATGTTTCAGTAAAAGTAAACATCAAAAAATAGAAAGAAAGAATGTCCAAAAAGTTTAATGATTCGAAGATAGATCTAGGTAATGGATGCGTTCATTATCAGGTTAATATCGACGAAAAAATATGTAAAGGGTAACAAAAACAAAAAATAAAAGGAAAAATAGGAAAAAGAAAGAATGACCAAGAAACTGATTACAAAAACAAAATAAACGAAAAGAAATTTAAGTAAACAAAATTTTGAAAAAGTACATGTATCAAAGCATAGGAAATATCAAACCACAAATGTTGAAAATAAATTCTGAATAAATGACACTTGTTGTCCAGCTCATTTCCATAAAAAGTTGTATATTTTTGTGTGAAAATTTTTTTTGAAAAATTTAGTAGAATAGTTGTATTTCATCAAGTAAATAATCATTTAACCACACAGAATCTTAAATTCTGATTAAATGACACTTGTTGTCCAGTTCATTTGCATAAAAATTTTGAATATTTTTGTGTGAAAATTTTTTGAAAATTTTAGTAGATTAGTTTTATAAATGTTTAATTTTTCTTTCTGTTTAGTTACTAAATAGATAAATTGCATAATCATGTTTTTAATATTTTTGTCATTGTAAATAATTTTTTTCTTCTTTACATAATTGAAAAAATGTTGTTTGTAGTAGGGAAAAAGGAACAGTCGTACCAACCTAAAAATTTTAAATTTAAAGTATTCCAAATTTTTTTTATTTTGGCTCACCAAAAATTTTTTTTGGGGGGGATGTAATACAAACATAATAAATACTTTTGTATTAATAAAAGAATTAAATCTCTTTCGTTTTCATAAAATGTCTTTGTTAAAGAATAAGCGTAGAGAGATTCTATTTTAGGAATTCAAGGCTGAAAACATACCATTGAAATATAAATAGATTTATATTTCAAGGGAAGAGTTATTTATAGAATCGTGCCCTTTTTCAATACCATATAAGGAAGCAGAAATGATTTTCCTTAATGCGTAAGGATACAAGGAATGTACGAATGTGCCTTTTTACCTAAAATCTATGTTGGTATAAAACCTAAGAACGCATGGTTTTGCGTGTCCTTTTCATCATAATGTGATCCTGATAAGCTGTACCGGAATTGTCCGAAGTCTTGTCCACTCCCCCTCCTTTGCAGGAGTGGGGACGTGACTGTTATCGATACCAGCTACATTTAATAAACCTGTTTAGAACGTCTGATGGCTTATGACTGCAATTATTTCAAGCTAAATACAACACTAATAACAGGGTTGGAGCCCTGTTATTATATATATATATATATATATATATATATATATATATATATATATATATATATATATATATATATATATATATATATATATATATACATATATATATACATATATATATATATATATATATATATATATATATATATATATATATATATATATATATATATATATATATATATATATATATATATATATATATATATATATATACATATATATATATATATATATATATATATATATATATATATATATATATATATATATATATATATATATATATATATATATATATATATATATATATATATATATATATATATATATATATATATATATATATATATATATATATATATATATATATATATATATATATATATATATATATATATATATAGTAATAGGACAAAATGTACAACTGATAATTTTTAGATGAGAAGGAAGCGAAAAATATAAAATAGTCCAACTCCAATATCCAGTTAAATTTACTTTCTACGGTTTTGAAAAATGATCATTGTAATTAGTTACAAAATCATAAACTTTTTCACAGTTTTCTAACCATACCAGTTGCACATTATTTGAAGTCCGTAAACGTAAGGAAGTGTTCCTAACCGTAAATTTTATGGTTAATTGTAAGAATCTACTGCTGCCCTTTAATTTATCGTAGTTTTAGAATAAAAGCTCTAATACTGTATTTAGGCAGATTTAAAACATCAAAGCCAGATGCATTATGGAGTGAAGCTTGAAGGTGTATATAATAAACACTGTAATTTTTTCTCAATTTCCTCGGACAATTAAATACGTTTTGGTGTTAATCTCGTCTTCCTTGTTAATGGTTTGTGAGGTTTTATTAATGTTTTTATTTTCTCCTAGCTTAAATATTATTTAGGAATCTTAATAGGTATATTTTTTAAAAATAATCTAAAATAAATTGAAATTAAATTGTTGAATTTGGAGCACTACGTATACAAAATTTTTGTAACGTAAATTTTAGTAATTTGAGGAGGGCTCTGAAGATGGTCCAAACTTTCATTTGTTATTTTTTCTAAATTCAGCTTATTAATGACTCTTTTTCTCAGAAGAAATTGCATAAAATTTTTGTGTTTATTTTTTATAACCTGCTTGGCCAAAGTAATAAGAATTAAAAACAATAAAATCGCGATGACATGCAGTATTTTTGTGTTAATAAATCTATAAGCTTCTTATTATAATTAGTATAATAATTTGAGGCGTATTTATTATATAAAGAAACGATTTAAAAAATTAACTCGGCAACATAAAACTCAACATCGCTGATTACCGAGATTTTGGGAACTACAAGGGAACAGAATCATCAACAAGAAAATAAAACCGGCTAAACCACGGTGACTAAAGAAGCAGTTGTTTTAAAAAAAAAGATCTACAAATATTTCTTAACATAAATAAGTATTTTCTAACAAATTGAAGCTCACTTTAATTAATCTAAATTAAGTTTCAAATGAGTTCCGCATTGTAAAATTCGTAAAATATTTCCCAAAATCTTACTTACCTCATTCTGAACTACATTTTACATCATCTGTCAAAGTAAGATAACGTTTTTTAACTTTTTCCTTATTAAATTACGATACGTAATATGTAGATATGACTATTTTTTCTTTCGTCACACATGTTAAAATTGAAAACAACTCCTATTATTTAAAAAACTAACCTTCCCAACTTTTGCTTTTTTAAGATTGTTGCTGAATATGGTCAAAATTAACTGCCTGTAATCCAAATTAATAATTTTGGGAGCATTTAAGTATTGTACAATTAAAAGTGTCGATGTAAAGGAAGTGACAAAAAACAAGAAACTAAGAAAAAATTAAACTAAAAAGATAGCAGAAAGTTAATAAATACAACAAGAAAAAAAAACATAATTAAAACTACCAGAATATGGTTAAATTTACTGTGCTTTTGGCTCTATGGGAACACCAAAACACTCAATAATTTTTCCGTAGCACTTTGGTAATGATGTTGTTAAAATAAACAATTAAACGTGGCTTAATACGTGATAATATTTAGTAAATATGGTAAAATTTAATTATTTTATCATTATATCTTCCTTAGAGCTTAGAATAAAAACCACTTATTTGGTAAAATTTACATTCCAGTTTTGTATATTTTGTTAAATATGTGGTAATAAGAACTATAATTTCGAAAACCAGAATGTGAGGCAAACCAATACCATATGAACGAAGAATTACCAAATAAGTGGTCTAAATACAGTATATGTTGGTTTTATTAACCTGAATTATATAGTTTTTTACCGGAAATATCATTACTATACTACAAGGACTTTACCTGATTTTTTTTCTCAGTGTACTTTCACGCATTAGCATTTGTATTAAAAATATTTTTATTTCCGTGTGTGTACTTTAACTCATAATAATTAAACCGTAACACTTAGGTTACTTCTCCCGTAAGATAAGAAAACAATAAAAATACAAGCATTCAAAATCATATTGTATTTAATTTGGAACGTTATTGCAGTAATTTCACAAAAATGTAATATTAGGTACATTGTCATAAATGAGTACTTTATCAAAAGATGAATAAGGAATTAAATGTCAAAGCTTTTTATGTAATATAATAAAGAGAGTTAAAGCAATAAATTCAGGTCTAATGCTTTTTAGTCTAAACCAATTCATGTACAAGTTTATAATTTTAAAAGACCCATTTGATACATTAGTACTCCATAAGACACTAAAATGCCTCCTGTTTTTAGGAAGAAACCTTTATGAATGGTAAACATTCCCCATGCAGTAATAACAATATTTGCTGACTTTGTATGCAGAACAAGTAAA
Organism: Parasteatoda tepidariorum; assembly: GCF_982258835.1. Classification (NCBI taxonomy): domain Eukaryota; kingdom Metazoa; phylum Arthropoda; class Arachnida; order Araneae; family Theridiidae; genus Parasteatoda; species Parasteatoda tepidariorum. The sequence goes on along the minus strand of NC_141766.1, from coordinate 12,175,734 downwards.
GAAAAAGTTTCCAATGCTTTTAGATCTGGAGAGAGAGTCACAAATTTTTCTGAACATTCAAGGATATTAGTGGACAATTGCTTGTTGCCATCCGCTACTTTTGATCCGCCTATGATTAGCATTATTAAACTACCACCAGCCATGCCTGTAGAAAGAATCATGTAACTCATAGCAATAGGTGTTCGGTAACTTGAGCTATTTGTTACAAGTACACTTACTGTGCAGAATAAATTACTCAGTATAGCTAAATACAGGAAAAAAGCTGCACTATTGAGAGTTTTCTCAGTTACTATGTAACAGTGATATATCTCTTTAAAGATACAAATATATCTTGATAACATTGCACGTGTGCAATCACCGTTGATTATCTCTTTCTTTAACTTTTTGCCATACAGATCTAATAAATTATAGAGAGAAAAGTAGTAATTTTCACAAATTAGTAAAAAGAGTAAGCAATGTGCATTTCCCATATTAAAGCTGAAAACCAGTGCAAAGAGTACTAAACCTGTAAATTCTTTATAAAATGGTACTTCTTCACTTAAAGTGCCTTTCACTATCTCTTCATTGCGAGCCCATTGACAGAAGAAAAAGAAACAATTTATAATTGTCATGCAAAAAATTGATGACAGTCCAATTAATAACTTCAATCTGACATTTTGGTGCCCTACATAGGCATGATGATCCAAAGTCAAGGTGATAGAGTATATTTTTCTTATGGTTTCAGAAATACGTCGACGGTTTAAGATTACAATCCACATATTTAAATATCCGATGGTGCTACTGGCATTATAAGATAATGCGGTTGCCAGGTATGGAAGAATATGATGAACATAATACAGGTTAATTAAGTAAATAATTGTTTTAATTATTGTTGCGAAGAAAAACCAGATTTTTTCAGCTGAAGTTAAAGTATTATCACCTCTTATTAATGAACGATAGGTATAAGGAGAACCGAGTGCAAAAAGCAATTGGAACAGCACAATGAAACCATTGTTATTCATTCTGTTTGAATTTTTGTTCTTCTGATGTTTCTCAATTCGAATTATTTCGGCTCTTGACCACAAGCCATTATGAGTTAAATGGTTTGTGGCTTTTTTCTAAAATGGTAAACTAATTACTGTTTTTTGAATTATACTTTTGACCAATCGAAAATGAAATCAACGATAATGAACTATCGGAAAATCAATAAATGAAAAAAAAATTATAAAAAAATATTTAAGTAGTCGAATACTTGAAATGATATGTAGTAAATTCCTAACAAATATTGTGTTTACTTAAGAAACAAGCAAACAAAATTAAAGGATTGTACTTAAATGATTCAGTTTGAATTTATTTACACGAAAATCATAAGTCAAGGTTATTTACTGATGTTTTTTATGAATGTAATTTATTCATATGTAAATGGAGGAGTAATAGGGATGAGAAGGGGTGGATAAATTTGGTGAGTCAATTTTAAAAGTTAGGATTTTTTTATTGATGGGTTTCATGCGTTGTCTTATCGATGCGATATATGAAACGTTTTTTTCCTAAATAAACACGAGCACTTTGTTATTAAAGAAATCAAAAGACGTTTGAATGTTAAATTTTTTACATAATTTTTACGCTTAGATTAGAAAATTTAGCTCAGTGTCATGAATACAGATCTTAAAGCGCCTACTTTTTCAAATCATCAACTGATTTGTTTTGTCATTCGACCCTTAATTTTTTTTCACAGTATATTACAGTGAATTGTTCAGTGTGTTTTTTATATCTTACCAAGTATCATCGCCTATTGTAATATCTGTATACAACTGCAAACTTGTGCGTTTTTTGGGAAAGATTTTACTAAGAAGCAGTATAATAAGATTTAACAATATTTACGGTATGAAGAGTTTTTCAAAAATTATGCTACTCACTATAACTTAAAAATATAATTGCCTAACTAATATACACTGTAAAAATTCCCGATCAAATCCCGGTATGAAGTCATTTTACTGTAATTATTACTGTAAATATTACGGTCTATCTGTTTTTTTGTTCCGTAAAAAGCACCTTTAAAAAAGGATATTGTGGTAAAAAGTACCGGCACCCTGAGTGCCGGAACTATTCCCTGTAGTTAGATCCGGAGATTTTTACAGTGTATACACACGTTAATTTACGATTTAAATTTAAGAATTAAGATTTGTAGGTTAAAACGTAAATGTTATTACCAATAAGAAAATCGTTTCCTAACAAGCCTGTCAATGGGAACTTACGTATGAATAGTGCTTATTTTTTTTGTCAAAATTCAATTAAAATTCAATTTTTGACGAAATTCAATTAAGAAATACACATTAAGCATCACATTCAATAGAAAAACGTTGTCAAAATCTGATGAAACATTTATGAACTGATAGTGAATAAAAGTAGATTATGAGAAACACTTTCACATTTCATCCGGCAATCAAATTGGTTTTTAACCCCGATATTAAACATATAACTACTCGGTCTGTCATCAATCATCAATCTTGTGAAATTGCAGCCCCCCAAAGAAAATGCTTTTTTTAAACTTCCTTTCCCCTACGAGTTTCTAAAAATCTATATTGAGGACGGTGATATGGGGACTGAGATTTTCTTAAAAACCTATGGACAGAAATGTGTTCCTACCCATATTGAGCTACTATTCGTGCATTTTTGAACTGGTAATTTATTTATCTCGGTTATCTTAATTTCAGGACCGGGACAGCCTGGTTAGCAGGACATTGGACTCAAGCTCGTGAGAACGGGAGTTCGAATCCAGCTGACCGAAGACTCCCCGTGTACCGATGCACGTTAATGGTGATCGATGCACGTTAAATTTGTTGGGTCACAAAGTTCTCCATGTTCGCATAACAAATTATACCTCTTGGGATAGTGAATTGAAGATTGATCGTTCTCTGGTTCAGATCAAAATTACGATCTGTGGATGAATGAATGGGTCAGCCCTATAAACGGGTGTGGCTTATGGGTGTGGCAGAAGTCGAATTCATGACCAGAGATGGCGTCACTGAAAAACAAGAACAATCGCACCTCCTCTGCCTTTATGGCCAACGTCAATAACATCTTAATTTCATGCTGAATTTCATGCAGAAATAGCAGGAAGAATAACTCAGAACTAGGTTGTTATGTAATTCTCAATCCTTTTTATGCATCCTACGTCTCCTCCAACTTTGTAACCGTTGTATTGAATCATCCTGTATACGGGGTTTTAAAAACAAGCTTAAAACCCCGTTAGTTTCAGTAAGTTAGTTATTTATCACGGGTTTTATTTTTGAAAATGTTTGACTTATAGAATGCAATTCTTGTATTTTACAAATTTCCTTTTCACTTTATTGTGAAGGAAAAACATAAGTCGCGACTTTCACTACATTAAAATGAACTGTTAGTTTGTATCAAATATAAAAACATTATTTCTTGTTCTATTTATTAAAAAAATGTTTTTTAGATTTTTTTAGTTTGTAATATTGAAACTATCTTTTTGATTTCCTTAAAATACACTAAAGAACTTTTTTTTCTTCTATTGCATGAAATGTTTTCATGGATATTTTCACGACACTGATTTAAAATCTGCAATCGCTTTCTCTCTCCAAAATACAATTTTTTAAAATTACTTTTTTAGTATATTTTTTGCCGAAATGAATAAGTTTGAAAATATTATATACAATCGGGTGTCACGTAAATGTTGAGATAAACTTCCAGGGAGTTAATGACACACCATTAGGATTAAAATTTCATTAAAATAGGCATCCGAGCTCGGAAATGTCATCGTACAGTATAAGGGGGCGATTCCTTTTTGTGAGATGTTTCATCATGTGCTTCTGAAAAAGTCTTAATTGGGAAGCGCCCCCTAGCATCGTAATTTTACATATGCATGGGTTTATATGGTTTTTTTAATGCGGAAAATAAGTACAATTCTTGCCGACCGGCCTGTGTAGGAGGCAGTGAACTGTCCTTGCATCAGAAAGGTCCTGGGTTCGAATCCCGGGCAAGGCATGGATGTTTCTTTCTCTGTGTGTGTGTTCTAAGTCCTTTCTCCTTTGTGTGTGAATGTGACCAGCCCTATAAACGGGTTGTGGTTATGTGAATGGCGTGGCAGAAGTCTAACTGGCCATAGATGGCGCCACTGAAAAACAGGAACAATCGCACCCCCACTGCCTAAACAGGCATGCGACAAAAAAAGTACAATTATTAACAGGTACCCAGAACCGACTGGGTAAACAATAAAATTTTTGCCTTCCACCCAGACCCGGCCTGGTGAAATATTCAATTTTCCTTGGATATCGGGTATCCGGATCCGGCAAAATTTTAGGAGCCGGTACATCTCTACTTGTGACACAAAATATTGAGCGCATATTTGTAAATCCTGCTTCCCATGTATTTCAGTTGCGAAAAATTTCGGAGAATATTTAGAGAGCTAGGAAATAAGTGCCAACATAGATTTGTACCTTATGGAAACAGAGCAACATAAATGTTACATTACATGTGAACTAAATGTAACGTAGAAAAAAAAGTAAGAAAGGTAGAAAGCATTTTTAGGTCAGAGTTTAAGTAAAAAACTACTGAAGGAATAGTGAGATGGTTTGTTATGCAGGAAGAAAACAGGTAAGAAGAAAAACATTTTAAATCAGTAACGATCAAGCTTTCAATTAAACTTTTGCATGCAATTCTCTTGTAAACTTCGATGTTCTTCAATGACTTGGGAAATAAAAGTGCGCTTATCTTTGCAATTCCTTTTCTCGTCTAATTCAGTAGAGAGAAATTCTGAGTCAAATGCTCTGAGAGCTAGGGAAAAAATTCCGAAATCGATTTGTGTTTTAAGGAGACAGAACAACATAAATGTTATGTTATATATAGGCTAAGTGTAACGTTGAAAAAGAAAAGCAGGAAAGGTGGAAGGCAGTTCGATCTCAGAGTTTATGTAAAAAACTACCAAAGGAGTAGTAAAGCTGGTTTGTTATGTAAAGAAAAAAAAAGAGAACAAAACAAAAAAGAAATTTAAATCGTGAGTAATACCAATCAAGTTTTCAATTTAACTTTTGCATACAATTCTCTTGTAAACGTCCATGTTCTTCAATGACTTGGATAACAATACTGCACGTATCTTTGCAATTCCCTCTCTCGTCTAATTCAGTAGAGTGAAATTCTGAGTCAAATGCTCTGAGAGCCAGGCAAAAAATCCCGAGCTAGATTTGTGTTTGAAAGAAACAGAAAAACGCAAATAATATTTTATAAATAAACTAAATGTAATGTAGAAAAAAAAACAGGAGAAGTAGAAAGTACTTTGGTTTCAGGGTTTGTGCCAAAAGCTAGTAAAGGATTCATTCAATAGGATTCATAACAACTTGGGTAACAATACTGCGCGTATCTTTGCGATTCCTACTCTCGTCTAAGTCAGTAGAGTGAAATTCTGAGTCAAATGCTCTGAGAGCCAGGGAAAAAATCCCGAGCTAGATTTGTGTTTTAAAGAAACAGAAAAAGGTAAATAATATTTAATAAATAAAATAAATGTAATGTTGAAAAAAAACAGGAAAGGTAGAAGGTACTTTGGTTTCAGGGTTTGTGTCAAAAAGCTACTAAAGGATTCATAAACTGGAGAGAAGCTAGTTTTGCAAGAAAAAAACAATTTAAAATAATTTTAAATGGTGAGTAATACCCGCCGAGCTTCAATTTAACTTTTGTGTGCTATTCGCTTGAAACGTCGATGTCCTTCAATGACTTGGGGCACAAAACTGCGCACATCTTTTTAAATACTGCTCTCGTCTACTTCATTAGCAAGAAATGAGATTCAGTTTTTTAGTTTTGAAAATAAAAGAAATGTTTCTCAGTTGATCGGAAACATGCTATTAAATGAAGTTTTTGGAGATTTTCGGAAACATTTTTACCGATTCAAAATTAATCTCTGAAATTTTTTACAGTGAAGGAAGTAAACTTCAAGATAGATTTTGTGTCTTAAAGAAACAGAACAACATAGATAAGAACATATGTTCTGTTGGATATAGCCTTCAGATGCTGTTTAAATGTTGTCGTTGAATCAAAGTCCGTAATACATAGTATTTCTGAAATCAACAACGCAAAATAGATTTTTGGCTGACCTTTATATTAAGTGAATTTTCTTACCTTGATTGCATGATGGTTCAATACTTATGTTTAATGTTATAAGCAGTAAAACGGACCATATTGTTTAAACTATAGTATATTATTGCTCCACACAATTGTGTTTTGTGCAGTAAAGTACAGAAAAGTATTCAAATTATTTTCTTCAGATTTAAATAAAAGGTTTTTAAATCGTTTGAATCAATTATGTGAGTGAATTTGATAATTTTTTCTTTTTATTTGATTGTTTAAGAGTTCATGTTAAAAATTTAGCATCAAAAGCTTTTGTTAAGAGTAATGTAGTATCATTATTTTATAAGTTGTTAATTATGAGAAAAAAAACTTTTTTACTAATTTTGAGTAGCTCATTTCGCTTCAATGTTGACAATATGATGCTATCGTATAGGCCTGATATTTAATGTAAGTATATGTGAAACAATGGGAATTTATAAAGCAAAAAATAAAAAAGAATAGTTCAAAAGGTGACCAATAGAGGGCACAGTACTCTGCATAATGTTCTAATTAAAAGACATGGAATGTTATTGTGGCCTTCTTTGTTCAAAACTCATCCACCATAACAAAGTAGTGCCACAGCGGGTTGGGAAAAATTGTTTTTAATAGTTCTTTGGTTAAAAACTGGAGACAAAGCTGAAGTAAAATCGGTTCACGAGCATAACTATTGCTATCTCATCAAAACTACTCTCTCAGATGCTGAATAACAGGAACTATATGTTTTCGACCATTTTATCACACATGTAGTGTGCATTGCACATGTTTTGCCTCTAAAATAACATATTTGCTTTATCTTACAACATTTATGGCAGCATCTATTGTCAGGTTCTGAACTGTTTTCCATTCTTTTACAAAACAATTTGCTTCATGTAAATTCAGATGAAATGTCAAGTCATTTTGAGCAGTGGTTGTTTTTCCATGCCTTTCTTAAAAGCAAATATATTGTGATACCCTATGTGGGTGATTCTCACGAAACACGACAATTCATTGTTCCTTGCTCCAAGATCTAATACTATAATACTAAAAGAGCTCTTTTTTTTAAAAAATTAATAAATAGCATTGCTGTTAGCATTTTAAAATGACTTTGCACTAGCATTGACTGCTTTGTACACTTAAAAAATTTAATTGAATATCAAAATGTCTTTTTCCTGGCATGTCCCAAACAATATTTCCAATAATAACCAGCTTCAAAACTTCCCATACATTTTTCAAAATCTAATTTTTTTAATCTTATCCTATGCAAGCATTTCTAGAATATACGCAGAGGGTATTGTTTGCTAAAACTTCGTTTGAAATAATTTTTTCCGTCAATAATTTGTTTGTCCCATGAAGGCCTGACTTTTCCTGGCTACTTTTATTTAGTGATTTATAACCAAAATGGATAGCGCCAGGAATCAATATCTTAAGTTAATAGATTGATTAGATACTCTCTTATCTGAACACGTCTTGTTGCATGAATAAAGAACCAATTTTCTGGCTCAAAATCTATTCAAAAAATTTTTCAAGGTGAGTAGGCTTTTATGCTGTCATTTTCCTGGCTTCTTGAAATCATTAATAACAAAAACTACATAGATTTATCTGAGTTATTTTAAGAAATACTGTTGTTTTCTGCAGAATATAAACGTCTTCGGCCAAAATATTAAGTTAAAGTAAAGTTATATGCTATAAAATGGCGAATTTGTCATTATCCTGGCTGTCATTTTCCTGGCTTATGAATGCCAGGACATTAAAGTGTTACCAGAATTTTTTTAAACTGCTAATACTGTAAGGAGGGAAAGCAAATATTAACCTAATACCAAGTTTATGTATGATTGTAATATGCTTGGATGTAATCAAAGTTATTTATTTATTTAATGATTGATTATTATACACAATTTTATTCTGTACTTATCAGCAACAAAAATGTTTTGTTTCTTTCTACAGTGGATGAAAAGAATTAATTTAAGCAATTTATGGTCCATTTAACATAAAGGCTTGAGTTGAGTTACTTACTATTAACTTAAAATGACTGTTTTTTAAACTTCTAAGATAACATGTCATTTTCCTGGCATTCAAGATTTGGTGAATTTCTATTTTTTTTTCTCGAGCAAATGTCAATAAACTACACTGCTGTCTATAAGATATTAATAAGTGTAGCTAAAGAAGTATGCAAAAAAATTTTAGATTATTTTGAAGACTTTAAATTTGACGAAATTTTTTGGTCCGAATTGTCATGTTTCGTGAGAGTGAACATTTGTTTCTAAAATGGACAAAACAAAAAATACACCTTTTGAGTTTTCAACTCAGATTTAAAACTAAACGAGGAATTATGCGCTTACTTTTCTTTACCTGTTTAACTTACCTATTATTTATTGCTATTTCAAGATTGAGCATGCATTACCATTAAGGGGCTCAGTCCAGGATTCAAGCACTGCACTCGTGGTCGAGGTGGTTAGGTATATTACAGATGCAACTTTTCAAGAGATGTCGTCATCGCATTCAGAACTCTAAACGAGTTCTGAATGCAAAGATGTGAGTTCTTATAGTTTTCTTGTGAGTTCGAAAACTCAAAATTCCTGCAGTGTAAATTTACTACTAGACAGGGTTCCGTAAGAAATTCGGAGAAACAATGTTTAATATAACTTCATTAAAGATGAATGAATTAGCAAAATGTGGCAAATAATACTAACAGTAGACTTTTACTAATAAATAAATTTAATTGGTTTCAAAATTGCTGTCTTTTGCAATGATACAGGGCGCAAATGCTTATTGAAAGTTTCAGTAATAGGTCTTCTACCTTCCGTCTAAAGAGATTGCTTTAGAAAGTCCAAATTTTTGTGCACAACGGTTGTGTACAGAACAAACGAGCTATTTTACCATGTCATCATTTAAAATAGCAGATATTTTTCTTGAATTTATAAGGAAGCCAAAAATACCATATTTACATATGGTATTTTTGAAATATATCTTATAGCTGAGAGAGGGTATAGGACTGAGAGATAGAGGACTTTATATCTGAAAATAGTTTTGCTTTTAAAGCTACAAATTTTTTTGAATGACATTTTTAGTCTCTTCCTTGTAGAAATGTAAAAGGTTTAAAGCGTTATATATAACACGGGATCGCATAAATGGTGCGACAAACTTCTCGGGGAGTTAAGGATTATCATCAGAATTAAAATCGCATAGTACCCCATGCCCGGAATTGTCATCGTGCGCTGCGATTTGCGCTTTCCTATTATGACTTGTTCAGAATCACCCGAAAAAACAGTTCATAAAAGAGAAGCACCCCTAAAGGCGTATGACGACATTTCCGTGCATAGACTCCTATGCAGTTTTAATCTTGATGATATTCCCCAACTCCACTAGAAGTTTGCCGCAACATTTATGCGACCTCCTGTTACATATAACGGTTTTAAACTTGAGAACTAACGCTGAGAGCAATTTTACAAAAATAGACTAAAAATGTCCATTTTTGTCTAAAAACGAAAATCTGTAGCTAATAGAGGGAAGTCGATTGAAGATTTGAAATCAGCGATACGAAAATATCTAAGATCTGCTAAAAAATGTCCTGCAACAGAAAACACAAACACAAAAAAGGAAGAAAAATAAAAGAAAAAATGTATTACAATATTATCACTGAATTTAAAGCAAGTTTTCAATAATTATAAATGTGTTTCAGTAAATAATAGACTTCCAGTATAATTGGATTATTTTAGTCATAATAGAATTTTTTAAGGAAAAATTTTAATTTAAGCTTAAATTACTCTTAGTGTCATTTAAGCTTTTAGAAAAGTAATTTTTTAAAAAATAAATTGTATTATAAACATATTGTTTTACGGCCTTAATACGCAGGTTTTACTTTTTTTAATTTTGTTTTGAAACAATTGAAAGTTACTTGGAACAAATGTGAATGGCATTTACTCCATTTTGTAATAACTTTCTCAAAACTAATCAATACTTTCTTTTCTGTACATTAATTCTCAATACTTTTTCAATACTTTTCTTAAAAATGCCAGATTTTTTTTTGCTGAGTTGAATGCTTTTTTAGTCCTCAAATGCGATATTTATGAATGATAGAATCGCCCATTTTTATTTCTGTTTAACCTTTTGACGCATAATTTTTATTAAATACATTTTTCATACTTTTTTATTATTTTGTACTAGTTTAGGTAAAAATAAGTGAAAAATATTATATTTATCATTTGAATAGTTTATAGCTATGAAATGCAGCATGAAACACTTGTCTCTTTTTTGCGTTAAAGGTAAAATTTTCCAAATACGGCTTATTTCCAAACAATAATTTTTCAAACTTACACTTATTTAGATCTAAGAGAAACAGTTGTTCATCACTGAAATTTCTTTAATCTATAAAATAAATTATAGAAAAATTTTTGAATATGAATGACAAAAAAAATTAAATCCCTTTTTTTGGATTTTTTATTTTAGCACAAATATAATTCTTATAAATTAACAGATTTTCTTAGTAACTATTGGACTGTTTTTCATAATTAAAAAATACCAAAATACATTTTTGTTTGAAATTAGAGTGCCAGAAAAGTTATATAAAAGTGACACCTGTGTCTCATCAGCTTCAAATAGTTAATACCTAAAATTGCTCTTAAATTAAATTTAGGACGGTAACTATTAAGTTCGTCCCGTGTTTCTCTACTTTCTATAAAAGTGATTTGGAGTTAATACGCAGAAAAAACAGGAAACAAAAAATAAATTACAAATATTTCGATCTTATTAAGCTTAATAAAATATAACAATTTTATTGGAAAATCTTATTCACACAAAATAAGTATTCAATACAGCCTTGAAAACTATATCAAGATATATGCAGTGCGACATACATTTAATTCTTATACTAAAAGTTTAACCAAATTATCATACCAAATTAACTTTTCATTTATAAACTTTAATACAACACAAAATGTGTTTCAGTCCTATTTGATACATAAATTACCGAAATGCCTCCGGTTTTGAGAATGAAGCTTGTACAAACGTAAAACATAATGTACAGTATACAGTATACAGTAACTGTACACCTATACAGTAATGACAATTTTAATTGAATTTACTTCTCAAACAAGTAAGGAAGAGATTTCGAAAATTCTTAGATCTGGAGAGAGATTAACGATTTTTTTAAAATTACCAACAATTCTGAGAACCAGCAAACTAGCACCAGATGACCAGCAAACTAGATGTAGAAACAGTCATATAACCAATTACAACGAGAGTTCCGTAGCTGAAGATATTTGTTACAATTGCACTGACTACGAAGAACAGACTACTCATTATAGCTAAATACAGAAAAAGTACTACAGAATTAAGAGCTTTTTCAGTTATCATGCAGCAGTCCTATATTCCTTTATAAATACGAATACATCAAAATAACTTTGAAAAGTTTATCAAGACATATGCAGTGCGATATATTTAATGGTTATTCCAAATATTTAATTATACTTTTCATTCACAAATTGCAATACAATATTACGTATCTTTTAGACCCATTTGATACATAAGTACACCATAAGTTAACAAAATGCCTCCGGTTTGGAGGATGAAGCTTCTACGAACAGCGAACATACCCCATGCAGTAACGACAATTTTAATTGATTTTACTTGTCGAACAAGTAATGAAAAAGTTTCCAAAACTCTTAAATCTGGAGAGAGATTAACGATTTTTCCAGAACATTCGAGGATGTCATCTGACAGGTGTTTGCCACCTTTCGCCACTTTTGATCCAGCAATTATGAGAACCATCAAACTAGCAAAAGCTGATAATGTTTGAACAGTCATATAACTAATGGCAACAAGAGTTCTGTAGCTTGAGATATTTGTTATAACAGCACCGACAGTACAGAGCAGACTACTCATTATAGATAAATAAAGAAAAAGTACTGCAGAACTGAGAGCTTTTTCAGTTATCTTGTAGCAGTCATATATTTCTTTAAAAATCCGTATATATCTTGATATCATTCCGAGAGGGAAAACTTCATTTATAATCTCTTTCTTTAATTTCTTTCCATACAAATCTAACAAATTGTGCACTGCAAAATAAGAATTATCGCAAATTAACAAAATTAGGTAGCAGTTTAAATGACCCATATTAAAGCTGAAAATAAGTGAAAACAGCACTAAACCAGTAAATGCTTCGTAAAATGGCACTTCTCCGCTTAAAGAGCTTTTCACTATCTCTTTATAAACACTCCATTCTTGACTGAAGAAAAAGAGACAGTTTATAATTATCATAATAAAAAATGCAAATAGCAAAATAAATACTTTTAATCTGACATTTTGGTGACCAACAACTATATGTCGATCGAAAGACAATGTAAGATGATATATCTTTCGAATAGCTTCAATAATTCTGCGTCTGTTTAATATTATAAGCCACATGTTTATATATCCAAAGGTACTAATTGCATTGAAAGTTAATATAGTGGCAAGAGCTGGCAGCACACGATGAGTATAATAGATATTAAGTATATAAAGGAATGTTTTAATTAGAATTGCGATATAAAACCAAATTTTTTCAATTGTTGCTAAAGTATCGTCATTATGTACTAATGAACGATAAGTGATAGGGTATCCAAATACAAAAAGTAATCTAAATAGCACAGTAAAGCCATTGGTTTTAATTCTTTTCAAATCTCTATTCAGTGACTGATCATAAGAATAATTTCCTTCACGTATTTCAGAGTTAGAAATAACTCTTTTCCTTAGTACGAACCATTTCGAAGTTAACATTGGCATTGTTTAAAATATCGAAGTAAATCAGGTGATGAAGGATTGATCTTAGCTTCTTCAGTTTCGAAATATTTCTGCAAGTGAAATTTGTCCGTGTAATTTTGCTGTTCACTATCATAAAAATAAAATTGCGTGATACAAGACATTTTATGGAATGAAATAGTTTTTATTCTGTAAACACAAAATTCATCATTGAGCTTCAAGTTTTGAGCAAAAAATTTAAAGCGATTAATTTAAAGCGATTTTTATGTAATACTCGAATACTGCGTCTTTTGCCTAGACGAAATCCATTAAATAGAAAGGGGAAAATCATTAATAAACATGAAATTAATGTAAAATGATTGCTTATAAAAAGTTTATTGTTTATTATTAGTCTACTGGACTACCTATTATATCGATATTAAAAATTATATATATATATACATATATATATATATATATATATATATATATATATATATATATATATATATATATATATATATATATATATATATATATATATATATATATATATATATATATATATATATATATATATATATATATATATATATATATATATATATATATATATATATAGTTTAAAAGTAGAGAAATCATGGAAAAAATTACCGAACAATGAAAAAAGGAAAAAAGAAAAGTTATAATAATAAAAATCCGGAGAAAATGTCCGAAAAAAGGAAAAAATAATATTTATAAAAATCTGTAAAATAAAAGATATAATCTTTTCATCAGCTCACACGATTATATCCGCAAATATAATCGTGTGATATAATTGTTGCGGATAAAATCGTATGAGCTGATAAAAGACTATACCGGATTTTTATAAATATTTTTTTTCCTCTTTTTCTGATATTTTTTTCCGGATTTTTATTATTATCATTTTTATTTTTTCCTTTTTTAATTGTTCGGTAATTTTTTCCATGATTTATATACTTTTGAGGTTATTTTATGAGTTCTATTTACTGGCAGCTCATGCGCAGTAAATTAAACTTATTGTTTTTCTTAACTTTCTTTGTTTTTTTTTCTTTTCGTATTTATTTGTTATGCTATATATATATATATATATATATATATATATATATATATATATATATATATATATATATATATATATATATATATATATATATATATATATAGCCGGGTAGCTAAGATTCGAAGATCTGTGGGAGCTAAATTATTCGCTAAATTGTTTTATTAAAACGAGATAGAGATATTAATTGTTTAGTTGTATACAATACTTCTCAAGAAGTCACAGATATGTTACTTTTGTTTTATAAATGATTTTCTTCTTGAAAAAGTCAGACCAGTTGGTTTTACCCTACCTGTGGATTAAAACCAAGAAATACTGGAATTTCAGTGAGAAACTAGCACACATTTCTATTTATGACAATTTAAGCAAATTATGAATGTAATTTACGTGTGATGTATTCAAGGCCGCACTGAAGGGAGGAGCAATTGTTCCATGGCCTGGGAGGGCTGAGAGCCCCATCAAAATTCTTTACAAATTATATAGCATTTATTTTTCAAAAAAAAAAAAAAAAAAAAATTGTAGAGATTTTTTTTTGCTTCATTATAAAAACTACAATTTTGTATAAAGAATCTCTAAAAATTCTACGAAATATGAAAATAAGGCTTTTGTGCTTTGAGAATGGGACCCGCGATAAATGTTGTTATGATGCCCCTGAAAACTTTGTTCGACCTTCCATGTAGTTTTCTTCTTCTTCTGCTGCACTGCAACTTTCGGGGACTCATTATAAACACACATCAAGGCTCCGGAGCGGGTCGTACCCGATTTTACCCCGCTTTATTTATGATATAATATTTATAATTAATTAATAATTAAGGATAGTTTAAAAATGAGAGAATATTAGAGAGTTGGCATATTAAAAATAAACTTATCCAAGCAGACTTATTCAACAACACGCCAATATCTGAAGTCCTTTTTATTGACTAATAAAATGTAATTCAGAGTTTGGGGGTTTCGTTGGAAAACATAACTAATTTAGCCAAAATCGAGGTACCTGGTTTTTATCCTACTACATGGTTTAACCTTACTCTCCCCTAAATATTTATAATGAGCAATGAACTGTCAAATTTTATACCGGGGTTTAAAAGTCTAAAAAGATTTCTTTTTGACTTTTTTAAACATCTGCTTTTAAAGACAGGCGCCTTTTGTTTGTGAGCTAGACCTTATCAAAAATACTTCAAGCAAAATGAAAACTTAGAACAACTCCTCTATAATACATATAACATACATACATGGTGTTCTCCTCTATAATATATATAAATACAATGAATCAGGAGAGCTAGAATGATCAATAAATGCACTGTTAGAATTTTCATCTTAAAATTTCGGTAAAATAACCAGTAGCAGTGTGTCTATCTAATTAACAGTAAGGTTTTTTGGTAAAGAACGCTTTTTACCTTTATGGTTTTGAAACCATTTAAAACTAGTGTTGTTATAAATCCATGAATAGAAAAGTATATGTTGTTTTTAACCATTTACAACTAGCGTGCTCTTAAAACCGTAAAAAAATTTGAGTAGATATTGCAGATAGTTCAGCAACTTTACGGTGCTGGCCAATGGGCGAATAAGAGTATCCTAAGAGTATAAAAGCACAGGGTCGCAAATTGGGGAGTGGAGGACCCTGGAAACTCTTCATCCATTGAACGGAAAAGAAAAAAAATATTGTAATCTTGAAGCTTGTACTCAAACCCCGGCTCTATCGGCCATGAGATCGACAGATTAGTCCTCTCGGCTATAATACGTAACCAGCTGCGAGAAACTAAGAGGCTCTTCATTAGGTGAGCCTAGTTGATGGTGTGATTAAATTCTGCTTTTTTTTTTTAACAATATGGGTCTTAAATTAAACGTTATGTTGCAAATTTAAGTTCTACATCACTAACTACATTTCTATTCTACGTTTTCTACAGTTCTACATTTTTTTTACCGTATTAGGTAAAAACAGTTAAGGTACGGCTTTTTTGTAGTTTATAGTGTGAATACCATTTTAATTACGGTTATTTAACTGTTTCGTTTGAATATGGTGAAATAACAATTAAATAAATTATTAATTAAAAATTTTTTTCAGGAATTTTTTAACAGTGTGAATTTCACGACCTTCTACAAGGGTCACGTTAACATTAAATATTTCAGATTCAAGCCCCTTTTAAGCAAAAACGAAATGAATTTTGAGTTTCAAGCTTGTAAAATATATATTAGATATAATATTCTGACACCTTAGAAATTACGACGCCAAATGTATATTTCATAATTTAAATTTTTTTCAGAAAGCAACGTTTTGAAATTTCAAATACATACAGAATGCGGTGCTCATAATAAAGAGCTAAGATTATATGCAATTTTAACAATATAGGTCTTAAATTAAGCTTTATGTTACAAATTTAAGTTCTACATCATTTTAAAACATTTCTTAAAATATATGAAACTGAAAAAAAAATCTATTTCCTTAAAAAAAAAAAGCTTTGAATTTTTATGGAAGAATATTGAAATTAAAAATTACTTGAATATTTATGCATAGAATGTTAAAGAAGTTAATATAAAGTTCTGTTAAAATTTTCATACAAATACTTCAACTAGGGTTTGACTTTGAAATTTCAAAATATTCTCTTTTATACTACTTAAAGTTACCTAATGGGCTATGTAATTGTTATACTAAAAATTAAAAAAAGGCCTAAAAGGATTATTTATTACCGAAACGTTTTCACTTGTCAAGTGTATATTCAAAACTACTTTGTTCTTGATTTATATCCTAATATCGTTACATCCTCCCAGTTTTTTCATTAACGTATTTATAACGTCAAAAATAGTGAATAATATATTTCTTAATAGAAGTGCTAATTTAGCGATTAATTCGTAAGTTTTCTTTATTTTTATGAAGAGGAAAAGGAACTAATTTGCCTCTATTCAATTTTCGACTTCTTTTAAAACGTCCATATTCTGATAAAGTTTATTTATCGCTTTATTGACTTCTCATTATCGACTTTGCATTATTTATCGTTAGTAATTAATGAGTAAATTGTAATTCTTATCCTGAATAAAAGAGGAAACTCCAAAGTAAACTTACTAAATGCTTCTACTGTACTACTACTCCATACTAAAATATAAACTTAGCAAACAGTAACGGGGATATCCCCCCATCAATATTTCTGAGTCTCACAGAATCTTGAGGAGTGTAATTCTTTCTTATAAAAGTTACTTTTTAATTTTAAATTTGTATTTTTAAAATTTATGCTTAAATCTTGAAATTAAAAGCTTATGTTGATCTAGGCTTTTAAACTTTTTCGAAACTTGTAAAAGAAAAGATGAAGAAAGAAAGAAGAAAAAAAAGAGTCTTCTGAAAAATTGTTTATCTGTTTTTTTTCCTCGTTCCTTCTCTTTTTTTTATTAATTTCAAGCATAAAAGGGGGTAAAAAATCAATTCTTCACTAAACGATTTCGAGCTCATCCGGGAATCGAGATTTTTCGCAATGGATCGTACTATACTGTAAAAAATTCCGTATCAAATTGCAGAATAAAATACCGGCACTTAGGGTGCATTATTCGTAAAATCTATTTTAACCGTAAAATACCATACCGTTATTTATTTAATTAGATATATAATATATATTTAATTAGAGGGAGTCAGTGATTGTATGGTAATTATTGCTCTAAAAAGTACAGTATAATATTTTATGGCAAAAATGGGGTTTCTGATATCAGATATCAGACGTTTTGTTCCATAACCTGTTCTGGTAAAGATGAAACTTACGTTAAAAAGTACCGGCAGCCTAAATGCTAATACTTTTTACTCGTAATTGGAACCGGAATTTTTTTCAATGCATTTGATTGGAATTTTTTTATTGAATATTTAGATTACTCTTTGCTGACCGAATAAAATTTTATTGTAATTATTTGAAAGTTCTGAAAAATATGCATATAAGAATCTGGGTGGATTTATGAAATTAATAATTGCATTCAATTCCTCTAATTATTGCATTTACTTCATCATTTATTTTTACAATTTGTTTAAAAAATGATATAGGGCACCGATTGTTTGTCATGGATGCATATAAGATATTGACTTTATATTTATTTTAAATGTTCTCGTGTGAACTGATTGGTAAACAGCCCTTCATAGTCTGTGTTATACAAATTTTTGTTTGTTAATGAGAAAGTGTAAAATCAACGAAATGGCAGTTTTATTCGACAAAAACTAAAAGAGAAAACTTAACTAAGTGTTTCAGTATGAAAATGCTGCAAATACGAATCGCACAGTCTTTTTTCTACCAAAATATTGCTTTTAGTTTACTCTTGTATGCTAATTTTAGTTCTTAGCACCTATTAAGGGGAACCTTTTTTTGTTTTTTATTGCAAGAATTTTTTTAAAACATATTTTAGATATTTTCGTATCGCTGATTTCAAATCTGCAATCGCTTTCTCTGTCCAAACCACAGTTTATATTTTAAATGACATTTCAAGTCTATTTTTTATCGACATGTACAAGTTTAAAAATGTTACATATAACAGGAGGTCGCGAAAATGTTGAAATATATTTCTGAGGGAGTTAGGGTACATCATCAGGAATAAAATTGCATAAGAGCCTCTGCCCGGAAAAGTCGTCTTACGCCACTAATTGCGCTACCACATTATGAAATTTTTTCCTGTGCGCGCTTCTGGGCAGGTTATAATAGAGAAGCACCCCTATCTGCGCACCAAGACATTTCCGGGTATGGATTCTTAAGTAATTTTAATTCCGATGATTAACTCCTCCATAAAATTGTTGAAACATCTAACCGACCCTTTGTAATAGATAGCGGTTTTAAAATTGCACATTGCGGCATAAAATAGACAAAAAATGCCATTTATAAGAACCTGTAGCTTTAGGAGTAAAACTAATTTTAGATCTGAAATCCCCTCACTCAAATTAAGAAAGATTAAGTATATGTTTAAATTATAGAAAAATGAGTTCCCCAGCTTAATCCAAAATAAATTTTCGTAATTATTAAAACGTTAAAGATTTTAATTTGATTTTTGTAATTATCATCATCCAAGTTCATGTTATGACATATATTCTATTTCAATTCGTAACTAATTTTATTTGGATATTAAAAAGTGCTGATGATTGTATGAGTTAGAGAAAACAATAGCTTCATTGTTTTAAATCTGAAACCGTCCACGCAGCTAAATATAATTAGTAACTTTATTAATTAAGAAAAAAACATAGTTTGTGAAATTAAGTGTCAATTAGAATTAAATATAAATTTTTGGTATACAAAATTAATTGTAAAAAATAAATAAATTTTGCATTTTAAAAGTAATAAAATTTTAAGTAAATATTTTTGGAAATATATTTAAATTAAGTTTCTATTTTTAAAGAATAAAACTAATGCCGTGGAGTGTATGGATATAAAAATATGTCTATATATAATTATTTTAATTTTTAATTTTTATAATATTAATTTCAATAATTATAATGTTGATTATGTATGCATTTGATAAACATTACATATTGAATATCTACCATAAAAAAATAACAAATAATAATTAACTGTATGCTTAAATGAAAGCAAAACCATACATTACATGATTTCTACAAACAATATCAAATAATACTTAAAGCAAAATCGGTTTAATCGGTCTATCAAATAATATTTAAATCAAAATTGGTTCAGCAGTTTCTGAGAATTTGTGCCACAGTTTTTTCACCCATATTATCGGTGAGAAACAAAATGCTTTGTATTTGTTATTTTTTTTATGCTTCTTTACTAAGCCAAATAAAGAATGGGCTTAATTTGAATTCCTTAAACAATTTAACCAATTTGATGATTTTTTCGCCGAGATGAAAAATATTGACACCATGTAAATATTCATTATTTGTGTAATCAGAAAAAAAATTTAAAAACGGGAACTTTTTTAGTATAGAATATTTGAGTGATTTTCATTATTAGAATAGTGCTTTATTTACACTGAGAAAATAAGTATGGTGAAAAGTACCAGAATGTATTCAAATTTACCGTATCTATAGGAGCCCCAACAGCTAGGTGATTCCTACCTAAGTTTTTTGGATACGTTTTTGGTAAAATTAACAATACAATATGTGATAAAATTTGGTAAAACTTGGCATTTTATTATGATACTTTAAAGCATTTCATAAAAACCATTTATTCGGTTAAATTTACTTTTCAATTTTGTATTTTTTACTGAATATATGGTAATAATAATTATAATTTTGAAAATTAGAATTTCCGGTAAACCGTTACACTAGGAAATTATGTGAATAGAAAAATTACCAAATAGATGGTTTGTATTTTGGTTTCATTACCTTATTTTTTCTTTTTTTTTACCAGATACTTCCATGCAGTACCGTAATTTTACCAGGATTTTACTCTCTGCGAGTGATTTTCTTCAAAAGTGATTCGAATAATATATCAATTTTCTATATCTTGTTGTGTTTTTTTTAGGCACAACAATACAGTTGCAGCAATTACAATTTTTGTTAAAAAAAAATTAATTTCATTCGATTTGAATGCAATTAAAAAAGGAATTGCATTTTAAACTACTTTAATTGTTTAATTTGAATGCGTTGGTAGTGCTTAGTTATCAGTAAAAAGTATAAACATTTATTAAATTATTTAACATTTATTATTAAAGCATTACATTTTAATTTATAGCTATGATAACAGTGATAAAAATTACATTTTCCACGAAAGTGTGATATTTTCCATGACAAAAAATCCTCGAGAAAACAACAAAACTATACAATAACAGTGACAGTAGAATACAATAACATTGACTGAGGTAAAATGGACAGAGTTTGGAAATCTATATCTAAACCTAAAAAAGATTCAGGCCAAAAAATAGTACCTAAAAATTTCTATGGCTTGAATAAATATTTCTGATTATTATACATTTCACTACACTTTAAATACCCATAAATTTGATACATAAAATAAACATACAGATACTATCAATGTATTTTCAAATAATAAAATAATAAAAATCTTATGCTATTGGAATCAACAGGATCCTGGAAGATTGCCGCTGTCATTTTGCTACTCATCAGGTTAATTGGAGAAGTCTCCACAATTTTTTAATCCGCCTGAAACGTTTTAAGTCTATTGCAGTGATCTCACACACTTTTAGGCTATTAAGAAAATGCATCTTTCGCTGCACAATTATCCTGATTTATTTTCGGTTGTTGGCATCAGGCTAAAAGTTGTGAAGATTTAATATAAATAGCCTTTAAGTTCTAATGCAATAAGTCTAAGAAAAATTCAGTCAGAGTAATTCTCTGCACATTTCTCAGTAAGCCTGAAAATTTCAGGTAAATTATAAAATATTAAGACTTCTCCCATTTGCCATGTGCATTACAAAATGGCAAAGAATTTTCAAAGAACCGAACTTTTTAATTAGTCTATGATATAAATACATATACATATTAAATGCAAACAAACGACAAAAAATTCTAATACATAATAGTTTTTAATGGTATATTAAATAGGAATGTGAAATGCATTGTGATATGTTGAATACTATCGTTTCGTAGTATCTCAGGAAATAGTTGAATTCGCAGCTTTAAAGCAAAAAATATATTGCAAAAAGTTTCCTACTTTCAAAATTCCCATTTGCTCCGTAAGTAACTAAAATAACTGAATTTTTAAGAATGAACTTTATAACAATGGTTAACATTCGCCTCACAGTTACAAAAATGTCTTTTGACGAATAAGTAATGAGAAATTTTCATTTTTCTTTAGTTCTGGAGTTTGTTTTCAGATCATAAAAATGTCTAATTTCTCTGTTGTCTATTTATAACCGTATATTAGTTTTAAACTAATAGTATTAGTTCTTGTAGTAATAGTCATAAAATAGATTGCATTAGCAGTTTTGTGTCTACTGTTGTTATTAACAGTGATACTGACAGCTACAAACAAGTTACGCATAGCAGCTAAGTTAAGCTGACCACCGTCCAAACAAAATAAAAACATTGGTAGTAAAGTCTTCAAAAAGGTCTTTGAAAGTGCACTGCTTTATTTTTAATACTTAATATTCCATGAACAGAAATCCATAGAAGAAATTCTCAAACCGAAAAAATGTTTTTTTCTTAAATAATTGGAAAGTTATATCAGTGAGTTTTTCAATGTTCTCTTAGAGACTTTACTAAAAGTTCTTGTTTTTTATTTTTTTTAATACTTTTGTCGGGACGCTAGTCAGCTTAAGCTAAGTACAAGAAAATTGTCACAGAATACAGTGCTTTTTCAGTATCTTTGTAGTCTTTATTTACACTGGTGTCCAAAAGTTGCTTAACTGTTTAAAAATATGTTTAACTGTTGATAACCAGTGTAACTGAAAATTCTGATTGAATAACTGAAAATTCGAATACACATTGAAAATATTTCATCAGAGCATTCTCCATAAGACTTAAGCTTTTTCTTAAAAAGTTTTTTTTCATATAATTCCATTAAATTGCTTATAGTAAAATAAGAATTATCACATGTCAATACAATGAAAAAGCAAATTTCTTTACCCAAATTATGTTGCAAATAAAACCAAAGATTACTAAACCACTCAGTTCGGTGTCAAATGATTCAGCTCTATTTAAAGAATTTTACATCAGATGAGTTTATTCGTGGTAAAAGAGGTAGTACAAGTTTATTACAAATATACAAAAAAAAAAAAAAAAAAAAAAAAAAAAAAAAAACATGCATTAGGGTCCAATGTTAGAAATTTCTTGAAAAAAATGGTTAAATAATAATGCACCATAAAGCTACCAAATTATCTCCAATTTCTAGTCAAATTTCTTTTTTTTTTGAGGTTTTGAAACCATGCTAGCTGTAAATGGTTAAAAGAAATGCATAGCTTTGCATTTATGGTTTTTTAACCATACTAGTTGTAAACGGTTTCAAAACAGTAAGGGTAAAAAGCATTCTTTACCGTAAACGCTACTGTTAATTGGATGAACAAACTGATGCCGGTAATTTTACCATAATTTTCGAATGAAAATTCTAATAGTGTGATGCATACTTTAAATTTGACATTTTCATGGCTAATACAAGCATTTGAATCCAAAGATTCTGTCATAAAATATATCTTTCTTGTAACAACATATAGATTTATAATTAAAATGCATATGTTTATAAATCCACAAACAATAAAAGCACTCAAAGGTATATAAAATGGCGATTTTGAAATACTATATCATGGAACATGGAATAACATGGAAATGACATACATGAAATACAAAGAGAAAGGTTTTAATTCCTGCTGAAAGGGTGTATCGAAGTTTTTCCTTGTTAGTTGATGTATCATTCTCTACCTCCAGTGAGGAAAAAGTAATTGAGGTTCACAAGGAACATTTGAAATAACACATTAAAATATTGTGTTCAATATAGTTCATTATTCTGTTTTGGTTGAGATACCGGTTGGAAAATTTTCACGAATTTCATCCGATAATTTATAGGA
This sequence comes from Parasteatoda tepidariorum, assembly GCF_982258835.1. Lineage (NCBI taxonomy): Eukaryota > Metazoa > Arthropoda > Arachnida > Araneae > Theridiidae > Parasteatoda > Parasteatoda tepidariorum. The sequence goes on along the minus strand of NC_141766.1, from coordinate 12,152,429 downwards.
TTTCCGATTTCAAGCCACTTTGATTTCAAACCAATCATTTTTCCTTTAGCTTAATTAAACATTTATATTAAAATAATAATAATTTATGAGTTTGAATTTAAATAATTATAAATACTCAAATTCTTAGCTTAGAATAATAATGAATGAGGAAACAATTGCAAATTTCAAAATCATTTGTATAATCAATTGTATAATTAAAAAATCATTTAATCATAAACAGTATATTCAGCTACTTTGAAATTAATTTTATAGTATAAGAAGTTTGCAACTCTTTAGGCAAAGTTATTAAAAATGTGTAAATGTACAGTTCAACATAAATGTCAATTTAAAAATCAACCATAAAAATTTTCATTGGTACAAAAAAATTCGAAACAAGTTTTTTAAGTTGAAATGGGACATTTTTTTCGTTCTATTTCGAGATAAATGTTCTGCCACAACAAATCAATGTTTCTGAAAAAACTATGGAATGAAAGGAATGTTTTTATCTTCAAATTTTATTTATATGTATGGTAAAGGGTCAAATCAACTCCACCGAAATTTCGCCAGACAAAACTTCACGCGGACAAACTCTGAAATTAATAATTATTAACATTAAATTATAATCAATTTATAATTTAATGTTGCATTAATTTTAATATAAAATATTTCACATATTATGTAATTTAATAAATTCAGATTCATAGTTAATTTAATTGCAATAAATGCAAAAATATTAAATTAAATATATATTTATATTTTATTATTATAATTAAAAAAAAACAGAATAAAAACGTTTTATGTTAACTTAAAAAATAAGTCAATTTTTTGAAGTTTTCAATTCATAACAAATTTAATTTTAATTATTTTGCTATTTTAATTTAAACATTTACCTGCCAATGCTCCAATAATGCAATATGGATTTTGAGTTAGATTTTAACGAGCTAGAAGAATGAATAACAATACACATTGCAAATTTACGTTGTGAATAATTTTTTGTTTTCAGTTTGATTCTGTTTTCATAATTATTTAATTTTTTTAATAAATTTGAAGCTTACTGTACTAGTACTTATAGTACGTACGACGGACGTACTCGGAGCATTGTAAGATAGCTTTACCAAATTATATTCATTACTTTTTCCAGTCCTATAAAAATATATAGCTTAATATTTAAATATTTAATCTTTATTTGATTGCTTAATTTAAGGTATCTGACTAGTTTCATCACATTTTTTAAAAATACTAATATAAATACTAATATAATAAAATACTAATAATTTTTTGTTTTCAGTTTGATTCTGTTTTCATAATTATTTAATTTTTTTAATAAATTTGAAGCTTACTGTACTAGTACTTATAGTACGTACGACGGACGTACTCGGAGCATTGTAAGATAGCTTTACCAAATTATATTCATTACTTTTTCCAGTCCTATAAAAATATATAGCTTAATATTTAAATATTTAATCTTTATTTGATTGCTTAATTTAAGGTATCTGACTAGTTTCATCACATTTTTTGGAAATACTAATATTAAATTTAAAAAAAAAATAGTTTATTTGTTTTATTATGTGTAGAAACTTATGAAACTAGTAAAAAAATTATTATCATTATTAATTTAAAAGGCCATTTTTAGGTAAAAATAAGGCATTTTTCGGCATTTACGCTAAACACTGTAAAAAAATTTCTATCACGAAAAAACAATGTGAACAACCTAGAACTATTATCTTAAAAGCAAGTGCATATACTGCTGAGGGATCAAGGCAGTTAAGCAAATTTTTACAAATTTCTTCTCTTATCTTTCCAAAAAAATAGGCATAAAAATTAAATTCTATACATGTGTGATATATTTATAAACACTCATAAAAAATTGTAGAGAATTATTTTAAAAACAACATGAGATATCATGTTTAAGGTGGTGTAAATTGTGGAAAAAAAAATCTGATTTTGAGATAAACGCATTGAAAAACTTAAACTCATCCGTCTATCCACTGTTATCACCTTGAACAAAAACTGCTATTACTTTGAAAATAGTTGGAGTACAAACAATAGTAAAAACTAAGACTATAGAAAACTAAGAGTTCAGGAATTTTAAATTTATTATAAACTCAATTTCAAAAATTTGGCCTAAAATCATGTTTTTGCACTAGATACCTTAATTTGAAAGATGATACATCGAATTTGCTTCCATGAAAACACTTATTTTTACATGAGGATTTTTTAAATAAAAATTTATCGAAGTAAAAGCTAAAATATAAATTTATTAATTAAAGAAAATTACGATATGATTAAAAGTGTATCATATAAAGTTTATTTGAAACTGTAGTGACTGAAAATATTTAAAAAGTTTTCTTTAATTGTTTAATACACTTTCGTAAAAGAGCTTTTATACAAGGGGGGGGGGTTGAAAATTTTCTAACTAGCAAAGTGGGAGGAGAGCTAAAAAAGGTTGGAAACCTATGATTTACTTGAAGCGAAATAATTTATAATTAAAAATTAATGTGTTCTTTACAGTGTTTAATCAGTGTTCCAGGAAATTGCTGAAAGGTAATCTAAAAAAAATAAATCATTTCTATATTGGTGAAGTTTATATATATATATATATATATATATATATATATATATATATATATATATATATATATATATATATATATATATATATATATATATATATATATATATATATATATATATATATATATATATATATATATATATATATATATATATATATATATATATATATATATATATATATATATATATATATATATATATATATATATATATATATATATATATATATATATATATATATATATATGTATAGTTTTATATATATATATATATATATATATAGTAGCAAGTTTATATATATCCTATTTAGTCATGGATAAATATAAACTTGCATAGATTCATAGCTCCAAGTGCAGTGAACCGAGCTCTTAATATTTAATCATTTAAAGCATCTGTTTGATACATTAGTACACCATAAGTTACCAAAAGGCCAGCAATATTTAGAATAAATCCTTTATGGATAGTAAACATTCCCCATCCCGTAACTATAATATTCGATGTCTTTATATTATGGACAAGTAAACAGAATGTTTCCATTGTTCTTATATCTAAAGAAAGTTCAGAGAATTTTTCAGAACACTCAAGAATGATATCTGACAAGTGTTCACCACCCTCCGCTACTTTCGATCCACTGATGGTAATGATCATAAAGCCAACGAAGGCAGTGATTGTTGTCCAAGTTATGTAAACATTGACAGTTGTAGTTCTGTAACTTGCATTGCTTGAAACAAAGACACTGACAGTATTGAAAAAACTACTAATTACAGCAGTGTACAAGAAAAATATTGCTGAACCAAATGCCTTGTCAGTTTCTTTGATGCAGTGATTAATTTCTTTAAAAAGTCGAAGATATCTTGAGACCATTTCACGTGAGCAATACCCATTGGTAATCTCATGCTTTAATTTCTTTCCATACAAATGTAATAAATTGTAGAGAGTAAAATAAATGTTTTCACAAACTAGAATCGTAAGAAAGATATTTATATTACCAATATTACAGCTAAAAATAATTGAAAATAGTACCAGACCAGTAAATTCCTGGTAAAATGTAATTTTTCCACCTAAAGACATTTCTACTATCCTTTTGTAAGAATGCCATTCTTGACTAAAATAAAAAATGAAGTGTATGGCTATCATTACGGCAACTGAAATTAAAACAATAAACAATTTTAATTTAGTATTTTGATAGCCTACGTACGCATGTGGGTGCAAATACAGCGTGAGTATTTTCATGATTCGGATTGTTTCAGCAATTGCACGTCGATTTAATATTAAAATCCACATAATTATATATCCACTAATGTTAAATGCATTTAAAGTTATTATAGTGGATGTGTTTGGAAGTATACGATGTACGTAACAAATACTGATGATGGAAAGAAATGTTTTAAGTATTAATGTAAGAATACACCAACATTTTTCTCTCGTAGATAAATTATTATTTTTTGATAATAATGATCGGGAGGTAAAAGGAATACCAATACCGTAAAAAATTTTAAATAGTATAGTAAAACCATTGTTTTCAACACTGAAAATTTTTTTGTTGAAGGAATGTTTATCAGCTTGGATTCGTTCAGGCATTTTTTCAATATCAGCAATATCTTCGTACATGTCAATCCTTTCCAATTTAATGATCTCCATTCTTTGAACAATAAAGACTATAATTCATGTCATATTTGCTTTTTATTAAATATATTTTGATAGCCGTAAATTTTTTAAATAGTATAGGGAATCCCTTGCTTTTAACACTGATATTTTTTTAGTTGAAAGTATGTTTGTCAGCTTGGATACGGTCTGTCATTTTTTCAATGTCAGCAACATCTTCGTACATGTCAATCCTTTCCAATTTAATGATCTTCATTCTTTGAACAATAAAGACTATAATTCATGTCATATTTGCTTTTTATTAAATATATTTCGATAGCCGTAAATTTTTTAAATAGTATAGGGAAATCCTTGCTTTTAACACCGATATTTTCTTAGTTGAAAGTATGTTTGTCAGCTTGGATACGGTCTGTCATTTTTTCAATGTCAGCAATATCATCGTACATGTAAATAGCTCACAAGTTAATATTGTTCATTGTTTCAAAAATAAAAACTATAATTCATGTCACATTTGCTTCTTATTAAATATATTTGATAGCCGCAAAACATTTTAAATAGTATGGTGAAACCATTGCTTTTAACTCTGAGCAAATGTTTGTTAAAATTATATATATAAGCTGGTATTTTTCAATATCAACAATATCTTTCTACTTGTCAATCTTTCCCAAGTTAATGTCGTCCATTATTTGAACAATAAAGACTATAATAGATGCATATTTGCTTCTTATTAAGTATATTTTAATTTAACTGAAAATTTAAGATTCTTAAAATGAATTAACATTTTTTAATTATAATAATCAGTTGGTAAAAATAAATCCACTTATCTAAGATTATTAAGATAGTTCAGTGAAACTATTGCTTTAAATATCTTCTATTTGTTTGTTACAAACATGTCATTCATCTTGCTTTTGTTTTGGAAACATTTTAGTACATATAATCAGGCTATTGTAATCAGCTTGCAGTTGAAGTGGAAATTTTTAGCATGAACAATATAATCACTCTGCAGTTTACTTGGAAATTTTTAATAAAAACAATATAATCAGCATGCAAGTGCTCCTTCAAATTTTGAATCAGCAACTAGCAGTTCTGGTAACTTTTAATGCAAGCAGTATTTTTGTTACTATCAATCCTTTTCAAGTCAATGCCCATTCTTAAAACAATAAAGACTATAATTCATGCCAATTTCTTTTCTTATTAAATTAGTTTTAGTTTAACACGAAAATTTAAGATTTTCAAACTCATTAATTATTTTAATGGACTGGGATAAAGAAAGAAGATGAATTCCAATAATTTAAAATACTTCCATTCACTCCAGTTCTTTTCATATTATTTTGAAAAATATGTTCATCAGCTTGCATCCGTATGGGCATTGTTTCATAGTCAGCAATATATATTTTTAATGTAAATTTCCTTTAGATTTGAGACCTTAAATCTTTAAGCAATAAAAACTTTATTTCGCGTCAGTTTTGTTTTTTATTAAATAAATTTCCACTTAATAGAAGAATTTAAAATTCTCAGAATTAAAGCATTACCTTCAAATGTCATCCATTTCGGCGTCTCTATAAGTTAATTTTAAATGATTTTAAGGCTTTGAAAGTATAGGTTTATCACCATGACACTATCCATCTAATATAAAGCACTTTTAAAAGAATATATTCAGAATGTTTCTGTAAAATTAAAAAAAAAATCTATTTAAAGTCAATTTACACTTTTAAAACACGCTATTGTTTATCGTACGGGAAAATGAAACACTCTATTTATTTTTGAAAAGAAAACTTTCTCTTAGATGAAATCAATATATATACATGTTTAAGTAAAAATAATCTTGTAAATATATCAGTTTTCAGAGAAGAAAATTAATGGGCTTAAAAATCAGAAGAATATGCTTCTTGACAGATTGACGAAGCAGGTAAAAAAAGTTTTTCTTTCTACATTTTATTATGTGTTAAAAAATTGGAGGGCAGTACGAAATCACTTTTGTTACTACTTATGAAAATGCATTTCGTCTTATGTGACTTACAATTGAAAGAAGCTAAATTTCGGAATACAATTCCACCTTAGAAAAGTATATTTAATTTAGCACATATTTCAATTCCCAATACAAAAATTTTTCTTGTACTACTAGTAAATTAAATATATATTTTTCAAAATCGTGAAAGAATAAATTGTATAAAGATATGTTCAATCTTTTTAAGTATTTTTAAAAAAAAATGTATTTTGTTGATGTCAAGCTTTTAATATATGAAAGTGAAATTTATTTTGAGTATTGATGGAATATATTAATCACAGGAAATTGTGTATTATATTGAAATATTTTATTCTGAAATCCAATTGTATTGACAGTATTTTTGGCAATGATGATATCGGATTTATTAATTTAGAGGAAAATTGTAATGATCCTTCTTAATACGTATTTCTAAAATCCTTGTCGAAAATGAAGCACAAATTATGCATTACAGGCAACTCCAATTCGCAAATCAAATACATAGAAAAAACAAAAATGTTTCATAAATCTAAGAAATAATAATATAATAAGCAATCATTGAAGAAAACATCATTATTGTGAAATTATAAGATCCTGCCTGATGCTGGTGGAAACGGAGAAGAGTTGAAAGGTGATTGTTGAAGACATCTCCAAGCTTCACTAGGCAATCAAAATGACTCTGATGTTATTCCATCCTGCCTTTGTCAATAGTGTTTTATTTATGGCGTTTTTGTTTCTCCTTGATTATAATATTGACAAGAAATAATAATATAATAATATAATCAGCAATCATTAAAGAAAACATCATCGTGAAATTATAGCAACCTGTCTGATGCTGGTGGAAATGGTAGAGAGTTGACAGGTGATTGTTGAAAACATCTCGAAGTTTCATTAGGCAATCGAAATGAGTCTGATGTTATTCCATCTTGGTTTTGTCACGAGTATTTTGTTGATGGCGTTTTTGCTTTTTCTTTTCTTAAATATTGATTGTCGATTCTTGATGTTTAAATTATTTTATTTCATTTTTGACAGCAATTAAAATACTTTGAAGTTTTAAGGGTTAAGATCCATAATCAAACTATTGTACACTGAGAACAAAATATGGTTAAAAATATCAGAATATGGTACAATTTATCGTGTTTCTGGCTCAAAAAGAATATCAGAAAACTCGTTAATTTGTATTGAAAGGTTTTAGCAATGATTTTTTGGCAAAATTAACAATAGAATATAGTTTTATAAATTTGGAGGACGTGATAAAATTTGGTAATTTTATCATAATACTCTAGAGAATGGTATAAAAGTCATTTAGTTTTTAATTTTGTATATTTTTACAAAATGTGCAGTAATAAAAACGAAATTTTAAGGACCAGAATTTCCAGTAAACCGTTACTATATGAATAGAAAAATTAACAAGTGAATTGTTTAAGTACTGGATATTTTGGTTTAATTAACTAAAATAAAGTTTTTTTTTAAAATTTGTCTTTTGCTTAATATTAGAAATGTTATCTCTTTTGTTCGTGATCTAATTGTCACATCTTTTACTCAAACTAATGTTATTTTATTTTATAACTGTCGTCAAATTGCCAATCCAACTTTTTGGTTTATGACTACAAATATTCAACTCCGTAGCCTTGTAATTTTGAACTCAATTAAGAAGACAAGGAAACTCCTAGATCAAGTATTGGAAGAAATTTGCCTCGGTGGAGGACTTCTGATGGCACTAACCAGCATGGAGAGGAAAACCACGAAAACGGCACATGGTTAGCCTAACGGCAAGGAGACTCTAACCCATGATCCGTCTATCAATAAGGATATTTGACGTCATCACTGTGGTCGGTTCGAGCAGGGTGAGGAATTCGTATAGACCAGCCATCTCTGGAATTAGGATCCGTTTCACCTCATTGGAAGGCGAACGCTCTGTCCTTTAAGACACCACGATTTTAACTCAAATGAATAATGTTTTTGGGTTTTTTCATTTAATTAATACGTTTCTACTTATATAATGTTTTTTGCTTAGAAATACACGTACTCATTCTATAGGCTTACGACCCGTAACTTTATTCTCGACTAAAAGTAAAGGTTTCCGTGGGATCTGAGAAATCCCTTTTTTCAATTTTCAATTTATAATTTAATTTGGAAATTAAAAATTTAAAATATAAAAGGAAAAAAATATTTATCGGAAATTAAAATTGAAATTTAAAATTGAAACTTAATTTCCGATAAAAGTTTTTAGATGCTAGAATCAGAATCTAAATTGCTTATAAATTCAACTCCCGTTGCTCATTTAATGTGGAAACTGAGAATTTTTTATTTTATATGTATGATTGGGAGTGCTGAGTAAGTTAAAAATGTTATTTTTATATCTCCTTATTAGTAGCTATGAAAGAAATTATTCTTAAAAAATATTGAAGTTATTAGTAAAATGTAAATTTCAGTAGTAATTCTAAACAAAAAATTCCAAAACTATTACCAAATAAATTGTTGAAGTAATTAAAAATCAATTGTTAATAATAATCCATTTCTTAACTGTATTGAAAAAATGTGGCAAGAAAACCGAATAATTAGGCTTACATTAATGACGTTAAATTTTTATATAAAAAATAGAATTGACGGTTCCAATGTTTTAAATTTCTGTGGTATTTCATACCTTTATTAAATAAATTACTGTTACTCTTTTTGTATTGTCTGGAAAAATCGATGAATAGATTTAGACATCTATATCCTATAGCTTATTTTAAATATAAATATATTTAGCTTATTTAAAAAAACGAAGTAAATAATTTTAAACTATACATTTTATGACTTATTGCGAAAGAATAAACTAATATAAAACAAGTATTAGTTGCTTTTATATCTAACTTAAAGCTTGATTTATGAAACACGACAATTTCAAAAATATTTTGATAATGAACTGAATTAGTTTACTGTGAGGTAGAACTGAATTAAGTAACAGGAATGTAAATAGACTGATTTTGCAAAATGCATTTGTACAGAATTTTTAAATTGTCCATCTTGTCACCAACACTTTTGCAGAATGTCAGTATCTGTACCAAAAATCTTTAAACGGCGCAGCGTTTACTAGATATCCTTTTTTCTAGACATCAATTATTCGTAAATGATTCATTATCCTGAATGATATTGAGTTAACTTTAAACACTTATTCTCTTAAGGTTTCAGCTTGATCCATCAATACTCCATAAGGCACCAAAAATTGACTCAGGGTATATTAGTTTAACAAGTTGCGCTCCATAATATTTATCTCCATATGCATGAACTGCATAAGCTTTTAAACAATACAGCGTTCACTAGACATTAGGTTCCTCTATTTCACTAGACATCAATTATTCGCAAGAGACTGAGTATCCTAAAGGATATTGAGTTGACCTTTAATATTTATTCTCTCAAAGCATCAGTTTGGTACATCAATACACCATAAGTAACCAAAAGACCTGCAATATTTAAAATGAATCCTTTATGAATGGTAAACAAACCCCAACCAGTTACAACAATATTTGATGTTTTCACATTTTGGACAAGTAAAGAAAACGTTTCCATTGCTTTGAGGTCTGGAGAAAGTTTGGCAAATTTCTCCGAACATTCGACAATAATATCTGACAATTGTTCACCACCCTCTGATACTTTGGAACCACTAATGGTAAGAATCATGAAACCAACGAAAGCAGAGATTGTAGTCCAAGCCACAAACGAATTCACAGTTGGAGTTCTGTAACGAGAGTTATTTGAAACAACAATACTAACTGTATTGAAGAAACTACTGATTACAGCAGCATATAGAAAAAATACAACTGAACTAAAAGCTTTGTCAGTTTCTTTGATGCACTGATTAATCTCTCTGAAAAGACGAAGATATCTTGAGATCATTTCTCGAGAACAATTTCCATTAATTATCTCTTGTTTTAACTTTCTTCCGTACAAATGTAGTAAGTTGTATAGGGTAATGTAAGAATTTTCACATACTAGTAAAGTAAGAAGAATATTGATATCACTCATGTTATAGCTAAATACAAAAGAAAGCAGTACTAAGCCAGTGAATTCCTGGATAAAGGAAACTTCCCCACCTAATGATAATGCGACCTTATTTTTATATATATCCCACTGTTGACCAAAGAAAAAAAGATAGTGTATAATTATCATTATTATCACAGATAGCAGAAGAAAAAATAATTTCAGTTTAATATTCTGGTATCCTACGTACGCCTGTGGATGTAAGGAAAGTGTAAGAAAATACATTTTACGGATAACTTCAACAATAGAATGACGATTTAAGATTAAAATCCACATTGATATATACCCACAAGTATTAAAAGCATTGAAAGTTAATACAGAAGACATATTTGCGAGCACACGATGCACATAGCAGAGACTGAGTACGTATAAAAATGTTTTAATAACTAACGTGAGGTAACACCAAATTTTTTCAACCATAACTAAGCTATAGTTTTTCGCTAAAAATTGCTTCGATGTAATAGGTAATCCAATTATAAAATACAGTCTTAATAGGATTGTGAAACCATTGTTTTTAATTTTGCTGATATTTTTGTTAAAAGTGCGTAGTTTTTCAATTTGTTTTCTTTCCCGCATATCTTCAATATTGTTGATACTTTTCTCAACTACAAGCCACTTAAAATCGAATTCACTCATTTTTTGAACAATTCATGACAGTTTTGATTTTTCAGCGAACAAACTATACGGAAACACAGAAATTAAAGACTAAGAACACCGAAACTTCTTTTTTCTTTGCATCAAAATAACTGGCAATATTTTTTTCCAGATAGTTGATTTGATGTTTCTCTTCTTAGGCAAATATTTGTAGTTCTAAGAATATCAAATAATTTTATTGAAAGGATTCTGTCACCATGACAGTTTCTGTATGATGAAGCACTTTTACGCTAAACTATGCAGATGAATTCGACAAGTCTATAAAGTAATTGGATAAATTAACATCAATTTATGTTTTTAAAACACGCAAATTGGTATTTAGTTACTTCATTTGCTAGCTCATCCCTTAAAGGAATAATTTAAGACTCTCTAATGGAATCAATACTTGTATCTTATAAATAAAAAATAGCTTGGTTCATTTTCAGAGTAGGCTAGTTCTCATGTCAATAAAAATGTTCAATATGGATATAGTTAGGAAAAGATGGTAACTGTTTTAATAAGGTTCAATTCTTCGAGCTTTAATCAATGAACACTATCCGCTCTCTTGAATTAACTGATTTTAGATAATATGCTAATCATTCGGAACAAGAAGGAAATTTAATATACATTATCTAGATAATATTATTTATTACTACGGCGTTTTCCCCTCTTTCGAGCTTTAACCAATGAACATCCTCCGCTTTCTTTAATTGACTGACTTTGGATAAGGTTCTAGACATTCGGAACAAGAAGGAAATTTAATCTACACTATCTAGATCATATTATTTATTACTATGAAGTTTTCCCTTTCCTCGAGCTTTAATCAATGAACATTATCAGTACTCGTGAATTAACTGATTTTAGGCAAGGTTCTAAGCATTCGGAACAAGAAGGAAATCTAATATACACTATTTAGATCATATTATTTATTACTATGAAGTTTTCCCTTTCCTCGAGCTTTAATCAATGAATATTATCAGCACTCGTGAATTAACTGATTTTAGGCAAGGTGCTTATCATTTGGAACAAGAAGGAAATTTAATATACACTATCTAGATCATATTATTTATTACTATGAAGTTTTCCCTTTCCTCGAGCTTTAATCAATGAGCATTATCAGTACTCGTGAATTAACTGATTTTAGGCAAGGTTCTAAGCATTCGGAACAAGAAGGAAATCTAATATACACTATTTAGATCATATTATTTATTACTATGAAGTTTTCCCTTTCCTCGAGCTTTAATCAATGAACATTATCAGCACTCGTGAATTAACTGATTTTAAGCTAGGTGCTAATCATTCGGAACAAGATGGAAATTTAATATACGCTATCTAGATCATATTATTTATTACTATGAAGTTTTCCCTTTCCTCGAGCTTTAATCAATGAGCATTATCAGTACTCGTGAATTAACTGATTTTAGGCAAGGTTCTAAGCATTCGGAACAAGAAGGAAATCTAATATACACTATTTAGATCATATTATTTATTACTATGAAGTTTTCCCTTTCCTCGAGCTTTAATCAATGAACATTATCAGCACTCGTGAATTAACTGATTTTAAGCTAGGTGCTAATCATTCGGAACAAGATGGAAATTTAATATACGCTATCTAGATCATATTATTTATTACTATGAAGTTTTCCCTTTCCTCGAGCTTTAATCAATGAGCATTATCAGTACTCGTGAATTAACTGATTTTACGCAAGGTTCTAAGCATTCGGAACAAGAAGGAAATCTAATATACACTATTTAGATCATATTATTTATTACTATGAAGTTTTCCCTTTCCTCGAGCTTTAATCAATGAATATTATCAGCACTCGTGAATTAACTGATTTTAGGCAAGGTGCTTAGCATTTGGAACAAGAAGGAAATTTAATATACACTATCTAGATCATATTATTTATTACTATGAAGTTTTCCCTTTCCTCGAGCTTTAATCAATGAGCATTATCAGTACTCGTGAATTAACTGATTTTAGGCAAGGTTCTAAGCATTCGGAACAAGAAGGAAATCTAATATACACTATTTAGATCATATTATTTATTACTATGAAGTTTTCCCTTTCCTCGAGCTTTAATCAATGAACATTATCAGCACTCGTGAATTAACTGATTTTAAGCTAGGTGCTAATCATTCGGAACAAGATGGAAATTTAATATACGCTATCTAGATCATATTATTTATTACTATGAAGTTTTCCCTTTCTTTGAGCTTTACTCAATGAACATTATTAGCACTCGTGAATTTACTGATTTTTGGCAAGGTGCTAATCATTCGGAAAACGAAGGAAATTTAATAAACACTATCTAGATCATATTATTTATTACTATGAAGTTTTCCCTTTCCTCGAGCTTTAATCAATGAACATTATCAGCACTCGTGAATTAACTGATTTTAGGCAAGGTGCTAATTATTCGGAAAACGAAAGAAATTTAATAAACACTATCTAGATTATATTATTTATTACTATTTAGATCATTGAGATATTATTTAATAGGATTTGAACGACGTATTAAAATGAATATATTTAAAAAAATACATATATTTTTTGCAAATTTAATTAAATTTGTATGCATATTGGTAGTTGTCAAATATTCAGAGGCATTTTTTTAGCAAAATTGTGTTTGAATTTTACTTAATTACAGATGTTTTATATCAAAGCTTAACCCCGTCCCGCCCCCATTAGGGGGCCTCCGGAGACAGATGTTTTATCTATGAAAATATGCATAAATATTTGTATTTAATTTTAATAAGTAAAAAAAAGTATTATTTTTGTCTTTATGTCTGATATAATGATCAAATGCATTTAATTTCTAATAATTTGTTAGAGTTGATGAAGTTTATTTTTCTGCTTTTAAATATTTGCAGTTACTAGAGATTTTGGCTCAGTTATACTTGTCACTTTACGAAGCATTTAAGAACCTTCCCGAAAAAGAGAATGTAAGCAATAATGAGTAAAAAAAGCATAAATCTATAAAAAAACATCAATATTTCTTATATCATCTTTAATTCTATGAAAATAAACACACTGAGTAATTTTCAAGAATTTTTAATTAAATGCTTGGTTTGAAACATAAGTACACCATAAGTTACTAGAATAAATCCTTTATGAGTCGTGAACATTCCTCACCCAGAAAACAACAAAGTTCTATGTTTTTTATATTGTAGGCAAGTAACGAAAACGTTTCTATTACTCTTATTTATGCCTCGAGAAAATTTGACAAATTTCTCAGAACATTCAACAACCGCTTTTGACTATAGTTATCCCTCAGTGCCGGGATTGCCTTGTCGGTAGGGCGCTGGGCCCATACCGAGAGTTCGTGGGTTCGAACCCCGCCGGCCGAAGACTCCCCATGTAGTTGGTGACTGATGCACGGAAAAATTCTGTCGAGTCGCAAAGTCCTCCATGTTCCCATAACAAATCAAAACCTCTGGGGAAACTGGATTGGAGATCGATCGTTCTCTGATTCAGGTCGAAATTACGATCTGGGGATGAATGAATGGATGTATGAATGGGTCCACCTTATAAACAGGTGTGACGTATGATGTGGCAGAAGTCGAATTCTTGGCCATAGATGGCGCCACTGAGATACAAGAAGGGCTTCCTCTGCCTTGAATCTGCTCGGTTTCACCAAGCAGGCTTGCTAGTATGGCAAGTGGCATTAGAACCAACCAACCATAGTTATCCCCACCCTCAGACACACTAGAGCCACTGTCAGTGGTCAAAAAAATATATCATACTGAATAAATTTCGTTCTAATGATAGGATATTCACGTACTAGTGTCAATCTTAATGGTTTCTTGGGTTGACTTCAAATACGCTAATTAATTAGGGCTAAGTACTAATTAAGTTACGAAATCAGACACAAAACGCACTTTCTCTGAATAAACATATATTTTTTTTACATATTTGAATTCCTGGTTCTCAAAATAGGGGGATGGGTAGACAAAATTTCGAAAAGATAGGATCATAAATTGGGGGGGGGGGGGGGGCTAATAAGTCATATATATTTGGCGTTAGTCCCAAAATACAACTAAGTCGTCACCGCAAATGAATATTTTAAGTTAACCCACTGACTAATTCAAAAAAGGAATATTTAATTTTACTCCGCTGCTAAGCAACCAAGTTTCTATAAAGAAAAAAAATTTAAATAATGCTCTGCGATTGCTCTAGTGGTCTGTTTATTAATATTTAATAGAAAATGTCTCGAAGTTTCTAAACAATAGGCAATTCTTCAGCTGATTTCTGACCAAAAAGCAAAGATTTTTTTCTTTTCTATCTTTTTCATAAAGAAAATTTTAATCGATTTTTGAATTATTTATGGTTTTCTACTTTTTATCTGACACTATTTGGTTTTTTATGTTGTTTTTACTTCATTTATACGAGGATTTCATACTTAAATTAAATTTACATAACTTAGGAATAATTATTTTTACAGCTTTGATCGAGTTTTCTAGGCACGAATGTTTATAGAAACAAATAAAGGGTCTGAATGCAGATTGCATAGTATTTCTAATGCACAGTAACAAGGTCTTACATAATTTAGGATAATTCATTTTTCTATAACTGCAGAAATCGCTGAATGTTGAGAGGCATTTTAAAAACACTGAAATATAATATGTTAAAGAATAACATATTAAAATAATACGTTGCATATTGTATGATTTATTGTTTACAAAATCGCTTCATTCTGCCAGATATTTAGGTTACATGGTTTTCTTCAGGTAAAGATGATTTGCAAATAGCATCCTGATATTTCGATACATTCTGACGCTTCGCTTCGAAAATTCACCATAAAATGTGGTACAATATGTTCTTCATTTACGATAAGCTTTATGTATCACCAAATACCGCTACTATGATTTCTTAAACTTCAAAGATAAAATATTCCTTTTTAAATTAACTCAAGATATCCGTTAGTTTAATTAAGTGCGATAATTAAGCATAGTTACAATATTGATGCTACAGTACTCTTACTTTGCTAAAGACTACGTGAATCCTGTTAAAATATTAAAACGCACATGTTTATTTTTGCGAGCTTAAAATTATTATCAAAATAATGATCAAGACCCAAATGTAAAACAGTATAGTTGATGATAAAAACTTCACTGGCGTCTAAAAATATAAAGAGGGAAATAAAAGTCGACGCGCTTTGTGCGTTCAAATACAAGCACCCATTCTCAAGGCATGTCATGCATGAATGACTTGTGACGTTAATTATTGGTAGCTCAAACGTTAATTATTGAAAGCTAAAACGTTAACTATTGGAAGCTGAAAACATGTCTTCTTTTTTATCATCTATTATTTTTAAAATCAATGAAGTTCTTATCTTTTCGATTCAGTTTTTTGAGATTATTCATTTGGTAACACAACATATTAAATTACCTCCCACGATATTACAATAAGCTTTAATGTAAGATAAAGGCTTAGGTTCTTAGACTGAAAAAATAATAATTAGTCACTACTTTCTAAAAAAATCAATGCAGTACATTTTTTTTTACTGCTTGCCTTAATAAAATTTTTTAAGGACATAAAAAAATTACGTTTACAATTGGAATTTCAAAAACCGAATGTGAAAATGGGATGTCTCCTAGCACCAGTCATTAAAATTAAATAGTTACAAGGACGACTATTTCAAACAAGTTAGCGTTTCCGTTCTATTCGAAGTTGTTTAAAATGTACTTTTTATTGATTCCTGAGTATATTCTACATATATTTCAGGGTATACTTTAGACGCACTTCGATCGAGTTTACTTTTGCACCCTTATTTGCTTTAAAATTATTAAATAATTTGATTAAAAAAATTATTCAAGCTATATGATTTAATGCATTTATAGTAAACAGGCTTCCATCGCATATCCTTAGCCTTGATACCGCTATCATTAAATTAAAGGAATGAGCTTAGATAAATAATAATAGTAAATTTTTTCTCGTTTTAACTTTTAGAAACAACTAAATAATTGAGTAGGTTTCTTGGACCAATATCATTCTTATCCTCTTATGACGAAATACAGGAATAATTGGTATTCGCAGTTTCTGTAAAAAGTATGCTAGCCTTCTTGTTGTTTTTATTTTTTTCAAAATCGATATAAGTTTGAAAATTGCATACTTTTTCTTACATTTTTCAAATCAGATGATGATTTTAAAATTGATACAGTTTCGAAATCGTTTTACAAATTTTAATTTTTAGTATTTGGTGTTTAACAAAATAAGTCATTTTCTTAATAACAAATTGTGCGGTAATAATATCTTGGAAATTGTGCTAAAGTCCAAAAATAATTTTAAGAAAATTAAATTTTTTTAAAAGAGCAGCTTTTAAAAAATTAACGGTGTAATATATAAGTTTAAACGTCAAAGTAAAAATGTGGTTCGAATTTGTTCATTTAAAAAACAAAGCAAACAGTTGTGGATTTTTGAGTTGCCCAAATATTTATTTACTTTTCGCAAGTCAAGCAAGCAAGAAGTAATAAAATAAATAGATAAATAATTTGTATATTCAATCTTAGAGGAAAGGATGCACTTATTTATAATGACCAATCAGACGTTTCGCAGTGAGTAAATTTAACTTAGAAAATGTTCTTAAAATCTTACTAGCTAACTGACCTTAGTTCTGAGACTCCATAAAAGCAATTACTTGCAGCGAGTGTTAATTTAAAGAAAAACTTTAAGTACCAATAAAATTTTAACAAAAGTTTTTAGCATATTATTGGAAAAAATCTACGTGGTTGCAAAAAGAAAGAGTAAAAAATTTAATGAAGTAATTAGTTACATAGTTCTATAAATCACACGCAATCAGGTAATTGAAAATTTAATTTCACGATTAAAATCAATAATTTATCTTCATTTTTTGAAAAAATCAAATTTTCAGTAAATAGTAAGCTGTTTTGCATCGAATAATTTTAAACAGCAGAATGTTTTTAATTTCTTAACAAGATTTTATTCCTAGCTAGTTGAAAATAATTCTAAGTTTTCTTTTAATAAAAACGTGGCAATAATTTAAAAAGAAATTTTATTTCAAAGGAAAACCTAAATTAAAGTTTTAAAAAAATGATTAGTATATTAAGGAAAAAATAATATTAGTGGAAAAATAATATATGAGGTAAGGAATAAGATGTTTAAGAATATTGAAATTTAATTTAATAGTTGGTGAAATAGTTAATTTAATAGCTGTAAAATAGTTAATTAAGACGATATATTTGATGTTGAGAAATTTTAAGATGTTTAAGAATGTTTTCGTATGTCTACGTTTTCGTATTAATAATTATCATACATATATTGAAGAAATTGATAAACATATCATTTCAAATCAATGCATACATTTGCATGTAATTGAAAATGCATCAATTATTGAAAAAAAAAACTAAAAACTAAAATATAATACCAATCTGATGTATGATCACATTCTGTCAGAGGCATGCTTTTATAAAACACGACATGAGTTGAATAAAATGTTTTATTTTAATAAAATGTTTTATTCAGATTTCTTCACTAAATTACGATTAAATTTTTAGACGACTGAAATCGAAACATTGTATTTTATAATTAAAAAAAAATGGATTAGCAATCGGTTATTAGCTCAAAAAATATGAATGAAATTTTACGCTACGCTCGTGTAAGTCAAGTTCTTCGTAAGTTAATCACATTAAAATATTAATCGTCCAATTTAAATATTTTTTCATTTTCGCCAAATTATATTTTTGAAAGCAATTAATTTGAATTTTTTCGACTTCTACTCAATATAAACAGTTGAAAATTCAGATTTTTTAATAGAAAAATATGCAGATTAATAAAGAATATGAAATTCATACCTCATAATTCACATTTTTTTCATCCTGAATTAAATTAAATAATTAAAAATAATAAATAATAATTAAAAATTATTTCTTGCACAAAATTATCTTTGGGTAAATGGGTTTCATGAGTGGGTGCAGTTTTTTTTTGAATTGCTTAATTAGTTTTAAAAATATGACGAAAAACGCAAAAAGTTAAATTAACATTAAGGGGTTCAAACTTTGGATTGCTTTCCTTGCCAAACTATGAGGATCATAATTCTCAGATTGCGGCTATTCCCTACATTTTGAGGGTTAAGAATCCAAATATGTAAAAAAAAAATTCTTTTTTTTCCGAAAAAGTACGTTTTTGTGTTCGATTTCGTCACTTAATTAATAATTAGCACTAAATAATTATCATATTTGAGGTCCCCTCTAGGAACCATTAAGATTGACACTTAGTACATGAAAATCCGATCATTCGAACAAAAGTTATTTAGGGTGATATAATTTTTTTTGCTTTCTGCCCGTCATTATAAAACCAACAAAAACAATTACTGTTGACCAAGCCAAAAAGAGATCTACTGTTAGAATTTTGCAAGTTGAATGTTTCGAAATAACAATACTGATTGCATTGAAGAAACTTGTAATGAATGCTGTGTCTATCTTTCTCCTTGATGCAGATGTCAATTTCTTTGAAAAGACGAATGTATATTGTGACATTATTTTTAATGATATTGCCATTGTTCAGTCATTTTCAATTAAATGATTGGTTTGATACAAAAGTACACCATAGGTTACTAAAACACCAATGACACTTAGGATAAATCCATTATGAATCGTGAACATTCCCCAACCAGTAACAACAAAATTCGATGTTTTTATATTGTAAGCAAGTAACGAAAATGCTTCCATTGCTCTTTTATCCGGAGAAAGTTCAATGAATTTCTCAGAACATTCAACAATGACATCTGATAAGTTATCTCCACCCTCAGATACTTTAGAGCCACTGTATGTAAGAATCATAAAACAAACAAAAGCAATTACTGTTGACAAAGCCAAATAAAGATCTATTGTTAGAAATCTGTAAGTTGAATGTTCTGTAATAACAATGCTGATTGCATTGAAGAAACTAGTAATGAATGCTGTGTATAAGAAAAAGGCTAAGGAACGGAATGCCTTATCTGTCTCCTTGATGCAGATGTTAATTTCTTTAAAAAGACGGATATATCTTGTAACCATATCTGTAGAACAATCACCATTGGCCATCTCATATTTTAACTTTTCTCCATATAAATGTAGCATATTGTAGAGAGTAATATAAGAATTCTCGCAAAGTAATAAAGTAAGACAAATAGTTACATTACTTGTATTATAGCTAAAAATCACAGAAAACAACACAAGGCCAGAAAATTCCTTGTAAAACGCAACATCTTCACCAAGAGACTTTTTCACTATCTGTTTATAAGCATCCCATCTTTGATCATAGAAAAAAATAAGGTATAGTATTATCAATACGGTAGCTGAAAGCAGAAGAATAAGTAATCTTAATTTGATACTTTTGTTACCAACATAAATATATGGATGCAAAATTAATGTGAGATGGTACATTTTTTGGATGTTTCTTCTAATAGGTTGTTGGTTTATTATTAAAATCCACATGATTATATGGCCCCACGTGTTAAAAGCATAAAAAAGTATTATAGAAGACATGTTTGGCAATATACGATGTATATAACAAAGACTTAGAATGTAAAGAAATGTTTTAGTCCCTACTGTAGTTACACACCAGATTTTTTCAAAAGTAGTAAAAGTGCTATTTTTCTTTAATAGTGCTCGATAGATGAAAGGAAATCCAAGTGCAAATAGCATTCTGAATAACGTAGTGAAACTATTATTTTTGTTGTTCTTAAATTTTTTCTTAGAAGTGTTATATTGAGTATTTTGAACTTGTTTTGGCATTTTATCAATGGGAGAAATACTTTCTTCTACTTGCAGCCATTTTAAATTGAGTAACACCATTTTCATCAAATTAGGCTATGGAAGAGGTTCCTTATCTTGTAAAATTCATTGTATATTAGTTATTAAAGGTCGAAGCATAGAAATGTACCAAATAAAAACGATATGATCTTTAAGAGTAAAACATAGGACTTTAACAAGGCAGAAATATTTGCTTATTTAAAGTTGAAATATTATACTTCTAAACACTGAACTGTTACTTTAAAATCCTTTTTCCAATTAATATATCCATTCAATGATTCACTGAATGGTTGTTTAGTATGTTTCAAAGGGCTCATATATATAACTCTAGAAATGACAAGTGATTCTTTTAATGATTTCTATCACTATGACAGGTAACAATGTAAGATAATTATGTTTCATATTTTATGAAGTCAATCGATTATTCTTTTAAAAATATTTGCAGAATATTACAAAAATTAATCGCAATGACAAATTTTTTTTTTGAAATATGTCTGTCACTATGACAGTAACAGTGTTAGATAATAAGGTTACATATTTTATGAATTCAATCGATTATTCAATGAAAAGGATCAATTCAATTAACACGAAGGGATACAAATAAACAACAAACAATTAGTTTTTTTATCTTGGGAAAAATGCACTCACATAAAGAATTAATTTTATTAATGTCAATAAATGAGCGTTTTAAAAGTAGTGTAACCTTTGTTTTACCACATACTAAGAGTTATTTATTTGACGTCTTTTTACAAGTAATGAGATAATGGGATTTTTTCTTTACTTTTTTGGAAACTCATGTTCGAAATTTTAAGAAAGTATGCTTTTGCATGCATTGTACGGTTTTTATTGCTTCAAAGGTATTCATGCTCGATTATTTATCAGATGAGAGTGCATGGGGTAAACCTAACTGATGAAAACTCGATTTCAAGAAAAAAAAATCAATTACTGAAAACAACAATTTTTAAAAAAAAAAATCAAATTTTAACAGCATTAGGAAAAAGGAGGGTCAAAACTAATAGAATGTAGTAAAACTTAACATGTTTCTATCTTGGTAATTCTGGCCGAAGTGCATTGGTAATGATATTGGTAATATCAGCAATAAAATATGGTTTTATAATATGCGATAAAATTTGGCAATTTTTACATGATACCTTACAGCATGGCATATAAACCATTAATTCTGTAAAATTTACTTTTCAGTTTTATATTTTTTACTAAATATGTGGTTATAAAAATAAAAATTTTGAATACCTGAATTTCTGGTAAACCGTTGCCATATTAATGGAAAAAAATTGCCAAATTTCCTCATAAAATTTCCATAATCCAAATTTCCATGCATTAAAAGATCAAAAATTTAAACTTAATTGAAAAATCAATAATCAGTATAAAGAAACTTATTCAACTTAAATTTAAACAACCATTCTTGTTTTTAAATTCTATTCACACTTTTGCATATTTATTTAAAAGATGGCCAAAAATTCACACCTCTTTTTTCTATAATATGTAAATAATGAAAAGAAAAACTGTTAAGTGCCAGCTGAGAGTTCAGGGTTATTAAAATTGGAGTGCTAAACAAAGGATTTCCATTGCTGAGTGACTATTTCAGAATTGTGTTATTTCCCGGTCATGTTAATTTCTAATTTAGTGAGAAATGAAACAGCTGGACCACCTAGATCAAATTTAAACAATTCAGCGATTTTAAACTGTTGAATTTCTGTCTTTAAAAATTTTGATTGTGTTCAGTAAACAATTTTAATAATCAACAAACACAATTATAATTATTTCAACACCTCATTTTTAAAAATATTTATTTATTATGCCAACACTGTAAAATTTCCGGATCAAGTTACGGTAAAAAGTTCCGTCACTCAGGGTCCCGGTACTTTTTTCCGTAAAATCCATTTTACCGCAACATGTTACGGAACAAAAAATCTGATATACCGTAAATTTTACAGTAATTCTTAGTTAATTGAAATATTTCAGTGATTTTGCGGTAATTGTTATTTAATTAGAGTGATTCAGTGATTTACGGTAAATGTTATTTAATTAGAGTGATTCAGGGATTTTACGGTAATTGTTACTGTATAAATTACGGTATATTATTTTACGGTAAAAATTAATTTAACGGTGAAACTGAATTTTACAGAAAAATGGATTTTGCGGAAAAATGGATTTTACTGTAAAATGGATTTCATGGATGATGCACCCAAGGCTTATACCATAAATTGATCCAGAAGTTTTTACAGTTTAAACATTCTAAAAGTTACTCAATATCTTCAAACAGTATTTTGATCATTATAGACACTTAATCTTTTAAAGCACCTGTTTGATACATCAATACACCGTAAGTCACCAAAAGACCTCCAATGTTTAGAATAAATCCTTTATGAATGGTGAACATTCCCCAACCAGTAACAACAAAATTTGATGTTTTTATATGGTGTACAAGTAACGAAAATGTCTCCATTGCTTTTAGGTCTGAAGAAGATTTTGCAAATTTCTCAGAACACTCAAGGATGATATCTGACAAGTTATCACCACCTTCAGACACTTTAGAACCACTTATGGTAAGGATCATGAAACCAATAACAGCCATGACTGTAGACCAAGCTATGAAAGTACTTACTGTTAGAGTTCTGTAACTTGAATTATTTGAAACAACGACACTGACAGTATTGAAAAAACTAGTGATCACTGCTGCATATAAGAAAAATGCTACGGAACTCAAAGCCTTGTCAGTTTTCTTGACACAGCTGTTAATCTCTCTAAAAAGTCGCAAATATCTCGTTACCAATTCTCGAGAACAATCACCATTAATTATCTCATATTTTAACTTTTCCCCGTATAAATGTGACAATTTATAGAGTGTAAAAAAGGAATTTTCACAGAGTAGTAATATAAGAAAAACATTTATATCACTTATGTTATAGCTGAAAATGACTGAAAACAATACGAGACCAGTAAATTCTTGATGATAGGCAACTTCTCTACCTAAGGAATTTTCCACAATTTCTTTATAAACTTCCCACTCTTGACTGAAGAAAAAAAGATAGTGTATGGCTATCATTATGGCAACCAAAATAAAAACAATAAATAATTTTAATCTGATATTTTGGTGTCCAACGTAAATATGAGGTTCTAAAGACAGTGTAATAAGATACATTTTTCTAATGGTTCCTGTAATAGCGTACTTATTAATGATTAAAATCCACATGGTTATGTATCCACAAATATTAAAAGCATTAAACGTTATAATAGATGACATATTTGGAAGTATACGATGAACATAGCAAAGACTGAGAATGAAGAGAAATGTCTTAGCAATAACTGCAAATAAGCACCAAATTTTTTCCACAGTGGTAAAGGAATTATTTTTGATTAGCAATGACCGGTTAGTAATAGGAAATCCAACTGCAAATAGCGTAATAAATAGTATACTGAAGCCATTGTTCTTAATTAGGTTTATTTTTTTCTTCGAAGTGTTGTGCTCATAATTTTGAATCCGTTTTGTCATATCTTCAGCGTAAGAAATATTTTTTCCGACTTCAATCCATTTTAAATTAAACTTAGCCATTCCTTAAACTCATTAGAATATTATGCATGTTATTTTTATGTTTTAATTAAGAACATTTCTGTTTATCATTGAAAATTATCAGAAGTTAAGACTTTGAATATTCAATGATCAAAAAGTTTTAAGTCAGAAATATCAAGATTACAAAATTTATGAGTCTTGCCAAAATTAAAATAGGAAGACTATCAAAGTTAAAGACAGTAGATTCCAAAGAAAAAAACGTTTCTTTTCAAAACAATAAACATCATTGATGTTTTAAGACAAATATTCTAGAAACGATCATTTAGTACTTTTTGGCAAGTTCTGACACGAAATAACAAACAATTTTGTTGAAGAATTGTATAGTCACTATGACAGCAAATGTGTAATATATTTTGGCAGCAAAATCTATGGATTTATTCAATAAGTGTTAAGAAACAGATCAATTAATATCAATTTAAGTTATAAAACACGCAATTAATTCTTACTTTATGAAAAAGATAGCACTCTGTCCAACATATAAAGAAGTAATTTTTTCAAGATCAATATATTCATTTTCAAGAGAAAAGACATTCTAGAAAAAAAGAAATATTGCAAAGGAGAAAAAAGAAATATTGTAAGAAGCATGAGCAAAACAAAAGTTTTGACCGAAGCCCTAAAGTATAAAGTGCTGTATTCCAAATAGTGCAATTCTCTATTTATGTAGGCGATCGAAATTTATTAGGCTTTAAATTAAAGCCTTTAGAACCCTTAAGTTCTATAGTTACGCAATTTTTTTTACATGGAGGAAAAAATTCTGGTAAAATTACCGTACTGTATAGTAACGACGTATAAAACGTTATTCCAGTATTAGAAGCCAAAATATACGGTATTTAAACCATTCCTTTGGTAGTTTTTCCGTTTATATGGTAACTGGTTAGCGGAAATTCTGGTAGTTAAAAATATAGTTCTTATTACCTCACATTTATTAAAAAATATTTTATTTTATAGAATTTTTATTTTATTTTATAAATTTATTTTATAGAATAAATGATTTTCATGTCATACTCTGAGTTATCATATTAAAATTACTAAATTTTACTATATTTACCAAATTTTATCAAATATTATAAAAGCATATATTATTGTTAATTTTACCAAAATAATTATTAAAGAAATTCGGTAAAAGGTACCGAGCTGTTTTGTGTACCCGAACAGCCAGAGAAACGGTAAATTTTGCCATATTCTGGTAGTTTTGACCACACTTTTTTCGCCGTGTTGCTGTTTTAGGTTATACCAGTCGTGTTGAAATTGTGAACTTCGATTTTTTTTTTGAGAAACTATTTACTTGATTTTCAAAAATGTTTTTTTTTTAAATTCTCCTATGCTGCTTAAACACTATAAGATAATTTTTTAAACTTTTGACACAACAACAACGTCAGCGCATGACTTCGTACTCATGTACCACAGTTGGCATCTTTTGGTGAATTGGTCGACATCTGAGAGACTGTCAAATCATAATTAATGGGGACAAAAAATAAGAGCAGCCAGGATTCCAAGGGTTTAACTGGCTCTTCACGCTTGACTAATGTATCTTTATCTTTTTAATTTCTTAAATTTTTTAAATATATATATATTTTTTTTACGGAGAATGGCTTTTTAGGGCCAACCTCGCTTGGCTTTAAACTCGTTAATTTCAGTAAATGTGCCCTTAAAAGGCTAAGACATTTTGGCATTATGCTACAGCATGGCATTTTTGGCATTATACTACAACAACTGTATCGATTTGAATCAGAACACCTTTTTGTCACATTAATTATTTCCATTTAGGGTAGCCGAATACTATCGGAGACAAAATTTTGGAAATTTTTTATTTAGATTCATGTATGTATTATACAC
Source organism: Parasteatoda tepidariorum (assembly GCF_982258835.1). Classification (NCBI taxonomy): domain Eukaryota; kingdom Metazoa; phylum Arthropoda; class Arachnida; order Araneae; family Theridiidae; genus Parasteatoda; species Parasteatoda tepidariorum. Next base: position 12,126,441 of record NC_141766.1, on the reverse strand, counting down.
TAAAACACGGTGTAAAACGAATAAACATTATGGGAGAAAAATATTTGTCGAAAAAGACCAAAAATTAAATAACTTTGTTAAAATTTATTATTCTTTCATAATTCTTATTTTATAATACTCATAAAAATTAAACATAGGTAGCAGACTCAGCATTCGACGTAATATTAATATTTAGTTATTTTATTTCGATTATAGAAACTTGTTTAACAAAAAATGCCAAAAATTACTATTAATCATTCTTATTTTAGCTGTGAAATACAGAATCATGGTTTAATCCAGCAGTCCGTAGGCATATGTATAGAAAATATACATGCAAAATTTCAAGTAAATTTAACTAAAATATTTTAAGTTATAGAATGAAGGAAAACATTCGAAAAATTAGTTTGAGAAAAATGTATAAATTTAATCAGTAATATAGATGATGACGTAGAAACAAACCTTAAAGTGCTTTTCCAAGAGTAAGGTCAATACTTTTATATATATATTATGTATTTGATCCCACAGTAAGGTCAGAGAAGGAAAGAAAATCTGTGCCTTGCCCGGGACCCGAACCTTAACCTATCTGATGCATAGCCAATTCCCTGACCCCTACACAGACAGGTATAAGGTGAGTTAAAAATATAAAGGAAGCATGAAAAAAAAGATTAATGAAAAAGAGAAGAAAAATTATTAAAATATTTCTTAAAAACATAAAGTAAATAAACAAAATAAAATATACAATTTCAATTTCTTTTAAAAACATTTTTGTTTTATATATATATATATATATATATCGTGTGGGCTGAAGAAAACATTATATCTTTTTTTTCCGGTTTTTTAACTAACATTTCACTTTGTTTTTTTTTTTTTTTTTTTTTTTTTTAATAAAATGTTGTTTGTTAATTTTTTACTTATTATTTCCCACCCCCTTTTTTTCATATGTCTATAATTTTTCTTTGTTTTATTCTTCATTTTGAACTTATATATATATATATATATATATATATATATATATATATATATATATATATATATATATATATATATATATATATATATATATATATATATATATAAAAAAAGGGGGTGGGAAATAATAAGTAAAAAATTAACAAACAACATTTTATTTAAAAAAAAAAAAAAAAAAAAAAAAAAAAAAAGTGAAATGTTAGTTAAAAAACCGGAAAAAAAAGATATAATCTTTTCTTCAGCCCACACGATTATATCCGCAAAACAGAGTGCTTTCTGATATTGTATCAATAAAGCCAAAGCAAAATATATTAATACAATAGTGTGAGGAGCACTCAAAAAATTTTTTATAAAATAACTACATAAAAATAGATCATAAAAAGTAAAAATAACATGTAGAAACAGATCATAAAATAAAATAAAAAGTAAAAACATTAAAAAGGGGGGACTATAAAGCGAGTAGCAAAATCATAACAACTTACTTGGACGGATATTTTTCAAGAATGATTTAAAAATGTTTTCGCAGAAAGATTGCCAGATTACAAAATATGAAAACAAAAGATGAAAACAAAAGCGCAAATAGAGTGTAACAAGAGGGTTTTAAAGTGTCGTTCTTACTGCACTGCTGAAGTAATTTGTTATTTTGAGTTTTGATTTGTTAGTTACCAAGGATGGGCCCGAAATGGATGTGCGCAAGGTAATATTATACTGGATAATTTTAAAAATTGATCATAAATAGTTTTAGAAGATAGATGTTTATTTAAGAAAAAATATAAAATAGAAAAGAGAAACATAAATTGCCTGCTCTGCAAATAATTTTAGCCGCGGATTTGCACGATATGGATTAGCACATAGAAAAATTATTTAAATTATCAAAGAAAAAATTTTAATAGATAATTTTTAACACGGATTTGCCCGAAATGGATTTGCACATGGAAAAATTAACAAAGAAAAAATTTTTTTCAGCAGATAATTTTAACCACGGATTTGCTCGAAATGGATTTGCACATGGAAAATTGTATAAATTAATAAAGAAATTTTTAGCAAACAATTTATCCACGGATTTGCCCGAAATGGATTTGCACATGGAAAAACTGTATAGATTAACAAGGGAAATTATTTAGCAAAGGAATTTTTAGTAAATAATTCTAACCACGGATTTGCCCGAAATGGATTTGCACATGGAAAGATTAATAAAGAAAAAATTTTAGTACATAATTTTAGCCACGGATTTGCCCGAAATGGATTTGCACATGGAAAAATTACATAAATTAACAAAGAAATTATTAAGTAAATAATTTTGGCAATGAATTTTGGCCAGAAATGGATTTGCACATGGGAAAATCATAAAAATTAACAAAAAAAATGTTTAGAAAATATATCCACCAAAATATACGATTAATTCAATGATTTTATATAAAATTTTATTACATTAGTTGGGTATCCATTGTTTTTTATCAGATTTTGAAAGAGTTTATCGATTTGTATTTTGGATAAATAAATATTACTACATATTCTTTTAATTCTGTTCATTTCATTAAAAGTGGTATTTAAATAGATGCTCCTAGAAACATTAGAATTCCAAGTAACTAGTTTATTAATATTAAAATTAAAATATGATATATATATATATATATATATATATATATATATATATATATATATATATATATATATATATATATATATATATATATATATATATATATATATATATATATATATATATATATATATATATATATATATATATATATATATATATATATACATATATATATATATATATCATGATATTTCGGTCAAAATTAGCTTAAAAAAGATAATCGAGTACCTTAAGAGGTTCTCAAAAATTAAATTACAAAAAGAAACGGGAAATTAAATACTGGTATTTCTTTACTTTCGAATGAATAATTTTTTGAAATAAATAAATATAAATATCGAAATAAATACAACTAAATGCATATTTCTTTTAATGGAATAAAGATTTAATTTGTAAAAGTGTTTTTTTCGTAGTGTTTTAGCAAATAATATTAAAGCAAAGTAACAGACTCTTACAAATATTCAGAATTTTCATTAAATTCAACTCACAATGGAAAAAAATAATAATAAAATTGATGCCTAAGTAATTTAGAAGAGTTTTCTGGCATTATATACCGTTAACAAAATCTCTTTCATTAAATAATATATAATTTTAAGAAAATATAAGAAAAATGTAATAAATATAAGAAATGTATAGAAATATAAGAAAATCCGTGCCTTGCCCGGGATTCAAACCTTAACCTTTGCTGATGCATTGCCAATTCCCTGACCCCTACGCAGACAGATCGTCATATAAGCTAAGTTAAAAATATAGAGAAAGCATGGAAAAAAAAGATTGATGAAAAAGAAAAGAAAAATTATTAAAATATTTTTTAAAAAAATAAAATTAATAAGTAAAATAAAATATGCCATTTTAATAATTTTTTAAAAAATATTTTTTCACAAAAATATTTTTGTAATAATTTTTCTTCTTCTCTTTTCATTAACGTTTCTTTTTCTCCATGTTTTCTCTATGTTTTTAACTTATTTTATGAGTTCTATATACTTGCAGCTTATGCTTAGTAAATGAAGCGTATTAATTTTCTTAATTTTCTTCTTCTTTCTTTTTTCTTTTTATCGTTTTTGTCTATATATATATTACATAATGATATTTCGGTCTAAATTAGCTTAAAAAAGATAATCGAGTACCTTAAGAGGTTCTGAAAAATTAAATTACAAAAAGAAAAGGGAAATTAAGCACTGGTATTTCTTTACTTTCGAATGAATAATTTTTTGGAATAAATAAGTATAAATACCGAAATAAATACAACTAAAAGCAGATTTCTTTTAATGGAATAAAGATTTAATTTGTACAATTGTTTTCATAGTGTTTTAGCAAATAGTATTAAAGCAAAGTAACAGACTCTTAGATAATATTTAGAATTTTCATTAAACTTAACTCACATTGGTAAAAAATAATAAAATTGTTGCTTAAATAATTTAGAAGAGTTTTCCGTCATTATGTAACGTTAACAATTTTTTTTATAAAATAATATATAATTATAAATACATTTAAAAAATAAAACTGACTAATGAACAGTAACCTTGATGAATATTCCCAGCTTTGAAATATTCTAAAAGGTTGCTCAATACAGTGAGGGATTTTTAAGCGACGTAGATGACTTTTGTAATTTATTTTTTAAAATTTTTAGTTGAAATTATGTTAAGCTTATAATATTAATAAAAATTTTAAATGCAGTAAAGAATCTAATAATTTTTCAATGTATCCATTTGATACATAAGAACTCCATAAGTAATTAAAAGCCCAGCTATATTAAGAATAAATCCCTTTTGAATTGAAAACATTCCCCAAGCTGTTACTTCCGTTCTCGATTGCTGAACATTTTGAAGTAGCAGTCTATATGCTCCTAAAGTTTTTATTTCTGGAGAAAATTTGATAACTTCTCCAGAACATTCTAGCATTATGTCAGATATATCCTTACCTCCATCCAAAACTTTATCACCACTGATTGTGAGATTAATAAAACAGGCAATAGATATTACTGTTGTCCAAGCAAGGAAAAACTGTGTCGTCCAATTGTGGTAAGTATCGCTGTGAACTACTATACTAACTGTAGTAAAAAAGCTGCTCATTATACCACCATACAAGAAAAACACAACTGAGCCAAATGCATTATTTACATCTTTGATGCAGGAATTAATATCTTTAAAGATATCACAATATTTTACAATCATATCTATAGAGTAGTTACCAAACCTTAAATCTTTTTTAAACTTTTTGCAAAACAAATTTAGCAAGGTGTAAAGACAATGGAATGCATTTTCGCAAACTAAGACCATCAGAAGACATGTTAAACCGCTCATTATATAACTATATATCAACGAAATTATGATGAAATAAGTAAACTCTTTTAAAAATACAACATTGCCTCCAAGAGATTTTTCAACCACTTTCTGGTAATTATCGTATTCTTCATTAAAGCAAAATATGCATAATGTTATTAAAGTACAAGGAGTCGTTATGAAGATAAGAAATATTTTAAAGGTTACATCTTTTTTTCCAACAAACTGGCTTGGATTCAAAGTCAAAGTCACGTGAATAAGTTTCCAAATAGTTTCAGAAATCTGTCGCCGTTTTAAAAGTATTATCCACGTGATTATATAGCCGCATGCTGAAAATGCACCAAATGCAATTGCAATTGAAGTGCTAGGAAAAATACGGTAAACATAGGTTACGCAAATAATGATAAATACTGTCTTAATAATTGTGGCAGATGTGCACCAAATTTTACAAACTGTTTTTAAAGTTGCTCTGTGGTTTTTAGATAAAGGGTTAGAGGTTAAAGGAAATCCCAGAACAACAAGACATTTAAATATAAAATGGAACATGTTTTTACTTTTCTGGTGTTTCTTTTTGTTGATAAAAACACATCGGTAATTCTGTTTATGAACTGGCTTTTTTAAAATATCCGATTTGATAACATTAGTTTCAAACCCTAACAATTTTTTAACGCCGACAGCCATTGTATAAACAGATTTTAATTCCTCAAATGTAAACCGTTTGGGCATTAACTAATTTTACTTGAGATCATATAAAATGTAAATTTAATTTACACATTTTTCATCACAGAAATGTAGTAATATGTTGCTTTCTTAGGAACATAATTATATATTTAGTATATATATAATTTGTTTGCTTTACATTTAAAGGCATATGTATTGTATATTCAACTAGTTTGAATTATATCGACAAATAAATAGTAACTTTCTTACACATGTTTTAGTAATGCTTAAGAATCGAATCTTTTATCGAAGTTGTGATGATTTTCCCTAATTTCTTCGTAACTTCCTAATTTTTCTTTATTTCTTCTTAATTTCTCTTCTTTTAAACAGTAATTTTGAGGGTTTTGAAAAGATTTTTTTATCAAAAATTAATTTCTGTGAAGTTTCTATTTACCTTTCTCTAATCGCTTGATGCAGTAGTCATGTGTCGATATTTAGTTAGCAAATAAATGATTATTTCTTCACACACGCTTTAGTAGAGCCAAAGTTATGTTCGCCTTTTATCTAAGTTGTGATGATTCTTTCGTGATCTGACCAAAAATGTCTTCTTTAAAGCAGTAATTTTTATCAATAATCAGTTTGTCACAAGTTTTCATTTACCTATCCCCAATTGCGTGATACAGTTGTCATATCGGTGCTTGGTTATTAATGCGTATTTACTGCTCTTCAAAATGTTTTCTCCGCTATAATTATCGCACTTGCCTTAAAAAATAAGTAAGATAATATTTTACTTCAATTAATTGTTTAAAGTTTCAGTTTCATAAAATTATTTTTTATCTCTACGTGATCTCTCTACTGTGGTGACATATTCAAATAATCTTTCAAAATTCATATTTCGTTTAAATAATTCCTCGTTCTAAGGCATGGTGAATGTATATTTAACTTTGTATATTTCATTTGCATAGCATATTTGGTTTTCTTTCAGAAACATTAAAACATTTTTTTCTTCACGAAATAGGATACAGTTTCCTATCAGCGTTAAGAAACTATTGTTTTTCTAGAAACAGAATGTTTCTTTCACATATAAGAAATTGTACTTGTTTTCAGAAACAGGAGACCAGTTTCTTTCAGAAGTAAAAAATAATAGTTTTTTCTTTCAGAAACAATACTTAATTTTGCTACAGAAGTTAAAAAATTATCGTTTCTTCAAAAACCAGAGATGATTTTCATTGAGAAGTAAGTAAGTATTGTTTTTCAGGAATAAGGGTTTTCTCTCAGAAATTAGAAAGCAGTCTTTTTTTTTCAGAAAAAAATGGACTTCTGTCAGAAAGTAGAAAGCATTATTTTTTTTTCAAAACAGGATGTTAGAATTAAGAAAGATTTTTTTTCAGGCATAAGAAATTATTTCTTTTCAGAAGTAAGAAAAGATATTTTTTTAAATGAAAGATATAGTTTATTTTCAGAAGTAAAAAATTAATCTTCTTTCATAAACAGATGTTTTTTTAGAAGTAAATTTTGTTTTTAAAAATCAGAGATGGTTTTATTATAGAAGTAAGAAACCATTAATTTTTCAGAAAAAATAAGTAGGGTTTCTCACAAAAGTTAGAAAGCATTGTTGCTTTTCATAAAAACAAGAGATGATTTTTTTTTCAGACGAAAAAAGTCTTTTTTTTTTCAAAAGCAACAATTTGTTGCACAAACAAAATATTACTTTCTTCTGGAAATGAGAAATTGTTTTAAATTATGAAGCAAGAAATTTTTCAAGAAGCTTTAGTAATGTGGAGGATATTCACTTTTTTTGCATTAAGTATAAAATGTACTTTTTTTTAAAATTATTGCGAATTCTATGAAAAACAACACTTTCTTAAAATTTTGAGTAAGATTAATAAATTTATTTCAAGTTGCTTAATTTTAGCCACTTTATTAATTTATATAATCACTTGGAATACAAGTAGACGTAAACATATGACAATCCTGTTATAATTTAAGAATTTCGTCAAACAGCTTAGCTATTACACGGGTCGAAATTTTTCTGAAAAATGGTTGAATATTAGAGCTGAGAGGGCTAATCTGTCAATTTTATGACCTGAACAAATACGAACAACAGCGTCAAACAACAGCGCGAGCAACAGCGTCGACGCCACACTATTTCTTACATTCCTTCAACACATTCATTTCGCAGAACATAACTCAACCACAACTAAACTCTACTATCCATTACTTAATGAAAAGCCTTACGTAGCTAAGTCAAATGTCCAGTTAAATGTCATTTTTACAGATATGAAAACATGCTAGTTGTAAATGGTTACATAACTGTATAGTTTCATATTCATGTTTTTTTAACCATAACAGTTGTAAACGTTTTCAAAACCGTAAAGATAAAAACAAAGTTCCTAACCGCATACTTAATGGCTAATTGAATGGACAGACTGTTGCCGGTTATTTTACCTTAAATTTAGAATGAGAATACTAAAAATGTACACATCACATGAGCTTTCTTTATCTTGTTATCAGTATATAATAAAACTATTTTAATCATTATTAATACTATTGCGCTTTGCGATTCTAAAACCCTTTACTAGTTAAAGAAGTAAAAATAATGGTATGGTGAAAATATGAAATAATGTTGAAAAAAAACTGCTGTTTTGGATTATTCGAAAATTTCTAAGGAATTGTGACAAAAGCTGTCTTTATAAATAATTTATTATGGTGAAAAATATTCATTTTAAATTGATAAATGCATGAGTTAAATACAGTTTTCTTCACAAAACGTAATAAATCTAATTCACGAAAAAATCAATTGGTAACAGCTTGAAACTTTCAAAGTTGCACAAAAGAGAAGAAAAAGCAATTGATTTGCATAATTATCAATAATTAAATATGTTAGATAAATTCTGAAGCTTTAATAGGCTTTTGTATATTGCCATTATTAGTTAAAGTGTGCATTAATTTTATTTTTAGGGTGAAATAATGTTATTGGTTTTTAAATAAGAGTAAGTGCATCAATTATATGAAAAAAACATTTTTCTGCCAATGTATTCATCAATAAAGTAATTTTTCAGAATTAGTTAATTATTTAAGCACTTTCTACTTAGTGTATAATTTAGAAATATTTGTATGATGGAATTGTGTTGTATTTTTTAAGTAATGAGTACTATTATCATTCTTTGCCGATAAATTTAAACTCATAGAAACTGTCTCTAGCTATTATTTACACATGTTGTGTAGTTTGTAGCTCATTGCAGCTCATAAAAAAGAATTATTGAATTTTTTTTACTCTTTTCGGAATATTATATGAATAATAAGCTATGCGTTCCCTGAAAATATTCATTTTTATTTTGCAATATATTTTTTAATTTTCTGTAAAAAAAATTGGAAGAGTGCAAAAACGGTTTTAGTAAATTAGAAGAAAATTAACTTCGCACACTGTAAAAATTAGATACTCAAATATAACGAAACTTTCTTGGTTTTGACAAAATCGTTTCCTCAGAGTAAAGAATTCGCCAAAGTGACGAAATAACTATCGTCATTTCTTCGAGGAAGCGAAATGTGAGAAAATCAAAAAGAAAAAAAAATTCGTCATTCTAATTTTTTTCAAAAATAAATAAGTAAATAAATAAATGAATAAATAAATAAATAAAATAAAATAAATACCTCGTCTGTCTAATGTACTAAATTTTCTAATGATCACTTTAACGTGGACACTATGTAGAGGAATTAATGCTACCCCAACAACACAAAAGCAGATAGAACAGATGGATAAATTCCATCCATGCCCAAACCGGATTCGATCCCAGGATTTTCCTGCTACGAGAAAATCTCCTTGACCACCATACATGCCGGCAGGCTTGTTTTGTCACTTTATTTTCAATCGCCTACTCTTTATTCTAGTTATCAATTTCCACAATGCACCGCGACGAGGTTCTGAGTTGCGGAAACATTTCTGTCATATATCAGAGAGTTCGCGCTTTGTTACAAATCACGTGATTTCGTGAAGAAATTATTATCAAAATTAACGTAATGCACCTCAAGGATTGCGGAATCGTCGAAAGTGAGAGTTGTATTTCTGAGAGCGTAACCTTTAGAAAAATAGAGATGTTGTTTCTAAACATTAATAATAGAGTATTCAAATACGTGATAATAAATGATAACTAATGACATTGCAATCAATGACATAATAAATTACATTGCAATCGTCAAGATTAAAAAATGTTTTATAAAATGTCTAATAAAATAATGTAGATACGGCAAAGACTACAATTTGTGGATATAATTGATTTGATATGAATATTGATACGCAGAGCTACTTTGCAGAATGTCTGAAATATTTGTGCTATATTTCTAAGTGTATACCAGTGTAGCCTTAAAAAAAGCATCATTTAAAGAATGCCAGGCAAGATTACTCAAAGTAAATTGTATACCGAGAAATGAGATAAATTTGCGTTTTTATCACATTTATCAAAAAACGAGGTTAATATTAAATACCGGTTATTGCTAATAATTAACCACATTATCTGGAAAAATAACCAGGTAGGAATACATGGATGATTGCTTGGTATACACTTATCCGTTATTTCTTACCCTGATGTTTCTATTAAAATTAACATTTTTAGTTTGCTCAAATTTTTTTGAGATTAATGACAATTGTTCGGTTTATACTTGCCCGATATTATATACAATGATACTTTTTTAATAATCTATTCTACTAGGATATCATTTGTATTTAAAAAAATGTTATATTACTTACAAAACAGCTGAATATAACAGATATGTTGGAGGCCCTCTAAACCACTATGAACACAAGAAAATGTCGACACTATATACATTTTTGACTTTTATGGTAACATCATCTTCACCCAACCATAATCGAGCACTTAGCCCCATATTTACTGGTTTTATCTTTTAACGGCCATGGTAGGAATGCTGATCCCGGTCAGACGACGTGGACAACGCCTGAGTCGTTACCCCTCTCTCAAAACCCACAATCAAAGAGAGGACGCTCAGCGAGATAAAAGTGCACCTTACTGTGCATACACGCCGGTTGCTTTGCCAGAATCGAACGTACTATCCCCAGTTCTTCAACCAGCGGTGCGACTGAACTGACTGCGCCACCGGAGCACTTTTTTGTGGTTGCATTATTTAGAAATGAGTTTTTATTTTGGAAATAGCTTAATGCGTCTTTAAGAATAAGGACAATGCGTAATTGAGAAATAGACATGGCTCAAAATATGTATTTTTGAAAACTGACATTGCTCAAGATGCTTATTAAAGAAAATGAATATAGCTCAAAAAACGTATTTAGGAAAATGGACTGAGCATTTGATAACATTTTTTAAACTACTCGCATGATTATTGTCGTTTTATCGTAAGAATTAATTATCATCAAGCCAAATAAATTCGTTATGTAATGCCATCTATTTGCTTAAATCACTTATTACACTTTTGAAGTACACTGTAAACAATTACGGACCAAATTACTATTAAATGTACTGGCACTCAGGGTACCGATACTTTTTACCGTAAAATCCTTTTTATCGGAAAGATGCTGCGGAACAAAAAAAAAACTGATATACCGTAATTTTTACAGCAATAAGTACCGTAAAATCGCTGAATCACTCAAATTAAATAAATATTACAGAAACAATTACGGTAAAATTCATTTTACGGATGATGCACCCAAAGTGTCGGTACTTTTAACCGTAATTTGATCTGGCGTTTTTACAGTGTTGTCAATGCTACTATATGTGCTGTCCAATGTACAAGATCATGTTGTGCTTTGAAACTTACTTGAAAAACTGTTTTAAAGGTGAAAGACATTCACAAAAAATTATATTGATAGTATATATATTTTGTTTCTAAATTATTTGAATGCATAAATAAATAAATGTATAAAAATACGTAAAATAAATTAAAGTTGGTCCAAGATACAGCATTTTCGTCTAATCTTGTAAAATTCATTGAATAATATCAAGATAAGCAATTTTTTTTCTAAACATTTTAATAACACATCTTTAACAGAAATACATCACATCATTTTACATACAATTCGACATTAATAATTTATTATTATTCTGTCTTCCAAGTTAAACAATTTTTTTTCCAAATTGAGTAAAGTGAGATACAACTGTTCACACATTTTATACAATACTTTTTACTTTGTATTTAATTATTTCTATCAGAGCACTGTTAATTGTTTTAACGGAAAATAATATTATAAACATTTAACATTTATAAACGAATATTACATTAATAAACATATTATAAATTTAACATTTATAAACGAATATTACATTAATAAAAATATTATAAATTTAACATTTATAAACGAATATTACATTAATAAACATATTATAAATTTAACATTTATAAACAAATATTACATTAATAAATATATTATAAACATATTATAAATTTAACATTTATAAACATGTTATTAACAAATAAGATTCAAATAACGATTCAAATTTTTCTGAATTACATTAAATTTTTTGTAAACAAATTTATAAACTATTTGCCTTAATTTCTCAAAAATTATTTTTGTGGGGAAAAAAAACTTCATATTTTTCACTATTTTAAAGGTAGTGCTAAATTCTTTTATCTGCTGCACGTATGCAAACTATAACATTTTTAAATAGCAGAAATTTATTAGAAAATTTTTAAAAAATTTCAGGTGTTATGTGAAGCAGTAATTAGTTTTAAAAGAAACTATAAAATTTAGTAAATGCTTTAAACGAAGTAATAATACTAAAAAGTTATTGGTTTTGAAATAAAATATGTTCACGCCTATAAGAGTGAGAAATAATGAGGAATTTATCAGAGAATTATTAACGAAATAAAAATAAATCAACATTTCAAAAGAAAAAAAGTTTTTAAATCATTTTCATTTCTCCATTATTCGTTTAAAGAGAGGAGTGTCTTTTCATGCTTGTGTTCCCCCAGAAATTGCAATTTCATTCTTCGGTTATCACTGTTACGTCTCTTTCTCATTTCCCCCCCCTATACTATACCAACCTTTAAAAGCACAATCTAAAAGAAAAAAAGAGCAAACAGTGAAAAATATTCTTTAACTTTTGTTCTCTTAAAAACCCGGTTGATTTTTTTCCGACATGAAATGTTTTAATGAATTACTAATTAATATTATTTTATTTTATCATATATTTGAAAATTCCCGTTTTATCACAAATCACGTGATTTCGTGACGATGTAGTTTTCAGAATTGACGAAATACTGCTCAAGGATTGCTGAATCGTCAAAAGTGAGAGTTTTATTTCTGAGAGTTTTATTGGAGTAAAATAGATATTCTTTGATAAAAATTATAAATTCAAATTAAAAGCAACAATAAGAGATAATTTCATGCAACATAGTTTTTTAGTGCAGTTCGTTTCAATCGTTTTTCATAATATTTAGTGTACATAAGACGTTTATCAACCGGAGATTAAATTTTTCACAAATCAATTTACTTTCTTGTACATTTATTGAAACAATTCGAGCATGAACTCCTTTAAGTAGGTACTAAAAAGAGTGTTGAGAACAACATTTTTATACTGTTTCAAAAATTTCTATACAAATGTATAGTAATTATATATAGAAGTGCGTCAAATACTATTATGAAAAGTAGTTAGAATGAAGCTGTTACATTTAACTTGTCCATGTCACTTTTTATTCAAATCCTAATTTCCAAAAAAAATACCTGTATTACTGGAAAATTTTTAGGAAATAAGATTCCATAAATTTTTCTAGCAACCTCACGGCATCAAACTTAGTAAACCTACTATGTTTACAATGTTTAATTCAATAACAATATTACACTCTAAAAAAATCCCTGAAAATATTACGGAAATGTACTGGCACCCAGGGTGCATCATCCGTAAAATCCATTTTTATCGCAAAATTTTATACCGTAATTTTTATGGTATTATTTATTTAATAACGGTGTTTCAACGATTTTACAGTAAATATCACTTTATAAGAATTATGGTTTATCAGATTTTTTTTCTCCGTAAAATTTTATGGTAAAAATGGATTTTACCCCAAAAAGTACCGACACTCTGAGTGCTGGTACTTTTTACCGCAATTCGACCCAGAATTTTTTTACATTGTAGAGAGTTACATGGAATCCGAATTTCTTAGATATTTTCTATAAATACTATGTATTTTTTTACAGAATAGCGTTAGATATAACTGTATTCAAATGCCCAAAATATAAACTGCAAAAGATAAAATAGATATTCATTCAACACAAATTCAAAGCATCATTACCAACAGAAATAACTTTATAAGTACATGCAGCAGAAAACTTAAATTCAAACATTTTAGTACGAGTGCAAAATATTAAAATAGTAACGTAACACAAAGGAATTTTAATATTTGAATTGATACATGTATGGAGAATTATTTATAGATCTTATTTCTATATCTTATTTATTAAGTAGGAAATTTCATTTGTAAAAAGTTCACACTTACACGTAACAGTTATTTAGTGTTGCATTCAACTCTTCAAAAGTAATCAGTGACAAACTACATTTCTTTTATATCATCACGTATCTATTAAACAATCTGAAGGAGTCAAGTACTAAAAATATTGTTGGGTGCAAAATTTTATGCTATTTCCAATATTACTATTACATATCAATACAAAAATTTTTATAGGAAAAACTGGTGAGATTTTTTTTAAAAATTAGACTAATGCTTTATTTAAAAAGAGGAATCACCACTGCAATTTTCTCAAAAGAATTTCGTTGCTCATATCACAAGCGAAACACACCATAAATTAAATGAAGAAAAAAACAAAGAAAAATTATAGACATATGAAAAAAAGGGGGTGGGAAATAATAAGTAAAAAAATAACAAACAACATATTATTTAAAAATTTAAAAAAAAAAAAAATATATGAAATTTTAATTAAAAAACCGGAAAAAAAGCCGGAAAAAAAAAGATATAATCTTTTCTTCAGCCCACACGATTATATCCGCAAAACAGAGTGCTTTCTGATATTGTACCAAAGCAAAATATATTAATACAATAGTGTGAGGAGCACTCAAAAATTTTTTTATAAAATAACTACATAAAAATAGATCATAAAAAGTAAAAATAACATGTAAAAACAGATAATAAAATAAAATAAAAAGAAAAAACATTAAAAAGGGGGGACTATAAAGCGAGTAGCAAAATCAAAACAACTTACATGGACAGATATTTTTCAAGAATGATTTAAAAATGTTTTCGCAGAAAGATTGCCAGATTACAAAATATGAAAACAAAAGATGAAAGCAAAAGCGCAAATTGAGTGTAACAAGAGGGTTTTAAAGTGTCGTTCTTACTGCACTGCTGAAGTGATTTGTTATTCTGAGTTTTGATTTGTTAGTTACCAAGGATGGTCCCGAAATGGATGTGCGCAAGGTAATATTATACTGGATAATTTTAAAAATTGATCATAAATAGTTTAGAAGATAGATGTTTATTTAAGAAAAAATATAAAATAGAAAAGAGAAACATAAATTGCCTGCTTTGCAAATAATTTTAGCCGCGGATTTGCACGATATGGATTAGCATATAGAAAAATTATTTAAATTATCAAAGAAAGAATTTTAATAGATAATTTTAACACGGATTTGCCCGAAATGGATTTGCACATGGAAAAATTAACAAAGAAAAAATTTTAGCAGATAATTTTAACCACGGATTTGCCCGAAATGGATTTTGCACATGGAAAATTGTATAAATTAATAAAGAAATTTTTAGCAAACAATTTTATCCACGGATTTGCCCGAAATGGATTTGCACATGGAAAAACTGTATAGATTAACAAGGGAAATTATTTAGCAAAGGAATTTTTAGAAAATAATTCTAACCACAGATTTGCCCGAAATGGATTTGCACATGGAAAGATTAACAAAGAAAAAATTTTAGTACATAATTTTAGCCACGGATTTGCCCGAAATGGATTTGCACATGGAAAATTGTATAAATTAATAAAGAAATTTTTAGCAAACAATTTTATCCACGGATTTGCCCGAAATGGATTTGCACATGGAAAAACTGTATAGATTAACAAAGGAAATTATTTAGTAAAGGAATTTTTGGTAAATAATTCTAACCACGGATTTGCCCGAAATGGATTTGCACATGGAAAAATTATATAAATTAACAAAGAAATTATTTAGTAAATAATTTTGGCAATGAATTTTGGCCTGAAATGGATTTGCACATGGGAAAATCATAAAAATTAACAACAAAAAAATGTTTAGAAAATATATCCACCAAAATATACGATTAATTCAATGATTTTATATAAAATTTTATTACATTAGTTGGGTATCCATTGTTTTTTATCAGATTTTGAAAGAGTTTATCGATTTGTTTTTTGGATAAATAAATATTACTACATATTCTTTTAATTCTGTTCATTTCATTAAAAGTGGTATTTAAATAGATGCTCCTAGAAACATTAGAATTCCAAGTAACTAGTTTATTAATATTAAAATTAAAATCATTTCTTTTATCGTATAAATCAACAAAGATTTGATTTGATGATACTTATTGTTTTTCTTAACTTTCTTAGTGTTTTCTTGTATTTATTTATTTATTTATTTATATATATATATATATATATATATATATATATATATATATATATATATATATATATATATATATATATATATATATATATATATATATATATATATATATATATATATATATATATATATATATATATATATATATATATATATATATATATATATATATATACAGGGTTATTCATAATTCCCTCCGGGCAGGAACTGGACTATTGCATTGATGTATGCCGTGTGATCAAGGGTTCACAGATAGAACACCTGTAAGGTATGTAAGTAAAACTTGAATAGTTTCGGAATAATTTCATATATTTCTTTTTTTCACATTCGTCTTCTTTTTTTTACTATAACGCTTCGAAACCCCGGAGGGAATTATGAATAACCCTGTATATATACATATATATATGTCCCAAAACTCATGGTACATAAGTAAGGGGGGTGATAGAAGACAACTAGAAAAGCACAAATAACCAGACAATCTATGATCTGAATGTAAGTCATAACGAGTTATTGGCCTCGGACTTTTCTTTTGAGTCTGGAATTTTATGTCTGGGGTCATATGAAGAGCTTCATCTACGACGATGGTCCCAAAGATTCTGCTTAAGACCTTACCCCGGGTGAATGTAGCTGCTGACATAATAAGAGAGATGTCTGGAGTTTTTGCCAATGTACGACGATCACTCGGATCACTTTGGTGTGAAGGTGATGGCTTTAATGTTAATGGGCGCATTTTTGAGAACTTCCATTAATAGGGTATTTAGTGCTGTTTCATTTCATTTTGTAGAATAAAATATTTTTCTTCATTTTATTAGTTTTTTCCCTTCATTTTATTGGATTTTTTTCATTCTATCTCTGTTTTATTTCCAATCATTTCGTGACACAGCATGTTGCGTACTCTAGCGCTTTAAAACTCGCGTTCCAACCTTGAATATTTTGGTGATTTGTGCTTTTCTAATTGTTTTCTGTCCCTTTTCAACGTATGTGCAATGGGTTTTGGGATTATTTGAGACTCTATGTATAAAATGATGTCTGTGAAACTAAATACGCTTATTGTTGATGATGTACGCAGTACTTCTCTTTAATGCCATAATATTCGTTTCTCGAACCATGTTTTCGCTCAAGCTTAGCCGTAAGATCGTGTAATCAAGTTTAAGAATGGTTTAACCCTCTGGCGGCTTAGAAAATAGACAAAATTAGGAAACCCCAATACGCTATATTCCTATCTAATAACATGGAAAGCCCTGTTTTGCTGTGCGGAGAAGACTGCAGGTTAAAATACGACCTTTTACGCCCAGAACCGTCAGTGGATTAATTTGTACGATTATATGGTTCAGCTTTACAGCGGGCTCCAAAAATGTTAAACGATATTGTGTTTCCTGATTACTAAGATACAGAAGATTAGAACAGACTCAACAACTCCTTTAAAACGTTACTAGTTCTCTTTAAGACATTCTAGCTTGTATAACTTAGAGGAAATTTCCGCTGCATGTAAGACTTTAAATTATTTTTAACACAATGCCTGCAGTTTAAAATTTTTTTTAATGAGTTTAACATTTATTAAATCAAAATATACTAAGGTAATATCAGTAATTAATCACATAATAAAAATTACATTAATTTTGTACACGATCAAACTGTTTAAGAAAATTCAATAAAATGTTATCCAGACCACGAGTCTTAAGTCTTATTAAAGTCTTAAGTCTTGTAATTTCATATATATTTATACCAGTAAGAGATAAAATATGCTTGGAAATGCATCAATTTTAACATTTATATATTCCATTTATATGAACTATTATTTCTTTGGAAAAGTTCTTAGTTTCGAGAAACGCTTTGGGAAAATTTTACAGTGGTGTTCCCACTCAATTCCACAACAGTAATGCATCGATAGATGTATATAGATATACCATTAAAAATTATTTTTTGTAATAAACAAATTTTGAAAGTTTGCATTCTAAATTTTGAGTCGATGAACGCAATAAATAAATAATAACGCTAACGAATTTCAATATTCAAATTGACAAATACACGAGGAATGAGTCATGTTCCTTAAATTCAATACGAATGTCCCAATCTATATGATCTAAATATCTTTTCATCGTAAAATATCTGTACAAATAATTGACTCTTTAAACTATTTTGCTATAATTGTGTGAAGAGATGTGTTTGGTACAGTTCAGAATTGACTGTAGGAGGTTCTAAGGGTCCATGGGGATACTGCGAGTCTCTTGACAAAAGAAGTCGCATTTCATCACGGAGACAAGTCACAAGTTCTTGTTTGAGGCTTTCAAATTCCATAGGAGTCATTGCGCCAGTTGAACTCATAGGACTTGGTAAATCTGCGGATGGTGCTTGTCCAAAGTTTGGTGACATCCATGCTTGGTTTCCTCTTAAAGAACGAATAATGTCCCTCTTTATACTGTCTATTTGTCCCGTGTTTCTAGCTGTTTCTCTTTTGCGATCTTCTCTCAGTTCGTATCTGTAATGTAATATGTGTATAATTTAATAAATTTGATTGAAATATGGCTTTACAAAACGAAAAAAGCATTAACGCTGTAAAGGCACAAATACTTTTTGCGATAGAGTACTCTGGTAATGATTCTGATAAAATTCACAACAAAATTTGGTTTTATAATATGTGATAAGTTACTTTACTATATGACATTTTAACGTGTTGAACAGTAAAAATGTTCACGTTTGATACAAACGCAATATCATATTATTGTGAGAACACATCATCACCACCTCGTAAACTTAAATGCCTGCATTGAGAAATTAATAATATATAAAACCATATTTAATATTATTAATTTTACTTGAATCGTTACGAAAGGGTTTCGGTAAAAGTTACCGTGTTTTTGGTGTCCCCATAGAGCTAGAAACACAGTAAATGTTACCATATTCTGGTAGTTTGACCATACGTTTTTTTCAGTGTAAATTCAATGAAATATACATTTTGTTAATCTATGTAAATGCTTATGCTAAAACCCAAAATTTGAAAAAAATAGAGAAAAAAACTTGAATAGTAGTTATTTGTAAATTATTATACTTTGGAAACTATTTAAATGATTTTTTTAAAATCTTAGGTTTTTAGCATAAAACGTGAACTAGATTAACATAATTTGAAAATTTTACTTTACCCGAATTTTTACTCTTCACTTTGCGGAGATTATTTATAAATCGCTTTCTGTGACAATTGTTTATCATGCTTTCAAGCCTCATATTCTACTGCAGAAAAAAGAAATGTTTTCAGTATTTTCTAAAAGCTATTGAAAAATATTTATGCTGATGCTAACGTACTCTGAATGCGTAATTGCTGTAGTAATGTTGCTATAGTTAGAAATAATTCGAATGTAAATCAGCTTATGAAGGGTGTAAAAGATTTAAACAACTGACAATAAATTAAAATCCATTGTTTGACTTTTAATCTTTCTGTTGTTGTCTTATGTCACTTCTCAACACTAACTAGCCTATTTTAAAGCTGGGGGTGCGTTTCTTCTTGTTTTTCAGTGGCGCCATCTATTTCCAAGAATTCGACTTCTGCCATACGCATACGTCACAACCCGTTTGACTGGGAGGACACATTCACACACTATCCATCCATCCACTGATCGAAATTTTGACCTGAACCAGAGCACGATCAATCTCCGTTCCAATACCCCCAAAGGTATTGATTCATTATGGGAACTTGAAAGAATTAGTAACCCCGACAGATTTAGCGTGCACCAGTCACCCTTATGTACATGGAAAGATTTCAGCCTTTAGGGATCGAACTCACGACCTCTTGGACATGAGCCCAATGCCCTACCAATCAGGCTATCCCGGGACTTATATTTTTCTAACGACACTAAATACTTACAACTTCGTGTATTAAAAATAACACTGTAATTTAATTGAAAATCTGGATTGAAAACCATTTACATTTTATGATTAAAATAATTTTTATAAATCTCATAGTTTTTCTTAATTATCTTACCGTAAACTTGATATGTCTTGCTTAATTTCCAATAAATCATCTTCATTGACACCATCTTGTCGCAACTGTTTCTTTGTCATATGTATGTACCGACTTACAAGTCGCTTCATTACATCCTGTGATTAAGAAAAAATCGTAAATTTAATATTTGTCGAAACAAAAAAAGTACAAAAAAAAAAAAAAAAAATAACTATTTTATAAGATTGTTTGAATGCACAGCTTTTTTCTGAACGATGAAAAAGAAGGATGAAAAAAAATAAATAAATAGGGAAGGCCTAAAATCTGTGCTGAAGGAATGATAATACTTTTGCATAAAATTCCAATTATGTTGAACGATGGGAAATCGTTTAATATCACGATTTTTTTACATAATTTCATGTTCTGTAAGTCAAAGTTTAAGGGTAGGCTTAATTTGATAGAGCGCTCGATCCCGGGATCAATACGAATTGCGCACAATGGTAGACAAATTATAGGTAGAAGTCCTTTGTCGGTTTTGCCTTAGGATATTTTACGTCAGCATTGTGGCCACCGCTGGGATTCAAACTTGGCTCACCTCATTGGAAGCAAGCGCTCTACCATCACCTCCTAGAAGAACGAAGGCCTCAGCACGGATCAATTTAGTAGTCCAACGTGACGAACATAAACTGCGCAGTCGATGAAAAAGAAGAAAGATGTCACTAAGTTTGGGCTACTAAGTTGCGCTGTACTGGAAAATACGAAAGATGTCATTACGTTTGGACTACTAAAGGATCAAATTTCTTGCTTATGGTAACCTGTGCTAAGGCCTTCTCTTTTCTAGGAGGTATTGGCTCTAGACGCATTTCGAGCCTTGTAGATATTTTTAACCCCTGGAAGCAGATGGGACACAGGTGTCCCTTACATATTTTGAAGCTCTTATTTCAAGTAAAAATATATTTCAGTATTTTGTAATTACTAAGAACAGTCTAATAGTTAGTAAAAAAATCTGGCTAGATTCTCGGAATAATATTTATTCTAAAATGTAAAATACAAAAAAAGTAGTGTTAATTTTTCTCATTCATGTTCAAAAATTTATTCATAATTGATTTTGCAAATTTAAGAAATTTCAGTGATGAATTACTATTTCTCTGAGATCCGAATATTTAAAAATTTGAAAAATTATTGTTTGGAAAAGAGCTATGTTTAGAAAATTTTACCTTTAAACTCAAAAAAGGATACCGTTGTTCGATGCTGTATATTATTACCAAAAATTATTAAAATGCTAAATATTATATATTTAATTTATTTTGACCTAAATTGATACAAAATAATGAAATAAAAATTATGAAAGATATGCTTAATGAAAACTTTGCTTAAAAGGATAATGTGTTCTTAGAAGCATTTTATCAATAGAACATAATGTTGTATGTGCAGAAAAATGAATTCGCACTAGTTTTTATCATAATAATACTGCTAGTTCTTCTTTATCTCTGAGAAACTGGTAAGTAAATTTAAAACATGAGTGTGTATTTTTAACAACAGAATGCAATTTTAACTAAGTTTTTTCAAAAATCTTCTTTCAGAGTATCTTTCTTTAAAACTTAATATTGTATAATGAAATAAACAAAATATAAAAGTTACTGTACCTGATAGTTTATATCACTTGGTCGGAAATTGAATCCTGTGTGCTGGTGGTTGTTATGCCGATGTGGCTAAAAACAAGAAAATTATTAAACATATAGTTCAAATATTATACTACCTAGCAAGACCTAAATGAAGTTTATTTTCGTGAAATAAATCATTCGTGAGTTTGTTGATACTTTTATGACCTATTATAAGTATAGTTGTAGTAGATGCCCTAATTGTTATTTGGAATATTTATTCTGCACTTTAGGTTTTTTTTAAAAAAGAAATTTACTTATTTACTTTTTTTTTAAATGCTCTCTTTAAAAAAGTTTATAGACTAATTTAAAGTTTGAAAATTGTCTGGTTTGTAAGGTTTGAAAATTGTATTCCGTTAAAAAAATACTACACTGTAAAAGATTCCGAGTCAAATTACGGTAAAAAGTACTGGTATTCAGGGTGCCGGTACTTTTTGTCGTAACATATAACAGAACAAAAAATCTGATATACTACATAGTTTTTACTGTAATAATTACCGTAAAATCATAGTATTACTCTAATGAAATAAATATTAATGTAAAAATTTCGGTATGGTATTTTACAGTAAAAATAAACTTGGCGGATTATGTACCCAAAGTGCCTGAAAATTATACCGTAATTTGACAGTGTAGTATCAAAATAATATTGATTAACAAAAGTTTTTGGAATATTTTTTATTTATATAAATGCATACATTTATTGAAACCTGGTGACGCAACAATATCAAAATATTTAATATTAACAATGCAAAGATGAATATGATTTATTTTATAATTATTAAGGGTTGTGGAAATAAGTAAATCAAATTTTACAACTAAAAACAAACTTTAATATCAAAAAAAATAATCTTAAAAAATAAATTAAGAAAATAATCTGAAAAAATTGTCTACACAAAATATTTCTTTAAAATAAAACCTTTTTTTATGTTGGTGGTGAAAATAATAATTATTGTTTTGTTCTTCTTTTTCATTATTGCGGAAAAAGAAAACGGATTTTGGAACCTCAGTACTTATGTAACCTTTAAATAATAGGATTAATATTTCGTGCAGTTTCAGCACACAGCCTAAATATGTTCAGTAGAACCATTAATAGATACTTTCTTTCCAATAAATAACTTTACTACGAAGAATTCCCATGAATTACATAGGAAACATTCTATTTAACTGACAGCAAAACTAAGTAGATTTATGGCCCGTGTTAGAGATTAAGGATAATAACCAACTACTGCTACTTCTACTTTGACTATGCTTACCTTACTATCGGATGGATCACCTATGTAATTCACGTTCTCACTTTCTGGCTGCACAAAAAATAAAATAAGTAAGCATTTGCATGCAACTATTGATGCTAAATCAAATCAAATGCATGCACTTTCAGAAAAAATGTTCCTTCGTTAATTGGAGCTTAGTTTTGCTTTTTATTTTTGCATTAAATCTGCAATTATGTAGGTAAATTGTGTGCTTTTGTTAATAAATGCATTCCAAAAAATATGAAAAAAAGTGTTATTCTATGGTGGTTTCAAAATACAGGTGCATTAGTAAATTTATTTAAAGAATATCAATGAACACAAATGAGAGCATCTATGAACTGTTCAGAAAATCAAATGATTAAGAATTAAACTTGCTAACAATATAATCAGAGGGTAATACTAATAAAATAATAAAGAAAGAAAAGAAGTTTATTTGTTTACTTTAAGTTCTCTTTCCATCAAAATCTCTATTAGTTGCATATTTCAAACGATTACTCTGTAGGCATAAATGCTATAAAATGTTTAAGAAATTTTAAATTATTCTCTAAAGGTACAGATGTCCTTTTTTGTGCAATTTTTTCTTTTCAAAATTTCTTTCCTGCAAGCTTTACCATTTACTTTTTTTTTCTGTTTGAAATTTTAAATTTTCTATCCACACTTCTGAAAAAAATCTCAATCATGCTGGTATATAATTTATCATAATGTAAATGAATCTCTTAGAAAAAGAGTTTGCGCATATATTAAGTAAAAAAGAAATGTAAATTCTAAAGAAAAGAAAAGCATGTTTTATACAGAAAAAAAAAACTGTTCAAAGATAAATGCGGATTTTTTCTGTTTTAAATCTGCGAAAACTTCCCGCTTTTTTGAAGACTTTCTCCGTATATTTGACGGTTTACAGCTGTTCTTCACAAAAAAAATTTTCGTTTTGTTTTTTATTCGAATAATAAACGGATTTAAATTGTTAATTAATATTTTAATTTTTCCATGCAGTTTTGCTTAGCGTAACATAACTTTATTCTTTTTTCAAATCATTTCACGATTATTTTCCATACTTGCTCTTTTCTATATTTTTCAGAATTTATTTTATAGTTTTGAACAATAGTGCAAATAAAATTGTGATTCAACTGCATTGTCGAATTGATACTCTACATGATTATCATCTGTCTATAGATAAAATTTTTCGGTAAGTTAAATAAGTGCGTAAGTGCCAGGCATTTTCATAAGGGTGGGTCAATATAGTTTTAAATGTTTTTACAGCTAAATATGTTTTCGATTAGTAAGACTTTTAAGATAACGACAATTTAAGAATTTCTTTTATAACCTAACACTTGAGCTGATGTGGCCGAGAGGATGAAATGCTCATCTCTCATTGAGGTAATGCGGGTTCGAATATCGGCGCTTACTGCTCATTCTGTTTTCGACTCGCAAGGACTATAATGCTGACATAGTTATCTTATAGAGCATTTTTTTTTAAAAATGCTCTTTTGTCGAGTCCTTTTGTTGAAATAACAGAGTTTGTAAAAAGTACAGCACTTATCTGCTTAAAAACAGGCACCCGTTATAAAATAAGAGCGTTTTTCTGTAAAATAAACGATTTTATACTGGTATACATGAACTTACAGTTTTTTACTATAAATTTAACAGATTTTTTATACATTGTAACTACATTTTCGCGTTCCCCTCGAAGTAAAATATTTCCTTATAAGTGATAAATATATGACTTTTTTAGTTCCTGAAGGAATAAATATAAAAGAAATTATTTCTCATGAAGCATAGGTAAACAAATGATAAAATTTAATGAGTAAAGAATTTAGATAAGGGAAAAAATAAAGTAGTATTATCACAAAATATCATGAAAAATGTTCTTACAAGCTTAACTGTTTTGAGCTAACAAGTTGAAACTGTTTTTAAACACTTTACTACCGTTATTTTCAGGTTCTGGAACAAAATTACTTTCCCGGTAGTAAAGGAAAAAGTATAAATTAGCAAAGATAAGTTAGCATGAAAAGATTAATTATACCAATTGTATAAACCCGGTGCAATTAAAAATATTCAAGTGATAACGTCCATGCTGTCGATGCAAAATTTTTACCTCAGAGATATTTGTAAATAGAAAAAAAAAACATCAATTTGAAAATCACCCTGGTTTATTTTAAAAATAAATATTTCATTATTTATTAATTAATATTTACTTCATTCTTTATTATTCCGATATTTATTTTGTTTTTTATTGATTTAGTATTTATTTCATTTTTATTGATTGAATATTCATATCATTTTTTTATTAATATAATATTTACTTCATTTTTTATTAATTGAAATATTCATTTCAAGTTTTATAAATTAAATATTTATTTCATTATCTATAAATTAAATATTTATTTCAATTTTTATTAATTGAGTATTATTTATTTTTACGTTATAATTGAATATTATATATATAATTAATTGAATATTATTACTTATTATATTTTTGATTATTATTGAAATATTAATTTCTAGAAGGAATTATGATGCAAAGAAATTATAATATGTAATCTTGTAAATTCAAAATTTTCTGAAAAATGAATGGTATAAATGAGGAAACTTGACATAAATAGAAAACCCAAAAAAAGTAATCCTGAATTTCGAAAGCGTATTTTTTGAAAGCACAATTTTCGAAAGCGTCTACCATGCATGTTGTATATGGACCAACTTCGAGGTGGTCCATACTTGTTGGAAATTTGTTATTTACTCCACGGAGAAAAAATAAATCGGGTAATATTACATCAGTGTATTGTAAAGACAATAATGGTAAGAAATATAATTCTGGTTATTAAAACCAAATAAACGGTATTGAAACCATTTATTTTTCTGTTCGTCTGGTAAAGGTTTACCGGAAACTCTGATTTTTAAAATTGTTGCTTTTATTACCACACATTTAATTAAAAGTACAAAGTTGGCGAGCAAATTTAACCGATTAAATGGTTTTTCCAAATTTTACCACTTTTACCAAATCTTATTTATTATAAAACCATATTTTATTGGTAGTTTCATTAAAATTATTATCGTTGCGCTTCGGTAAGAATTACAGAGTTTTTTTTATACTTTCCCAAGAGTCACAAATACGGTAAATTTTACAATATTCTGGTAGTTTTTACCACACTTTTCTTCTCGGTGTGAGAAAACGTCTATCTTGTAGTAATATATTTTAAGCTACAAAAATTTTAAAATCTTTATATTTGTTAAAACGAATAGAGACAAATGCAATTAAGTCACAAGTGATAAACTATGAAACAAAAAATAATATTAAAATTACATGTCATGGTAAAAAGTAATATATTTATAGCACAAAAAATGCATTTAAAGTAAAAATCATTAGTGCTTAAAGGATGTTAAAATTTAATTAATAAGTCACGCAATCCAAATAGCCAAAAGCAACTATATAAAGTATTTAACGAAGATTTATTATTGCTTTCCTTGAATAAAACAAACAGTAATTTTTTCCATTGTAAATAAATGAATATTTTGTTTTGGTTCTGTCTACATTAATTTTGTTCTGTCTACATTTTACGTCCATTAACATTATGTCTATAATTACGTTCTTTTTACATGTATTGAAATTAGATAAACAAAAAGGATTCATGAATAAACTTAAAAATATTGTTTTCAAAGAGAAAAAGACAAATAAATTAAAATTAAAGAAAAAAAAAATTCTTGTAGATTTAAATTTTTTAGATTGATATGAGATGGGTTATTATAATTTTTTCAAATGCTGCGTGCTGACATATGTTTTTAAAAAACGAGATAGAAGTTCCCATAACAACAACTTCCAAAACAATTTTGTGTTAATAAACACTTTTTGTAAATAACCTTTTTCGGAAAGACATCTTCATTTCGTTAATGTTTTGAAAGACATATTTTGTTTATTAAAATGCCAGACAGTTTTTTTATTACTTAAGAAACTTTAAAAAAAAAAAAGAAATACTTTTTGGATAAAAGTTGTTCTGTATACAGTAAACTTCACACAGTCTATTCACTAGGGAAAAAAATATGGTCAAAACTAACAGAATAGGGTAAAATTAACCGTGTTTCGGGCTCTATGGGAACACCAAAAAGCTTGGTTGTTATTTTTATCGAAGCTGTTCGGTAATGGTTTCGATAAAACTAACAATTAAATACAGTTATACAAGATATAAAATTTGGTAATTTAATCATAATACCTTCAAAAACCCTTTATTTAAGTGAAATTTACTTTTAAGAATTTCCTGTAAAACGTTACCATATGAGATGAAATATAACCAATTGTATGGTTTAAATATGGTATATACACCGAAGAGACATTACATTATGACCACCCTGCTAATAACATGTAGGATCACCTTTAACACTCAAAACTGTTAGCACCCGTCGTGGCATTGATTCCACAAGGTGCTGATAGGTAGTCTGAGGTATCTGGTACCAGGCGCTCGCCAACTGGTTCTGCAATTCCCTCACATTGCGAGATGGTAGCGTGGTTGCACGAATTTGGTTTTCCAAGTAGGACCACAAATGCTCTATTGGATTAAGGTCAGCGGAATTTGGGGGCCAAGACATGACTTGAAAGTCACTGGAATGTTCCTCTAACCAATTCATGACGATTCGACCCTTATGGCATGGTGCATTATCCTGTTGGTAAACACCATCCCCCGCTAGAAAAACTGTTGCCATGAATGAGTGAACCTGGTCTACAACTATGTTCAAGTAGCTTACAGACATCAGGGATTGTTCTATGAGGATTATGGGTCCTAATGTGCCCCATGAAAACATTGTTCCTGGACGAGAAACCATGAAAACCTGGGCGAGCCCATTGTTATAGATGGAGGGTGGTCATAATGTAATGGCTCTTCGGTGTAAGTGTTTTATTAACCAGAATTATGTTTTTTTTCCTTCCAGAAATGTAATTATAGTGCAGAACGGCAATTTCAACAGATTTATTTTTCTCCATGTACACAGTTAGAACTTTGAGGAAGTGTTAAACAGTAAATATCAATTAAATTTGCTGCATTTTAATATAGTTCGAGGGTGAATCAAAACATCCTACGAATTCTTTTTATTGATTACTCACATTGATTAATATGTTGAGAAACAATTGCCTATTTAGAATCTTATTAATATTGCAGATAATTTGATTGGAATTGTGGTTTAATGTGTCGATTTTATGACTTAACACTGAAACGACAATGTAGAGCTTTTGCAAAGCGTGTTTCTTACGTTAGCCATAACGCTAAATTCATTTTCTACCCCTTAGGGAGACGGTCATTTGTAAGAAGGCTTTCGCATATGTGCTGAGAAGCTGAAATAGCGTTAATATTAGAGATACGGAGAATTGTAACGCTTTGCAAAATCTCTCTAATAGTGCAGGTCCTAAATATTAAAATAAAAGAATTTGTAGAAAAATGTATAGAATAAGACTTATTACAAAATAAAAGAGAAAAAAAGAAAAGGAATTTTACATATCTTTTCAAATTAAAAAATAATTTTCTATAATTTTTTAGGAATGGTAGTTTTAGAAAATTGCGTGAAATCAAATCCAATATAAAGAAGTAGTCCTTACCAAATTGAAGAATGTAATAAAGAGATCAGAGAAAGAAGCCTCTGTGCTTGAAATATTCATTATTCCTATTCATATTCATTAATTTTATTGCATTTTTAGAATCTTTGCATCTTTCATCTTTTCATGTTTTCTTTTTCTCTTAAGAAAGGTGTTAGTTTTTAGAACACATTCATTGTTGTAACATCTACTTACTTTCAACTAGAAATTATTCTTCCTTTTCATTTAAAAGCAAATTGTATTCTTCATTTTGCTGATATCGTTATTTCTGTGCTATTCAAATATTATATCGTTAACTTTTAATTATTACGCAGGAAAACGGTTGCCGTCATTCGGGGCTACTTTGTGCAAATTCGAATTTGGCATTTTTCAAGTGCTGCTATTCAGTATTATATTTATTTCACGTTAAAAATGTGTGGAATTTGAAGATAGAAGTCTCTTCTATTACTACAAACATTTTTTTCGAATTTTAAAACAATCTCAGAGTGTGTTTCGTTCATCCAATGCCAACAACTTTCCGAGGACGTCGGATGTCGAAAAGTGTGCGTGGAAACTTTAGCTGTGAAATGCAAAGACGTTGATAAAAAAATTGTCGTAAGTGCAAAATTTTTTATTTATATATTAATAAACAATTATATCATGTTAGCGTTAAAAAAATTTGAAAATTAATAACAAATAAATGGAAAATGAAAAAAAATGCATTTTGGGGCTACTTTGTGCAAAGTTTCATTCGTTTTGTTTTTTCGACAGAAAAATGGTCAGACGTTGTAAAAAAAATACCTAGAACGAGAAACTACCGTGATTACACTTTAGAAAAGCTGCAACAATGTTTGTAAGCAGTTGTTGGTGGTATGTCGATTGCAGAAGCTTCTCGGAAGTACAAAATCCACAGAAATACTATCTCTAATAAAATTCACAAGAAACACGTGAAACTTTCTGGTAAACTATTATTTTTCTTCTACAAAGATTTTTCTAATGACTTAATCAAACGATTTAACACATAAAAATATATTTTATAGGACATCGGGTAATTTTGACAGAAACTGAAAAGCAAGTTCTGTCATGTTCATTCAAAGATGTTATGTTCAAATTTAACAATATTATAAATGTTAATGAATATGTAATAATTATTATTTTTAAAATTTCATCCATTTCAATGTTTAAAAATGTATATGGTTTTCTTTTGTTTAAACTCAAATGTTTTGAAATAAACATTCTTTTTAAGAAAAAAATTCTTTAAAAAAAGGTTTTTTAACACTGAAAATTATTTTCAAACTAATATCTTTACATATCTTGATGTTTTTGTCTTTAAAAATGTCAACAATTAACTTTTTTAACAATTTTATATCAATATTTACTAAAAACATGATTATTAAACTGAATTCCTATCGCTGCACAAAGCAAGGTATGCTTTGACTTATTATTCGTAAATAGTACATACAAATAATGTCAATATTTATCAAATTCACTCGTCTGAGTCCAGTTATGAATATAATATCGATAAATTTTACTAAAGTTTGAATTAACATAGTTTTTTTACATGTCAAAGTTCAAAAACTGCGAAATCCTGCACAAAGTAGCCCCGAATGACGGTACTGATTTTATTGTTTTACTCATACTCTCGGGAAAAAATGCAATATATTTTCAATGAAAGAAGAAAAGATACATGAAAACGAGAAGCTACTGAAACAATATTTTATAATTTCAATTAATAAGCAAGTAAAAAGAGTATATATATATATATATATATATATATATATATATATATATATATATATATATATATATATATATATATATATATATATATATATATATATATATATATATATATATATATATATATATATATATATATATATATATATATATATATATATATATATATATATATATATATATATATATATATATATATATATATATATATATATATATATCTTTCAGTTTCAGAACCCCTAAGAGTGGTAGGGTGCATCCTGACGACTCGAAATCATATAGCAATGCGTGGTCGGAAATGCTTTCCCGAAGCGGTAATGTACACAGAAGCACCATAAAGAAAAGAGACGGTCTGTGAAAAATCGCTTTAATAATGCATTGAAATAAGCATAAGGTACATGGGTCAAAGTAAGTGTTCGAAGTTTCTGCCACCGGCTACAATGCACACCTCACATCTCCGGCGCATAGACATCCGAACATTCTGCAATACTCCAGACATATCTCGAATTTCTCCGGCAGCTACAGCGATTCTTACAGCCAGCTCCTCAGCATTGTCAACAGGGGTGCCATAAGCCAGTGTTTTCATATGACCCCAGAAATAAAAATCAAGACATGATAGGTCGGGTGACCGAGGAGGCCAATGCACTGGAAAGCTCGGAACATTCGTACAACGCCATCTACCGCCTCTGGAAAGCATTTCCGACCCCGCATTGCTTAATAATTCCGAGTCGTCAGGATGCACTCTACCCCTCTTAGGAGTTCTGAAACGTTTAACTGAGACACCCTGCATGCATGCATATATATATATATATATATATATATATATATATATATATATATATATATATATATATATATATATATATATATATATAATAGGTCACTTTGCACGAAGGCTACTGATAGCTTTAACCTTCAATCTTGTTAAAATCAGTGCATACTAATTAGTGAATAAAAAATCAGATATATCTCTAAACGTAGCTTTTTAAAAGCATGAGGATATAATTATTTATCATAAAATATCTATAATGTATAAACAATAATTTTAATGAAATAAACTAAATCTGTGCAATTTAAAAATCTGCATCACAAGACGCGTTACTTCTTCCTGAGAAATATCAAGTCTAATCAAAATAATTAGATATTATTTAAGCTGAAATAAGAAAAAAAAAGTCATGCCTAAACTTTATTGTAGCAAACATATGCCCAGAGTTATAATGTCTAATTATACTACACTCTCTTTAGATGTATTCTATACAATGACCTTAATCATTGACCTTAATGACTGTAGTTATTAACCTTAATGACCTTGTATTGTTTCCTTTACATAAGAAAAAAATATGTTCAAAATTAAGTAGTAGAATATGGTAATTTAACTATTTTTCTGACTCTATAGGAACACCAAAAAGCTCGGTAATTTTTATCGAAACAATTTGGCAACGATTTTGGTGTGATAAAATTCGGTAAATGTGATAAATTTGGTAATTTCATCATGATGCCTTTGAGCTTGTTGCAAAAAGCATTTATGTGGTTAAATTTACTTTTCGGTTTTCGATTTTTTACTAAAGGTGTGGTATAAAGAACTATAATTTAAAAACCAGTAAATCCGGGAAACCGTTACCATGTGAACTGGAAAATTACTAAATGAATTACCTATATATCATATATTTTGGTTTTATTAACCAGAATTGTGTTTTTTTACTAGAAATGTCTTTATCATACAGTGAGATAATTTTGCCAGAATTTTTTTCTCCGTGTATAATAATTAGTTTCTCGTGGACTACAGCAGATTTTTAATTGTGTGCTTAAAATTTTCTTAACTGCAGCAGTCATCCTATATCTAAATAGAGTAATTTCTTACAACTAGCTCATGGGCTGCAATAGCGGCACAACTAAAAAAATCATGTTTTGAGATAAGCGGGTTTAAAGTTTTCGTTACTAAGCAAAATGCATAAAAAATGCTTTAGTTTGCTTAATCGAAGATTAACCTTCAAGTTGAATAATGAGTGTGCTAGCATTGCTGCGGAAAAGAATGTGTATTTTCATATTTACACTTGTTCTTAGTTCAAAACGCGTGTTTTTTGAGTTGTGCCACTATTACAGCCCATGAGCGAACTGTTTAATGAGATATTTTTCATCTGAACAGTTAAAAATTAAAAAAAAATCCTTTTGCTGTAAACTTACATCCTTTTTCAAACAAAATCAAAGTGAGATGGGTAAATAAAAGAAAACACTAGAGAAATAAAAACACTTACTTTGATTTGACTTCGATCGAAGTTTTGTTTCCGGCAGATGTTAGTAAAAAGCGGGCACAGCTGGCAAAAAAGACGTTTTGTTCCCATGAGGAAATAGCAAACAGCTTTAGGAGAAATGATAAGGTTAAATGGAGGAGGTAAGGTTGATCCGTCATCGAAATATCCCATCCATAATTTAGATCGAGCAAACTTCCATTCTCTATCTGCATGATCCTAACAATTCAAAAATTGTAGAAATATTTAAACAGTATTTTAAACATTCAAGATTAAAAAAAAGTACCAAAAAGTCATGCCAAACATGCTAGATTTTCCAATTTACATGCAGTTCGAAAATCAGGCTATCGATCCTAATGTTGATACAAGTGTCAAACAAACTAACTACGCTAAATGAAGTTAAAGTAATGGTACGCCAGTATATCCATAGTGTTGAAACCCTGAATGTGTTCTTTTTTGGCAATATAAGACCCAATCTAGTGGTTAAATTGTCAAAAGTTAGGTTTTAGATAAAAAAGATTATCACTTGGAAATGGTGGTTGTCTGCAAAATCAGGTGAAAACAAAACTAGATATTTTTATAAAAAATATAACAAAATAAGTAACTTGACCGTGGACCGTTATTCATAAATATTCATTAAAATGTGTCAAAAATGACGTTAAATATAGAACAGCAAACTAGAAAAACTAATAAAATAATTAAAGATATTCCAGTAAAGATTAGCAATATAAAGCGACACCTTCTAACACGGATGTTCGACGTTAGATGTTCACTTTAGCTGACCCGATTTGATCAGTATTTTTA
This sequence comes from Parasteatoda tepidariorum, assembly GCF_982258835.1. Taxonomy (NCBI): domain Eukaryota; kingdom Metazoa; phylum Arthropoda; class Arachnida; order Araneae; family Theridiidae; genus Parasteatoda; species Parasteatoda tepidariorum. Next base: position 12,093,179 of record NC_141766.1, on the reverse strand, counting down.
AAACCCAGATAGTTCGGGGTACCACTCACGTAATGTCACTGCATTATTATATATTGATGATTTTGTTTTTATATTGTTGTTTTCTTAGCGTTCAAATTCCCTACTGTTTGGAGAGGAGTTATCGACAATGTCAACCTTCATCTATGAAAAGGTACCCCAACATAGAATCGAGTCTTATGTACTTAATGTCTTATATACTAGTGAATTGGAATTGTATTTTTGTAGTGGTAGATACACTACAGTACTCCCCCACCAGACTTTTATGTGTGATAGAATTTGATGTACGGGATACCACTAGTTGATTCATTGCTGTTTTGTGAGAAGACGGGAGATTTGTATAAAGATCACCGTACTTTTAGTGCTGATCGTGAAAGCTGTATTAAGTTCCTGTGTTGCCATTAGCAGTCGAGTGTATACAGGCTGACGTTGTGTGCGATCGGGACTGAGTAGCAACAGCGTGAGGAGGTGGATAATGTCGCAGTCACAAGTAGCAAGTCAACTGTTCAATGTGAACCATCAATCGAAGTAGGCGTTTTCAGATCGAAGTGGGAATTTCTGTCAAGGTAGGCATGTTCACATCACGTCCGGATCACTAATGTGGGGAGAGGAGTTACCGACAATGTCAACCTTCATCTATGAAAAGGTACCCCAGCATAGAATCGAGTTACCATGTCTTACACACTAGTGAACTGGAATTATATTTTTGTAGTGGTAGATACACTACACACCTACCATTAGAATTTATTTTAATTTAAGAATGACTCTATAACCCTGAAATTTCAGAAATTAAAAATATGAAACCTGCATAGCAATGAGAATTAATTTATACGAATTGATAAATAATAGTAAAACGAGCTTTAGTATATAAATGAAATATAGTTCAGTATGCGTACAATATTCATTTTGAAAATGATAATGTAATTTATATACATTGATGATTAGATACATTAAATGCCAAAGCATGCAAAATGCAAGTTTTAATGCATATTCAATAAAAAGAATCAATTTAATTACATATTTAAAATTTTTTTCAATATATTTGGAAAATTTCAAAACGCATGCAGCGGGTGATATCAAAACAAAATTGTTAAGAATCATCTGTTTCACTTTCAGAATTTTATAAACCATGCACGAATCATGCATAAAAATACATAAAAAAAGAAATAACTAAGCACAGCCTAATTAAAAAAATGAGCTGAACTTTATTTTGAGAAAAAAAAACCCTACCTCAATCACTTGGAAAGATTTAGTCATCATAGCAATGAGCATGTTTATAAGAACAACAATTGCAGTCACGTGATATGACATGAATAGACCTTGTCCAACAGTTTCAATAAAGAAGTCATCTTCCACTAAATCTGTACTTTTGGGTGAACTTATTCCAAATAATGACCAGAACAAAGTTGCGAATGTGTTTCCAATCCTGCGATGAAATAACTCTCTATCAGCTACGAGACTTCGTAGTAAAATTATATTTGTAACGTTTTTTTTTTTATGCGAAATTATTTTTCAATGGTGAGTTGAATGAAAAGACAAAATAAGAAGTAATTAAGAGATACATAATTCCTGAACGCTCTTGAAGAGGGGAAAGAGTTTGATAATAACTCAACAAGCTGTCTTCAATTACATTGAGGAAGAAATTCTTTGTTGCATTTATACAAATAATTGATTTTGCCTAATATGGGTGTGGGATTTCAAATCGAAAATCTGATTTTCTCCTAAAGCAATAGATTTTTTTAAATGACATTTTTAGTCTATTTTTTGTCAAAATGTTCAAGTTTAAAAATATTATATTACGGAGACCGGGTAATCTGATTTTCTCCTAAAGCAATAGATTTTTTTTAAATGACATTTTTAATCTATTTTTTGTCGAAATGTTCAAGTTTAAAAATATTATATTACGGAGACCGGGAAATCTGATTTTCTCCAAAAGCAATAGATTTTTTTAAATGACATTTTTAGTCTATTTTTTGTCGAAACGTTCAAGTTTAAAAATGTTATATTACGGGGACCGGGAATTGTGATTTTCTTCTAAAGCAATAGATGTTTTTAAGCGACATTTTTAATCTTTTTTTATCGAAATTATCAAGTTTAAAAATTTTATATTACAGGGACCGGGAATTTTGATTTTCTCCTAAAGCAATAGATTTTTTTAAACAACATTTTTTGTCTATTTTTTGTCGAAATGTTCAAGTTTAAAAATGTTATATTACGGGGACCGGGAAATCTAATTTTCTCCTGAAGCGATAGATTCTTTAAACGACATTTTTAGTCTATTTTTTGTCGAAATGTTAAAGTTTAGAAATATAATATTACTAGGACCGGGAAATCTGTTTTTCTCCTAAAGCAATAGATTTTTTTAAATGATATTTTTAGTCTACTTCTTGTCGAAATGTACAAGTTCAAAAATGTTATATTATCGGGACCGGGAATTCTGATTTTCTCCTAAAGCAATAGATTTTTTAAATGACATTTTTAGTCTATTTTTTTGTCGAAATGTTCAAGCTTAAAAATTACGGGAACCGGAAAGTAGTGTCGTTTCGGTGCATTTGGTATTTGTTATCAAGATTTTATTTTCAATCAATAAATCACCCTCGTTAGCAGCAACCTTTCAATGCCGGATCAAAAATGAATGGAAATGGATCGAAAAAAATGATTTGGTTTTTAAGACTAACGAAAATTTGATGCGCCGAAACGATATTACTTTCCGGTCCCCCTAATATATAATATGGGATCACGCAAATGTTGCGACATACTTCTAGAGGAGTTACGACATCTGGTTTAAAATTGTATAGGAACCCATGCCCAGAAATGTTGTAGTATGTGGCTAAGTACGTTTCCCTATTATAACCTGTTGAGGAGCACGGGAAATAACAGTTCGTGAAAAGGAAACGCCCCTCGTGGCGTATGTTGACATTTTTAGTCCTGATGATGCATTCTAACTTCCATAGAAGTTTGCCACAACGTTTACGCAACCCTGTGTTGTATATAATGACCTCATTTGTCTAGACAATAATATTGAAGTCTATTTCCCTTTCATCCTCTTCTTTCCCTTCTGTCTAAACTGTAGAGATGGAATATCAAGTGCCTCAGTATCTTAACATGTTCATATCATGTACTACCAATGATAAAACTGTAGTACATGAATATAATGTACTACCAATGATGAAACTGTAGTACGTGATATGAACACAATTTTGGATTGCACTATTTTGTTACTAAGCTGCCTCACTATTTTCTAAATAATTGTAAACTTTCATTATTCTACTTTCAATTAAATCAATTTTCAATCAATTTAAAATATTGCCTTATTTATGCAATTATAAATTTCGATTATCTTTTTGTAAATATATAATTATTATCGATTTTCTATATATTTATAAGCATTTATTACCATTTTGAATATATATAATTATAATCTTCTCTTTTTTATTCAGTTAAATCTTATTTGTAAATGCATAATTATAATTTTTCTTTTGTATATTTTCTTTGTGGTAAGCAATTAAGTACTAAAAATATTTTTTCGTCATAAAATAATGTATGTTGGACATTCACTTTTATGTATATTAAACCTACTACTTTTGTTTAACGATAGAAGTAAAATTATTAGATACAAATGTGTTTTGTCAGGAGTATACTATTGCGAAAGTGGTTTTACTAATACAGCTCTACAAGTTTATAAATAGATAAATTTTCAAGAAATTTTTCACTTCGATAAGATAACAATTTAAGGCACGCGCTTCCTTTCTTTCTTTTAAACTATTAGAATGAAATAAAATATAGATAAAAAGAGGGTTTAATTAATATCTGATATCTTTATATTATCATAGACTGGTTTTATCACCGTAAACTATTCGGAGTAAAATAAAATAAAAAAATAAAAAAAAAATTATGAAATGAAAAAAAAGATATAGTAGAAAAAAAAAGTAAATTAATTAATAGAAAAATTTCTGAATCATTAGTAGAAAATTCTGAACTGCTATAGCATCTATTTGTTTAACGAATATTTCCACTTAGTGGAATGTGATATACTCTCTAAATTCTCTAACAACATCTAATAAAACTTTTAATAATTTCTTTAAAACAAAAACGTTACTTTAAAAGGGATACAAAATTTAAATAATTTTGATAAAATTTAAACAAATGTTCAAACCAGGGCTCGAAAAAACTCAGAAATTTTAACCGTCTCCGAGGACGGCTTGTCCAACAATGTACCCGTCCTCCTTTGAAACTAACCCGTCGCTTCTAAATAAATAAAAATATAATTTTCTCTTATTTATTACAAACATTTATATAAATTGCACAATGAATTAGTAGTTACTAGGATTACATTATACAGTAATAAAAGAAATACTAGGTTGCTATTAGTAAAACCTAGTATTTCTATTATAAATAATTTATTTCTTTGATAAAATAATTTAAATAACAAAGGTTAAGTTATCTGTCAATTTATCCGATGGTACTGCGTTTTTTAAATGAATCAAATATGACGTTTGCCAGTTCCACAATCAAGTCAATGATTTACAGAGGTTTCTGCACAGAAATCTGAAAGAGGTTTTCCATTTAGGTAGATGTTCATAAATGCGTTTAACGCTTCTTGTTTAAGACCAGTAAGTAATGTGTTTTTTTTTGTAAGTTCATTGCTGAAAAGCCCCTTTCAACCGCTGCAGTACTCCCAGACAGAGAAAACATCAATTCCACCAATCGCAGTATGTTGCTGTATTTCGAGATTAGAGGGTCATTTTAGAAGTGAGGGGCTAGACTCTTGTGAGATAACAAAAATTAAAAATGTATCACGAACATTAACGGGAAAATGGCCGTCCGCGCGGACGCTGGATTCGAGAAATTTGTTGTCCGCGGGGAATTTTTGACCGCCGAGGACGGGCGGACGGGCGGTATTTCGAGCCCTGGTTCAAACCATATATTAAATTTGATATTTGTTTCCTATAACTTTCCACGTTTTCACCATCTATATCACTCATTAAATACGATTTGATTTTGAAAATTTTAAGTAAAATGTCCTAAAAGAAAAAATAGTTATAAAATAAACCATAAATTGGTCATGAAATTCGTTTAAGGTAAGAATATGAAAAAAACAATTTCACGTCAAAAAATAATTTATTAAGGAAAGTAAACGTGTAAAAATTTAAAATATAGGTATTAAACTGTATGTTATGGGCACACACGGGAACGTTACTTTTAGAATGTAACGAGTAAAAGTACAAGTACAAAAAAAAGTAACGATTTTAAGGTACATTTGCGGGAAATCAAAATTTCAAAGTATACTTAAAGAACAAAATATAAATTTTTTAGTTTGAAATGTTTTGAAATATAAGTCAATTTCCTTCGACATTTTCATTACAAATATTTGTACATTTTCCCTAAAAAAGTAACGGAAGAACAAGTAAAAGTACAAACTGGAAAAAATAACGAAGTATAAGTGAAAGTATGTACTTTTTTCTATAATATTTTATAAGCACAAGCTACGTTTAACAAGTAAACCTTTCGCTATTTACTTCTAGTTATTTAAATGATTATGTTTCATTTTTGTTTTTATTAATTTATTCTTTTAGAATAAAAATCATTATTTATTTTTAATTTATTTTAGAATTATATATTTTTTTCCTCCATAGAATACAATGTGGGCAAGTTTATCAAAACGAATCGAAATTTAGTTTTTCATAAATAAAAGGTAAACTTTGTAGCAGTGCAAAAATCATAGTAATGAATGCATTAGTAATTATAAATTTCACTTTTCAAAACTAAATTTTAAATTCAAACTAAATTTTCTCATGACATCATTTGAGGTTGTAAAATGAAGTAGCTATACTTTTGAGAGCACTTTTAAACAAAATTTTCGAAGTAAAAAAAAAAAAAAGAAGCATTTTTATATCATTCTTTTAAATCAATTTGTGTATTAATTTTTGATAAAGTAACAAAAAATGCTTTCAGCTTATATAAGTAGTGTGTTTAAGTTTGCTGAATTTGAAAAAAGTTATTTTTAGACCCGATAATGAGTTAAAAATAACTTTACCAATTATGAGTAATATTCGTGATTCCTTATTTTTTTTACCATTTTGAGTGCAATATTTCAATGATAATAGTAAATATAGCTTTTCACTCTATTAGATGTAAAATTGAGCTTATTTCCAATTCTGTTACAAAAATGAATTCTGTTACAAAAATAAAATAATGCCTTTCTATCAAACTAACAAAGAATATATCAGTTTGTAGTTGCTACTTTGCATTATAGATGGCAGCAGCATAAACGTTAAGCAGTTCTTGAAAGTTTTTAATTCTACTTAGATATTGAAAACTTTTAACGTAAGGACATAACTCATACATTTTATCATGGTTAATAAAATTTAAAAATCATAGTTTTTGGTCTTTTTGAAATTTGCAAAATACTAAAATTTTCACTTGAAAAACGAAGAACAGAAAGTAAAAACTGTAAAAAATATTTTTAATATGAAGATCAAGATACAACAATTTTTTAAAATTTTTATTTTTAAAAAACAATTAATGGAATATTTCTTAATGCAATATGGAATAACATTTAAATTAGATTAGCTAATTAAGATATGAGATATAATTTATTCATATAATTTAATTTTACAAAATTTATAAAATTTTAGTAATTTGTAATAAAAGTTAAAATTCATAACAAAACTAACAAAAAACGCAAAGTAATAAAATAACGTAAAACCATAATTCGAAATTTAACAATTATTATCATTATTACTTTGTTTTTGATGCTAAATTAAGAGTCAATCTGAATCAATTTTTTATCGGTTTTAACTTCATTTTTCTTTAAACTAGGAGTACTTTCTTTAGTTCTTTTTTACTTATTTATTTATTTTCTTTTATTTAAAGAAAATTGATTTCGTTGTTTTAATTAAATAAAATTAAAACTAAAGGCTTTGAATGATAACGGATTTACTATTTGCAAAATTTTATCATCTTTTTTTTAATCTTTTTTAATAATTTTTAGGATTAAACGATAATTTTTAGGATTGCAAGAATTTACCTAAGTTTTCAGATAAAATGTGTTCTTATTTTTTAAAAGAAAAGTTTTCATTTTGATTAGGCGTTTTATTAACTGAAGAATTAAAAACGTTCATCTGATATAAAAACATTAAGTAATTCTATTGAAACTTATGTTGAAAACCATCAAAATTCTAGATCTTTTATACTTTTATACTTAAAACTATTCTAGTAATTCTATCTGAAGTGTACTGAAAGTAGAAGATATAGAACATTTTGTTAAGAGAAATTTCAATAAATGAAAATAAAATGCTTATTACTTATTATGAACTGGTATACCGAAAAAAAAAATGTAGTACATAAATTATAATTGGAAGTAAATCAAAGCACAAAATATAACTTATAATATTTTAAAAGAAAACTAGAATCCAATTACTATTTTCAATACTTTTAAGCAATCTAATTTTCTAGTTCAAAACGAATCATTTATTATTTCGTTAATTAAGTTATCTCCTTTTCTAGTTCCTATGTTTTAGTATTTTAAAATAAAATATAAATTCTTGAACTTTCAAAGTTGTAAATAACTAAATAAATTACCTCAGGTGCGATGATAATAATTAAATTTAGAAATATTCAAAAACAAGTGAAATGATTAATATGTGCATGAATAATGGAGGAAAAGGGAGCAAAAGCTGTCTAATTAAAGCCAGACCTTGATTATTTCAGTTAACTGCAGCTGCTTACTAACTTTTCTTGAATAGTTGATGAGAAACATACTAATGGGAGATATTCATCAGTTGAATTTTCGGATATAACTTGTAAATCAATGAAGCAAATATAAATGAATTCTACTTTTGACATTGCATTGACCTTTTACTTTAAATTACTCTTCATTCGTAAACTTTTATTGAACTTTGTTTATTTGATTGATATAATTGATTAACTTGTGCAATTTCATAAATATTTAATTTTCTCTCAACACATTTAATAGGACATCTCGACAAAATGAATGCTGAATTGATTAAATAATTGATTGTAAATTGGTTAAATACCAAAGGTATTTTGTGTATTTTATTTTTGCTCATAAATGATGAAATATAACCATATTGTAAATTCACTATTTTATCAGAAAAAATGGTCTTAAGAATAGAATAAAAAGTTAAACAAGTTGAATATATATTTGTGTCGTGGACTGTAAGAATTTCCGAATCAAATTACGGTATAAAGTACTAGTGATTTGAAAGCATCATCCGTAAAATCCATTTTTACCATAAAATATTATATCGTAATAGTTATTTAATTAGAATGATTCAGTAGTTTTATGGTAATTATTACGGTAAAATTTACGATGCTTCAGAATCTTTGCTCCATACCTTGCTCCGGTAAAATGGACTTTAGGGTAAAAAATACCGGCACCGCAAGTGCCGTTACTTTTGATTAATGATTGATATTGTAAATTCACTATTTTATCAGAAAAAAATTGTCTTAAGAACAGAATAAAAAGTTAAACAAGTTGAATATATATTTGTGTCGTGGACTGTAAGAATTTCCGAATCAAATTACGGTATTAAGTACTAGTGATTTGAAAGCATCATCCGTAAAATTCATTTTTACCATAAAATATTATATCGTAATAGTTATTTAATTAGAATGATTCAGTAGTTTTATGGTAATTAATACGGTAAAATTTACGATGCTTTAGAATGTTTGCTCCATACCTTGTTCCGGTAAAATGGACTTTAGGGTAAAAAGTACCGGCACCGCAAGTGCCGTTACTTTTGATTAATGATTGATATTGTAAATTCACTATTTTATCAGAAAAAAATTGTCTTAAGAACAGAATAAAAAGTTAAACAAGTTGAATATATATTTGTATCGCGGACTGTAAGAATTTCCGAATCAAATTACGGTATAAGGTACTAGTGATTTGAAAGCATCATCTGTAAAATCCATTTTTACCATAAAATATTATATCGTAATATTTACTTAATTAGAATGATTCAGTAGTTTTAGGGTAATTATTACGGTGAAATTTACGATACATCAGAATTTTTGCTCCATAACTTGTTCCGGTAAAATGGATTTTAGAGTAAAAAGTAACGGCACCCTAAGTGCCGGTACTTCTGATTAATGAAATAAAGTGAAGCAAAAGCTGTCTAATTAAAGCCAGCCCTTGATTATATCAGTTAACTTCAGCTGCTTACAAACTTTTCTTGCATGGACGATGAGAAACATATAAATGGGCGATATTCATCAGCAGAACTTTTGGATGTAATTTGAAAATCAATGAAGAAAATATAAATGAATGTTATTTTCGACATTGCGCCGACCTTTTACTTACAATTACTCTTCATTCGTAAACTTTTACTCAATTTTGTTTCTTCGATTGTTGTAAAGGATTTATTTGTATAAATTAATAAATATTTAATTATATCTTAGCACTTTTTATAGGACATCTCGACAAAATAAATCCTTATTTGTGAAGTAAATTGCTAAAATGTAATTTTATATTCCTTATTTTTACTTGATTGATGAAAATAAAGCTATTTTAAAATTCCCTACTTATGTTAATCAGGAAAACTAAAATGGTTTTGAAAATAGATTAAAAATTGAACAAATTGAATATATATTTGCTACGTACACTGTAAAAAATTCCAGATCAAATTCTATATAAAGCACTGGAATATTGAGTGCATCTTCCCAAAATCCACTTTACCATAGAATCCATTTTTACTATAAAATATTATACCGTAATTTTTGTTGTCAAATTTCTTTAATTAGAGTGAATCAGTGATTTTAGAGTAATTATTATGGTGAAAGTTACGATGTATCAGTTAAACATGTTCCGGAACTTAAAATAAAACTTAATAATCGATGATATAACTTAATCAATGAAGAAAATGTAAGTGGATATTACTTATACATTGCACTGACATTTTACTTTCAATTACTCTTCATTCGTAATATGTTACTGTATTTTGTTTCTTCGATTGTTGTAATTAAGTTATTAGTAAAATTTAATAAATATTCAATTCTCTCTCAGTACATCTTGTTAGACATCTCGACAAAATGAAAGCCGAATTGTAAAGGTTTGTAAAATTGGTAAAGTTCAAAAATTTTTGCGTATTTTATTTTTGCTTCTTATTGATGAAAATAGAACCATTTTGAAAATGTACTACTTTTGTAATTAGTAAACAATGAAACGGTATTAAGAATAGAATGAAGAGTTAAACAAATTGAATATACATTTGTGTCGTACACTGTAAAAAATTCTGGGTCAAATTATGTTGTGAAATACCAACACATTATCCGTAAAATTCATTTTAATCGTAATTTTAACTGCAATATTTATTTAATTAGAGTAATTCAGTGATTTTACTGTAATTATTACAGCAGAAGTTAATGTATATCAGATGTTTTTGTTCTGTAACATATGTTCCGGTAAAAAGTATTTTACGGTAAAGAGCGCTGGTACTTTTTATCGTAATTTGATCTGGAGCTTTTTACAGTGTATAAACATTATGTAATAAATAAGAAAATGTAAAATTGAAATAATTGGTTTTAAAGTTTTGTTGAGTTTTGTTCATAATATAAAATGTATAAAATAAAGTGATTTTTAGTTGAATTTTTAAGTTAATTTCATTAAATATACTAATATATAGCTAAATTAAGTCATGAAAATGCCACTTTTTTAATTTGTTTTTTATTTATTTATTAAACTTTTGCCATTTTTTATTGTTTACTACTTCTACCTTTAAAATGGCATCAATTTTTTTGTTTTTGTTTTATTTCACCGTAGAATGTACATTTAAAAGAAGAAAGATGATTTGGTGCTTCAATGTGCTGCCAAAAAACGCATTTATGTAAAAAGTGATTGCGGAAACTAATTGTAAAAATAAAACTTGATTTGCCTTCTTAAAAAAGGGAGAAAAAAATATTTTCTCATGTAAGTTATGCCCAAAGCTGTTGTTTTATGAGGTCAAAGCTAAAAGAATCTTTCGAGTTTTCTACGAGAAAAATTTAAACTTAACTTTTCGATTTTGATTTTTCATTTTTTCATAACTTACAAATGTTGTACAAGAATATAGAATTAGAAACGTGACTCAGGTGCACTGTTAAAAAATTTTTCGGGAAAGTTATTAAATAACAATTTAATTAAGTGTTATTTTACCATGTTTATACGAAAAAGTCGAAAAATTATAAGCAAGATGATATTCAAACTGTTAAGAGCAAAAAAGCATTTATTAACTGCTTTCACCTAATGCGGTTAAGCAACCAGGAGTTTATTGCACGAACTAGGCTACCTAATGAAGCTACTAAGTTTCTTGGAGCAGGATACATATTTCAGCGGAGAGCACTAATCTGAACGACAGAACGGGGGTTCGATCTAGCGAGTTGACACCTCAATATCTCTTCCATTCCCTTCAGCACATGAAGAATTTCCAGTGACCTACACTACCAAATTTGTGACCCTGGACTATTAGAATAGATACTCTCATTTACGAATGAGGCAGTACCATAAAGCTGCCTAAACGCAAAGCGTCTAGTTTTTCCTATATCTAGTATTTCGATCATTTTGAAACCATGCTAGGGAAAATGGTTCAAAGTTAGTTGTATAATATTGTATTTATAGTTTTTAACTATACTAGATGCTTCAAAGCTATAAAGGTAAAAATAGTAATAAATAGGTAAAAATCGGTTTAGAATAGCATTCAATTATATTGCTGAAAAAATTGGACTTTTGGATTGGTCAAAAACTGGACCCCACATGGCAAACAAAAGATCTGATTTAAAAGAATTTTCTCCTTTTTATCATGAAGGATAAATTTGGCACTTTAAACAACGATCAATTTAGACAGATAGTCAACTTACAAAGGTGGTCAACTTGACAAGATAGAACTTTCGTTGCATGGCAGAACAACTTTTATGCACTTTGCACATGGTTTTCTCTTCATGTTACTCATTGTAAAAAGTAGCACAATAGAAAAACTTTTTTACACTTCTGCAAAGTTTCTTTAGTCAGTGTTAATCACTGGGAAAAACATGCATGATGATAGATAATAAACTCCGTTTATGATATTTACAGTATAAAGGTTGAACATCGTTAGAAATTTCTAGGAAAAAATAGGTTAAATAACAATTTAATTAATTGTCTTTATACCATACTAGAACAAAACAGTCAAATTACCGCAAATAAAATGGTATTCGAACTGTTAATTGTGAGAAAAACTGTTTATTAACTGCTTTCACTTAAAACGGTCAAACGACCAGGATTTTATAGCATCAACCAGGACCATCTAATGAAGCTACTTTTTCTTTTTCAGATGGCTATATTCTGTAGCCGAAAGGGCTAATATGGTGATCTTATGGTTGGCAGAGCGGGGTTTCGAAAACAATGATAAATAGTTGAATATTTGACCATAAATTAGATGCGTAATTTAAGGTACCCAACTAAACACATTTTTCTGTTATTTTATGTTATGTAAAACTATGAAATTTCTTTCTTTTAAAACAGTTCCAGTTTTGTTTATACGTCAAATCAAAGATAAGTTACGACGATTTAAATAATTTATTTTGGTCATTGCATTGATAATTGTGCCTTTTTTGTCCTTTTCTACAAAACCTTTTTTTTGTTATTTTCCTTAATTTATATGTAATGCTTTAAATTTTTTTAGTTCAAATTACTTGAAATTTTTCAAGAATGTTTTCTATACATATGTCTACGGAATAGACTACGGACATTTGAAAAAAGTTATTTTTAGACCCGATAATGAGTTAAAAATAACTTTACCAATTATGAGTAATATTCGTGATTCCTTATTTTTTTTACCATTTTGAGTGCAATATTTCAATGATAATAGTAAATATAGCTTTTCACTCTATTAGATGTAAAATTGAGCTTATTTCCAATTCTGTTACAAAAATGAATTCTGTTACAAAAATAAAATAATGCCTTTCTATCAAACTAACAAAGAATATATCAGTTTGTAGTTGCTACTTTGCATTATAGATGGCAGCAGCATAAACGTTAAGCAGTTCTTGAAAGTTTTTAATTCTACTTAGATATTGAAAACTTTTAACGTAAGGACATAACTCATACATTTTATCATGGTTAATAAAATTTAAAAATCATAGTTTTTGGTCTTTTTGAAATTTGCAAAATACTAAAATTTTCACTTGAAAAACGAAGAACAGAAAGTAAAAACTGTAAAAAATATTTTTAATATGAAGATCAAGATACAACAATTTTTTAAAATTTTTATTTTTAAAAAACAATTAATGGAATATTTCTTAATGCAATATGGAATAACATTTAAATTAGATTAGCTAATTAAGATATGAGATATAATTTATTCATATAATTTAATTTTACAAAATTTATAAAATTTTAGTAATTTGTAATAAAAGTTAAAATTCATAACAAAACTAACAAAAAACGCAAAGTAATAAAATAACGTAAAACCATAATTCGAAATTTAACAATTATTATCATTATTACTTTGTTTTTGATGCTAAATTAAGAGTCAATCTGAATCAATTTTTTATCGGTTTTAACTTCATTTTTCTTTAAACTAGGAGTACTTTCTTTAGTTCTTTTTTACTTATTTATTTATTTTCTTTTATTTAAAGAAAATTGATTTCGTTGTTTTAATTAAATAAAATTAAAACTAAAGGCTTTGAATGATAACGGATTTACTATTTGCAAAATTTTATCATCTTTTTTTTAATCTTTTTTAATAATTTTTAGGATTAAACGATAATTTTTAGGATTGCAAGAATTTACCTAAGTTTTCAGATAAAATGTGTTCTTATTTTTTAAAAGAAAAGTTTTCATTTTGATTAGGCGTTTTATTAACTGAAGAATTAAAAACGTTCATCTGATATAAAAACATTAAGTAATTCTATTGAAACTTATGTTGAAAACCATCAAAATTCTAGATCTTTTATACTTTTATACTTAAAACTATTCTAGTAATTCTATCTGAAGTGTACTGAAAGTAGAAGATATAGAACATTTTGTTAAGAGAAATTTCAATAAATGAAAATAAAATGCTTATTACTTATTATGAACTGGTATACCGAAAAAAAAAATGTAGTACATAAATTATAATTGGAAGTAAATCAAAGCACAAAATATAACTTATAATATTTTAAAAGAAAACTAGAATCCAATTACTATTTTCAATACTTTTAAGCAATCTAATTTTCTAGTTCAAAACGAATCATTTATTATTTCGTTAATTAAGTTATCTCCTTTTCTAGTTCCTATGTTTTAGTATTTTAAAATAAAATATAAATTCTTGAACTTTCAAAGTTGTAAATAACTAAATAAATTACCTCAGGTGCGATGATAATAATTAAATTTAGAAATATTCAAAAACAAGTGAAATGATTAATATGTGCATGAATAATGGAGGAAAAGGGAGCAAAAGCTGTCTAATTAAAGCCAGACCTTGATTATTTCAGTTAACTGCAGCTGCTTACTAACTTTTCTTGAATAGTTGATGAGAAACATACTAATGGGAGATATTCATCAGTTGAATTTTCGGATATAACTTGTAAATCAATGAAGCAAATATAAATGAATTCTACTTTTGACATTGCATTGACCTTTTACTTTAAATTACTCTTCATTCGTAAACTTTTATTGAACTTTGTTTATTTGATTGATATAATTGATTAACTTGTGCAATTTCATAAATATTTAATTTTCTCTCAACACATTTAATAGGACATCTCGACAAAATGAATGCTGAATTGATTAAATAATTGATTGTAAATTGGTTAAATACCAAAGGTATTTTGTGTATTTTATTTTTGCTCATAAATGATGAAATATAACCATATTGTAAATTCACTATTTTATCAGAAAAAATGGTCTTAAGAATAGAATAAAAAGTTAAACAAGTTGAATATATATTTGTGTCGTGGACTGTAAGAATTTCCGAATCAAATTACGGTATAAAGTACTAGTGATTTGAAAGCATCATCCGTAAAATCCATTTTTACCATAAAATATTATATCGTAATAGTTATTTAATTAGAATGATTCAGTAGTTTTATGGTAATTATTACGGTAAAATTTACGATGCTTCAGAATCTTTGCTCCATACCTTGCTCCGGTAAAATGGACTTTAGGGTAAAAAATACCGGCACCGCAAGTGCCGTTACTTTTGATTAATGATTGATATTGTAAATTCACTATTTTATCAGAAAAAAATTGTCTTAAGAACAGAATAAAAAGTTAAACAAGTTGAATATATATTTGTGTCGTGGACTGTAAGAATTTCCGAATCAAATTACGGTATTAAGTACTAGTGATTTGAAAGCATCATCCGTAAAATTCATTTTTACCATAAAATATTATATCGTAATAGTTATTTAATTAGAATGATTCAGTAGTTTTATGGTAATTAATACGGTAAAATTTACGATGCTTTAGAATGTTTGCTCCATACCTTGTTCCGGTAAAATGGACTTTAGGGTAAAAAGTACCGGCACCGCAAGTGCCGTTACTTTTGATTAATGATTGATATTGTAAATTCACTATTTTATCAGAAAAAAATTGTCTTAAGAACAGAATAAAAAGTTAAACAAGTTGAATATATATTTGTATCGCGGACTGTAAGAATTTCCGAATCAAATTACGGTATAAGGTACTAGTGATTTGAAAGCATCATCTGTAAAATCCATTTTTACCATAAAATATTATATCGTAATATTTACTTAATTAGAATGATTCAGTAGTTTTAGGGTAATTATTACGGTGAAATTTACGATACATCAGAATTTTTGCTCCATAACTTGTTCCGGTAAAATGGATTTTAGAGTAAAAAGTAACGGCACCCTAAGTGCCGGTACTTCTGATTAATGAAATAAAGTGAAGCAAAAGCTGTCTAATTAAAGCCAGCCCTTGATTATATCAGTTAACTTCAGCTGCTTACAAACTTTTCTTGCATGGACGATGAGAAACATATAAATGGGCGATATTCATCAGCAGAACTTTTGGATGTAATTTGAAAATCAATGAAGAAAATATAAATGAATGTTATTTTCGACATTGCGCCGACCTTTTACTTACAATTACTCTTCATTCGTAAACTTTTACTCAATTTTGTTTCTTCGATTGTTGTAAAGGATTTATTTGTATAAATTAATAAATATTTAATTATATCTTAGCACTTTTTATAGGACATCTCGACAAAATAAATCCTTATTTGTGAAGTAAATTGCTAAAATGTAATTTTATATTCCTTATTTTTACTTGATTGATGAAAATAAAGCTATTTTAAAATTCCCTACTTATGTTAATCAGGAAAACTAAAATGGTTTTGAAAATAGATTAAAAATTGAACAAATTGAATATATATTTGCTACGTACACTGTAAAAAATTCCAGATCAAATTCTATATAAAGCACTGGAATATTGAGTGCATCTTCCCAAAATCCACTTTACCATAGAATCCATTTTTACTATAAAATATTATACCGTAATTTTTGTTGTCAAATTTCTTTAATTAGAGTGAATCAGTGATTTTAGAGTAATTATTATGGTGAAAGTTACGATGTATCAGTTAAACATGTTCCGGAACTTAAAATAAAACTTAATAATCGATGATATAACTTAATCAATGAAGAAAATGTAAGTGGATATTACTTATACATTGCACTGACATTTTACTTTCAATTACTCTTCATTCGTAATATGTTACTGTATTTTGTTTCTTCGATTGTTGTAATTAAGTTATTAGTAAAATTTAATAAATATTCAATTCTCTCTCAGTACATCTTGTTAGACATCTCGACAAAATGAAAGCCGAATTGTAAAGGTTTGTAAAATTGGTAAAGTTCAAAAATTTTTGCGTATTTTATTTTTGCTTCTTATTGATGAAAATAGAACCATTTTGAAAATGTACTACTTTTGTAATTAGTAAACAATGAAACGGTATTAAGAATAGAATGAAGAGTTAAACAAATTGAATATACATTTGTGTCGTACACTGTAAAAAATTCTGGGTCAAATTATGTTGTGAAATACCAACACATTATCCGTAAAATTCATTTTAATCGTAATTTTAACTGCAATATTTATTTAATTAGAGTAATTCAGTGATTTTACTGTAATTATTACAGCAGAAGTTAATGTATATCAGATGTTTTTGTTCTGTAACATATGTTCCGGTAAAAAGTATTTTACGGTAAAGAGCGCTGGTACTTTTTATCGTAATTTGATCTGGAGCTTTTTACAGTGTATAAACATTATGTAATAAATAAGAAAATGTAAAATTGAAATAATTGGTTTTAAAGTTTTGTTGAGTTTTGTTCATAATATAAAATGTATAAAATAAAGTGATTTTTAGTTGAATTTTTAAGTTAATTTCATTAAATATACTAATATATAGCTAAATTAAGTCATGAAAATGCCACTTTTTTAATTTGTTTTTTATTTATTTATTAAACTTTTGCCATTTTTTATTGTTTACTACTTCTACCTTTAAAATGGCATCAATTTTTTTGTTTTTGTTTTATTTCACCGTAGAATGTACATTTAAAAGAAGAAAGATGATTTGGTGCTTCAATGTGCTGCCAAAAAACGCATTTATGTAAAAAGTGATTGCGGAAACTAATTGTAAAAATAAAACTTGATTTGCCTTCTTAAAAAAGGGAGAAAAAAATATTTTCTCATGTAAGTTATGCCCAAAGCTGTTGTTTTATGAGGTCAAAGCTAAAAGAATCTTTCGAGTTTTCTACGAGAAAAATTTAAACTTAACTTTTCGATTTTGATTTTTCATTTTTTCATAACTTACAAATGTTGTACAAGAATATAGAATTAGAAACGTGACTCAGGTGCACTGTTAAAAAATTTTTCGGGAAAGTTATTAAATAACAATTTAATTAAGTGTTATTTTACCATGTTTATACGAAAAAGTCGAAAAATTATAAGCAAGATGATATTCAAACTGTTAAGAGCAAAAAAGCATTTATTAACTGCTTTCACCTAATGCGGTTAAGCAACCAGGAGTTTATTGCACGAACTAGGCTACCTAATGAAGCTACTAAGTTTCTTGGAGCAGGATACATATTTCAGCGGAGAGCACTAATCTGAACGACAGAACGGGGGTTCGATCTAGCGAGTTGACACCTCAATATCTCTTCCATTCCCTTCAGCACATGAAGAATTTCCAGTGACCTACACTACCAAATTTGTGACCCTGGACTATTAGAATAGATACTCTCATTTACGAATGAGGCAGTACCATAAAGCTGCCTAAACGCAAAGCGTCTAGTTTTTCCTATATCTAGTATTTCGATCATTTTGAAACCATGCTAGGGAAAATGGTTCAAAGTTAGTTGTATAATATTGTATTTATAGTTTTTAACTATACTAGATGCTTCAAAGCTATAAAGGTAAAAATAGTAATAAATAGGTAAAAATCGGTTTAGAATAGCATTCAATTATATTGCTGAAAAAATTGGACTTTTGGATTGGTCAAAAACTGGACCCCACATGGCAAACAAAAGATCTGATTTAAAAGAATTTTCTCCTTTTTATCATGAAGGATAAATTTGGCACTTTAAACAACGATCAATTTAGACAGATAGTCAACTTACAAAGGTGGTCAACTTGACAAGATAGAACTTTCGTTGCATGGCAGAACAACTTTTATGCACTTTGCACATGGTTTTCTCTTCATGTTACTCATTGTAAAAAGTAGCACAATAGAAAAACTTTTTTACACTTCTGCAAAGTTTCTTTAGTCAGTGTTAATCACTGGGAAAAACATGCATGATGATAGATAATAAACTCCGTTTATGATATTTACAGTATAAAGGTTGAACATCGTTAGAAATTTCTAGGAAAAAATAGGTTAAATAACAATTTAATTAATTGTCTTTATACCATACTAGAACAAAACAGTCAAATTACCGCAAATAAAATGGTATTCGAACTGTTAATTGTGAGAAAAACTGTTTATTAACTGCTTTCACTTAAAACGGTCAAACGACCAGGATTTTATAGCATCAACCAGGACCATCTAATGAAGCTACTTTTTCTTTTTCAGATGGCTATATTCTGTAGCCGAAAGGGCTAATATGGTGATCTTATGGTTGGCAGAGCGGGGTTTCGAGTCCCTGCGGTGACACCGCAATAATTCTTCCTTTCCCTTCAACACATGAAGAGTTTCCAGTGACCTTCACTCTCTAATTTGTGAATCAGGTCTATTAGAAAAGTATTCTCTCATTTACGCATAGATGGCAGCACTATACACCTGTTAAACTATCTCCAATATCCAGTTGCATTTTTTTACGGTTTTAAAATCATGCTAGTTGTAAATGGTTAAAAAAACGAAAAATATTGTAATCATGGTTTTTTAACCATACTAGATGAAGGTAAAGAATGTTCTAGAAAGGTAAAAAATGTTCTTTACCATAAACTTTTACGCTCAATTGGAGAAACAGACTGCTGTCAGTTGTTTTATCATAATTTTTTTCAGAGCTTTGAAATAATCACTTTTCTTTACATCGTATCATATTGTTAAAATATGCATTTGCGAAAGTTATGATAGAGCTCATTTTTAAATAAAATAGTAATAAATATTCCTAAATTAAAAAGTTATACGCCTTAAAATCAATTATAAGTGCAAGCTCTTTAAAAATCTCAAATTGGATATTAATATTTTTTAATTTCATTTGGACCAATCCTTATTAAAATCGGTCAAGTAAATGGTTTATTAAATCAGGCACAATAATAATTTAAACAAAAGGATGATTCTAAATTTATTATAACTCTACACGGAAATATAAATTATGGCAAAATAGAAATACTTATCTGATAAACGCATTTCTGCTGAAATAAACTATAATTTTACAATTCGCTATGTCAAAGGATTACCGGAAATTCTGGTTTTCAAAATTGTAGTTCTCATTAAAATGTATTTAGTAACAAATGCAAAACTGAAAAGCAATTGTAACCAAATAATGGTATTTATGCCATACTCTAATGTATCGCGATGAAATTACCATAATTTACCATATTTATCAAGTTTTATCACACATTATAAACAATATTTAATTGTTAATTTTAGCAAAATCCTTGCCAGAGCCTTTTAGTATTTCCATAGAGCCAGTAGCACCGTAGGCTTCACCATATTCTAGTAGTTTTGACCATAATTTTTTCTCAGTGTAAACCATTAGCAATATAAATTATTTATTATTTTATCCCAAGGATTTGCGTTGATTTAAACTATTTATAATAAAAACCCAATCTATGATGAAGTGTAAGATCTTGATGGGAGTTAAAAAAGGGAAAATCCGAATTATACACTTCATTAAAATTATAATACATTAATGAAATGAGTTTAAGGCTATACACTTAAGTTAAATTAGGTATTCAGCAAATTACTGTATTCTATTAACTCCGGCACGAATCTATAGCTATTCTCTACACAGCACTGAATCAGTGAAAACCACTATAGCTCGTTAATCACGCCAAGCTTCAATAACGTGAAAGGGCTGTATTGATTTTGAGTTGAATGCCGTATTTTATTATTATTTTATGGATATCGTTAACAAAACTTTTCAGAATTAAGAATATGTGGTCATTAATTTTATTATAAAGACTTTTATTGGTGATTTTATTTTCTTGCATAACAAATCCAACCCTTAATATTTCTTATATAATAATATATTTAAACACTATTAATAGTATTGGAGAATATTTTTTTTGTACCATGATATTGTTCAAGATAATTGCAACCTTTATAGAGTGTTAATTTATGTATTATAATCAAACAAGCTACTTTATTTAAACTTTATTAGATAATTGTAAAGCTCACATTTTGAACGGAATTGTATTTAAAATTACACGGGAAAAATTGTTTTAGTCTAAACTACCAGAATACGGTAAAATTTACTGTTTTTTTTGGCTATATGAGAACACTAAAGAGCTCAATAAATTTTACCGAAGATCTTTAGTAATGATTTTGGTAAAATTAGTAATAAAATATGGTTTTATAATATGCAATAAAATATGGTAAATGTGGTAAAATGTAGTATTTTTATCGTGATAACTTAGAGCATGACATAAAACCCTTTTATTCGGTTGAATTTACTTAAGAGTTTTGTATTTTGCATTAAAAATATGGCAATAAGAACTATAATTTTGAATACCATAATTTCCGGTAAACAATTACCATATGAACGGAAAAAATTACTAAATGAATGGTTCAAATACCGTATGTTTTGGTTTTATTAACCAGAATTACGTTTTTTTTAAACCAAAACTGCTTTCTTCGTATAATTATTTATAAAAACCATACTTCAGAATGGGGTTATATAAATCTTATATTTACGAAAATTCTATATAAACAAATGTTCCAAACAAAGCAAACATATTTTGAAAAGACTTGTAGGAAAAAAATTAGCAAGATATACGAAAACTAAACTCATTTACGCTGCCAATTGGCGTTTCTTTCGAGTAATAGATTAATAGATATAGATTTGAGTGAGTAGAAAATAAGAGACAGATAAAGTCTACCCGAAACAAAGAGACTCATTAGTCGGTACCATGTCCACCTAATGAGCAGTATTGCTTGTTAAGTATTGTTCTCTTGGACATTTAGG
Organism: Parasteatoda tepidariorum; assembly: GCF_982258835.1. Lineage (NCBI taxonomy): Eukaryota > Metazoa > Arthropoda > Arachnida > Araneae > Theridiidae > Parasteatoda > Parasteatoda tepidariorum. The sequence continues at coordinate 12,071,570 of NC_141766.1, read as the reverse complement.
TATTAATTAGAATATTGGTTAAAATATAAGGTTTTCCAATAAGTTGTCCAGATCCAATTGAAAAGACACTAGAAGTATTTGAAAAACAATTCTGGTATCAGTTAACAAAGCTTTTTTAATCATAGCACGTTATGTAAAAGATCTTTAAGCACATAGGAAAAAAGTATGGTCCAAACTATCAGAATATGGTAAATTTTACTGTGTTTCTCCAGGAACACCAAAATGCATGGTAATTTTTACTGCTTTGCGTAAAATTACCTACTGCTTAAAGTGCTTTGGTAATGATTTTGGTAAAAGTAACAATAAAATATTATTTTATAATCTAGGTTAAAATTTGGTAAATATAGTTAAGTTTTGTAATTTCAAAATGAGTCTTTAAGGGATGCTATAAAAACCATTTATTCAGTTAAATGGTTTTCATACCTTATCTGTTTATATTTTTAGCTGAATGTGTGGAGAAAATAATTATAATTTTGAATACCAGGTTTTCCGATAAACCATTTTCATATGAACGGAAAACACGCCAAATGAATGGTTTAAAATCCGTATATTTTTGTCTTATTAGCCAGATTTAAGCTTTTTTTTTACCAGAAATATCATTACCATACAGAATGGTTATTTTACCAGAATCTTTTCCAATAATTAAAGCTTACAGGCTAATAGCTTTTGAAAAAAAAATAGGACACACTTACTGGAAAACTGTTTAAAATCCATCACAAACTATTACAAGTACCTCAATGTCTTCAAAAGATCGACTCATCATAGCAATGAGCATGTTAATCATGACTGTCATAGCTGTCACCATGTAAGCTCCAAGAAGTAAGTGCCCAGTTCGTTTCGTAAACATATGGTAACCCATTTGGTCAAGATCTTTGATAGGAATGACGCCAAATAGAGACCAGAGCAGCTGCATGTAACTACCATCCATACTGCAAAGTAAAGCTTACATAAACATATTTGTAAGCTTACCTCAACGTGTCAGCTATCAAAAGCAATGCTGGAAAAAGCTCTGGCAGTTAATGCAATTCGGTAGTATTTTAAATACAGAAGCAGAGGCTATCAAGGCAATACCTACGTTTTTAGGTTGAGTAAGTTGCAAAAATTGCATAATCATTAATGGAATGGTTTAATGGCATGAACGTTAATGGGATGAGGCAGCTGGTTGTAACTACAATACTGCAAAGTGAAGCTTACATCAGCATATTTGTAAGCTTACTTCAACGTGTTAGCTGTCAAAAACAATGCTAGAAAAAGCTATAATAGTTAATGCAATTCGGTAGCATTTTAAACACAGAAGCAGAAGCTATCAAGGCAATTCCTAAGTTTTTAGGCTGAGTAAGTAGCAGAAAAAGCATAAACGTTAATGGAATGGTTTAATGGCATAAACGTTAAATTGCTGACAGCAATATATCAAAATTATAATTTACTTAAATAATTATAAAATTAGCTTGCGTAGTAACTTGGTGAATTGGCTGTAGGAAGGTTTTCTATAGGTGGGACACTCTACTTTTGAAGCTTACAGCAGAAATAGTTGAACAGAAAGTTACAAACAATGCAGAAACTGCGCTTATAAGTTTCATATTTAAAGTATTATATATTTCATACATTTTGAAATCTTATTTTCTGATTCCAAATAAGATGTGAAATAATCCAGCATTTTAAAAATCTTTCAACTTTAATTATTGAGTATGCATTAATATTGAGGATGCATTATTTTCCTAAGTACGAAAGAAAAGGTAAAAATGCGAAATTGCTATTAATTTTAGTTTTATACGTAAAGACTCTTTGTTTGGTTTTAAACAAGTTACGAAAACATTTATAATTACATAAAAGTTACAACTTATATGGAAATAAATATTCAAGATGCTTTTTTACCTCTGGGTATCTGAAAAAAAAACTTGTATAAATGCATAAGTTGCGCTTAATTTTTGAATGATTTTCAAGGAAAAAAATATTTTACTCATTTTAGAATCTTATTATTTGATTCCAAGCAAAGTGGAGGAAGAATTCCTCGTTACATAAAAGCTATGACTTGTATGGAATCAATATTGAAGATGTATTACTTTCCCCCAGCGTTCCTTTATATCGGAAATGTGCGAGCATGGATCACATAGAAAAAGTTCAAATTGAGACGATCTGTACATTTCAAAATAATATTCTTGTCGTTTAATTTAAGTGTATAATTTATTGTTTATAAATTTTGAGATGCCTTTGCATAGATTTAAGGTAATGATTCGTGTCCCATATCACATTTCTAAATGAATTATTTGTGTTAATATATGTACAGTGATAGATGATAGTGGCTCAGAATAATGCTTTGTGCATGTCTTTGAGGCCAGCGCTGCGGCGGAACAGTTATTAAAACCACCAATCACTCCGTTAGGTCGTGATAGCTGAGGGTCCTAAGTTCGATCCACGCAGTCAACCGAACAACCGGCGTTTATAAGCAGCAAAGTGCATTCTAAGTCCTCAGGCTGGTTGTGGTTTAGAATTATGGAAGGAGGGAAACCAACGTGACATGCTCTACACCGTTTGACCGGTGACACAATTGTTTGGCTTTCCTTACATAGTCATTTCTGATTGTGAAAACTTAATTGCGAACTTTTACTTCCATGTGCCCCTTGGCTAACAATTGGCTGTTGCAGGAATATTTTAGTATTAGATTCGATACTTTTTACTTAATAATTTTGTTACCAACGCTTCTTTAAATGAAAATTAATCAAATTTGTTGAAATTGACTTAAAAACAAAACATTTCATCAAATTATTGAAATAATATCCATCTGGATGCACTTTAGAGGCTAAAAAATGCGACATAGACTGAAATGAATTCAAATTGAAAAAAAACTGCAGGTAAAATCTATTATTGTTCAGAAATATTCTGAAATATTAATTAGTGAGTGAAACATTATTCAATCGGTATTGGTCTATGAAGTTTTTTTTTTTATTTCATAATGGTTAACTAATTATCAATTTAACATAAAATATCTTAAGATTAAAAAAAATTTTTTTTTCAAGAAGTTCAGTTTCTTTTACACGATTTCATCCCATAATTTGAACGTATTTAAAAATTTTTTGGATCTTTCAAAACAATTAAAGTACATTATTCAAAAACTTGGTGAAAGTATCGCAGAAAAATTAATTGAATGCCAATTTAACTGAAGTACCACTTAAGAGCAGCTGTACTCTAGAAATAATAACCGCATTAAAATAAACGATGAGGTACATACTCTTGCATTTAATAAATTTTTATTAGAAAGAAGGGAAGAATCTCAAGATTTGTAAAACGTTCAAACAAATGATTTTCCATTACTTTGAAAATGGAGATCAATAAACGAGAAGTAATAGTTTTTACTATTTCCTAAGCATTTTCGTTGCAGAGTGATGATATAAAAAATCATAAGAGTTTCGTTTGATGACACTTTATGAAAACAATTTCATGTTATTAATCTGTGGTCGCATATTTAGCAAAAGAGTAGCAAAAAGCGTTAAACATTTATGCTGATCGAATCCAAATTTGAAGAACTGATTGTCAAATTAAATTTCCAATTATTATTTACTCGTTTTTGTAGAATAGAAGAAATTTTTTTTTTAATTTTGATTAGTTAAAAAAACAATGATAAATAGTTGAATATTTGACCATAAATTAGATGCGTAATTTAAGGTACCCAACTAAACACATTTTTCTGTTATTTTATGTTATGTAAAACTATGAAATTTCTTTCTTTTAAAACAGTTCCAGTTTTGTTTATACGTCAAATCAAAGATAAGTTACGACGATTTAAATAATTTATTTTGGTCATTGCATTGATAATTGTGCCTTTTTTGTCCTTTTCTACAAAACCTTTTTTTTGTTATTTTCCTTAATTTATATGTAATGCTTTAAATTTTTTTAGTTCAAATTACTTGAAATTTTTCAAGAATGTTTTCTATACATATGTCTACGGAATAGACTACGGACAAGTTGAATAAAATTATTATTTTACCTTTTACAGCTAAAATAAAAATAACTAACTGCAATTTTTGACCTTTTTTACCAAATAAATTTCGATATTTGCTTTGAAATATCTAAATATTAATATTATGTCTAATGCATGGTCTAATCCTAAACATGAGTATTTATGAGTATTATAAAGTAAAAATAATTTTAAAAAATATAACGAATTTGAATAAAGCTATGTTATTTTGAAAAGAGGTCGAATTTATGTCTTTTTTGACTAGTTTTAAATGTTACTTTTTAATGTAAATGGTAAATGTTTGACAATTTACCAAGTAACTTAGTTTTTTTCACATTTTTTTGTATTCATATCTGTTTTAGTGCATAATGCATAAGTAAATCCAAGTAAAAAAATTTTAATTAAAAATTTCAAAATTGTGCCATCTGGTACCTTAATGGCTATTAACTGAAATTGTTTCTTGCATTTGAATTCAATTTTTTAACACTGAATATTGATAGCTAATATAGGAACGTGAAGCTAGATATATTAGTCTTTATCATTAGATTAATTTTAGTCAAAGATTGACTTAAGGAAATATATAGCATAACATCCTATACAATTAAATTTAACATTATCGCATCGAAAGATTAATATTCGACAGCAATGGTCAAATATATAATGGGAACAGAATAATTAATGACGCTTCTCTATTCAATATTATAAGTGATGGAAATTACTTTTAAAAGATAAACTGATGGAGCAGATATTTTTAGGATTTTTAAAAATGCTGCATACTTATAAAGAAATATTCAAATTATATAATTTCAAAAATAATTATAATTTTATAATTATAATTTCAAAAATGAGGTGCATGTTTTAATTTTGAATCTGTCACATTCTTTACCTTTAGGCAGGTTTGAGTAATTAATTCTCCTTTTTCCATTTACTTTTTGAAATTTGTGTAGTTTTTGAATTTCCAGAAGTCATTTGTTAAACTTCAAATATTCAAGAATTATACTACATTTATATTTTTTCTAAGTGAACTTCGTGAAATGGAAAATTCATTTTACTCGTTTACTAATGTGATTCTATTCTATTTTACATCCAGTAACTCAAGTTTTGATTCAAAATATAAACTTATTTGATGTCTAATATTGATTTATATTGTTTGCTAAATTTAGATTGATTAATATTGCCTTCTAATGCTATCTACAATTTTTATATATCTAATTATTATGAAATATTATCAGTGTTTAATTTAAAAATGATTGAAATTCTCGCTTAGATATTCACTTATTTATTTATTTATTCAACTTTATTTGATTGTTTGAGTGTAAAACTCAAATTTAGATTTTTTTTAAAAACTTAAATAGGATGTAATAAAATGATTGTGTTCCCTTTCACCTTTAAAAGGAAAATTTAAAGTCTACATAGGTTTAAAAACTCTTTATTACGTCATAGAATTTTAAACGGTGCCCAATAAAAATATTAATTGAAATATTTGTAACCAATCAAAAGAATCTGAAGACAAAAGCAAATTTATGTTGAGTTTATCAAAAATCTGATAATTCGTTTTTCGATGTGATAATGAGTTTGATAATTCGTTTTATAACAGCAATTTCATTAAGAAGTATAACGATAAAAATAAAAACTGCAGGAAATTAATAAATATTTTTGCAAGGATTTTTTCCCCCTTCAGATTTTTAAAACAAATGCAGCCCAGTTCTTTTAAAGTTTTGAAACAAATAAAAGTTATAATTGAGTGACTTAGATGTTGTTGGTTTAAATATATTGACTTTTAAAAGATAAATTTTCTGTACTTTAATAGTATGAAAGAAAAGAAACAGTCCTTTATGTCAATCACTTTAACAGAATGCCTGGATTACTTCTGAAACTTTAGAACTTTAATACTTTAAATCATTATTTGTCCTTTCTACATTTTTAACTTTAAGTGATAGAAAAGAGTAGCTTAAATATGTTTGTGCTTTACAAATATTTTACACAGATATGTATTTAAACGAGGTCTAATTATTTGAGAGTATTCAGTAAATCTTTTTGTAAAGCTAATCCCTCAAATGCTTGTATTTTATAACCGTTCTTGAGCAGCTGACCCAATTTTACGGGTTTATCCAAATGTTTGTATCGACACTCCTTAGAAAAAAAAAACAAGCAAAATAAGTGTTTTCGTTGTTGTTTCTGATGACACTTGGATAATATCAGCTCGAAAGTCATTGGCCTTTTGTGAATTAAGTCAGGAAGATGCGCCTTTCGTTTCACAAGAAAGCGTCGCAAGGTTGAAAGTACATCTTGAAATCCCACTGATAGTTTGAAGCAGCACTTATTCGTGGGTAACTTCCTCAATTTAGACATCAATTTGAAGGGGAAGGATATTTTTCCCAGATCCTTGAACCCATAGTTATGCTCACCGACCGACCACAGGACTTTCTATTCTGCAGCACGCCGAATCCATTTACTCGGCTGATCTCAGCGGAGTCGAGGATCGATCCTCGCATAAATCGCAATTGCTACAAAGTTTTTTGGAGTGTAAATTGTAAAGATTTAGCAAAATTGTGGATTGTAAAAGTTGTGGGTAGTCAAAGATCTATATGAACATAACCTCATATGCATGAGGGTTATTTTAAATAATGCTATAGGTATGTGTTTGACTTTAACAAGTTTATATTTTTGTTTGATTTACATTGAATTTTTAAATTGTTTTTGCTTTACTTTGCATTTTATATCTAAAAAGAGCTATACAATGAGTTCTGTTAAGTTTCCATTTGTGAATAATTTTGTGTTTCCAATTTAAGTTTCTTTTTACTTCAGGGATAGTAAAAAAATTAAATAAATATTATAACGTACTTTTTTTTAAACAATTTAAGGAAAAATTACTGTTAATAAACAAATTTATCATTTTAACTGTTTAAAAATACAAGAATAAAGGAACATTTTTAATCAAATACTGCAGATAAATTGATCATTTATGCTACAATAATGTTATTTCTTTAGTTGTTTGATAAAATAAGATGGCATTGAGGAATATTATTAATATATTTATGATATTTTTTAATAATTCATTAAATATTAAGTCGCATTTTTCATTAATAATATTTTTTAAACATTGAGAGAAATCTTGAATTGTGTTGAGCTATAATGTCATTTATTTTGCTTGATACCGTAGTACTGATTGCAGACATACAAATTAAATACAAATACAAATTAAAACCTTCTAAGATTCTTATTATTCAAAATATAAGTTTCAAAATATAGTATTATAAGTTTCCAAAAACATCTTATGGTTCAATTTAGAGCTTTAATTAGCACTAAAGTTACACCGTATTATTGTTCAAGGTACCAATTATATGTTTCAATGTTTAGATAAATTTTATGAAAGATTATTGATACCAAGTGTTAAGTAAGTACTGGTAAATTGGTAAAACAAAATTCCTGAAAATATTTTTTTCCTTCAAAAGAGTAATATAAGACATTACTAAAATTTAGGAGTGGAATTCAAAGTGCCGAAGTGCTAACAAATCTGAACTGATTACGAAAAAAGAAAGTATAATAAGAACTGTGGTTATTGAAATTATTAAATGCACGTAAATGAATTAATGAATAATTAAACAAAAATACTGTCCTTGACTTTGGTAAATTGAAAAAAAAATTATATATATCATCTAAAACTAAAAACTCTACTAAACTCAGTGGCGCGACAGCCCATAGAGGGCCAAGGCCTACCGTGTCCATCTCAGTTTTTTTGACCTTGAGATGTAGGAGCAGATCTTCCGGTTGGGGGGTCCAGTTTAGTTCAAAAGCACGCTTGGTAATCATTTTATCGACCCATTGAATGGATGAAAAGCTGAGTCAACCTTGTCGCTTCCTAGGATCGAACCCAGGACCTGTGGCACGATAGCGCGAAGTGCTACCACCACGCGTCATAGATATCATCTAGTCTGATAGAAATTACTCCGAAAAATGGTTAAATAACAATTTATTTAATCGTTATTTTACCATATTCTAACTAAACAGTTAAATAACCCAAAACAAGATGGTATTCTAACTGTTAATATCGTGAAAAAACGTTTATTGACTGCTTTAACTTAATACGGTTTTGACGACCAGGATTTTATAGCACTAAGCAGGACCACCTAGTGAAGCCACTTTTTCTTTTGCAGATAGTTATATTTGATAGCCGAGAGGGCTAATCTAGTGATCTCATGGCCGACAGAGCGGAGGTTCGAGTACCAGCTTTAACACCGCAATAATTCTTCACATATCTTCATCACATGAAGTTTCCAGTGACCTGCACTCTCTAATTTGTGAAACTGGTCTCTTAGAATACTATTCTCTCATCCACCCATAGATGGCAGCACTCTCTAATTTGAAAGTAAAAAAACTGTAACGGTAAAAGCAACGTTCTTTACCGTAAACTTTACGGTTAATTGGATGGAGAGACTGCTGCCCGTTATTTTAACTTAGTTTTAGAAGGAAAATTCTAACAGTGTAGATTGATTTTGTAATACCAAATATTTTCTAAGATTAATTTTTTAATTGGATAAAAAATACAAATTCTTTGGGAATAGACATATTGAGCGTGCATCCTAATAATTTTTTTTTGCTTTCACCGAAGTAAATTTTTTTTAGAAAAACCAATTTGAAGAATTTGAACGCTGTTTGAAATTGAGGTTGTTTCAGAATTTTTAAATTACTTTCGCTCTTGTTTGTAAGCAATGCAGTCTTTTCCAATATTGTTTCCAGTTATAAATTGAACATTTGATTTTAAGCTTATGATTTCCCTCGCGGATTACTGTTTTTCTTTATACTTTCTAAGTACAAAAATTTAGAAAACGAAACTATTTTCTAATTTTATAAAAATACTATATTCAAGTAATTCTCGCATTTAATTTAAAAATAATTTGCATTTTCAAAAATTGTGTCTGAAATATTTAAGACAGATTTATTAAATAAGACCATAAGGACTAATGCAATAATTTTTCGATTTAGGAATAAAAGCTGAATTATATTAACAAATTATCTAGCATAAATTACGAAATACAAGAAGTAATCATGTATTTATGCATTAGAAATTTAAGTTTAATTTGTCTGCATATTCTTAACATTAACCTTAAAAACATCAAGAAAGAAATACTTTTGCTATTTTGATAAATAAGTTTAGCACAATTATGGTATGAAAAATAATTTCAAATTTAAAATATTATGGCAAATTTAGGTCGGAAACATTTTTATAAATTTAAATAAGCGTTAAATATTATATTATTTAATTTTTCTTCTGCCTGTATAAATCTTTGATGGATTTTTTTTAAATTTTTTTCCCTCCCAACTGAGGATTAAATAATTGCTGTCAATTAAACGAAATATTATTTGGGCATCAAAGTTAATAGTATATTAAAGTGACAAAGCTCGTATGATACGAAGCTTGCTATAGCAAATATGAAGCTCGTATAAATTTAGACTCATGAAGTATTTTGCTAATATTATTAAAAATAGGCATGGTAGAATTATTATTTTCCACCCTTATTTTATAAACATTTTTTCAGGAAAAGAATTTCCTGAATATGGTAATGCTTCAGAAATGAAGGCGGATACCTATACATAGCGAAAACAATTTTGGTAAAATTACTGCATTGTATAGTGTGTATTTCTGGTAAAAAAACATAATTCTGGTAATAAAACCAAAATAATGGTACTTAAACAATTCATTTGACAATTGTTTCGTTCATATGCTAAAGGTTTACCGGAAATTTGAATTTTCTAAATTACGGTTCTTATAGCCACCCATTTAGTAACAAATACAAAACAAATTTAACCGAATAAATGTTTTTTTTTCTATGCTCTAAGGTATCATGATAAAATTATTGAATTTTACTCCATTCACTCAATTTTGACATTTTAACCTTTTTTTTTAGTTTTACCAAAATTATTACAAAACGCTTCTTTCAAAATTACAGCGTTTTTTGGTGTTCCCTTAGAGCTAGAAACACAATAGGTTTTACTATATTCTGGTAGCTTTGACCATATTTTTTTCTCAGTATAGGAGTATAGGAAGCATTACTAGGTCATTAAAGTCAATGACTACAACATTGTATAGAATACACCTTATTTTCATTTATCGTATGCCTGTTTAGGCAGTGAGGGTCCGATTGTTCCTATTTTTCAGTGGCGCCATCTATGGGCTGGAATTCGACTTCTGCCACGCCATTCACACAACCACAACCCATTTATAGGGCGGGTCACATTCACACACAAAGAAGAAAGGACATAGAACACACAGAGAGAGAAAGAAACATCCATGCCTTGCCCGGGATTCGAACCCAGAACCTTTCTGATGCAAGGACAGTTCCCTGCCCCCTACACAGGCCGGTCGGCAATACACCTAATGAGTGTGTTATATAATTCGTCTTCATAACTTTGGACATATGTCTGCCACAGTATTATTTAGACAATAAAAATTTATTTTTTGACTTCAACGTTAATAATATCTCATATTTTTATTAGGCCTGATATTTCTCCAGAAGAAGGTACGCGTCTTTCAAGATAAAATGTAGATTTTGATCTTGCATGTAGGGTAAACCAACCAGTGAAGGAACATTTCATATATATTGATTAAAAATAAAAATTTGAAAGTTTTTCTTTAGATTGATTGGTAACAATAGCTTACTGCCAAGCAATAGGAAGTCACCTAGCAATGTTTTGGATTACCTGGTCAAATAGACTTCTCTGGAAAAATTTTTGAATTTGTTATTATCTCTGCAACACCATGTTTCTTTGAAAAAATTATAAGGTGAGTGTTTACATGTATATGTTTGAAGTGGAATTAATTGCATGTAATAGTTTTATTTTTCTCACTGTGAAAAAGAGAATTCAAAATATAGTTATTGAAGTTACGTTTTATTTTTTTAATGCATCATAGCATAATAAAGTACTGAGATAAAGGGGTGTTTATTCACTGGATCACCAAACGATGAAAAACCAGTGAAGGAACAAGTGTTCCTTCACTGTTTTTTTTTCTAAGTTAATGAAAATAAAAGATAAACTTTAATTTCCTTGTACCTTTAGTGTTGTTCCGCATCAAAAGTATGTTAAAAATACGAAAAACAACTTCTAACCAGTGAGGGAACAGGCATGTTCCTTTACTGGGCATAGATTTCCCAGTGAATGAGCAGTATGTATTAATATGTTGACATTTTAATTTTCAATTCATGATTACAAAAAAAAAAGTTAACATTTTCCAAGTATTTATATGTTATAATTTCAAGAATAGGCTTGTTTTTAAATATTTGTATGGCTTATAAATTCATAAAGAGCATTAAAAAATAACCAAAATGAAGTGTTCCATTACTGGGTGTTCATTCACTGGTAAGAGCTGTTCCTTCACTTGGTCTTCTTACTACTTGTTATTTGAACCTCTAAAACTTTAAAACAATATTATGTAAGTCTTCTAAAATTTTTTTTTGCATGATTTGCAATTAGTAACAAATATGTTGACACTGTCATTTAAGTAAAATTACGAATTTTGAAATTAATATGATTTTTTAAAAGGCAAGCGAAGCTTAAGTGTTCCTTCACTGGTTAGTTTACCCTATTTAGTTTATTCCAGTAAAATTATTGCTTATACAATATAGATATGTTATGATTGATAATTATAACACTCATGTCCTTAAAAATGACGTTTGGAGATTCATCTGATTATTTATTCAATAATGAGTGGTTTGGGAGAATAAATATAATCTGTAAATTGTGTGTAATTTTTGTACATTATGCATTTGAAGACGTTACGCTCTGGGCAAAAAGTTATGGTTCAAACTACCAGAATAAGGCAAATTTTATAGTGTTTCTGGTTTTATGTTAAATCTAAAAAACCGAAATGCTTTTATGATTGTGGTATAATTTACAGTAGCATACGGTTTTATAATAAGATAGAAATGAAAATTGTGGTAATATTGAGAAATGTGGTAAAATTTAGTAATTTTACATGGTACCTTCAAACAGGGTATAAAAACCATTCATTCGGTAAATTTTTTTTCAGTTTTATACTTTTTACTATATGTGTGGTAATAAGAGCTATAATTTTGAAATACAGAATTATCGGCAAACTGTTACCATATGAAAGGAAAATTATCAAATGAGCTAAATATCAAAAAAAAAAAAAAAAAATTTAAATATCGTTTATTTTGGTTTTATTAACCGAAATTATGTTTCTCCCCTTTTTTTCTTTCCTTTTTACAAGAAATGTGATTACCGTACAGTGTAGTAATTTTTTTAGAATTTCTTTCTCCACCAGTTCTAACAGCGGGAATAATCTACTGTAAATTTTGAAAAATTCATTTAAAATGATAAACAATTAATAAGGTTTTAAAGTATTTCAAAGAAAAACGCCTTCAATGGAAACGCGAAAAAAAAAAACGCAGAATTTATTTATAAATTTACTTTTTTCAGTTGGAGTTTAAAACATTGCAATCACTCCAAAAAATCATTTGTCTTATAATTGAAACGTTGAATGAAGGAATGTGTTAAGCAACATTCTAAAAACATTGAAATGGCTGGTTTTAAGAACATGTAAAGGACTGTAATATGTATAATACTTTACCTGAAATTCATTTTACGAACTTTACTAAAGTGTCATTGAATATGTGACTCAGAGACAAGGCGTGATTATAAAAATAAAAATACTGCTTATTTGTCGATTGAATTTTAGGAATAATAACCAATTATTGGTAACTGACAATCAAATTCACTCTACATTAATCTGATTTCAAATTGATTTAAATTCACAATAGTTCTAATTGTTTTTCATAACTATGCTTTAGATTTTGATAATTTTTCTTTAATTTAAGACTAAGTATTTATTTGAGACTTTAATGTATAGGTTTTGATAACTTCTTTTTTTATATGCATATAAGACTTCCAACTATTACGTATTGTTTCCCGATCCTGCATAACTCCAGCTTAATATTTTAACAACATACGACAGTAATAATAAATAATTTCCCAAAAATATTTAGCCAGTGAGGCAAGTCAATATTCACACATCAAAATATAATCATAAAAATGTATTTTGAAGTATGCTATTGAAGTACTATTATTTTGAAAATAATTTCCATCATTTTTCAAAATAATTTTCTAATTTACAATGTTTTGAAATTTTGATTTGTTTTGGCAATTAGGCAACTAATCACATACATTAAAGCAGCGCCATATATCACCAACGCAAAAAAATGTTTGTCTAATTCTCTTAATTTCGAAATTTTGATATTGGAAGTTTTTAAGACAGACTACAGATGTCATGGTAGCATTTCTAATAATATCCATTGCAACAAAAATGATTTTGTTACCAGTTTGTTTTTCTCGTAACTTTTGTTTTAAGTTTTTTTGCTTTGTTTTTTTTTGTTTTAAGAATCAATATCTTACAAAAATGAAATTCTTGTCAGAGCTTCAATTAGCAAGAGTTATATTGGATATTAATATATAAATTGCGAAGAGCTTTTTAGTAAATGCTAAGCACATTTTTCTAAAAATATAAAAATGATATTTAAAAATTTTGGAAAAAAAGAAGGAAATTTGATGCATCACTCTATAAATATTGAGAAAAAAAACTAATCACAAAGTTTAAATTATTTTACTCCCTCGGCAAATAAATCACGAGTTAAGAAAGAGTTAAGAATGATTAAGAAAGCTAATAAATCAAGGCAAAAACTTTCATAAGAATGTAAGGGTTTTTTAGAAATAAAATGATATGCGGATAGTTAATTTATTACTTACAGTAAGTAAGCTACAAATCTATTTAGAAGCCCAAAAATGTTATTTAATAGCAGAAGTATAACTTTCTCTTTATTGGAAAAACTTGCTACTTTTTTGAGGGGATATATTTTATTGAGGGAAATTTTTTTCATTAATAACAAATGATGTTCTTAAAAAGATGCAAATCAGAAAGAAAGCATCTTTTTTTTTAATATTTTTAATGTGCATCAACGTTTCAGTCATTTCTCGTCTTCTCTTTTTATTTGTAATAGAGATATTAGTTCAGAAATTTTATTAGTAATTTTATTCTTAACAGGGTAATGCTAACATTAAATACTCTATATTAAGGAAATTTTCAGATCTGATTTTTTAGATGTTCTGTTTGGTTTCAATAATTTTGTGCTGTAAAGAATTAGACAGTTCACAGTTTTACATTCCTTAAAATTAGAAAAAAATTGATGAAGATGTAAGAAAACTATCGTCATGAACAGTATTTATATTGAACAACAGCGAATAACTAATTTTTTTATCAAACTTTTTAAGGAATTAATTGAAATAATCTAATTTTTATTTTACTTTCTTACAAAATGATATAAAAAAAAACTATGCATAAATAATATTACCCTTTTTGAACTGCAAAGCTTCAAAGTGTGACATTCCTTTTATTTATTTATTTTTTTCTTAATTGACATAAAGTACATAATTTTTTAAAAGCATTTGTTTAGCATTAAATTTGCTCATTGCGTATTTAACTACAATTTACTTTTAAAGACATAGTTCAATGATTTTTTATTTCAAGTGATTTTCTAAAAATTGATGCAGTTTGATTTTAGAATTGATATAGATTTTGATGTTAAATAACCAGGTTAAATCCAAGCATAATTTTTCATTAGATAAAATAAAGTAAATCTCGTAGTTAAATTGATCCTTTTACTCTCATTTATCAATGACCTATAATAATTTTGTGGAATAAAATAGAGCATGGCAATAAAATTAATGCTGATTTCGAAATCATTAAATATATATATATAGATTCGTTCAGATTTTTATGAGTTTATACACACCTTTATGATTTAAATTTCGTAAATTATGAATAATCATCTCTCTAATGTGTATCTTCGGTGTCTCCTTTAAAACTTAGACTACGAAGTTATCTAGAGAAATATAGTTTTCATTTGATCCTCGTTTATTTTTAAATTTATAGTTGTGTTGAGTAAGTTGGCTAAATTGTACTATTAGGAAAGTTATCTGGAAGCAAAGTTCGCTTCAGTACTTAAAAATCCCATAAGTATATCAAAAGATCTTCAGGAAATTTTAGCTTTGCACCCTGGTTTTATCACTAAATTTAAAAATATTTATAAGAAAAGATAAAATATTTTAGAAACACAAAAAAACTCCGTTTTTCTTCACAAAAAATTTAGACTGTTTTTTTTTAAATAAAAAAATATTGAAAATTATGAGTTTGACAAGAAAGTTTAGAAATGGAATTGTCATTAAAAAATTGAAAAGAAAGATCAATAAAAAGGCATTGAAAATAAAGACTTAATCGAATAAATATTTAAAACATATGCTTAATAAATTAAAATTTAAAAATTGAGATCAAAGTTAAGTACTTACGTCATGAAAGCATCAGGGTTATACTGACAGTTAAAAGTGATGTTTTCCCCAGCTACTACTTTAGTTTCACAAAATTCCGTATGAGAGTCATAATACCAGTAGAGCTGGTTAAGGCCACAAGCGAATGATGTCAGCACTAAGAAAAATATGAACAGAAATTTGGCGATATCAATAATCATACATCCCAAAGATATCTGTAGGGGTCCAAGATGTGGATTAGTCTGAAATAAGTAAATAATCCTAGCAAAACTAAAGACATTGGCTACAGCAAATACTCCTTCTGCTATAAGTGAAGGATCATTGCCTGGCCACAAAGCGCGCTGCAGAACTCTCGGTCCGTAACGTCCACTTTGGACCTGAATGTAAGCTATACCTTTCAAAGAAAAAGTTGTTAAATAAAGGCTAAGCATGATAAAGTCCAACCAATTCCACCATTGACGAACATATGCTTTTAATCCTTCTTCCCAAAGTTGCTTGCATTCCGCCCAAACCATACCTGAAACAAATCATACATTTCAATAAAATATTTATAAAGCATTATCAAGGATCCAATTACATCAATCATCAATGATTATTTTTATTAAGGACCTTTTTATATAACTTAGTTAGAGTTTTAGAGGTAAAATTACCACTAGGCTTAATTAGTATCGCTCATTTCTTAAAAATATGCTTACATTAAACGGGAAGCAAAAATTGCACTGATAATATTCAGAATACATAAAATGAACCAGGATTTTAGAATAGATATTTAAAAAAAGGGAAGAGATATCAATGTACGATTAGCTGCTTTATGGTTAAGAAATAAATAATTTTTTCTAAAAACATTTATTGTTAGTTACAAAGCTCAACGGTTAATGCTGCTAACTGAGGACTATAAAATTATACGGCAATGTTGTGTAGAAAACAACATTTGTTGAAAAGAAGACAGTTCGTGGACAAATTACATACGCTCGTACAAACATTTCAGACCGAATAATCTGGCCTGCAGCCTAGAATATTGTTTTACAGTCTTTACATCGAGCAACGGCTTCAGTCCACAGTTTTAGCAGCTAATTTTGAAACCTGCTGAGAATAAATCTGCTTTGCTAGTCAGAACACAGCCGCTTGATTTCTATTTCTTTGTCTCTTCTCGTTCTTTTAATATATTGATTTAATGACTGATTAATGATTGATTTAAAACTGATTTTTCAAAACAATCATTAAGTTAATCTGCCTTCTCTCCAATATATGTTGTTAAATCGTTTGAAGGAAACCAGAAAATTGGATATTTGCGAGTAAAGTCGTCGTAGATAAATCGGGACATATTTCGATTCAGAAGATAATCAAGTTCGACCCACACATGTGACGTCACCTACAGGCATTCAATTAAATCTGATTTATATCACATGGTTAAGCGTAATCACTGCACTTCTTGAGTTAAAAATACCCAATTACAGCTAAATTTTTGTGTTAACTGCGTATCATATCTTAAGCATTTAAGTAGAATTAAATTTATGCCATTTTGAGTGAGTTATTTTAAGTTTTTTTTTCTCAATAGTTAAATTAAATATTTTAATTTTTTAAGTGCAAATTATTTGATAATTTTATTTCAGTTTATTTATTTATTTTATTGAATAGCATAAATAGATTTTCAAATCCAAGGAATTAATTAATTAAAATCTTCTTCATATTTCAAACATTCAAACTAAACTGCAACACTTATGCAAAATAAGCTTAAAATGTCAGACTTTTCATGACAAATTAGACGGATTATATTCCATTGGAACTATGGAATGATGACTTGAAGTTTTAATTTCCAATTGATATTCTCCTGCAAACTGCATTCCATTGTATTTTCTCGTTGAACGAAGAAGTCCATCAATCATGTTACGTGCTCTAACATCCTGCATCATTATCTCAGTTTCTAGTCCAAATACATACATGGAATTTACCTCTAAATCTTCCCTAAATCGATTCTGTCTGGACAAATTCATCTTTTAGATATAAAGCAGTCTAAACTTTGCTTGAGAAAACAGTAAATGAAATAGATTTAGGAATTTTGGTTTTCGTGATTATTAAATGCATTATTATTTGAGGTTTTGAAAATTCTTTAAGTGATATTTCTTGTGACAGTACTTTAGAACATATATAAAGAAGAAATCAGAAAAATTATGGTCCAACGTGGTTAAAAAATTACAGTGATATCTAACTTAAATATATAAGATTACTATAAAAGTGTTTCTAAAAATGTTTTTTTTTTTTTTGGAAGAAAAATTACTGTCAAGAAAAGAAGTGCAAATCACAATTTATTTCTCTTCATTTGCTTAATTTTCTAGTTAGAAATATGTATATGTAATAAAATATGCAATATTTCTTTTATAAATTTATATTATATCACAATATTTAATTTTAGTAGTTTTAAATTATTATTAAGCAAGCTGTTTTTAAGAAAAGTCGCTAGCACATAAAAACATGCTTTTAAGCTCTTTTTTATATTCTTATGGCAGATGCCGATAGTCAGGACTTCGATAAACCAAAATATTTTTTAATCGAGATATTAAATTAACCGGAATACTCATTTAACCGAAATGACCAATCTTTTTAGTTACCTAGTGTCCTAGTAGTAGGGGCTCAAGGCGAAAAATTGACAACATGAGAATCAGTGAACGAGAAGAATTGCCAGTTTTAAGCTTGGAACAACCATGAATAGAAATTTCTTTAAAAAAATAGCCATAGCCATTTTTAAAAGCTGTTTAATTATTCGGATTCTTTGTTCGCCGATGGGCCTCAGTTCCGACTATTCCGGATAATTGGTTCTCTGTGAATTCTTTAAATATTGTGGAGGTCAGGGCAATTTCAATTCAAGTGTTAAGGTGTATAATTTTATTATAACTTGTAATGTTTGGTAAAGCTATCATCTGAAAGCCGCATTCATGAATTCGTATTTATTTGGAATAATTTCAAGTGTTTTTTTTTCCACTTGTGGTGTCAGGAGAGTGATTTAGCTAATAAAGAATTTTGACATAAATTTTCAATTATATCTATTTCTTGTTTTACTTTATTTTCATTTCTTCGCAAGCAGTGTGGCAAAAAAAATGGTCAACCCTGAATAACTTTTGATCTAATGATCGGATCTTCACGTTCTAGGATTCAATCTTAATGGCTTAAGAAGGTGACCTGAAATATGCTAATTAATTAGCGCAGACGATATTTGAAGTTACGAAATCAGTCACTAAAACGTATATTCGCTGAATAAACATACTTTTTTTCGATGAATTTAGATTTCTGACCCCCAATATATAGAGGGTAGCCGCAATCAGGGAAATATGGTCCCAATAGTTTGGTCAGGAGAGCCTTGCAAAGTTTGGACCCCTTAATGTTAATCATTCTTTTTGCGCATTTCGCTTTATATCGGGAACTTTTTAAGCGATTTGAAAATTTTTTTGCACACAGTTATAAAATTCGTTTATCTAAAGATAATTTCATGAAAATTTTTTTTTAGTAAATATTTATTATTTTTTATTATTATGTTTAACTATTGTCGAAGAATAATTTTAAGCAAGTATTTATTATTTTTATAATAATAAAAATACAGTAATATAATAATATAATGAAATATAATAATAATAATAAAATAATTTTAAGTAAGTATTTATTATTTTTATTATTTTATTTATAAATGGTCATTAACATTTTTTAATTGTAAGGTATACATTTTCATGCCATTTTAAAGCATGTAATTTTACTTCACAAAGTACAAAATTTGAGCGAAATCGGTTCAATAGTTCCTGAGAAATCGAATTTCAGACTTTTTTGAAATTCAGTTTCTCAGGAACTATTTAACCGACTTTGCTCAAATTTTGTACTTTGCCATTTAAAATCGTATTCTTTAAATTGATGAAAAATTGCAAACCTTACATATCGAAATTTTTTTCGACAATTATTAAATAGAAAAATAAAAAATGAAAAATACTTACAAAAAAATTATTTTTTTCATGGACTTATATTTGGCTAAACGGATTTTATAGTAGTAGTAGTAGTATTTAATTTACGTCGTACTAGAGCTGCACAATAGGCTATTGGCGATGGTCTGGGAAACATCCCTAAGGATGATCCGAAGAAAAGCCATCACAATTTTGATCCTCTGCAGAGGGGGTGACACCCCTCTGCTTCGGTAGCCCAACGACCTGCACGCGAAGTCGAGAACTTTACGGTTTTAACAGTTTAACGAGAACCAATACCGCTCACCCTCGGTCCCTACGCAGGCTGATCCAAGTGGTCACCCACCCGCACACTGACCGCAGACAGTGATGCTTGACTTCGGTGATCTGCTGGGAACCGTGTCTTAACGATCAGTCCACTGCGGGAAAACGAATTTTATGACAGTGCGCAAAAAAATTTTCAATTCGCTTAAAAAGTTCTCAAAATATAGCAAGACATGCAAATGTGTTTTTCTTTTGGTGTACTGTATATTTTTTTAAAAAATAACTTATTTTTTTATAAGCATTTTTTTTAAAAATGCATTTTTTACCGAATATTTCAAAATAATTGAATAATTGATAAAATGATTCATATTAAGTGTCACGATTAAGAATGTTTTATGGCATATTTTAAAGATAACCTTCAAAGAAAGATTAATCAATTGTAAATTTATTTTAATAATTTTACTGTTCTACACAGATAAACTCATTATAGAGTATTGAACAGTAATTTAATACAACCTTAATAAGAATATAAGTTGTAACATTCTATATACTTCCAATCTGAAACATATATTAAGTTGAATCATACTACCTGATAATATGATTCACTTCGCGCAGAAAGTTTACACTTTAGTAAAGTTGCGATTAACAACATAAGTCAACATTAATCCTATTTTTATGAAACTGTGATTTACACCAATGTTTGTAGGGCAGTGGCTCAGGGGATACAGCGTTCGTTGTCTAATGAGGTGAACCAGGTTCGAATCCCAGCGATGGCTGGACGATACGAATCCACTTCCGGCTTGCACCGACCACATTGCTGTCGCGAAATATTCTCAGTGGTAGACGGATCATGGGTTAGAGTCCCCTTGCCGTCAGGCTAACCGAGGGAGGTTCTCGTGATCTTCCTCTCCATGTAACTGATATGCTGGTTAGTTCCATCAAAAAGTCTTCCACGAAGGCAAATTTCTCCCAATACTTGATCCAGGAGTTCCCTTGTCTTCTGGATTGGGTTTAAAATTACGAGGCTACAGAGTTGAGCATTGGTAGTCGTAAACGCAAACAATTGGGTCGGCTGTTCAACGACGGTTAAAAAATAAAGAATAAAATGCTTTCAGAGCAGTGGCTCACTGGTTAGAGCGTTCACCTTCTAATGAGGTGAACCGGGTTCGAATCCCAGCGATGGCTAGACGATACGAATTCCACACACGGCTTGCACCGCCCGCAGTGCTGACGTAAGGTATCCTCAGTGGTAAACGCTTCATGAATTAGAGTCCTCTTGCCGTCAGGTTAACCGTGAGATGGTTTCGTGTTCTTCCTCTTCATGTCACGCAAATGCGAGTTAGTTTCATCAAAAAGTCCTCCACGAAGGCAAAATTTCTCCCAATACTTGAGTAAAGAGTTCCCTTGTCTTCAGGATTGGGTTCAAAATTACAACGCTGCAGTATTGAACATTGGCAGTCATAAATTTAAAATTGGGTCGGCTGTTTAACAATGGTTTAAAAAGGAAATGTTTGTAGGGCATAGAAGTTGGGCATGAATATTGTTTATTGTTTCAAATAATGATAAAAATATCTACATACATGATTCTTTTTCTTTTTCTTAGACGGAGGATATTTTTCCTTTTATTGGAAAGGAACTAATAAGAAAACTTTTGTAATCTTTTTTAATATCCACTTTATAGTTTTTATATTACATTAAAAATTTTCTTCGCCATTTCATTTAATAATTTTCACAGGTATAATAAGCGTATAATTTCCATTTTTAAATTATACGCTTTTTCACACATTGTTTTATTATTAAATAAAATGTTTCCCGAGTCCAAAAAATGAATAAAATAAATAATAAAATACATAATAAAATAATAAATCAAATAATAAATAAATGGTTGTCGTTATTCCTATGTTATCACTTGTTCATTGGCAATGGCAAAAACCACATTGAAAACTGTACTGAAACGAAAATAACCGATGTCTGGTTAATTTAAAAAGCATCTATGTTTCTGGCGCAGTTTTTGCACGCTTTTATGTAAGTAAAATACTGCACGGAAATAATACAAGTTACATAATATACGAGTCATAAGCTATTAACTAAGCACTCTTTTTTCATGCAATGCACTTTATTAACTGCCATAAATATTGTTCAAAACATGTAATAATGATGTAAAATTAGCATATATCTTGATTTGTTAATAATGCAATCATTAATTTTATACAGAAAAATAAACAATTTTATTTTAATCAGTCACATTTTTTCTGTCATTAAGTAGCTAAATGTTTTGTTCCAATTCTACTGCTTAATCTGATATAATTAAAAAAATGTATGATACGAATTAAATATACGCACTTATCTATATTATTAAATTTCTTGTTATCCTTAACTGATTTGTTAGTTTTTCAGAAGTCAATGCCGCGCTAGTAAATTTAAATATATAAAAATTTAAATTCATTCAGACATATGAATAAAACCCTAGATTGAAAAACTGGTTCAAAAAATCCATGAAGACTCAAAGCTGTCCACCCTCCAGGCCTATATGTGAGAAACTGTTTGCAAAAGTGATGATCCAGAAAAAAAGTACAACCGCCAAATCTGTTATCTTAAGTTCTTTTTCTATATTTTTTTGGAAAAAAGGGGCCATTTCTTTTGGGGAAAAATAACTCAGATGAGAGTCCTATAAGGCACCGAGCATTGATGCAGCCTGTTGTTACTGAGGGAAAAAAATCGTTGAACGTTTCCTTTTTTTTTGTCCCCTTTTGCTCAGAAAATAGCCACGTGAATGCTTTAGGGAAGAATATCAGTTCGAATGTGAAAAGTGGGCTTTGTGGAATATATAAGTTCTAGAAAGTTCGATCGCTAGATCGGGAAATGATTAGGTGTTGGATTATAGATCCACCTAGGGTTTTGGTTTGCTTAAAGGATAAACGCGATAAAAAATTGCAGAAAAATAAATAAAAGAATTTGGGAAATGGAGGAGTTATTGTAGGATTGAGAAAATACTTTGAAACACTCACGGATATTGCTGTCAAAGGAATTGGTTTAAAGATTTAATTTAAAGAAAATGTTGCTCATGTCTGTTTAAATACTGGTGAATTGAGTTTTGTTCTTTTTTTTAGTTTAAAAAAATGTTAATTTAGATTGAGTCACGGATATTGCTGTCAAAAGAATTAGTTTAAAGATTTAATTTAAAGAAAATGTTGTTCACGTTTGCTTAAATACTGCTAAATTGAGTTTTTTTAAAGTTTAAAAACCTTATTAATTTAGATTAAGTCACGGATATTGCTGTTAAAAGAATTGGTTTAAAGATTTAATTTAAAGAAAATGTTGCTCGCGTCTGCTTAAATATTGTTGAATTCATTTTTTTTTAACTTTAAAACCTTGTCAATTTTGATTGACTCACGGATATTGCTGTAAAAGAATTGGTTTAAAGATTTAATTGAAAGAAAATGTTGTTCACGTCTGTTTAAATACTGTTGGATTGAGTTTTTTAAAAAATTTTTTAAATTTATTTATTTATTTTTTTAAGTTTAAAAACCTTGCTAATTTAGATTAACTCACGGGTATTGCTGTTAAAGGAATTGGTTTAAAGATTTAGTTTAAAGAAAATGTTCTATTTGAATATTGTTGAATTCAGTTTTTTTTTACTTTAAAACCTTGTTAATTTAAATTGACTCACGGATGTTGCTGTAAAAGAATTGGTTTAAAGATTTAATTTAAAGAAAATGTTGTTCGCGTCTGTTTAAAAACTGTTGAATTGAGCTTTTTTTTAGTTTTAAAACCTTGTTAATTTAGATTGAGTCACGGATATTGCTACTTGGTTTAAAGATTTTATTTCAAGAAAATGTTATTCGTGTCTGTTTAAAGATGGTTGAATTGAGTTTTTGTTTTACTTTAAAAACCTTGCTAATTTAGATTGACTCCCGGATATTGCCGTCAAAAGAATTGGTTTAAAGATTTAATTTGAAGAAAATGCTTTACGTGTCCGTTTAAATACTGCTGAATTCAGTTTTTTACTCTTAAAATCCTGTTAGATTAGGTCAGAGATTTTGCTGTAAAAAAAACTGGTTTAAAGATTTAATTTTAAATAAAATATTTTTCATGTGTGTTTAAATACTGTTCAATAAAGTTTTTTACTTTAAAAATCCTGTTAAATAGATTGATTCACGGATATTGCTGCCAAAAGAATTGGTTTAAAGATTTAATTTAAGGAAAATGTTTTTCATGTCTGTTTAAATACTGTTGAATTGAGATTTTTATATTAAAAATCCTTTTAAATAAATTGATGAGAATTCTGTAAATGTTTAAATCTCACGAGAATTTCATTTCTAAAAAAAAAAAATCTATACTTACAATTATTGCTAAAAAATATTGTTAATTATATTCTCCCAAGATAATTTGCATAAACTTCTCCGTTATATTAAATAATTTTCGAATAAATTTTTATTCTTTTCTGTTCCAATAAATCTAATTCGAATTTGCTTTTATGTTCTCGGTGGGATGTGAGCATAGATGATAAATATATTAATTTTCTTTCTGGAATCGTTAAATGTATGAATTCTAAATTACAGTTTTTGCAGTAAATTGCATCATATAAATAAATTCACTGTCTTTTACATGAATTACATCCTATTTTCATGTTTTTTTCCACATGTTTTGGCGTTACTAAAAACGAAAATTGGTGGTAAGTTCTTTACTTCAAAAGAACTCTAATGGATCTTTTTTGGTGTTTAATACACCAAGAACTATTCTTGTTGTTTTATTACACCACATGGAGAAAATAGTTCTGGTTAATTTACTGTATTGTTATGGTATTGACATTTCTTATAAAAACACCATATTTTTGTTAAATAAAACCAACATATACGGTTATTTAAACCATTAATTTGGTAATTTTTCCGTTCACATGGTTTACCGGAAATTCTTATTTTTAAAATCTTAGTTTTTATTATCACACATTTAGTAAAAAAATGCAAAATTGAGAAGTATATTTAATCGAGTAAATGATTTTTATGCTAAGCTCTAAGTTATCATGGAAAAACTATCAAACTTTGCACATTTATCAGATTTTTTTTCCACCTATTATAAAACCATATTTTATTGCTGAATTTACGAAAATCATCACCAAAGCGCTTCTGTAAATATAACCGAGAGTTTTGATATTCTTATAGAGCCAGAAGCATAGTAAATTTAATCATATTCTAATAGTTTTGACAATATGTCTTATTTCAGGAATAAAGAACCAACTTTCCGGTTCAAAATCTATTTCAAAACATTTTACAGCGTGAGTAGGTTTTTATGTTGTCATTTTCTTGTCTTATTGAAATCATTAATAACATTAACTACATAGATTTACCTGAGTTACTTCAAGAAATCCTGTTGTTTTATGCGGAATGCAAA
The DNA here is from genome assembly GCF_982258835.1 of Parasteatoda tepidariorum. Lineage (NCBI taxonomy): Eukaryota > Metazoa > Arthropoda > Arachnida > Araneae > Theridiidae > Parasteatoda > Parasteatoda tepidariorum. The sequence goes on along the minus strand of NC_141766.1, from coordinate 12,046,682 downwards.
CGTCTAGACCGAAATGCTAAATTAAATTAAAATTAAATGCTGTAAAATGGCAAATTGTCATTTTCCTGGCTGTCATTCCCCTGGCTTATAAATGCCAGTCACCTGAATTTTTTTTAAACAGTCTAATGTAAAGAGGGAAAGTAAATATTAACCAAATACCCAGTTTATGTAAGATTTTAATATGCTTGTATGTAATCAAAGTTATTTATTTGTTTAATGCTTGATTATTATACACGATTTTATTCTGTAGGTACATATCAACAACAAAAACGTTTTTGATTCTTTCTACAGTGGATAAAAGAATTAATTTAAACAATTCATGGTCCATCTAATGCAGAGGCTTTAGGTTTTTTTTTCAAAGCACAGATAGCTAAAATATAGAGGATAAGCTAAGGACATCACTGTACAATTTAATTCTGTACAAAATTAAATTCATTCATCAATTAAATTCTGTACAATCTAAACTCTACTTGGGTGCTTAAATTAAAAAAAATGTAATTATTTGAAATATTTTAAATTTAAATAATATAATAAAAAAATTTCAGATGTAAATTACTATAAAATTAATTTTACTAGGTAATTTTAAAGCATGGGGCCTAAAAACAATCAAGGAAAAATAAATTGCGGAAAAAACGAGAAGACGAGAAGAAATGGTAGGTTCAAATTGTTCACAATTAGTTTTGGAATTTATTTAAATAGAAAGTTAAAATTAACTTTTCAACTTTGTCTTTTCGAGTTTCTTAAGTTGAGTTACTTACCATTAGCTTAGAATGATTGTTTTCTTAACTTCTAAGTCATTATGTCATTTTCTTGGCATTCTAAATTTGGTGAATTAAAATTTTTTTTCTAGAACAAATGTCAATAAACTACACTGCTGTCTGTAAGGTATTAACAAATATAATTAAATAAATATACAAAAAAATTAGATTGTTTGGAGGACTTTAAATTCGAAGAAATTTTTTTCTAAATAATGTTTTCAAATAAATCCAAAATTTTTGTTCCAAATGTTTCGAAAAATGTTTCAAAAGAATCACCCATAAGTTGGTTATTAAGACTAACGAATATTTAATGCACCGAAACGACATTACTTTCCGGTCCCCCTTATATAATTAATTCGTTAGATAAGATAGTTCAATGTGTCTCAATATCTTAAACACCTTTTTTTATAATATCATTCATTCCAAAAATACGCAGCTTTATAAAAGTAAATAATTGATATACATAATTGATATTAAAAATAAATGTAAACTGTGTATTATGTCATAAAAGGAAATGAATTAAGGGAAAAGACACCCTGTAAATTGCCCAGACAATTTGATCTGAAAAGCAACATTCATTAATTTGTTTGCCGATCGTTTCTTATAAACAAAAATAAAAATAAGGTTGGTACACTTACCAATGACCCAGAAGAAAATAAGCCATTCCACAAACGATAGAGGCGGACCTCGAACATTTTGGCGAGATCTTTCACTTCCCTCCGTCCTTGTAGAAGCCAAAACCAGCAGTAAAAGAAAAAATCCGAAAGAGGCACTGGAATAAGATAATATTTAATTTGAAGATAATGATACTATTCATGTTTTTATCCATAACATTCAGTAATTTAGAAGAATAGTACTCAATGACAATAAATACAGGAGGTGGAAAAAATAGTGGAAACAATTTTGTTCATATTTCTGAAGAAATACTTAAAGAATTATTTTATAACTTCAGATAAATGACGCCTGCATTGTTGGGGATCCCCATTAAAGTGTCTTTGCTTTTGACTGTTTTCTTTCCTTATGGAATCATATTTCGGTGTATGAAAGTTTATTGTGGTATTATCATTTGTTATTTAATTTTGTCTTATTACACGAAATAATATTGGTAGAGAACTCCTTATCATTTATCATTTGAAAACTAATTGAAACATTGTTTCGAAACTTTTTAAATGTTTAAAATATTCTTATCAGACTTCTCTTATTAGTTGCTAAATACGATTCTCTATGAAATTAAGGCAAAGCAATTTAAAATTTTTCCCATGCATTCGCAGTATAATAGCATGGAACTCAGGCATACTCATATCTTGTGCAGTTTTAAACCAATTATTCTCAAATTTTAAAGCAATATTTTAGCAATTAATTTTAAATTGTTCTAGAAATTTTGTTTTGTTTTATTGAATATTTTTAAAGTTAGAGCAAAAAAAGGAAAAAAAGAACGTGATACTAGTTTTTTTTAATAAAAATGTTCATATCTCCATAAATATTAAAGCTAGGCTTACGAAATTTTGTGCAATTATTGCATATAATGACCGAAATAATTGTTGCAAGTTATAAATTTATTGCTATATTATTTAGCATAGGGTGGGGGAAAACATTATTTTCCGTTTGTAATGTACTGTAGGTTCCTGAAGCTTCTAAAATCTTTAAACCTCATTGATAAGTGCGAGAAATCGCATGATCTAAGCAAATTTGAAGATATAAAATGATTTTTTAAGCATTTCTTGAGGAGTACGAAAAAAATGTATCAGCATAGCAGCGTTCCCATTATTTTTTTCCACCCCCCCTTCATTGATGCATTTCTTATGTCAAAAATACACACGGAAATAACTATGTATAGAATTCACCACATTCTGAATAATGTAATGAAAGGGTAGAACTCCTAGCATTCTAAGGTTATGAAAATAAAATTGACAATAAATAAATTTGTATTTTTAAAATAATTTTATACTTAGGCTGAGGTTTACGCAGTTTTATAACAGTGGGAAATGAAATGAAATTAATATTCAAATGTACCTTAATGTATCCAGTACTTGTAGAAACTTTAATAATTGATTTATAATATAAAATAAAGAGAATTAGAAAATAAAATTGATTGCTAATGAATTATTATTTTTAAGTCAGTTCATTCAACATACTGAGAGAAAAATGGCTTTTTATTTTCAAAACAACTAAGTTGAATACATTATTTTCATACATGTCTTAACGTAAATAGGAAAAAGCAGGGTAAGATAGAGTATCTAAGATTTGAAGATCTGTTGGAGCTTAATTGCTCGACATAGAAACTGTCAGATTTAATCAAGACATTTACTGTTTTATTGTGTACACTATATCAGTCCTAAAAAGTCATAAATGTAATTTTTTAATACCTGATTTTTTTGCAGAAAAAATATAGATAACGCTCAGTCTTACCCACTAGTAGGGTAAGACTAGGTAAACATTTAAACTAACTTTATAAGAAATTTAGAAATACTAGAATTTCTCGGAAAAAGAAACCAGTTCTATTTTATATGACAGTTTAAGAAAATCATGCATGTAATTTATATGGGTGATGTGTGTAATTATCTTCTTCCTCTGCTGCACTGCAGCTTTCACGAGCCCAGGATAGACGCGCATGAAGGGGAGAAAGCAAGACTGAGTAGCACCCGGTCTTATCCTAAGAGTAGAGCGTATCGAAATGAAGCAGAACTGTGCTATTACTGGACTAATTCCCTATTTTTTGTTAGGTTATGAATCATTAGTAAGCGTATAATAAGCCGGACTAAAAATAATTTTGATAACTCCAATGACTAATAAATAAGATCAATAAAATGTTGGAGTAGTAAAACAAGCTTATCTACCCAGACGCAATAAATTACTCCGCAACCAGCCAATATGGTAGATCCTTCTCTTTGACTACTAGATTGTAATGCAGAATTTTCCACTAAAAAATTGAACTACCCAATCGGGGTACCTGGTCTTACCCTGTTTCACCCCACTCTCCCACTGTTCAGATTATAATAATATAAAACATAACATTAAATAATGAGCATTAGAAAGTAACATTAATGGGTTATGAATTTTTAAACAGTTCATTATTCAAGATAAAGAAAAACGATGCTGCTTATTTTTTGGACACTAAAATTGAATACGGAATTTTCATATCTATCTGAATGCATATAAATCCTGCACAAATATTAATAACACATACTTTATATAAAAAGGTTCAAAATGAAGATAAAACAAAGGAAAATTGCAGACATATGAAAAAAGGAGGGAAAGGAAAAAAAAAAAAAAAAAATAACAAACAACTGGGAAAAAAGGCTAAATTTTTTTTAAAAAATCCGTGAAATAAAAGATATAATCTTTTCATCAGCGCACACTTGCATCAATATAGCCAAAGCAATATATATATATATATATATATATATATATATATATATATATATATATATATATATATATATATATATATATATATATATATATCAACAGAAAAAATAAACGGATTTGTGTTGGAGTGAATGTTGATATTTAAGAATCGCAAGTTAACACTCCGCTGTTATTGTTGATATTTAATAATAATTGTGTTAACATCAACATAATTGTTATATCAACAATATTTTAATATTATTGATATTATAAATTAGCATTAGTTAATGCGTTAATATCAACAATATTAACGAATGTTGATATTTACAATAATTGTGCTTCTTCTTATTAGTATTTCATGGGAATGGGGCAAAGCTATGATAAACCACATTTTATCAAAAAATGACATCTATACATCAAACTGTTCCATAGTTTAGCTTTGAAATAAATACTTTGCAAAAAATTTTTACATTTAGAACAACCCAATTTTTACGAGTTAAAAGCACAATATGCAGAAAAACATTTTTTAAAATAAAATTTGGCTTATTTTTATATTGCTCCAAGTTCTTCAAATTGAAGACACTTTGTGTACAAATAAAAATATCAGCTGATTGTATTAGGCGTCAAACATTCAGTTAATTATTGTGGATTGTTTTATTATCAAAACTGACTTAGAACTAATATTTTGCAGTGTCCAGAAGAAAAGTGTCATGTTCTTTTTTTTACAAATTTTCTAGCTAATTTATTTTACAGTATATATTTAATGATTTCTTAGAGTTGCAAAGATCAAAAGCATATTTGTTTTTAAATATGTTTTTGATCTTCGAACTGTACGCTTTTGATAAGCATCTTATGCTTTTGATATTCTTTAAATAAAACAATATCAGCAGTTGATAACAGGGTGTAAACTGTTATTGCACCTAATACTGTTGAAATGTTTTCCCGTGGTCTTTGATAGGTTAAATTAATTTTATAAAATAAGACAGTTTTAAATAGAGGTCTTATTTTAATAGTAAGTCAACTTTAATAAATTAATTAGTTAGCCTTGCTTTTCAGCTAATACAAGTTATATATTTTCTTCTTTAAAATTTTTAAACCTCCAGCTTATTTTTCACTGCCTAAAGAAGCACATCAAAATACTAAGCACTCAATTGACTAAACTTTTGCATCTCAAAGAGAATAATTAAAGAAGTTAGCCTACTGTCTAAATGAACGGTTCCCAAATGGATGTTCTGTGGAAACCTAGAGTTCTTCTTTCCTAGAGTACTTCTTCCTAGAGTACCTTCCTTTTAACTAATTATGATTTTCGAATCTTATAATTATTTTCATATCGAATTACTAGTCAAATATGTATTTAATATTTCTGTTATTTTTATGAAATTATTTAATGAAAATACTTGTGAAGAAAGGAAATAAAAACAATGTTTTTTCTATGAATGAATAACAAAAAACATATGCAATTATGAAAAAGTGCCTTTGCATTTTGCATCGAATAAAAATAATAAAATTCAACAATGAAGAAGTATGTTTCTATGATAACCCTTTTTAACGTTCATTTTTGTCCTTTTCCTTCCTTTTTTAACGGAAACCATATTTCAGCTAATTCAGGTTCCTGAAAGGGTCGCAGGGGTTCCGAGAGTTAGTACCTTCTTTTTAACTAATTATGATTTTCGAATCTTGTAATTATATTCATATCGAATTAATAGTCAAATATATATTTAATATTTTTGTTATTTTTATGAAATTATTTAATGAAAATGCTTGTGAAGAAAGGAAATAAAAACAATGTTTTTTCTATGAATGAATAATAAAAAACATATGCATTTATGAAAAAAAGTGCCTTTGCATTTTGCATCGAATAAAAATAATAAGATTCAACAATGATGAAGTATGTTTATCTGATAACCCTTTTTAACGTTCCTTTTCGTCCTTTTTCCTTTCTAATTTAACGGAAACCTTATTTCAGTTAATTCATTTTAAGTTAATGCACGCACTAAAATCAAATTAAGAACTATACTAGATCAGTGAATTCAACAGTCCAGTAAATTCAATAATAAAACCCAATTTTAAAACTAATCTTCATTCTAATCTTCATCTAATCTGAGGAAAAAATTTCATTCTTCATTAATTCACTATATTATTAACAAAAATAAAAAATTCATATATCATTACATATTTGCAAAATATTTAATATTTTTTCGTTAATTAACATTATAACACTCGCTGATGAAATTTATTCATCTAGTCTCGGCGTTTCCACAAAATATATTTCAACTAATTCCTTTTAAGTTATTACACTCACTAAAATCAAATTAAGAACTATACTAGATACAGCTTTTGATCAGTGAATTCAACAGTCCAGTGAATTCAATAATAAAACACAATATTAAAACTAATTTTGGTAAACGATATATGATGAAAAAATTTCAGTCTTCATTAATTCACTATATTATTAACAAAAATAAAAAAATTCATATATCATTACATATTTTCAAAATGTTTAATATTCTTTCGTTAATTAACATTCTCACACTCGCTGATGAAATTTCCTCATCAAGTCTCGGCGTTTCACCAAAATATATTTCAGCTAATTCCTTTTAAGTTAATACACACACTAAAATCAAATTAAGAACTATACTAGATACAGCTTTAGATCAGTGAATTCAACAGTCCAGTGAATTCAATAATAAAACCCAATTTTAAAACTAATCTTGGTAACACGATATATGATGAAAAAATTTCATTCTTCATTAATTCACTATATTATTAACAAAAATAAAAAATTCATATATCATTACATATTTTCAAAATGTTTAATATTCTTTCGTTAATTAACATTCTCACACTCGCTGATGAAATTTCCTCATCAAGTCTCGGCGTTTCACCAAAATATATTTCAGCTAATTCCTTTTAAGTTAATACACACACTAAAATCAAATTAAGAACTATACTAGATACAGCTTTAGATCAGTGAATTCAACAGTCCAGTGAATTCAATAATAAAACCCAATTTTAAAACTAATCTTGGTAACACGATATATGATGAAAAAATTTCAGTCTTCATTAATTCACTATATTATTAACAAAAATAAAAAAATTCATATATCATTACATATTTTCAAAATGTTTAATATTCTTTCGTTAATTAACATTCTCACACTCGCTGATGAAATTTCCTCATCAAGTCTCGGCGTTTCACCAAAATATATTTCAGCTAATTCCTTTTAAGTTAATACACACACTAAAATCAAATTAAGAACTATACTAGATACAGCTTTAGATCAGTGAATTCAACAGTCCAGTGAATTCAATAATAAAACCCAATTTTAAAACTAATCTTGGTAACACGATATATGATGAAAAAATTTCATTCTTCATTAATTCACTATATTATTAACAAAAATAAAAAATTCATATATCAATACATATTTTCAAAATATTTAATATTCTTTCGTTAATTAACATTCTCACACTCGCTGATGAAATTTATTCATCAAGTCTCGGCGTTTCACCAAAATATATTTCAGCTAATTCCTTTTAAGTTAATACACACACTAAAATCAAATTAAGAACTATTCTAGATACAGCTTTAGATTAGTGAATTCAACAGTCCAGTGAATTCAGTAATAAAACCCAATTTTAAAACTAATCTTGGTAAAACGATATATGATGAAAAAATTTCAGTCTTCATTAATTCACTATATTATTAACAAAAATAAAAAAATTCATATATCATTACATATTTTCTAAATGTTTAATATTCTTTCGTTAATTAACATTCTCACACTCGCTGATGAAATTTATTCATCAAGTCTCGGCGTTTCACCAAAATATGTTTCAGCTAATTCATTTTAAGTTAATACACACACTAAAATCAAGTTAAGAACTATACTAGATACAGCTTTAGATCAGTGAATTCAACAGTCCAGTGAATTCAATAATAAAACCCAATTTTAAAACTAATCTTGGTAACACGATATATGATGAAAAAATTTCATTCTTCATTAATTCACTATATTATTAACAAAAATAAAAAATTCATATATCAATACATATTTTCAAAATATTTAATATTCTTTCGTTAATTAACATTCTCACACTCGCTGATGAAATTTATTCATCAAGTCTCGGCGTTTCACCAAAATATATTTCAGCTAATTCCTTTTAAGTTAATACACACACTAAAATCAAATTAAGAACTATTCTAGATACAGCTTTAGATTAGTGAATTCAACAGTCCAGTGAATTCAACAGTCCAGTGAATTCAATAATAAAACCCAATTTTAAAACTAATCTTGGTAAAACGATATATGATGAAAAAATTTCAGTCTTCATTAATTCACTATATTATTAACAAAAATAAAAAAATTCATATATCATTACATATTTTCTAAATGTTTAATATTCTTTCGTTAATTAACATTCTCACACTCGCTGATGAAATTTCCTCATCAAGTCTCGGCGTTTCACCAAAATATATTTCAGCTAATTCCTTTTAAGTTAATACACACACTAAAATCAAATTAAGAACTATTCTAGATACAGCTTTAGATTAGTGAATTCAACAGTCCAGTGAATTCAACAGTCCAGTGAATTCAATAATAAAACCCAATTTTAAAACTAATCTTGGTAAAACGATATATGATGAAAAAATTTCAGTCTTCATTAATTCACTATATTATTAACAAAAATAAAAAAATTCATATATCATTACATATTTTCAAAATGTTTAATATTCTTTCGTTAATTAACATTCTCACACTCGCTGATGAAATTTCCTCATCAAGTCTCGGCGTTTCACCAAAATATATTTCAGCTAATTCCTTTTAAGTTAATACACACACTAAAATCAAATTAAGAACTATTCTAGATACAGCTTTAGATTAGTGAATTCAACAGTCCAGTGAATTCAACAGTCCAGTGAATTCAATAATAAAACCCAATTTTAAAACTAATCTTGGTAAAACGATATATGATGAAAAAATTTCAGTCTTCATTAATTCACTATATTATTAACAAAAATAAAAAAATTCATATATCATTACATATTTTCTAAATGTTTAATATTCTTTCGTTAATTAACATTCTCACACTCGCTGATGAAATTTATTCATCAAGTCTCGGCGTTTCACCAAAATATGTTTCAGCTAATTCATTTTAAGTTAATACACACACTAAAATCAAGTTAAGAACTATACTAGATACAGCTTTAGATCAGTGAATTCAACAGTCCAGTGAATTCAATAATAAAACTCAATTTTAAACCTGATCATGGTAAAACGATATGTGATGAGAAAATTTCATTCTCCATTAATTCACTATGTTACTAACAAAAATAAAAATATCATATATGATTACATATTTTCAAAATATTTAATATTCTTTCGTTAATTAATATTCTCACACTCGCTGATGAAATTTATTCATCAAGCCTGTAGTGTTTCACCAAAATAAGGTGAATCATTTAGCTTTTCGAAGCCCAAATAAATTGGGTACTGCTGATCTAAATATTGCCTTCTATAAAGGAACTCAGAGCAGTAGAACTTAATATGCATTTAATAGAATTCAATTTCCCTGCACACTGTAAAAAAATTCTGGATATAATTACGGTGTAAAGTACCGGCACTTTAGATGCATCATCCGTAAAATCCTTTTTATCGTAAAATCCATTTTTACTGTAAAATGTTAAGCAGTAATTTTTACAGTAATTATATTAATTACTATAAATATTATATTTTGCAGTAATTATATTTAATTAGAGTGATTAAGTGATTTTAAGGCAATTATTACTGTAAAAAATTAATGTATATCTGATTTTTTGTTGATTACCGTAACATATTTCGATAAAAATAGATCTTACGTTATAAAGTATCGGAACCAACTCTGAGTGCGGTACATTTTACAGAAATTTGTTCCAGAATTTTTTGCAGTGTTGTCGCAAGAAATTAAATAAACCTCCACACAATTCATTTTTTTTAAATTTTAACATACTAAATTCAATTGAAATAGCAAAAAACATGAACTTTCTTAATACTGAATTTATAAAACATAAAATAGTGTATCTTTTGCTACAAGATTGCCCAAAAACTTTCTCCAAAGTCGAGTGACAGGTCGTCATTACTTATGTCACTGTCCTATCTTTAGTTCACGGTTCCTTGAGCACCAAAAGAAATGCTTCGTTGTTCCCAAAAAGGCGTCAGATAGATTCAATAGTGTTAATCGAAAAACGTTAAACGCAATAAATGTGTTTTACTTCTTTTTTCTGTTATTGAACAGTAAATGACACAGAGAGATTCATTTCCTACATCATGCATGGTCTATAAGCTAGGTTATAATACAGAAAGCGTCTATGAAAGCCTTTTCTTATGCTTTAGGGGAATTCGGGTGGTCAGAATTACCTAACGAAATATTACAAAAAAAAATATTTTAAGATACTGAAAATTAACCTTATAAAAGGTTTTTTTTTTTTTATCTCGGTTCGGATTCATTAATAAATGCAATAGAGGATGCAAAGGATGTTTAATTGAAAAAAGCATTTTTATTATTAAATATCAGTCGGGTTCCTGAGTTTCAGGATGTTTTTATTAATAAATCTGAAGATCTTGAATACATCTAATTCAGTGACATATACCCAGATAATAGGCAACCTTACAGCAGACGTTGTATTTTCAATTTTATTTGATTTACATTGAAAGGTTGACTAATTAATCCTTCTCTTAAACTTAGTAGAAATATTAATGTGCGAAGTCTTTCTCCTTAAAGAATGAATAAAAGCATGCGAAAAACTTAATAAAAATCTCTTATTTTAGTTTTTATTGAGAAGTACTGTAAACTTTATTTCTGCCCTTGATTCATTCTAGCTTCGTCCAGGCTCTCAAATGCAAAATTTTGTTTAGGTTGAAAACTTAATGATCAGATCAACCTTCTTTTTTAAAGCCTTAAAAAAGTAAATAAAAGCCTGCTCAAATAAACCTTATTTCAGTGATGTTCATAAAATCTAAAAGAAACCTTGTGAAGGTGAATTTATCGTAGGTTTTTGAACGCTTTCTACTCTTGATTTTCGACAAATGATTCATCCTGGACTTCAGAAGTTTTTTTTATCCTTATTTTGTAAAGTCAGGTTCAACCTTGAAATAAAAGGCTTGTTTATGCAAGCTTAATGCAAGCCTAATGCGTAAACTAGCATTGTTAAATTTAACATTGTTTTAAGCTTGCATGGTTTATTTGCTAATCATTTATAAACCTGGTTGGGCTTTTCGATAAAGGTTGATGCTGACATTAAAATCAACCTTGCACTGCTATCTGGGTAATAATTTCACAATCTTTAAGCTTCATGCACTGTAAAAACTGCTATGTAATATCTCTACGAATATGATGTTGACCAACAACTTTATTTCAGATTAATCGAGTTTTCATATGCAATTCAAGTGATGCACTCGTAATTTAAACTCTAGCACTTATAATGGAATAAGCATACACCAAAATCTTGCTCATTTACACCAAACCAGTATAATTTTCACTTTTGAAAAAAAACGATGTTGGCGAGCTTGGAATGTCGCCAATAATTGTTTTGAAATCAAAATGAGTTGTCGTGAATGAGTAGAGGTCTTTGATGTTGCTGTACATCAACCAAAAGAAAAGTTGTATGTTTTTGGTTGCGTAATATGAATAACTATATTTTAATTTTTAAATCTCTGTGAACAGTATTAAGTAATTTTATAATGAATAATTTCTAATCGCTTCCGTTCTCTTAAACCTATTTCTAATATGTTTTTACACTTTCTCTGTGCTTCGTGTATGTTTAATTTACAAACTAATTTTATTTTATCAATTAGTGTATATATGCATTCTAAACTAATGATTCTTACTTAATATTTTATCATAAAAGTAACTTTACTGACTGTTACGTGTGTCTTCTCTTACCGTAATTAAAATTTTAGTGCTACTCAATGCAAAAAAAAGAATGGTGGTAGCTCCATTACACCAATGAGTATAAAAGAACATTTTTGGTATAGTGAAACATCACTTTGGCGTAAAGTAGTTGCCACCATTTTTGGTGTTAAGATACGTAAAAATTGTTTGCAGTGTCCCTCAATGAGCACTTTCAAAATGCAACTTTAAAATCCTTGTGAAAAATGAAAACAAAAAAAAATCACATAGTGAGAGTCGAAATAAAATATTTAAGGGTGAAAAAATCAAAAAAAAAAAAAATGAAAAGAAAAGAAAATCAGTGAATCTATAGAAAGAAACAGGTTAAAAATTTAGGGAGTTTATAGCAATCAAAAAATTTAACTTCTTTTTGGCTTTTTCTTTCAATCAAACAGGTTTTGTTATTTTGTATATCTGCCTTCCTCAGTAGTGATTTGTGAATTTTCAACTTAAATATTAATTTCTGACTCCCAATGCACATACTTTCTTATATTCATTTAAAACAAGTATTCTGAAATTATATATTAAGGGTGATATAACTCTGCGCTTTTTTAATACAATTTTTTGCTTTCTAAGAAGATTTAAAAAAATAAATAAATGACAATTTTTATTTTGAGTTTTACTTTTAAATCTCTAATAGTAAAAAATATTGTCTTTTGTTTATTTCATTTTAACATTCATAAATTTCTTGTAAATTAGAGAATTCTTTAAATTAGAGAAGCTATAAAATTTAACTCTTATGCGTTTAAAAATACAAAAAGAGATGTTATCTTTTGCGTTATTGGTTAACAAAATTATTAGTAATTATTTTATAAGATTTTGTTTTTGAGTCCCAAAATATACCATTTATTTTCATTTTACTGTTTATATCTACAAACCGAAAGAAGTTCTATTTCATAATTATATGTAAAGAAACACTTCCTTATTAAAAATAATTAAATGTTAATTATATAGAAATTATTAAAAATATATTGTTTCTTGATTTAACGTCTATTTTAAGAGAACGTTTGTAAAAAAAAAACATTATGGTTCGATTTCGTCACATAATAAGAATTGCTAAAATATTTTTTTTAAGCATAATAAAAGACATCTGCATTTTATTGATGTTATACGAATTTTATTGTTTGTATAAATTTAGTTTTTCTTTCCTACAATCTAAATCTATTAAACTATCTAATATAGGTGAAGAAAAACGAATATCACAATGAGTTAGGTTGAATAAGAACAATAAAAAATCTTGAAAGTAGTTTTTATTGCTTCCGATTCTTATGCCGCTTAAAATGGAATAAATTTTAAATATTTATAAAACATAAATCTTTTCTCTTTAACTTATAGGAAATAATACCAGACATATGTCACCAAAATAGCAAAGAGGCTGGTTGCAAATTTAAAATTATCGATATTCTTATAGCAGATGCTTGAAACATGTTTTTAACATGGTGTATAAATCCATTGCATTACCCCTTATATTATAAAATATTCGTGTCGTAAAGTATACATAATCGAATCTTAAGTCTTGAAGATCGATAACGTTTTGTTCTATTTTTTACTGAAATATTAATTTCATAATATAAAAACACTTTGTGATAGTCAAATAATAAGCATTTAGTATTTTAAAAGTTTATTTTTCTCTTTTTCTTGGGAAAATAAGCTGCTTTTATTCATTTCAATAATTTCGCCTACATGTTTGCGATTACTTTAATACAAATTATTGAAAATATTAAATGGTTTCGGCCTGCCATTCGTTCTTGTATTGATTTTTGCGCTTAATAAAATAAATTGAACTGTTTTGTTTAAAATCGCATTTGATAATTTCGATGTAATATTGAAAGCTGTAATAGCATGATTATATTGCATTTTTCATGGCAACTATTCACGGCAAATTTTTCATGGCAAATATTCACAGCACATTTTTCACGGCAAATTTCATGACAACTATTTCTCAAATTAAAATAAGGACTTTTAATTTTTTCCCTTAATTTATTTTCTTTTAATTTAAAAGAGTTGACTGTTTAGTTATACGACATACTCCCATCTTTCAAAAAACTCAGTATCTGTAATTGTAAAACACTACAGCAGAATTAGTTGAGTTGACCATTACTTTATACGATTATTATATAAAACTTTCTAACTTAATTCGGAGGAGAATGCCCTTTCTCATAGTAGTTACGGCAGCAAGCTACGAGCATGAAGGTTCTTGGTTCGATCCGACTCAGTGCCAAAGAATATCTATTTCCCATGCTCTCTACATTGATAACAGCGAGTTGGAAATTCTCTCTTTCTCTGACATATTACAACACTATGCTATTTTGTCTTGTTTCACAGTTTAAATTGATTTACAAATTATCAAACAAGGTCAAGGTTTGCTCTGAAGAGCATAACATTAATTTACGGTCAGTAGTCAATCATTTTACGGAAAACATTTATGGGCAGATATATATATTTTGGTAATGATAGCTATACGGGCAGAAATTTATTTTATGATCACTGACTGGAACATTTTTTACAAATTTCTGACCGTAATCTAGCAGTGTATTCTTACGTCTTCGTTTCTATAAAATCATTACGTAATATTACAATTACAAAAACATTACACTAAGTTGTTTTTTAGTCGATAATTTGTTTTTCTGTGATGTTTGGCCTTCTTAACTCACTAAGTATTTTTCTTTGAGTAACTTTTTTTCCCATTTAGAATCCTTCAATACTCAGCAGTATAAACCAACTTTGTAAAAGATCTACAATCGATTTTTTAATTTATTTTTAGGTTGAAATCATAAAAGAAAATAACATTAAAATTTTAAGTTTAGATATTTTTGAATTTGAAATAAATTAACAATCTTTGTTTGTTGAAAAAATACAGAATACAGGTTAAAGCGAGGAATTCTTCAAAATTCCAATATACCGTTCTATAAAAAAATGTCGCTTTTTTAATATTTATAGAAAACTGACGGTACGAAACAAAAGTATTAATATGATCACGCATTTGAATTTTAATTAAACGTCAAATCATCTAAAACAAAAGAAATAAATGGGAGCTTTAATATTTTATATGATTGTTGTAGAAGGTCTAAACTTAGTTATTTATACCGTTGAATACTTTTTGAAAGATCATTAACCTATTGTTACATTTGAATAGTGTTTGAATGCACAGTTTTAATGATAATAGGCAACACAGCACATACTTCCTATCGACTTTATACAGGTGTTTGGTTCCCATGTATATAAACTATAGATAGCTTTGCATGTTTAAAACTTGCACGCTTAAGCTCAAATTAAACATGAGTTTAATATTTGACGCATTAGAATTTATAAGTTGTTCTTGAACTGTAATACACTCTTCGAGCTTTTTGAAAGTAGGAATTAGAAATAATTACTACGTAGGAGTTGCTCATTTGTTTAGGAAGGTTTTATTCTAAAAATTGAAGAAAAAAGGTTGTTCGTTTTATATTTTTAAATTTCATTAATTTTTAAATATCTTTTTACGCAATTTTTTCTTTTATGTTATATTTAATGTTTTTGTTTGTAGTTCGTTATGACGCTTATTTTTGTGATTTTTTTTAAATAAAAATTAGCTACAATACTGATTCATAATTGCTGAGCATTTGTTTAAAGAACAGTTCTAAGAGAATATCATAAATCTGCATGATTTGATCATTTGGTATATACAGGGAGTTTTGCAATTTACTCCCTTAATATATATTTAAAAGATATACTTATCAGACTTGAAGTCTAAATTTAATACACAATATAAAGCACTAATTATAATTTACGGGAGGCAAAAAAAATGCGTTACCAGATTTTCACCAATCAATTGATAAAGCGTGATTCAAAACCTTAAAACCTGTTTGATTGCCGGAGAAAATTCAGAAGAGATCTGTTTGTATATATATATATAAATATATATATATATATATATATATATATATATATATATATATATATATATATATATATATATATATATATATATATATATATATATATATATATATATATATATATATATATATATATATATATATATATATATATATATATATATATATATATATATAACTATGATAAACTATTCCTAAAGCCACTGGACGGAATAGTTTGGATGTATGACCTTTTATACTGGATTAGTTAAATATTTTTTAGTTACTTTTTAATATTTGTAGCCTCTTAAAATTAATTTAATTTTAATTGTCCAGTATAATAAACAGTTTATTTATTTATTTATTTATTTATTTATTTAATTATTTTTATTTTTGTATAAGTGGAATGGGCTCTGGTTCGTAAAGAACCACCCCAAATGAATGCAGGTGATACGTGTATACTTTAAAATTATGTAAGGTTGTATGAATGAAGAATAAAACCTATAAACGGTTTTCTATTCCTGTATGCAGGCTCTGATTTTTAAATAAGTCACCCTATGAAAGATGGATATGTGTATTCTGTAAAATTATGTTAGATTTTTTGAATGAAGGATGAGTCTATAAACGGCTTTCTATCCTGACAGACTGACTTTTAAATTAATTTCCCTATTAATGATTTTTTTTTTTTTTTTTAAGACTGCTAATTTATTCAATCCGTTAAACATTTTTATTTTTATTTCAATTTTATTACCTTTTTACTAATTGTTTCTCATAGATGGCAGCACTAATATTTTACCTAAACATTTTTTCTTCTTCTTCGATCAAATGTTTTTTTAAATTTATTATATTCGATTCAAGCTATAAGCAATATTTTACATCTTCGCGATTTTTGTTAACTGTTTTATTATTGTACTTTTAAACCTAAACCGCGTTTTAATTCACGCCGGTAAGTTTGATTTCCTTTTACATTTTTCTTTTATTTCATGATTTTTTACAACATTAGGTATTTGCGATATCGACACATATAAAGAATAATTTTTATCTTAGGATAATTATTCTTTATTCAGAAATATCGCATTATTTATGGCAATTAGATGTGTCTTGACAACGACTATTTGCCTTTACAATTCTTGTTTCTCTACCATTTAGTTTTTATTTTTATTTTATTCATGTTTTTCATGTTAATTTGTGTATATATATATATATATATATATATATATATATATATATATATATATATATATATATAATTATATTTTATTTTATTTGTGACAAGGATTCTAAAAATACATATAAAGAACCGTTGCCACGAAACACCAAACAGTCTACGAAAATCATTTTTAAATATCCCTGCCTTTTTTAGATGTTATCAATGGTAGAACATTCCAAGTGCTTGAATGAAGAGCTGTGGTGACACAAGAGATATAACGCTCACCTCACATAAAGGTGTCCCAGGTTCTAATTCCAACGATGGTTGGTTAATACGAATTCTACACCCGACTAGCCTCAACCACTATGCTGATGTAAAATCTCCTCAGTGGTAGACGGATCAAGGATAAATGTCCCCTTGTCATCAGGCTAACCGTGGCAGATTTTCGTGGTCTTCTTCTCCATGTAACGCAAATGGTGGATAGTTCTATCAAAAAATCCTCTACGAAGACAAATTTTTCCTAATACCTAATGCAGGACTACCCTTGTCTTTTGGATTAGATTCAAAATTACAATGCTGCCGAGTTGAACATGGGGAGTAGTAAAATCAAATTTAGGTGGGCTGCTTAACAACGGTTATAAAATAAAAAAAAATCTTGATTGATGATGATTCGATTACGTTTTATACAAAGTTTCCTTATGAAATATCCAGAGGAAAATATGAGTTGTTGTCAGAATAAAGATTCAAATTAAAAGAAAAGGTCGTCAGAATTAAATGAAAAATTTAAAAACTAATTAATGTGTATTCGATTCCAATTTATTATGTAATCATTTTTGAAAATTTATTACATGTATTTATCTCCTTGTAATTTAACTCTTACATTAAAAGTAATACAATAAATATTTCTGTACTACCTAAGAAAATGATTCTTTTTTTCACAACGTTCAGCAAATCTTATTTTTTCTAACTTCAACTTGTGTTGAATATAAAGCGGTTGCAAAAACCTATTGGTTAAAAGCTTTTCAAAATAAGTAAACAGATTTACTGATTCACATACTACGTGAAGGAAAAGTGTTGAAAGGTTAAGAATGATTATTCAGCTGACAATTTTTAGGAATAGTCAATCAGAAGTAAGTTGAATTTTTAGATAGTTTCTGGTTAAAAAGAAATAAAATTTGAGCGTGTTAATACAAATTTTACTTCTTTTAACAAGATTAATCTTATTGCTATCATAGATTAAAAATAAGCTTTTTCGTATCTGTTATGGTAAAATTACTGAAATTTTTTTTTCATATTAAGAATTTTGGAGATAAGGCAAATTTTTGAATAAATATTTATTTAAAAAGAGTAGTTTATAGCAAAAGAGTAGTTTTTGAAAAAATATCTAGTTATAAAAAGAGTAGGAATTTAGTAAGAAAATATTAATTACTCTAAAGAGCGATTTTTTTTTTGTTTTCTGTTCTATATATTTTCTTAAACAGATCAATACTTTTCTGTCGCTGATTTCAAATCTACAATCAGTTTTTTTCTCCAAAATATGTTTTATTTTATTTTTAACTTACATTTTTAGTCTATTTTGTGTAAATGTGCATGCTTAAAAACGTTATAATGGGTTCGCATAAATATTACGAAAAACTTCAAGGGGAGTTGGATCATATTTAAAGGATAAAAATTACATATGAACTGTTTTATCATGCGCTTCTGAACAGTTCATAATGGGGGGAAGCTCCCCTTTTCAATTATGATGACGTTTCCGTGCATGGGTTCCAGTGCAGTTTTAATTCTGATAATGTTCCTTAATTCTCCTAGAAGTTCGTCACAACAATCCACCGTTATATATAACGTCTTTGCGCTTATACATTTTTAAAACAGAATGGATTAAAATGCTTCCTTATAAAATAATATGTAGCTTCAGAAGCAAAACTAATTTTAGATTTGAAATCCTCACACAAAATTAAGTATTTGTATAAATGCAACAAAGAACTTGCTCCCCAGTGTAATTAATTTAGTAAAGTATTTTCGTCTTTTCTAAATATATTTTGAAGCATTTTTACGAAAAATCTAAATTGTTTAAGATAACTTTTACTGTGAATAGCTGACAGTATTGTATTTGTAGATCTCAAAATTTGCTTTGTACAGCTAAGAATCAAAAAATTATAATACATGTATGAAAGCTAGGAAAGATCTCAAAGAAAATTATGGAATAAAGGTTGCATAGATTTCAATACTTTCAGCTGATTTACAAATTTAGAAGAAGAGTAAAAAAAATAATAGTAATACCAAAGTAACTTCACAATCAATAGAGTTTTAACTACCTTTTTTTTTATATTTTCGTAGATCTACTGAACTGATTAAATATTTTTCAAGAGTCTGGTATTATTTTAAAGACTGATTTTTAATAATTTATAATTTCTAGAATACTGTTTGTAAAAATAGTAAAATAAAAGTACCCTGTTTTCACAAAACTACGGAATTTTTATTTTGTTTTATAACGGCTGTCAAACTGTCGACGTAGTTCTGAGTTTACGACTATCAATTTTCAATTCTGTAGCCTTGTTATTTTGAAGAAAAATCTGGAAGACAAGGGAACACTTGAATCAAGCATTGGGTGAACTAGCTTTCGGGGAGGAATTTTTGTTGGGGCTAAACCTGCATTTGCTTTACGTGGAGAGGAAAACCTCGAAAACCTCGCACAGTTAGCCTGGTGGCGAGATCCGTCACCAACTAAGGATATTTTAAGTCAGAACTGTAGTCGGTATGATTCGGGAGTAGAATTCGCTTCACCCAGCCGCAGCTGGAATTCGAACCAGGGTCACATCTTTGGGAGGCGAACGATCTTTTTCCTCAGGCACCGCTGCTCAGATTGCTGCTCTCTAAAAAATATTGCAACTTGAAACTTATATTTTTTATTTTGCTAAATAAGAAAAATAAAACTTCTAGTTTAATCCTGTTAAAGTTAGCAGCAACTGATAAGAAAATTGACACTAGTATCAGAAAAACTGCTTGGTACTACTAATTATTTTGAAATTTTTCGTTTCAAACCATAATTGAAGCATATAACATGACTTACCAAAGCTATTAATACACTGAGCACTAACAGTGTGGTGAAATCTACCTAATATTAACCGCGTTCCTGGTTCTTGGAGTTTACAGGGCGTGTAAATGTTGTCAGTAACTGATAAGAAAATTGACAATAGTTTCCAAAAAACTACTTGGAACTACTAATTATTTTAAAATGTTTCCTTTAAAACCATAATTGACCATTTCTTAACACAGCTATTAATACACTGAGAGAAAAGAAGTGTATTCAAAACCACTTAATATTAACCAAGTTCCTGGTTAATATTAAGTAGTTTTGAATTCGGTTACTGCATAAACGGAAAAAATTATCAAATGAACGGTAATTTTATCATCTCAGAACATCTTTTCATTTTTTTTTTCATTTTTTTTATCATCTTTTATCTTAGAGCATGGCATACAAACCATTTATTCGGTTACGACATGAAAGGGAAAGAATGATGAAATGAAAGGTTTAAGTACTATATAGTTTGGCTTTATTAACTAAAGTTGATTTTTTAAAATTTTTTTAAATTTTTTTTAAAATTTATTTATTAAGAAATGCAATTACCATACAGTACGGAACCAGAATTTACCGTCATTATACCAGAATTTTTTATCCGAGCAGGCAAGACATTTCTCACGTGATGTTTCTCCGACCGGAAAACCAGTTTTTTCTACTTGTTATTCAATGAAAAAACTGAGTATTGATGAGAAATGTTTATACAATCCGAACAAAAACCCATATAGAATGCTAGGATGCTAATATAAACAGAGTAGGTACCCCTTTAAAATCAGGGCTATGATTAATAATGCATGAATTTAAAATACAGAAAAAAGAAAGATTTGAAATTTATAAATTCCTGTAGAAGAAATTCCAGTAAAAAATACTAGCGCAAATTCACTTTTATTTCAAAAGTTTGAAATGTGTGAGTTGTTATTCAAAATACAAATTAATTTCCAACACTCTTTCATTCCACATTTTGATTAGGAAAATAGTTATTTTTCCTTCTCTGAGATCTCAAAGACCTCTGAATTTACTCTAGGATCCACCTTTTCCTTGTTATACTTTGCATATCATTGATTTCTCCCAACCACAGTTAATGGACTGCAATGTAACTCTGCTTTGGAATGAAATTCATTTCACTTGTTTTCTCCCGTTCTCAAAATCATTACCCATCACTGTTTAATGTTTCTGCTTGGCGCTATATTCCACATTGCACTTTAGATTTCTACTTCATACAGATATGGAAGAAGGGATTCAGAAGAGATTTTGCAAAGATGTAAATGATAATAACTTTTCTAGAGGGAGCAAAAAGTTGTCAGTTGGAATTAAAACTTGAGGTGAGATTTGGAAGAGATTAATGTTTCCTAATGTCTAAAAATAGCAGGAGGATTCTATTCGCTGTTTTATTTCAGTGCTGTTGTAAAAATTTAGGTACATGTATTTTAAAGTGAAGAATGACTAAATAAATTTGGTCTTAAAATGTAACAAATTTGTAGAATTTTATTTGTTTAAATGAGTGGTAAAAAAACTTAAAAACCTGGTTCCATTATTTAAGAAAACAATAGTGGTAACACGGAGCAAAAGCAATTACTGTACTGAATAAAGACGTAATTATGGTTGATAAACCAAAATATACGATATTTAAATCATTCACTTAATGATTCTTCCGTTCATATGATAACGGTTTACTAACAAATTCGTAGAATGTTATTAATTTAAATGAGAGGTAAAAGACTCCAAAAAACCTGTTTCATAATTTAAAAATAACCAATAGTGGTAACATGGAGCAAAAATAATAACTGTACTGTATGGTGATGACATTTCTGGTGAAAAAAATCTAATTCTGGTTAATAAAACCAAAATATACTGTTTTTAAACCATTCGTTTAATAGTTTTTCCTTTCGTATGGTAACGGTTTACCGGAAATTTGCATTTTTAAAGCTATAATTTTTATGACCACAAATTTAGTAAAAAATACAAATATGAAAAGTAAATTTGATCGAATAAATGATTTTCATGCTATGCTTTAAAATATTATGATAAAATTAGCAAATGTTATCACGTTTTCCAAATTTTGTTATATAGTATAAAATTATATTTTATTGTTAATTTTACCAAAATCATTATCAAAGCACTTTGGTAAAAATTACCGAAATTTTTGATGTTTCCATGGAGCCAGAAACATGATACATTTTACCACATTCTGGTAGTTTTGACAATGCTTTTTTTTCTGCGTGAAACATTCTGTGATCACGAAAAAGTGATCAGCAATGCCTCCCGTTCCTTTCCATGATATTTCTTTACTTCTGATGAAATTTATTTCCTCGAAGAAGTTGCAGTAATCTTTTCATCACTTTGATGAAAAGTTTGGTTGGGGTTTGTATCAGGAAATGGTTTCCTCAAAAACAAAGAAATTTCGTGAGATTTCAGTATTCATATTTTTACAGAGTATTATTGTCTTTAAACATTACTAATAAGTTAATCTCATTTTCAAACAACTCATTTTGTTACATTTCAGAAGAAAATCAAAAATTTGAATTTCTTCATCAGATATCTCAAACAGTTAAGAAATGAATTTAGTGTAACTTTTTCAATGTTTAAATTTTTATTTCCAAAATTATTGTAAAATAGCCGACAGCAGTCTGCCCATTCAATTAATCTTAAAGTTTACTGAAAAGAAAATTTTTTACCTTTAATTTTTTGAAACAGTTTACAACTTGTTTCGTTAAAAAACCATGAATACAAAACTATATGACTTTTAACCATTTGCAACTAGCATGGCTTCAAAACTCTAAAAAGGAAATTAAACTGGACATTTAAGCGAGGTTTTTCGATAGGTAATACGCATTTGAGTTAAGTTGTGTTTTATCAAGAGGAAATAATGTGGTGTCAACGCTGGGACGTGCACTTCCGTTTTGTCGGCCGAGAGATTGGCAGATTGACCCTCTCTGTAATAATATGTAACCAGCTGCCAGGAGTTAAGTGGCTTCCTTAGATGGACCTAATTGGTACGATAAAATTCTGGTTGTTTAACCGTATTAAGAGTTTTTCTAACAGTTAACAGTTTGAATACTATCTGATTTATGGTTATTCGACTGTTTTGTATGAATATAGTAAAATAAAAATTAACCGAAATGTTAATTTAACCATTTTCCTGTAGAAATTTCTGACAGTGAAATAGTCTAACAAAATTAATTTGCATGTTTATAGGTTAGCTATAAAGTCTACTTTTATATTTTGTGCAAAACGAATACTGTGGTTGTTTTGATAATATGCATATTTTTATTTTTCAATATTTTTTTTACATAAATCTGCGTTTACCATGCGAAATTATTAAAATATTTCAAATTCGTGAAAAATATTTTATTTTAGAATATATTTTTATTACAGGAGAGTAAAACATGAAGACAGCCTACGAAAATCCCAATTCAGTTAAACATATCTGATTATATTTCATTGATTTTTGTGGGTGCGTACTTATCTTCTGTGAACTAAATACTTATTGGTGGGTGATTTTAATGAGTATTCTTGGATGCTTTATTACTTTACGAATGAATATCTCAGTTGGCATTGATTTTGCTAATTAGCAAAGTGAAAGACCTGAGATAAATTTTTCAGAAGATTCCTCTGCACTTTGAAAAAAAGCTGTCTTCGCCAAATGGGTTTAATTTGCGAATTAATGATTGATCTCTGCAAACGAAATGGTAATTAGCGTTTGATTAAATATTACTGTCAGAACTGAATAGACAAATGATTGAATTGTTGAATTATTTATTATAATTGGATCAAATGATTGAAAGTCAAATGATTGAATTGTTAGATTATTTATTATATTTGAATTTAAATTTAACGTTAAATAGTTTTTATTTGGAAACATTTTCTTAAAATTTTGACATTTATTGTTATACTGTTAATTAAAATTATCTATAGAACTTGCTGTGTTGCAGAAGCAAAAATTAATTTCTTCAAATTTCAGAAATAGCTTCTTGTCTTGTACTAAAAAAAAACATATATTTTCTTTAACTTAAAATATATTTTTTAATAATTTCTAAGTGACTTGTGCGTTTTCCTTTAGATTCAGAATAAATAATCCCTAGTTGTCCAGCCTTAAACTTACCACTTCGGACATTTTACTGATAAGAATTTAGTTCAGGTACGTAAGTATATAATTATGCTAATAGTAATTCATACAAATAGTAATTTATACTAATAGTAATTTACACTAATATACTAAACTTATATTATTAAATTTATATTTGCTACTACTAATTTTTAATTTACTAATAATTTATGAGAATTAATAGCTCCTGAACATTATTGTTAATAATTACCAATCATTAATTAGAATTAGAAACTAATCTACCTAATTACTACTAGCTGTTACATTTAATTGATTATTAGTCAGAAACTACTAATTAGTATTACTATTCAATGGTTATTAATTAAAGTTCATAATTAATCCTCATTGATTATAATTTACAGTTACAAATTATTTGATTAAATATTAAATAATCATCAATCATATTGATTTATGGACAGTAATACACTAATCATTAATTTATTAATCATTAATTTATTAATCATTAATTAAAGTTAAAAACTACTAAAAATTAACTAACTAGTAGTAATTATTAATTAGAGCTAAAGCCACTTATTATTATTTATAATTAGTAATTTTAATCACAAGTAGAATTAGAAACTATTAATAAATAATTAAAACTTATAATTACTAATCATTAAATAAAATTAATAACTGCTATTCAGTGATTAAAGTTAGTAGTTATTACTCAGTAAGTAGATCGAACAACTATTAACAACTAATTTGAATAAAAAATTACTAATCATTAATTTAAACCTGTAGATAATATAATTAATTAAAGATAAAAATGATTACATATTACCATCTCTGATTCGAGATAATGACTAAAATACTATTTGATTTAATAAATATTTTGCACCAAGAGGAAGGTTTGTGAAAAGAATATTTTAGTCTTAATTTATTTTGTAAGTATTTGCACAAACACTGCCAGTGATTCATCCACAATGTATATTGAATTGTGTTAAATATATAACAAAATATAGCACTAAGTATATATATAGCACTTTAATTTCTATATATAGAAACAAATAGCGATACATGGAACATTTTAAATTTCAGATATTTAAACAAAGTTTTCATTAATTCTTTATTAGAATTATGAAATTATTGTAAATGATTTTGGTAATCAAGATAATTGGTAATCTGATTGCATTTTAACTTATATCATATTATAATGCACCCTGAGAAAAAATGTGCTGTCAAAACTAACGGAATATGGTATAGTTTATTGTGCTCCTGGTTCTATAGGAAAGTTTTATATTGGTTGAAATAACCAGAAAATATTATGTTACAATATGTGATATAATTTAACTAGTGTGGAAAAAATTTGGTAATTTCATTACAATTTCTCAGAGCCTAGCGTAAAAATTAGTCTTTCGGTTAAATTTACTTTTCAGTTTTGAATTTTTTGGTAAATAATTGGTATTCAGAACGATAATTTTAATTATCAAAATTTCCAGTCTACCGCTTCCATAAGAATGAAAAAATTAATACACGTTTATAATTACCATATATTTTTATTTTCATTACCAAAATTATGTTGTTGTTTTTTTACCTGCAGCGTTATTACTATACAGTACGTTAGTTTGGTCAGAATTTTTTTCCGTGTAAAATTAAAAACTGAAGAAATGTCAATTAATAAGAAAAAAGTTGAATATCAATAACTGAACTATTTGAACTTGATTAAATATAAATATATGTGTGATTATATTTAATAATCTAATTTTTTAAACTATTTACATGATAATTCAAGGTACAATTTAATTTGGATAAATTTATTTATATTTTTAAAACTTTTTTACGCTGTTGAATATTTAACGCTGATGACAGATACTGCGAACCATTTAAGAGGTTTAAAAAATAAAGGGGATCTAATATTCCCTAAAAAGAAAATCAATAGATTACCTACTTTATACTGTCCTCTTCAGCGTTTCTAATTTTTTCGATACTCAGAATCTGTTTTAACTCCAGAAATAAATATTTCATCGTTGAATTTACGAACCATAACTTTTCACGAGGCCTTAACAAAGAGCTTAAAAATTCTTTTATATTAAAATAATAATGTATTGACCTATGTTTCAATGCATCTTAACTCAATGGATTGTGGTACTTTCAATAAAGATATTTTATTGCCTCTACTAATATAATCGAAAAAAAAAGGTAACTTAAGAAAAATTCTTTTCTTTTTCAAGTGAATAGCGCTATTCAATCGATATCGCATTATGTTACGTTCCATAAAGTCTTCGAAGTATTCAGGTACTTTTTCCATGTAAATGACAACGTAAAAAAAGGCAACAAATTTTATATTTATAGAAGAATTTCAAGGGAATTCGTTTAAACTATTTATGCATATTAGATTGAGGGTCAATGATTCGTTTCTTTCACGTGCTTAAATTTACGACGAGGGAAAAAAAATACATTTTTAAACAACGAGCACTTGTAGGAAAATATTGCATATAAATTACTTTAATATTTATACTACATTTTGTTATTAAATTGTTATTAAAAATGCATAAGAACATATTCGATTCTAGTATGAACCGTTTTTTCAAAGTAAACTTTAATTAAGTAGTTATAGATTTAGCAACGTATCACCAAAATAGAACCTGTTATTGGTGGGGACATCAAGGGTTTCAGTGATGTTTTGTCACTGAATATATTTCCACCCAAAAACAACAAAAGGAAACTAATGAGCTTCCTTCCAACTGGCCTACCCAATTGAGTTTCTCCCAACAAAACAAAAACAAAATTTCTGAATTGACTTCCTGAAGCAGTTGACAAACACATTCCAGATAAGTTTTTACGAATCATGCCAGTATTTGAACTGCTTAGGAGTAAAATAAATCAAAATCAAATCAAGTAATAAAATATTTTTTTTAATAAGTGATGATTTATGTCTCCTAATTTTCAGGAACTAAAAGAAACTTTTGTTTAGTCTTAATCTTTTTTTTTACTATAGCTTATCCTTTAAAATAATACATTTTTCAATTCTAAGAGATCTAAAGTCAAACTATTTTAACATTATATCTCGTTAAATGTGAATACTGGTAATCGACGGTAGTAAAAAGTTAAAAGCATGTATAATAGTAAGCAAATAACAAAAGAGAAAAGCTGAAAGGATATTTCAAGTTTAAAGATTTAAACATACACAAAATATGTAATTATTAGAAATATTTTGAAACATTCCAAATTTTGAAAAACTTTTAGTCAGTAAAGTAGAAAATTTAGCTAATCTAAAGCAAAATTAGTTTATTTGAAAACTCAGTTAAAAATTATTTATCAAACATTTCTCCGAAAAAATGTCATTTAAGGAAAGGTTTTATAGTATGCTTTCTTACTTCCAGTTATATTTCTAAAAGACATAAGGCATATCAATGCATACTTTTATTCCAAGTGTTTTGTCTTCTTACTCAAGTATTTTCTTGTAACAGGTGTCTTTTTTTATTTTGCAGGCTTGAATATTAAATTACTTCGAATTTGAAAGTTACACTGTTTTTTTTCTTTAAAAAAATCAATGCATATTCATATATGATTTAACATTTTAAAAACAACACATTTTTAAAATACTTTTTTAAAATTCAAATAAATAAATAAAGATTGGAAGAAGAAACGAAAGAAAAAAAGAAAGGAAAAATAAGTAAAGAAATAAAGAGAGAAAAATAAATAAAAGAAGAAAAATAACTAAATAAAGAAAGGAAAAAGAAAAGAAGGATAGAAAAGAAAGAAAAAATAAGCAAAGAAATAAAGAGAGAAAAATAAATAAAGGA
The DNA here is from genome assembly GCF_982258835.1 of Parasteatoda tepidariorum. NCBI lineage: Eukaryota > Metazoa > Arthropoda > Arachnida > Araneae > Theridiidae > Parasteatoda > Parasteatoda tepidariorum. The sequence goes on along the minus strand of NC_141766.1, from coordinate 12,018,710 downwards.
AGAAAAAATAACTAAATAAAGAAAAAATAAAGGAAGGACGAATAAAAGAAAGATAGAAAAGAAAGGAAAAATAAGTAAAGAAATAAAGAGAGAAAAATAAATAAAGGAAGAAGAAATAACTAAATAAAGAAAAAACAAAGAAAGAAAGAATGAAAAAATAAGTAAAAATATAAAGAGAGAAAAAAGAAAAGAAAAGTAAATAAAAAAAGAAGGAAAGAAAAAATAAATAAAGAAAGAAAAAATAAAGAAAGTAAAAATAAATAAATAAATAAAGTTAATGAGAATAATATATTACCTGTGGTATATGAATTTCATAAAAGGAGAGCGAAAAATTTTCCCTAGTTTTGAACGAGGAAATATTAAGTAGTATAGCGCAATCAGAGGAATACAAGTAATTAAGCTGACGCATAAAATGATTTTCATGACTGCATTCCGTCTTCTCCATATCGGTAAACCTTCATACCAAATGGATGTTAATAACTGCTGGCAGTTGGGGTGGGCTACGAACTGAAACGAAATGTTATAAAATTATTGCTCATGAGCTTACACATTTAATATGAATTTCTAAATAAATTACGTTTAAAATCATGAAATGATTTTTAATTTTCTACTTTATAGCACAATCAATTTAAAACATAGTCAAACTATCTTAAATTGAATACAATAAAATATTATTGATGCAAATGTTGGCTGTTACTTTACTGAGACTTCATTGGACTATTAAAAAAATTATTGTATAAAAAATACGTATATGGTTACTTTCCCCCTCCCCCCATATAATCACATTGAAGGTTCAGATAGTTCGCATATGGTTTTGAGAGGTTATGGCTGAAAAATCTTCAAAGAACGTTGTCGAGAGTGATCTTAAATTGTCATGTTGAACTTAAAGCTGCCCTTTTACGTTTGAACAAATGAAATTTCTGAACTTTTTACTCAAGTTCAAGGAAATTTGTATTTACCAATAACGTGAGATGGGTAATAGCGTTAGTTTATGGCTAGACTATGGTCCACCAAGTGATATAACATTGTAAAGTTGGAACTTGTAGCGCTCTTTATAGGTTTAGACCAATCAAATTTCTAAAATTCTTTATACCATACTAATGAAATTTCTGCTTACCAGTAACATGAGATGGATCTTAGCGTTAGTTTTAAAGTAGACAGTGGTCCACCAGCGAGTATAAATTGTCGTGTTTGCTCTTGAAGAATTCTTTATAAATTTTAAACTTCCGTCCCTAAGATGGGCATGTAAAATTTTTACTTTGCATTGACGGGGGATGGGCCTAATCGTTGGTTTTACGCTTTACACTTTACGTACACTTTAAATATACATTCGTATTAATTCTTTCAAACAATGGTTATTTTGACCATTTTATATAATGTTTTGCAAAATTATTACAGTTCTGTACTTAAAAGTGTATTTAATATAGCTTAACACCAAAAATGGTTTCAACTTTACTCCAAAATTTTTAACATTGCATATTATAATCATCTTTAAATAAAATTGAAAGATGCTTAATTAGACTAATGAAATTTCTTTAAAAGGCAACACTTTAAAATTTATCCATTATAAATTTCGTAAACATTAAAATAGCAAATGTTTTAATACGTTTATGAAATTCCTTTAAAAGGGGAGTTTGCTTTACACTAATATCTTTGAAAAGTATTTGACAATAGAAATAGAAACAATTCTAAATCGCTTCTTGAAATTTGCTTAAATAATTTAATTTTTACACTTGATTAATTTTTTATTAAAAACGGAGGAAAGAATTTTGGTTTGTGTTAGAAATTTCTTTAAAAAGTTAATACTTAGTAATTATGTTTAATTTCATAAAATAAAGACTACGTATAAGTTAAACAAACTCATTTTTGTCAGTTACAAAATGTGGAATGCCTCCAAGGATTTTACCTGTTTCTGTTCGTATTTTAATGCCAACTTTAGTCGAGACAAAGATAATTTATCAGGATCTTCATCTTCTTGGAAGTTGGAATCTGTTTTCTTATTAAGAACAGCTATTACTTCCTCTGTGCTACGGCATAAATCTAAGAGATCACAGGAATATTTTTTACACTGGTTACTAAGTTCAACGTAAATTTCCTTAAACTCATTCTCCTGCATCGCTAGATGTTCCAATTCCCAAGATAGCTGAAAAAGAATTTTGTATTAGGAACGATATTAAAACAACTAAAACCATTTTTTTCATTTAAATAATTGTTTGCATTATTAGAATTTTCATTCTAAGGCAACGGTGAGATAACTGGCAGCAATCTGTCCATCCAATTAAAACTCTAAATCTTATAGTGAAGAAAAGTTTTTACCTTTACGGTTTTTAAACCGTTTACAACTAGCATGGTTTGAAAATCGTAAAAAAGAAATTTAACTGGATAATGGAGATTGCTTAGCAGCTTTATGGTGCTGCCATCTATGCATGGATGAGAGTATTGTATTCTAATAGCCCAGGATCACAAATCGGGGAAAGCTGGATACTTCATGTTTTAAAGGGAATGGAGGTAATACTGTGGTGTCAACGTGAAAACTATAGAAAAGAAATTTAATAGGATATTAAAGATAGGCGTTTCGTTAGGTAATGGACATTGGAGCTAGATTGTGGTTAAGTAGTGCTTTTTCAAATGAACTGTGGAATGTGATTTAATTAGTTTATCTTCACCACCAATCGTATGTACTACACCTATCATAAAAGAGAGGGGAAATACTAGACTTTATTGTGTTAAGCAGTTTAATGCTGCTGCCATTTATGTGAGCATGAGAGAGTGGTATTCTAAAACTCCGGGGTCACTAATTGGGAAGCATAGGATACTGGAAATTCTTCACAGGTTTAAAGGAAAGAAGGAAAAATTGTGGTGTCAACGATAAGAATCTGACCCGTGTTCTGACAATCATGAGATTGACAGATTATCTTCTCGGATATAATATGTACCCAGCTGTAAGGAACTAAGTGTCTTCATTAGGCGGACCTAGTTAGTGCAATAAAATTTTGATTGTTTTACCGTATTAGGTGAAAGCATTTAATAAACGGTTTTTCTGACGGTTAACGGGTGAATGTCTTGTTAATTATGGTTATTTGAGTATTTTTCTTGTATATGGTCAAATAACAATTAAATAAATTTTTATTTATCCATTTATTCAGCGAAATTTTTAACAGTTTATTTTTGCTCTTCATACTCTTTTTGAGGTAATTTATCTAAAATATGAATTTTCAAAAATTAAGATTTGTTTTTAAGCAAAGATAATTCAAGTATATATCATGATATATCATCTGCAACCGGTTTCTCTCTTCAAGAAAAAGTTTTTCTAAACGACATTCTCTATTTTTTATCAAAATCTAGAAAATTAAAAACTTTATATATAACAAGGGTAAGCATAAATATCATTTTCCGATAAGGACACTTTCTTATTATGAGCTGTTTCTTCCTGCTCTTCTGAACTGGCCATAATAGGGAAAGAGCACCTAGTCGCGTACGATGACATTTCCGGGCAAGGGTTTCTATGCAATTTTAATCCTGATGATGATCCATATTCCTCTAGAAGTTTTACGCAATATTTAAGCGATCCTCTCTATAAATAACGTTTTTAAATTTGCACATTTTTGCAAAAAAAAAAAAGACTAAAACTATCCTTTAAAAAAATCTGTAGCATTATGAGTAAAACTAATTTCAAATTTTAAATACCTATACCGAAAAGGGCAAGATCAAGTATTTGTGCAAAAAAAATTTGTACGAAAAAAAATTGTTCCCCATTATAATTAATTAATCTAACTAAACTTGCCACTGATAATAATATAAATAAATAACATTTCTTTTTTAATATTTATGAAGCCTTTTTACAAAAACACTAACATAAGGGGAATCATAAAAATGCAAGAAAACGACGCAAATTATTGTACCAATACATTTATTCATTTGTTTATATAACAAGAAATAACGATTTTCCACGATATCTTTGCAGTTATTGTATTAATTTTTTTTCTCCCTACGTTCTTTTACTGAAAACTTTTATTTCAATACTTGTTAAATGCATTAAAAGAAAGTAGAAACTTGTGTTATGTCTAAAAGTTTGGCTATAAAAATAAAGAAAGACATAAAACTAAAACTTTGTTGCTCGTTTAGACTAAGAAAATTTTTTAAATGTAAATTAAGTTGAGTTCAATAGCACATATTTTACTTTTAAAAGCTTTAAGGCTCTGTTTCTCACCAAAAAATTCTTTTCAAACACAAAATAATGTCAATTTTATTTCTTAAGAAATTCATTTAGATGAACGTTTTTTCTTTTCTTTTTTGGAATATTTTGCTTAACATTATTAGAACGATTTTAAATTATCATTTTATCATATCTCATATAATATTAGACTTTCTTTTAATGCTGGTATGTAATTAATATTTATAATTTGCCAGAGTTTTGCTTTAAAATTTGCTTTATTTCTGTCTGACGAAAGTGTATTGGTAAATTTACGCTGTAATATATAATTGTATTAAGAATCCTGTTATCTTTATATGTTATCATTATATTTAACACTCCAAGTGTTGAGACCCTGGGTAAAATTTATGGAAATTTCCTTGCTATGCTCTAAACTCCGATTGAAAAACAGGGGGGGGGGGAGCTGGTCTTCTGTTTAAAGAAAGCTTGCACTTAAAAGTTGGGAAACAGACAGGATCAATGCTAAGGGATTAATTGAAAAAAGAACTTCCTTTAATATTTTAATCCTGATAGTATGCCAAAATTATGCAAAATATGCAGACACATATAAAAATATTTTATTATGTACTATATATACTAAAATGTTTCAGTCAATTCATAGAAATGTTCAGAAAGTCCTTAAAGCCCTTTAATTTGCTGATTAATACCATTCAAATTTAAGAAATCTATTCCTTACATTAAAAAAAAGAACTTTAAAACTTTTACTGGCTGAATTTTTGGAGTGTTAAATAATATCATAGAACTGTACAACTATGGACAGAAACGCACTTCAATTTTTATATTTGTATCTTTCTGAACCTAAAACGAAGCTTGAAATAGCTTTTTTTTAAGAAATATTTTGTAATTTTGTTATCGTAATCAACAATCCTAGATATAAAATTTACAGATGGCTTATAAAATTGACTTACTTTTGTGTATTTTATATTATCCCGGTAAATATTAAGATAATTTTCCCAGCGTTGTATATGTTTGAGCATGTCCTATGATATCGTACTTTTTGTTTTGTTTGTTGATGCTTTATTTTTGTCACTTATTAGGGAAATGGCTAATGAGATTCAATCAATCTATTAGGCACAAAATTTTGCATTTTGGGAATATGTTCCTTTCTCAAAAAAAAATATACTGCATAAAATTCTGAATTAAATTACTGTAAAAAGTACTGGCATCCTGAGTGCAGCATCCGTAAAACCCATTTGACCGTAAAATCCAATTTTACTGCAAAACTTTTAAACGAAATTTTTAAAGTAAAATATTTATAGCTACGGTGACACAGTGATTTTACTGTAAACGTTACTGTATCAAAATTACAGTACATCAAAATCTTACTTAAAAAATGGATTTGACGATACAAAATACTGGCATGCTGAATGCTGGAATATTATTAACCGTAATTTGATCTGGATTTTTTCATACTGCAGGTAAAACTTAATTATTTCATTAGAATTTAATTCACAAAATAAAGACGTCTTTGTTCACCATTATACTTTTCGAATTATATTTTTCCTCTATATCCTTTAAATACGACTTTTTAAAAAAGTGGTAGTCAGTAATCTAAATTATCCGCTTTTTTGGCACAAATATCCTACCACTTTTGTCTAAAAAGTATTTTTATTATTATTCACAGGGATCAACAACATGATTCGACAAATATTAACTGAAGCTGTTAACTTTTTGATCTCAAGGCTCTTTTACAAAATTTAAATAATGGAATTTACCATTTAAAGTTCACAAGGCGGTATAATTCAACGTTTACATACTTATTTTATAATACATGGAGGTAACTAAAGTAGTTAGTAAAAATTAAGCAATAAAAAATTAATACCGGAAAAAAATTTTCCCCTCGAATTCTAAGATTAAGAGCAGAGGAGAGATTTGTTCAGCAAACCAATGCTCACGTTTGGCTGTAGAGCCTTAAAAGAAGAAAAAAAGTGTAGCAGATATTCTGTTCTGTGAACCACTTCTTGAGTTCAAAGTGCTACATTTTTATTGTGGAAGATGCTGAATTAAAGTTCATTAAACTGTTACAAAAATCTGGAGTTTAATGTTGTATTCACGAAAATGAGACTTAAAGCTCAAACTTTGGTAAACACCTACATATATGTAAAATATATAACAAATAATGTCAACTAATATATTTTTAAATTATTCAATTTCCTTAAGTACTACTTTTATATTTTCAAACTACATTATCAATAACTTTTTGTTTGTTGGTTAAAAAAAATTTAAATATAATTTATTTTTAAAAAAATTCAAGAGTTGGTAAAAGGAATACCTGATGAGCATCACATTTCCCTTTCACAAATAAATATAATTTAATTTATTTTGAATAAATTGAATAGTATACGAAGTTTCAAATACGAAATTTCAAATATAACACGTCCACTATTTTCTTACATAAAAAGGGTAAGATTTGTAGAATAGTAGATTTTGTGGAATTTTTGAAATATATCAATTCTTCGTCGTATGTTTGAGAAGCTATCAAATATTTTGAAATCCCATGTTTTTCTTTCCTGAAATCCACTAGAGATCTTTTCCGGATTGCTTGGAAAGCTCAGTGCAACCTCAAAACTGACTTCAGACATTTCATCAAAGCAGAAAAATCTCTTCATAGAAAATTTGTCTTTTTGTCTCATCTGTTCCATAGTTGTTTCCTCAACATTTGTTTAGACATTTTTGGATTTCCTTTTTTGATTTATTAAAAATGATTCTACTAGTAACTGTTGTTTTGAATTCAAGGTCTGTAATGGATCTTTCTATGGAGGCTCTTACTTCCATATTTGTTTCTTCAAAATTTGCTTAGAAATTCATGGCTTTCTTTCTTGATTCATTAAAAATATATAACTTCCACTTGTAATTATTTTTTCGAATTCAAAAGCTCTAATGGACCTTTCTATAGAGGCTCTTACTTCCATATTTGTTTCTTCAAAGTTCATATAGAAATTCCTAACTTTATTATTTGATTTATTAAATTTCTTTAACTTCTACTTATAACTGTTATTTTGAATTCAGGAGCTCTAACGGATAAATTCCTGTGCAATCATAAATTATGCTTATAATTTACCACTAAAAAGGTTAAAATTTTGACTGGTATGGTATATCTATTTATGAGACTGAAAACTTCTTTTAGCCTTCTAGTTTTTCTTCTTCTTTCGATTAAAAAGTTAATTTAAATGAGTTTTATTTTTACTTGATCGTTCATTCTTTGACGAATAAAAATATCTGTCAAAACTGTCAAGTCTCGGTTTTTTTATGTGCATGATTTTGATAAATTTCACACTATATATTTATGTTATATTCAATTTTAAAATCATGAAAAATAAATAAAAGTCATAAAAAATCACAGTTTATTTTTTTATAATAAAGCTTTTAAATAACTATAGAAATTTTTATTGAAGCTCACCATTAGTATATATTTCATGAAGGAAATATAAATTAAAGAATAATAAATATAAATATGAACAAGAAAGACAAAGAAAATAATAAGAAATGAAAATGATCGACGTAAAAAACTTATATTTCGCCCAGATTACAAAATTCAATTTTTAATTAAAATGTTTGGTTCATTTTTATTCCAAAATAATCGTTTTAAAGAGAAATTCAGAAAACTATTTGACAAAAAAAGTGTTATTTATAGAATCGTTTGCTCTTATTTGTTTTTTTAACCTTGTAATCATTTGCTCTTTTTTTTAAAATTAGCCTTAACTAAAAAGATATTAAATTAGGATAATAAGATAATATGTTAGCTTTGGAAAAAAATGCATGATATTATTCAATACATTTTTCACTCAATGCTATAACACTTTTAAATCATTGAAAAATTAGCTACAAACGTTGGATTCTTAAACGTAATTAAAGTGAGGTAGTTCAAATAATTAAAAATGTATGAACCATCATATTACCAATAATGAACTTACTATTACTGATAACTATTAAATATCATCATTTCCACGTCATTGAGCTTTTGGAACAAGCTTCAAATTTTTTCATTTTTAAAAACTAAGCAATCGTTTGACAGTCGACTTATTGAAAGATCCAATTCATAGTTTCACGTGGCGTCGTTATTTTTTATTTCATAATAATTCATTGTTTAATGGTTTAAAGAATTCCATCAGAAAAACGTTGAATTCTTAAATGTAATTAAAGTGAGGTTTTAGTTAAAATAATTCAATTTGTATGAACTGTAATGTAGCCCACAATGAACTTACTATAACTGAGAACTATTAAATATAATCGTTTCCATGACATGGAGTTTTTAGAATGCCCTTCAAATTTCTCCATTTTTAAAAACTAAGCAATCGTTTGGCAGTCGACTTATTGAACGATCCAATTCATAGTTTCACGTGACGCTGTTATTCTTTATTTCATAATAATTCATTGATTAATAGTTTAAAGAATTCCATCAGAAAAACGTTGAATTCTTAAATGTAATTAAAGTGAGGTTTTAGTTAAAATAATTCAATTTGTATGAACTGTAATGTAACCCATAATGAACTTACTATTACTGAAAACTATTAAATATTATCGTTTCCATGACATGGAGTTTTTGGAATGCGTTTCAAATTTCTTCATTTTTAAAAACTAAGCAGTCGTTTGGCAGTTGACTTATTGAACGATCCAATTCATAGTTTCACGTGACGTCGTTATTCTTTATTTCATAATAATTCATTTATTAATATTTTAAATAATTCTATCAGAAAAACGAAATGTAATAACAAAAGCTAAAAATCTTAAAAAATAATAAAATACTATTAGTTCGTTTGGTCGTTCTGCTTAAAATACATCAATCAAATTCTAAGTTTCCAAATGCGTATTTCACATGAATTTTCATTTAGGTGAAAAAGTTACAATAGCAAGCAAAGACGGTGCAGCTTTTGAAAATATTTTGCTTCGAAATGAAAAGTTCGTTTTCAAAACATTTCAAACAAAAAACTTACCCTCTCTGAACTATAAAATGTAATTTAAACTCATTTTCACATTAGGAACATTAGTTTGGAGAAAAAGCGGAATTGCATGAGCTTGTGTAAGTAAAAGATAAATAGAATGAAAAAATAACTATACACATAGAAATTTAAGAAATATTTTTTGAGGAATGTTCCATGTTAAGTTGTGTTGTGCAAGCGTTAAGGAAAAGTTATTCCTTCAAGTCACGTTGATGTCTTATTATTAGAACAAATGCGTTAAGTATTTTGTAATAGTTTTGATTTATTGGATAAAAAATGAAAGACATTCATATTTTCATAAAAAACAGTAATAACTGTTTCATACCAAAAGCAAAGGCAGCAAAAGCTACATGTGTATTTTATATTAAACAATGCAATATAACGTGATTTATTCTTTATACCTCAGTTCTTAGTTTGAGGTAGAACTTAATCAATAATCTTCGTTTTGGAAATAATTTAGGTTTAAAATTAAATTAAATTCATTTAAGAAAGTATATGTTTGTTGCAATAGTTAATCTTAGCGAAAAATTCTGAAGGAAAAGATTAAAAAATGCTTTCTCTGGTAGCAATATTTAATTTGTAAATGTTTTAATATTTGAAAAATTTATACCGTTATAAAACTTTGAATAGACTATAAACTTTTAAATAACACAACAACAAATTAAAGAGAAATCGGCTGAATAGTTTCTGATTTCTACAATTTTCAAAAAAAGTCGTTTATTTAAAATTTGATTTCTCAAGACTGATTTCATTCAAACTTTGCAATTTGTCATTTTAAATTACTTTAAATAACGTTAACATTTGCGTACCTTACAATTGATAATTTTTTACTCTTATTAAATAAAATAATTAAAAATAATAAATAACTACAAGAATTATTTTTACGTTGCATTATTTTTAAAAAAAGAATTTTATAAATGTGTGCAAAAATTTTTTGATTCGTTTACAAATTTCTCCAGATATAGCGAACAATGCAGCGTGAAAAGAAGTTCAAACTTTCGATTGCTCTCCAGCATAAACTATTGGTACCATATTTTTCAGATTGCGGCGAGCCAGCTCTAATATTTTGAGACACAAAAACTCAAATCCATCGAAAAAAATGGCTATCATGGTATCCGACTGGGTGATGAAAGTCAATTTCGATGAAAATTTCGATTTATATTATTTGAACTTTTGTTCATTACCTTTCTAAATCTGTTTGCATCGAAAATTAATGTTATGATTTTTAATTATTCTACTTCTGCAAAATAATTTTTTATATTTTTTTTGTTGTCAAATACATACTTTACATGCATTTTTGGAAGAACGTTGAATTTGAGAAAAACTTTTTAAGCTAGCAAGCACAACGAAAATGTTTACTATAGAATTCTTTAAACCTTTTTATGACAATTTTGTAAAAAGTAAACTAAGTTTTGAACTTAAGTGTGAACTTATTATTCTTATTATACTTTCAATGAGAGTCTTTAAATTTTTTCTTTTAAATAATCAATATTGGGAAATATATTTATTTAGTTTTATTTAACTTCAAATGTAAAATTTTTGAATAGATTTTTGTTAAAAACACGAATAACAAGCTTTTCGCGGTATGGAAATTTTTTTAAAGTGGTAGCAAAACTTAGATAAATTTAAATGTGTTTGACTACCAATAAATATTTAATTTAAAGAAAATATATATGAGTGCAAAAAATACCTCTCGGTAACTTCGCAGTTCTCAAGTTAAAGAAAAATGTAAGCATTTTTCAGTATTCTTGAAAAATATTTGCTACTACTTATTTATTTTTTTGTGGGAGCCCTATGTATTCTTATTATTGCTTGTACACCCTATTTAATACTTCTCGGTTACAGAGCTAGACGTGAATAAAAAAATGGATTAGCCTACCAATCAAATACGGCTACTTTCCTACATCAAAATTAATCATATTATTTACATTCACGATGTAACATTTTTATTACACTCGGAGAAAAAAGCATCTGGTGAAATTGCCATACTGTATGGTAACGACATTTCTGAAAAAACAACATAATTCTGGTAAATAATTCCAACATTTCTGTTTATAAACTATATTTATAAACTAATTATTTAGTAATATTTCCCTTCATGTGGTAATGGTTTACTGGAAATTCTGATTTTTAAAATTATATTTCTTAATACCACACATTTAGTAAAAAATACTTAACTGAAAAATAAATTTTACTGAATGAATGGTTTTTATGATATGCTCTAAGGTATCAAAAATATCAAATTTTACAGCGCGCTAAAAAATTATTTTGTATTGTTAATTGTACCGAAATCTTTCGCAAAGCTCTTCGGAAGAATTGCGACCCATGAACCCTTAGTGTGATGGTATCCACTGCATGGTGAATTTTTTACCATTTATGGTAAAAATGTTGAGTAACTGGCGACATTTTAAAATATCATTTGTTATTTAAATATGTTATTTAAATTTAATATTTGTTATTAAATGCGATAAGTTATAAAACAAAAACAATTATAAAAATATGATCTGCTTATTCTTGCGTACACAACAATTTTGTGGGATATAATTAAATATTTTCTATATAGTGCACTCCCGAATTTACTATTAAATTTACCTCAATAAAGCTGCTAATTTATTTTCCTGTCTAGCTATGAACATTTTTCGTTTCTACTTCTTGTCAAACAGTTAAATTACTAATTTGCGTTTTCGGCAGCTCCAATCGTTATACGAAACCTTCCCTGAAATGTTCTTAATTTTTTGATAGTTTCAAAGGTTACCAGTTTTAAAGTAGTTACGATTTTCTTAAAAGGTTGAAAGAATACTTAAATTGAGTCTGACGGACATCAATATTAACAATAATACAGAACCACCAGCAAAGAAAAGAAAAAAGAAGAAGAAAAAGCAAAATGCAGTCAAAACAACTCATGTCTACAAACAGCTGTTTTTCTTCTAGCCAACATAACTCAACACATGACGTCACTATCTTGCCGACAACAAAACCTAAGGAGGATACCGACAAAGTACGGGATCCATCCAGCAAACCTGAAATAACACCGCAAGCTAGATTTATTAAGGTTTTGGTCCGTGGCCTGCCTGTGAACTTTGATACAGATGCCATCAATACAGAATTACAGAAAAACAACGTTGAAACCTTTAAAATAGTGCAGTTTAAGAAGAGAATGGGAGAGGCCTATCGGCTCCTTCCACTCTTTCTCATAATCTTAACATCAACGGCGAATCACCAAAGAATATTCGAAGTCAACAACATACAGCAGATTCCAATCAAAATCGATAGATTTCGAGGAGGTCGAGGACCTACACAATGTTACAACTGCCAAAATTATGGATATACGCAAAGCCACTGCAATGCGCCTGCAAGGTGTGTAAAATGCGCTGAAAACCACAGGTCTCATGAATGCAACAAAGACAGAACAACACCTCCAAAATGCTGTAATTGTTACAAAAACCACACAGCCAACTATACTGGGTGCGAGACCCGCCCCAGCAGAAGGAGCCCTCGAGCAACATCAAATTCAACGCCTAAACTTGCTCACCGATTAGTGTCATTAATCAAAGAATTGCAGGAATTGCTCAAAAAGGAAGAAGTGCTACGTCTTCTGCGGGATATCATCGGGGAAACATCTCAGTCACAGTGAGTTCTATTTTTATTTCCAAGACTCTCAAGTTAAATTCACTGAACTTTTCACAGTAGACTTTTACTTATGTTAAATTAAATTACATCAAATTTTATTTTCTGAAAATATAGCCGATTAATGCATATGTATTTATCAACTTATGCAAGTTAAATTCTTTTGCAAATTCTATTGTATTTAAGGAACAATATTTCTCTAATAAAATATGTTTACTGCATTTTCTCCAAATATGTTATTTTATCATGAATCAAGGTATAATTTATTTATATTCATCAATTATGTTCCTCATTTTTCAAAAATCAATTATTGTACATATCAAATCATGTTATATCTTTATCTTAAATTAAAGTCTACAATCAATATTTCTAATGTTATGTAAAAAAGTCAATTTGTCATATTGAATTTTTCATTGTTTCATTATTTCACAAGCGAACGGCTTGATTTTTTTTTTATGGCTACCACAATGTATTCGAATGAACTTCAATGTATGTCATAATTAAATATGTGCTAGTTAAAATATAGAAATTTAATTAGTGAAATATGTATCAATTCATGTTAATATTTATTTATGTCATTACATACATGTAACATTTACATGTAACATTTCATTACATGTAACATTTATTATGTAATATTTATTATGTTAATATTATTATTACTTAGATTCGATGAATCAGATATTCAAATGTTATATTTACTCAAGCAAAGTGCTTGTTTTTCTATTAGCTACCACATCGACTGCTAAATTCAAAATGTTATTACTATAAATTTTCTGTAAATTTCTAGATGTATGGGATAGGGGCCGCTAAGAGGCCCAGGTGCCCAATTTTTGTAAATAAAAGTAAGTAAGTAAAATTGAGTCTGGTTTAAATTGCTATTAAATTTACGTCAATAAACTTGCTAATTTATTTTCCTGTCTAGCTATGAACATTTTTCTTTTTTACTTCTTGTCAAGCAGTTAAATTACTAATTTGTGTTTTCGGCAGCTCCAATCGTAATACGAAACCTTCCCTGAAATGTTCTTAATTTTTTGATAGTTTCAGAAGTTTCCAGTTTTAAAGTAGTTACGATATTCTTAAAAGATTGAAAGAATACTTAAATTGAGTCTGGTTTTAAGAAATCATTCTTAAGATCTCTCTTCGGTTTCTTCTAATTGAGTAGTTCAATCCCTAAAGATATTGATTCGTATGAGAGTCATTACGCAAAGTGAATATTGATCAGTAACCGGCCATAAAATGACAGCGTCGACAGTTTAGTCGATATAACAAAGGATATTGTCGCAAACGGAAATTGCTGCTTCAAACAACCATAATTTAGTGTGAAAAAGAACAGCTTTGACTTTATTAAAAGCCTCTGGTTGTATCCGTAAGAGAGCTATTAAAAACTGCTTATTCCTCCTTTTCTTTTATCAGCTAAATAAAAAAATAAACAATTTTCGGCATAACTTATCTTTGAAAGCTTTGAGCTACGTGACATGCAAAATATATGTTGAGTTTGATTATTCCTAGAATTCTTCAGGATGTCTCAAAAATATATATAAACAATTAGGTATAGGGTGACCACTTACACTGTCGTGTAATAACATAATTAAAGTAAGCGAAAGAAAATTTAAAATTGAGATTTTAATATACTTAACATTTTTGAGTGGTAAGCTATTTATTGCAAAATGTTTCTGTTTCAAAATTTAATTTTGTTTTATCAATTTTTTGAAGTTCTATTTTAGCGTTCATAGCATTAGCAATAGAAAGAAAATAGCTGTCAAGCAACACTTTTCTTGACATCTATCATGAGGAACTTGCGTTGTATTTATGATTGCACGGCAGTACAGTAGTCTTTTTAAGAAAAAATTGCACATAAGCATATAAAGCGGGTTTCCTGAGTTTTATTATTTACGATAAAAGAACTCAGTTACTCGGAGGAAACATTGTAATGAAATTACTGTAATGCATAATAATGACATTTCTGGTAAAAAAGAGAAACATAATTCTAGTTATAAAAATAAAAATCTACTGTATTTAAGCCTTTTATTTAGTAATTTTTCTGATCATAGGGTAACGGTTTATTGGATATTCTGGTTTCTAATATTAAAGCTCTTATTACCACACATTTAGTAAAAAATACAAAACTGAAAAGTAATTTCAACAGACAAAAGGTTTTTATGCCATGCTTTATGGTATCATGATAAAATTAGCTAATTTTATCTCATTTACTAAATTTTGACACATAATATAAAACGTGTCACATATATATTTATAATACTCATGAAAAAAGATATATTTTGAATTAATTATTTTTTACTATTACACCGGCACGTTATAAGGTAAAGACATTTCTGGCATAAAAAATTCCTCATTCTGGTAATAAAACCGAAATATTTGGTATTTTGGTACTTAAACCATGCATTTGGTAACTTTCTTGTTCAATTTGTTATGATTTACCGAAATTTCTGCTTTTCCAAAATTATAGTTCTTATTACCACCCAATTAGGCGCAAATACAAAACTGAAAAGTAAATTTTGCAGAATAAATTACTTTTATGCCATGCTCTAAGGTATCATGATGAAATTACCAAATTTTACCACATTTACCAAATTTTATAGCTCATTATAAAATAATTTTTAATCTTTAATGTTACAAAAATCATTGATAAAGAGCTTCGGTATAAAATACCGTGCTTTCTGGTGTCCCTATAGAGTCAAGAACACTGTAAATTTTGCCATGTTTTGTTAGCTTTGTCCCTACTTTTCTCAAAGTAAAGTGATAATAAACGCTTTTTAATACCCTAAAAATATATGCAATTTTATATTTCTACAAGTATCCATGATTTAATACTTATTACCCGAGATGTTAGGGTTTATTCGTATCATATTTTTTCTATTAAGGTTTATCACAGAAATTCTGTAGACTGAAAGGAAAAAGAAAGAAGCTTTTATGCCTTGTTAAGTTGATTTATTGTTCCAAGATTTGTACTTAAAGGATTATGGTAATGAAAATCTCAGACAAACAAGCTTGTCAGAATAATCACGATTGTCAGGAAAATATATAAATAACCCAAGAAGAGAAAATACTTTTCGAAGTATTTTCTTTCCTTAATCTCGAACTATGGGAAAGAATTCTTTAAATAAAAATACAATATTCTTTTTTACTATTTTTACTAAAAAGTATTGTGTAATGAAAAGTGCAGTTGATGTAAAAAATTTGGACAACAGTACGAATTTTTAAGGATCAGTTTTCGAGAAAAATATTTGAGAAGATTTCCACTGTCTATAAAAAGCTCTGTGGTGCTAAAATATAACATAAAATTTTTCCAATCATTTAAAAACTAAACTATTATCTTATTTAATCCATTTCTCGATCAATAAAATCATTAATATAATCTGTAATCTTTTTATACCACAACCACATAAAATAAATTTTTAGAGATTCCCTGTACATACATCTGTCTCACACATTAGCATAAATATCAAAACCGTTTTATGGATACTAATGCTTTGAATTCATTACTATTTCTCGCACTTTATTTTCCCCCAACACATTTGAAAACGTAAAACAAGAAAAAGAGCCTTGGCAATAGTTTAAACCAATTAATAGCCAATTAATGGATTCTTAAATTTTTCTTGGCGAAAATTATTCTAGCGTACACATGAGACTTGCACTTTTGATTTCTTGGTGGACGGAGGTGTCTTGTTGGGCTTAGTCCTGCAACTACACCCTCCGAGCAATTTTTAAAATTTATTATTTTAATTAATTCATATGTTTCATAAAAAAATGAATCCTTTTTAATTTGGAGCTCCATATAGTGTACTAAAATGAAATATTTATTTATTACAATTTGTTTCTTCATTTAAGCAGTTTATGCTGTTTAATATATCATTTATAGCCCATATTATTCTGGAATAAAATATGGACTATTGGAAAGGCATCAATCATCTTCTTCCTCTTCAACTATATCAAATATATATATAAAAAAAAATCAACTTTTTAATCAACAAAATTTCCTTGTTAAGTTCTAAAACATTTAGAACGTTTTTAAGATAGTAATTCTCTTAATCTTGTACAGAGAGTCAGTTCTTGTAAAGTTTCCAAAACTCATATCTGTTAGGCTAAGATAAAAAAATGTTAAAAATGATTAAAATTAAAAAAAGTATGATTCCTTAATTAACGGGGTTAAAGTCAATGCGACAACTAAAAATTAAAAATAAACAAATAAGACGTCTGTCTAAAATAATCCGATAATTTCTTACAGTAAATTTGATAAAATTTTAAAGCAACTCTCTTAAAATTGGAATAAATTTGACTTCAAATTAGCGATAAAGAACATCAATATACAGAAACTTGCTAAAATTTAATAAAAATTTGTCTGTTTGTTTCTTGAGTATCGTCGAATATTAAACATAAAATCTAAATAACATATTTCAGAATAGCGACTCTGAGAAAAAAAGTATGGTTGAAACTACCAGAATATGGTAAAATTTACAATGTTTCTGGCTCTATGAGATCACCAAAAGGCGCGATAATTTTAATCAAACTAATTGAGTAATGATTTTGAAAAAATAAGCAATACATTTTTTGCCTTATAATAAGTGTTAAAATTTGATAAATATGGTAAAATTTGGTAATTTTATGATATACCTTAGAGCATACCATAAAAGTCATTTATTCGGCGAAATTTACTTTTCAGTTTTGAATTTGTTATTAAATGTGTGGTAATAAGAACTATAATTATGGAAACCAGAATTTTCGGTAAATCATTACCATATAATCGGAAAATTTACCAAATGAATAATTTAAATGCAGTACATTTTTTTACCAGAAATATTTTTATCATGCATTATGGTGATTTTACCAGAGATTGTTTCTCCCAAAAATTACTCAGAAATATATACTATACATTATAAGAGTAATTGTTTGCAGCGATGCAAAAATAAAAATAACATATTTCTTAAATAGTTTTTGTTTATAAGAATATTTTTTTACCCCTACTTAGTTTACTTTATTTCCAAATTTCGAATTTGAAGCGAAAATCAAATGTGGTAAAACTTACAGTGTTTATGGCCTAATGGAAAAACCGGAAAGTCGGGTATTTTTTACAGAAACGCTTTGGTAATTGTTTTGTAAAATTGACAGAAAAATATGGTTTCATAAAATGTGACAAAATTTGGTAAATGCGGTTAAATTTGGTAATTTTCATCATGATACACATGGCAATAAAAACTATTCATTCGATTAAATTTACTTTTCAGTTCGTAATTTTTACTAAATGTGTGATAATAAGAAATTTTGAAAACCACAATTTTTCCTATAAATCGTTGCCATATAAACGGAAAATTTGCCAAATGAATAGGATAAATTTGGTTTAATATTGTAATTTGGTTTTATTTTGGTAATAAAAATGATGTTTTTTCCCCTTTTTTTTAAAACCGAAAATTTCTTTACCATAAAGTGCGGTAATTTTAACAGATGGCGATATTAAGCAGGGTTAGAGAAAGCAAGCTGAGCAGCATTCAAATCATTAGGTTTTCTTCAAGTATTCTATTTCTCTCTAATATTATTTGGCAATTTCACCAAGCCTCTGAAACTCTTGATCTACACCTAGACTCGCAAGAAATGATCAACCTTTAGCGGATGTGTCATATATTCGTTGTGAGGATATCTGTCCTATTAAAATGTTCTACCAAGCAGTCGTGGTTTGCTTTTAGTCTGAAGTTTGCCACCACTTCTCTACGAGATTAGTGGTGCAACATTTTCCAGCTGTCTTGAATATTAGCCCAGGATTTAGATTTGACAATTGATTTTACTGATTGGTCATATTTAATGGTATCTATCTTCCTATAAATGTCTCATTTAAAATGCAGTTAGAATGCTATCTAAGCATGAATGGTGACAACACTAAACAAAGTTAGAGAAAGCAAGATGTGCAGTATTCATGTCATTGGGTTGTTTTCTTTCTTCCTACCACCTTCAAAACACGTTTATTAAAACAGAAATAATGACACGTTGCTTCCGTATAAGCCTAAGGTTGCCGTTTTTCATGGTAAAAATAGCTCCAATTTTTTTTCCATTGACCACTTGGGGAATGACCTTTCGTCATACAGGCATCTGAAGGGCAGATTTTTTCGCCACTCTTTCAGGGTCATCATATTGGGTGGGCAAACGTTGCTCCCTCAGTAAGGACAGATGGAACAGCGAATGAAAGAACATCTATGCTTCGATCGGGATTCGAACCCAGAACCTGCAAGGCCAATTCACTGACTCGGCAAAAGAGCCCCAACAAAATTTAGGGTTTTCTCTGTAGGAATCAGGTATCAGTGAAAAACAGTAAGTTCATCCATTGGAAAGTTTTGAAACTCTGTCTCTCTAACCGTAACCGTGACAGCTGGGTAATCGTATTTAATTCCGTTTTCTTGAACTAGAAACTTTCCTTGAAATCACATATCCTCCTAACCATTTTATAACCTACCCGTATTTATTAAGTTGCTTCTTTATTCTCAATATATTTTTTGTTGGTTACGAACAACTTACATGTCAATTTAAATCAAGATATGCATTTTTAATCGCTCATAATTCTAGTACATAAAACTTCCTACTAGTTAAGATGATCATTATTCATACGATGAAAGGAAATATGCCATATTCTCTGAAAAACAAAGTTTTTCATTCATGATAGAAATCATTAAATCTTAATAATCTTCGCCTCTGAAATAGCATTAGTTGATATCCTTTGTGGAAAATTCTTTTCGTCTTTATGTCTGCGTGATCCTTGGCTTAGACTCTTATTTGCCATAACAGGTGCACCAATTCTCAAGGCAGCGATAAGCAAGCTAAAAGACATGCCAAGAGTGGTTTTTCTTTTTCAGTTTTGCTCAGAAATCTTAGTTTGTTTAAAATTCTGAAAGTATTTGCATTTGGAAATATAAAGTAGGGAGAGTAGAATATAGAGGAAATGTCACATACATGCACAAAACTAAAAATTATTGTCTGGCTCAAATGATAATTTCGTTTCTGCCATTTTGAGCTTTCGAATTTTATAAATACTTCATGTTTTAAATGTTAGAAATAATATTTGTTATTTTAAATTATATTTAAAAAATATAATCATAATTTCTATATATTTCTTTGTGAAGAAATAAATAAATCAAAAACTTTCTCGGTGGAAAATATAGGGTTTCATAAACTTTTTGGGGCTCAATTCACACAAGTGTTTAATATTGGGAAATGTTTTATATAAGTAATATGTCAAACATCGATTTGAATTTGATTAGAAATAAACGTAATTCAAAGAAGTCTTGAGGGGAATATATGCGTGCAACTCGATTTTTAAAAAAAAAATTCTATTAAATGCTTAAACAAACTTAAAGGGTTGGAAATTTGCAATATTAAAAAGTTACAATTGAAATCTTTGATTCAAACTAACAAGACTTGAAATGAAAATATATTTAGGTACTAATTCTTATTCACATGCATTTAAGTATGTATTATGTCATATGTATTACATGTGTATGATTTATAGTTATACTAAAAAAAAATAATTACAATGATTGTCATTTTATCGATAAATTTCTTATGAAATAAAATAATTATAGAATTGTAATATTGTACTCTTTAAAGTATTACAAATATTAATTTTAATCTTAATATATTAACGGCTACCCCCTATATTTTGGAGGTCAGAAATCTGAATCCGTGAAAAAAAGGTATTTTTCTTCAGTAAAAGTACGTTTTTGTGTCTGGTTTCGTATCTTAAAATATCGTCTGCACTTATTATCTAGCATATTTGAGGTCACCCCTTAGAAACATAAGATTGAGTTCTAGAACGTAAATATCCAATCATTAGATCAAAAGTTTTTCAGGGTGGTCCGATTTTTTTCTGCTCACTGTGCCTACGAGATATTTTATTTTATTTTATAACCGTCGTTAAATAGCCCACCCAATTTTAAGCTCACAGCTATCAATGTTCAATTCCGTTGCCTTGTACCCTCCCACGGTTAGCCTGATGGCAAGGGGACTCTGACCCATGATCCATTTACTACTGCGGATATTTTACGTCAACACAGTGGTCGGTGGGAGACGAGTTCGGAATTCGTATTTAAAAGCCATTGCTGGGATTCGAACCCGTCACCTCATTGGAAGGCAAACCGCCATTCCCTGAGCCACCAAGGCTCTCATTCAATCGATTTTATTTTATTTTGTAACCGTCTTTGAACAGGGACACAATTTCTGTCTTTACGACTACTAACGTTCATCACCGTAGCTTTGTAATTTTGAACTCAATCCGGAATACAAGGGAACTCCTGTTTCAAGTATTGGGAGAAATTGTCTTCGTGGAGGACTTTTTGACGGAATTAACCAGCATTTGCGTTACATAGATAGGAAAACTCCGGGAAACCTCTTACGGTTCGCCTGAAGGCAAGGGGACTCTAACCCATGATACATCTACCACTGAGGATATTTCACATCAGCACAGTGGTAAGTGCGAGACGGGTGAGAATTCGCATCGACCGGCCACCACTGTTATTCGTAACCGGTTCACCTCATTGAGAGGCGAACGCTCTATCCCCTGAGCCACCACGATACCATAGATCTTATTTTATTTTATAACCTTCGTTGAAAAGCTGACCCAATTGTGAGTTTACGACTACTAATGCTCAACTCCGAAGCCGAGCTTAGGGTGATCGTCTACCACTGAGGAAGTCAGCACTGTGGTTGGTGACCATACTATCGATTTAATTTTATAACCATCGTTGAAGAACTGACTCAATTTTCGGGGTTTACGACTACTAATGTTCAACTCCGTAGTCTTGTGATTTCGAACCTAATCCATAAGATAAGGGAACTCCTGTATCAAATATTGGGAGAAATTTGCCTTCGAGGAGGTATTTTTGATGGAATTAACCAGCGTTTGCGTTACATGGAGAGGAAAACCTCAAAAACTGCCTACGGTTAGGTTAATTAGGTCCCCTACCCCCCCCCATATATGGGTATGCCGGAAAAATTTTCAACTTGTCGCCGTGACAGTCCAATACCTCCTAGAAAAGAGTAGGCCTCTGCACGGGTTACCATAAATATCCTTTAGTAGTCCAAACGTAATGACATATTTCGTATTTTCAACCACTGCGCAGCTTAGTACCCCGAACGTAATGACATCTTTCTTATTTTTCATCAACTGCGCAGTTAACTTCGTCACATCGGACTACTAATTTGATCCGTGCTGAGGCCTTCCTTATTCTAGGAGGTGTTGGACAGTCTCCCGCACAGGCGGAGGTGGAAAGAGAGTATCTGGCACACGCACTGGCCGAGAGTCCCGGCGAAGCCCCTCCGTGGCATTTATTTAAAAACAAGAAAAAAATAGTACTATTTTGGCAACAGCCCGGAGGTAATCGGGCAAAATTACAAAAGTAACAAATTCACCTCTAGAATTAAACGATTTACATGTATAATAGTTGTGATTATTCCGACTATTAACTAACAGGTGGAGTTAAACATCTTGATTGATGTTTACAATAAAATATATAAAAAATTCGAGAAAAAAAACTTAATTAAAGTTCATAAATTGGCCAACGGATCCTTATAGATATTTGAAATTTAATAAAATTAACGAAATCTACCATGTGAGCCGCAGAATTTACCATGTGAGAGCTGTCAAAATATAATGGAATTTGTGCAAGCACCATGAAAAATATTTTTGGTCAAACCTCATGACCGAAAACTGATGATTTGAAAATTTGAAGTTTAAAATACAGGAAAAATAATAAAAAGATTATAAGGGACAATTGATAAAAGGAAAAAACATGAAGTTAAAGGCTAAAATTATACAACTGACCAAAAGGGTCTAAAAATACAACATAAAAATTTGTAAAAGATCGACTCTCAAAGTCGATATAATAAGACATAAAAAACTACTACCTACGGTTAGCCTGACGGTAAGGGGTGCGCGCACTATAGATTAAAATTAATATAGAAAATGCTCAATTAACAAAAATAAATTGTTTGAGGTTTCGTTTTTGAATTTGAGTTTCTTGAAATAATTAGCACAATGATCAAATTACGGTGAAAAGTATTCACACTTAGATTGCTAGTATTTTTTTTAACTTTAAAATCCACTTTAACAGTTAAATTATGCGGAGCAAAATTCTGATATACAGTCATTTATGCATCAATATCCACTGTAAAATCACGGTAAATAAATAAATCTTACCACTTAAATTACGGTATAAAGGTTTACTATAAAAATCGATTTTAAAGTAAGAGGAATTTTAAGGATTCAGAGAGCCAGTATTTTTTACCGCGAATAAATTTGGAATTTTTTACAGTGCAAATGTTATATTCGAAAAGATATGGAAATTACATTTTTTCCCCAGGTTAAAATAATCATGATACCATTTTAGAGCTTCATCTTATCATACACAATAACATAACTTTACTACAACAACTAAGTTAAAATAATGAAAGGAATCTGTTCAAAAGTAGAAGGTAAATATAAATCTTTCAATCGATTGAGCCATGATTTATTTTTCGGGTTTTCAGAACTGTAGGTAAACGTTTCGTCTAATAGCATTAGTGGCACAAATTTTACACCAGCGAGAAAATTGCTTTTCAACTGAAGTGTTTTGGCAGCCTATCATTAAAATAACAAAATTTATTTTGTTCGTTAACATACCACTAAATGCCCAGAGAGGTGAAATACGGTACTGTTGAAGAATTTCAGTTGCGAGCTCAATGCATTAATTTCGTTATTTGTTTTCCTCCGTTATAATATTCCGCGATGATGTATTTCAGAAAAGTTTCTGAATCTTTCACTAACCAAGAAGTATTTATGCCTCTTTTATCTAGATTTTTAATCCTTTTATATGTACTGCACAAAGCAGTTAAAATAACGTGGTTTCATAAATTACAAATTTTGCATTTATTAAAATAGTTTTTGAATATAGTTTAAAGTATATCTGCAGTCAATTACTAACGTTATGAATAAGGATTCAGTCCTGTAAAATATAGATTAGACCAAATAATGTTAGTCACACTTATATTATAATATAAATTACACTACACTTTAATTTACACTAGTTATAATAGATCGATAAAAATAAGTGGCATCAGAGTTTACTCGAATTATTAAAATTTACGTAAATAATTTTAATTAGCACCAATTATTAAAAATTTTCAAATTACACCCTATTATAAACTGAGAGAAGAAGTATGGTAAAAGTTACCAGAATGTAGTAAAATTTATCGCATCTATATCCCTATGGTAAAGCCAAAAACCTGGGTGATTTTTACCGAAGAGCTTAGGTAGTGATTTTGTAAAATTAACAACAAAAAAAAATAGTTTTATAAAATGTGACAAAATTTGGTAATTTTTATCATCATATCTTTGCACATGATATAAAAACGATTTATTTTATTAAGTTTACTTTTCATTTTTGTGCTTTTTACTAACTGTGTGGTAATTTTTTTTCCAATGCCCACCTGGATAATGACCTAGGTCATACAGGCACCTGAAAGGCAGATTTGTTGGCCACTCTTTCAGGGGCACCATATTAGGTGGATCAACGTTGCTCCCACAGTAAGGACAGATAGTACTGAGGACAGAACATCCATGCCTTGCCCGGGATTCGAACCCAGAGCCTTTCTGACGCAAGGGTAGTTCCCTAGCCCTCTCTCCTCTCTTCGTGGTCACTAACTAGTTATATTATTTTGAAGCCCTTTTAATATTATTGATTTATTTCTTAAAATTAGGTGCGAAAAGTAGTGTAATTTTATAGAAATGATAAGTAAACATAATCTTACTTTAAATGCTGTCAGAATGGGATCTTCACTCGTCAAAGACATCCAAGCAGGACTTGCAAGGGCTTTATAAGTATGAATTCTTCTTAAAGAATAGCGTAAACTGTCTGTATGCATTCCTTCATGACATTTTTGACATGAACATGACAGAGGATGGGGTTTTTCAATGACTGCACCTCTAGATAGCAACAACTGCAGAATTTCAAACTGATTACAATGGGCAGCAAGGATAATAGGAGATATATCAGGGGAGTAATCAGAGCTCTCTTCGCCTGGTTGGCGAGTTTTTGCCCAATCATTAGCAAGCATCTCACTTGTAATGCTCGGATGGTTTATCAGCATTTCAACAATTTTATAAACACCTTCTCTAATTGCGTACAAGAGAGCGTCTCCAATCTTGACGCTCTCTTGTTGCAATAGAAGCTCAACTATTTCGACATTTTCGTTGTCCACTGCAATCTGAATCGCGCTTCGCCCAAGTATGTTAGTACAATTCACATTTACTGGGTTGGGCTTTTGTAAACATCGAACCATAGTTGGACGATCTCCTCTTTCAGCAGCTTCCAGGAAAGTTCTTTCTTTGGGTTCCATACTATGACCATCTTTCAAAGGTTCGAGAGGTATAGGGATACGGTATTGGTTCGTGGTTTTTGTACAGCGGGGTGCATTCTGCTTACCCATTTTAGCACTTTTTAAGCTCACAAGACGCATCAGCACTCGAAACACTTTTTTGAGAAGAGCGACATTGAACTAATTTTATGTTGTTAAGGGCTACATTTTCCAAACATCTTTTACCTCTGCAGCTAAGTACGAAACCTGAAATTATGAGTACAAAATTATTAAAATATTTTAACCAAAACCAAAATTTTTTAAAGATTAAAAAAGAAATAAATAAAATAATACGGCACATTATATGACACATTATGGCACATATGGCATAATACGGCATATTATGGCACAATGTGGCATATTATGGCATATTATGGCACAATATGGCATATTATGGCACAATAACAAAATGATAAGATTTGGCGGAATTGATAAGGCGATGTTGAAAATATGAATGGAGTATATGCTTCTAGTTAAAAATTACCTAGCTACAGTCGCAGTTATTCAGTCAAAAGTTAGAAATTAGAAAAGTAAACTTAGTACATAGGGTCTGTTTCACGACACGGGGTTCTTGGAGTCCGTTGCACATTTCTTCAACTTTTGAGAAGTTTATCGTTTGACAGTAAACGGTGATAAATCATTTAAGGGTTGATTTTTCGTTTGTTTCAATTCATAACTTTCACATAAATCACTATTTTGAATATCTTTTTCAGAAATTTGAGCTACAATAGAAAAGTTAAAATCATAATGAATGATGAAATACAATAAACGATTTTTTCTAATTTAGGAAACATTCTGACTGGATTTGGTTTAACTATTCTACTTTAAATGCACCAATTAAATTCTCTATTTCTAAATGCCTGTTTTATATGAATTTTCATTTTGATGAAAAAATCGCACAAAATATTGTCGGTGCAGCGTTGGGAAATATTTAGTGTCAAAACGAAAAGTTAGATTTCAAAACATTTGAATTCTACACAAAATCGTTTATTCCCTACAAAAAGAGAAGGTAAGAATATCGCCATTCTTCTCTGAAGATGGAAATGGGGTTAAACTTTTCAGTTGGTTTTGAACGGCATCATTTTGGAGCGAGATCCTAAAGCTCAGTGACATAGAACTGATCCACTATTTTGTTTTTATTCATACACTATAAGTTTTTATAAATGTTTGAAAAAGTCAATATGCAAATCATAGGTTAATAATGCATAGCATGAAAAACTACATTTTGGTTAGAAGAAAATTTCGTCGTTTTAGTTTTCAAATACATAATTCGTCAGTTTGCACATTTGATATAAATTTTCTCAAAACACGCCCCCTAGAAATTATTCTAAAATCAAGAAATTATTCTAAAGCATTCTAAAAATATGCACCCAAATAAATCCGAGAAATTACAAAGATACGAATCCATCAATCCAAAGACGAGTTTAATTTTACTGCGCATTAGGATGGAATACCATTTGAAAAATTTAAATAGCGTTTTAATTTTAAGCTAACATTCATACTTCGAAGTTCTAATTCGAGAAATGGATCGATATTCGTTTATTTAACAATTTACTGAAATCTATTTTTAACAGTTTGCTAAAATTGTTTAACTTTACTAGAATTCATTTTTATGATTTAGTTAAATTATTTGCTGATCGATAACAGTACAGATGAATGTTCAGTATACGTAGCTTCAAAATCTGTTGGATTATTAAATTAAAATAAGCATCCGTGTCTTTAAAGTGGGAAATCTATAAATAGGCTCTGGAAACAGAATTAAAATAAAAACTTACCAAACTTTCTAAATGGCCGTTTATCTTGACTAAAATTTAGATTAAAATTACTATAAAAATAGAAAATATTTTACTTGTTTGTTGTTATAAAATCTCCTCTTCTGGGTCTGCTGGAACTTACTGAAAAAAATAATAATAAAATTAAAACTTACCTCTGAAAAGCGAGTTTCTGCTTTCAAATACAATTTCGATGATCATTTACTTTAAAAAAATTACAATTATTTTTGCCAATGTTTAGATACATTTTTATTTCAATTAGGATTATTTTAACTTAGTGATTCAGCTATACAAGCATCAAATTACGAGATTTACATATAATTAAATTTTCATAATAGATACGAAGTTCCAAAGAATATTAAAATCATTTAGAATGATTGATTATCCTGTTTATCGCATATTATTATGTAGATGAGTTTTAACTCAAGTATTTTGCAGTATTAAAGATACATAGTATCTGAATAATTTAATTTCGAAGTGTATTATTCCATAAAGTATTCATGAAATATTTGTTTCGTTGAAACATTCGTTTTAAATATGTAGTTTCTTTGTAAATGAAAAAAAATAGTAATTTTAAAAGAAAAAAAAATATTGCATTTTAATTTTCTTTGTTTATTGAAATTTGAATATTGTTCTGAATACAAAATAATTTATTCCATAATCTTGAACAATGAGTATAATTTTATTACGACATTTGCCAAATTTTATTGCATAATATAGAACTATATTTTACTGTTAATTTTACCAAAACTGTTATCAACGGTAAAAATTCCGAGATTTTGGATGTTTCCATTGAGTCAGAAACAAGATACATTTTACCATATTTTGGCGCTTTTAACCATACTTTTTATACTCTCAGTGTACCTTTCGAATTTTTTGACAAATAAATTTACTTTGATGATTTAATTTTAATTTGCAATGCTGAAAAATTAGTAAAGTTTTGGTTTCTTTTTACTTAAAAAGAAACCAAAGGATTTTGGAATTTTACTATCCTAGGTTTTATTATGTTCAATTCTATCTAGAACCACTAAAATATGCGAGTACATTATGAGTAGTGATAAGAGAAAATACTACATTGTAAAAAAACTGGGTAAATCTTTAACCAGTATTTAACCAGTATTAACTTATTTCAATAGGTCAATGTTTTATTTGCATTAATTAAAGTTAATTTCTTTTATGTTTCCATTTTAAATTTGTTTTGGGGTATAAAATGGTTTGAGGTATGCCATAAAATAACATGCTTACGGTAAATAGTTTTGTTACAGTAAATAGCAAACTTGGCCTGCATTTGAGTGCTTTAAAAATGCCTAATAATGGGGCAACCTTTCTCTGTTTTTATAAAAGAAGAAAAATTAAAATAGGCGTCTTGTTACTTCAAAACACCTACTTTTGGTACAAACTTTTACTGATATTTAGAACTAGTGAAATACCACAATATGGTAAAATATAACTTCAATTTAAGTAACCAGCAAATGAATACCAATTTTTGGTTCAACGTGGTTTGGAATTTTTAACAGTGTACACAAGTTTTTTAAATGGCAAAAATTATAGTTATTGTATTTTTTTCTTATGCATCTATCTCGAGAAATTTATCTGAGTACAGTTTATTTAAACAAAATTAATTAGAGATCATTAGAGGTTAATTTTTATAGACGTGGAAATAAAAGGATCATAAAGTAAGTCTTACAATTTTTGACCCTCGCACTTGAGAAGGTTAAAGCATAAACAAAATTGTAAAAGCTTAAACACTTTATAAATACACAACACAATTTATTAATTTGTTTGATTCAACTGAGTTTAAAACTCTTTTCGTAAAACTAGAATTCATATTTTGTTTATTTTTCTAACGTCAATTTTATCTCTTGATTAATTTTTTATAATTCCTCTCAGTAATTTTGATTACTTTTTTCCTGTTACGAAATATTTGTTACGAAAAAACAGAAAGCTTTTTTGTTTCAATTATTCCTACTTCTAAACTTATCGCTTCAATTATTCAAATCTCAATTAGGAGCCTTTCATTAGATTAAACTTCTTCGATACATATTAAAATGGGTGTTTCAAACAAAATTAAAAACGTTTGTAACGGTGAATTAACGCCTCTTGCGCATATCCGACAGCTATTTTTTTCCAGCTACTTTAGCTTCTATCAAAATATTCTGTCTTTCTTAGATCCTTAATTACCGAATATTTTTCTTTAAGACGCTATCATTCTATGAGCAATAATTGAGAGTGAGCTCTAGAATTTAATTTCCCGTTTGCTCGTATTTGCAGAAAATCAATGATCAAAAACTTTCAGAAATAAGTTTTTGTTGCTTAAGGGATCATATATTGAACTTTTCCAGAACAAAGGAATATGATTTTTTGAATTTATACTAACAAATAAATTAAATTCTGTAATGTTAGGATATTACATCCAGAATGGTTTTTTTTGTGATATAGACTTATAACGTATGCATTTATGCATTATTATATGTTATGCTGAACTACAAGTCTAGACTTCTAGTTTTCTTTTTGGGTGTTAAATATTATTCATAAAAAAAACTAGAAACTTAAGAGAATCAAAATTTGAAGCGAAAAAAAAAAGAATCAATATTTATGATAAGCATAAAAAATAACGTATAAAACTAAAATGATTCACTATTCTAAACAAGGGAAATATTAATACGTAAAATATTGGAAGTTTCAAAGATTTTTTTTTCATGTAGTGATTTCAGTTTAAGTAATTTGTTTTATGCAAAGATGCATTAGTGTGGTTCCTACTTCTTTTAAATTGATAGTTTTAAAATTACATCAGAAATTTGAAACGATATGTTTGAATTAGAGAGTAATTTCAAATAGTATATGCAGTTTCATGATTCATACTAAAAAGGTTTCCTAACATACTTAAACGCCTTTATATTGTCTATTTAGTTTAAAAATGTCATTTTTTTAAATCCTTAGAAATAGTCTTCTAAATTGTAACACGTACCACAAAAAAATGGTTCATTTGAAATTCAAAATTCATTTAAAATAAATTTAAATGCCATGACGTATATGAAAAAATAGTTCAACCTATTTATTAGTGACAAAGATACTAACAAAATGTTTCGAAAAGTAATGCATCTCATATCAACTCCTTGCATCACATATTAAATCTAAGTATACTGCAAAAACTTTTGGAGTTATTAACATAATTACACTATTTTTGGTGTTAAAACTAAAAGTTTAACAATGCATGTAGTCTCATTTTTACTTACTTTTTTATTTCTATAGTTTTATTAATTTATTTACTCTTTTTTTGTTTGTTAATTTACTAACTATACATATTTTCCTGCGCATTAAAATCAGTTTAATGATTTCAATGCAATAACATTTCGTTTTAAAAGCAAGCACATTTTAGTAATATAAGCGTATTAATTCTATCAAAAAAATTGTTCTTTTGTCAATTTTTTAGAATGTTTTGCTCGATAACTACAGTTCTGTACTAAAAATATATTTTTTTACCTCAACTCCATAACTGGTGCTAAGTATACATAATAAATTTTTACAATATATTCCTATTATCAGTGACTGCCTAATCCGTTAAACTATTACATAGAATTAATATATTTAAGGGATATTATATATTAAGTTATATTATATATATTGATATTATATATTAAAGGTTCAGTTTTCCTAATTATTGTAGTATTATCTTGCAAAACAAAAAATATGCAAAGTAATTATTGCAAAGAAAACATTATATCGAATATTTATCATCCCAAGATTATATCATAAACATAATAGAAGTTAGGTTACTACCCACAGAAGTTATAATTATATGAAATTTTTTTTTATTACCCATAATTCTTTCATTGAGATTTCCGAGCTATCTGTTGATACTTTATATAAATGAATAAGGATTGTTTCTGTGATAAATTTAAAAACGCATAATTCGCAAACTGAACTTAATAAATATTAGCGAAATTTTAACTTGTATGGCTAAATTATGAATCATCCTCACGTATATAGTATAGGTGTATGTATAGTATAAGGTTTTGAGTTGACTGTGTGTTTTTTTAATTTAATTAATTTAATTAATATATATATATATATATATATATATATATATATATATATATATATATATATATATATATATATATATATATATATATATATATATATATATATATATATATATATATATATATATATATATATATATATATATATATATATATATAAATATATATATATATATATATATATATATATATATATATATATATATATATAATACAATATATATATATATATATATATATATATATATATATATATATATATATATATATATATATATATATATATATATATATATATATATATATATATATAATACGATATATATATAATTTATAATATTATTAATTTAATATAATAAATAATTATAAGCAGTTGTTTGAAAATTAATGACAAATTGTTAACTAGTAATTTCTGTAGAATTCTTACTTTTGTGCATAAATTAAAATTTTGAAATTTTTTACTATTTTCAAATGCTTTCAATAAATAATTAATTGTATGAAATTTATAGTATGTTATTCGTAATAAGTTCTGAAAAAATTTTGAGGTTAATAATTAATCTAGAACTCTGAATCCAATTTAATTCTTTATGAAAAAAGAGAATTTTTTTATTTACTTAGCATTAGTTTTTAAATGGAATGGACAAATTTTTTTGAAAGTATCTGGTGCTTAATCAACAATTATCTGCAACTTTTAATTATTCCAGTATATTGTTTAACATAGTTTGCTATAGTGTTTCTTAGCATAGTTGCTGTTAAAAAAACTGGCTTACATTTATTATATCAATCATCTAAAAATGCAAGTGTATGTTGTTTCGGAAAATTATACGGTATCTTAAAATGAATTTATGGTGCGCAAGAAAAAAATGCAAAGAAAGTTGAAGGGGCAGTCATTGTAAATAAACTTCATTTTCTTTGCCTTTTAAGAAATGCATTTTATAAAAGAGCAACTGTGCTTGAAATATATGTGTGAACAATTGTTAGATTTCGACTTTAAGATAAATACATCGCATTACCGAAGACGCCAGCATTTCGCCGAAGTAATGAGGCAGCAAGCCAATTTTTCAACGATTCGGTGATTATCACCTTGTAAACTCTTATATTCAATGGAAATTAAACAATCTGTTTTATGCTATGTCTACTAAAACACTTAAGCTTAAAGATGTAATGAAGTTATTTCATTAAAAGAAATGGGTAATAAGCCATCTCTCAATTCAGACTTATTTAACAATTTTCTCCCATTTTGCGTACATCCATTATGTGTTACGAATCATTTCCCTTACATCTGTTTTGTTTATTTTTTCTACATATTTGTGTTAGTACAAATAGAACATTATTCTTAGCTTATTGTCCGAAAATTTACTTTTTAAAGTAGAGCAATTTAATACCACAATACAAGAACTGATTTGTACAATAATATTTAAATCATTTAAAAACTTAACAAATAATAATGAAAATCTACAAAACATTTATAAATAATCTTTTTCTATGTATATACAGAAATATGTAAATCAAATTAATTAAGACTATATTCGAAATGAACTATATATTATAAATATATATTTAAAATATATATTATAAATATATAATCCAAACTATATATTATAAATTATTCAGTATTAATCTAGTATTGCCCAAGTTTTAATTTTTTAATCGCAGGTTTTAGAATGATGATAAAGATTCTGATAACTGTAAGAAAATTAGTAAAATAAAAATTACTAAAACAAACAAAATTCAAAATAAAAATAATCATAAATGAGGCACAATGCAAAGCTGCAAATAATTATGAAAAGTTTAAAGTTTTGTAAAATTTTTAAGAAAAAAGATATCGTGATTGCATTTACTAAAATAATTGTTGAGAAAATTAATTGTTTAGTAATTTGAAAAAAAAACTTATCACTTTCTTCTTGATGTAAGGAGAAATGATGTTTGATTTGAACAAAAAATTGATAGTGCACTAATTTTGAATTAAACTCTAGAAGAGGTTACAATAAGTTAATTCAGTTCTTAAATGAGGTACAATGCAAAGTTGCAAATAATTATGAACAGTTTAAAGTTTTGTGAGATTTTTAGGAAAAAAGATATCGTGATTGCATTTACTAAAATAATTGTTGAGAATAATAATCTGAAAAATAATTAATTGTTTAGTAATTTGAAAAAAAAACTTATCACTTTCTTCTTGATGTAAGGAGAAATGATGTTTGATTTGAACAAAAAATTGAAAGTGCACTAATTTTGAATTAAACTCTAGAAGAGGTTACAATAAGTTAATTCAGTTCTTAAATGAGGTACAATGCAAAGTTGCAAATAATTATGAACAGTTTAAAGTTTTGTGAGATTTTTAGGAAAAAAGATATCGTGATTGCATTTACTAAAATAATTGTTGAGAATAATAATCTGAAAAATAATTAATTGTTTAGTAATTAAAAAAAACTTATTACTTTCTTCTTGATGTAAAGAGAAATGATGTTTGACTTGAACAAAAAATTGAAAGTACACTAATTTTGAATTAAACTCTAGATGAGGTACCAGTAAGTAAATTCAGTTCTTAATATATCGTCAGCAGTCTCTAAATTGCATTTCATTTTATTTTCAATGAGTGAGGTCCCACATTTGCGTCCAAGGGGAGGTTTATATTTGCGTAGTCCTTTTAAATACATTTTCCGAAGTAATACCTTAAATATTTTATGAAATGAAAACATGTAAAAATATTTCTTAAAAAAGACGCTTATCTTGCATTTAAAAATATTAAAAAAAAATTTCTGAAATGTGGGCCAAGCATTCATTGTCTTTCCTATCTTTTAATAAATCAAGAACATGAAACACATTCAATCTTACGAAAAATAATAAAAACCTTAATTTGAAGAATCTTAGACTGTAAGAATTTAATGGCTTGTAAAAATTAATTTGCATTAATTGCGTTATAAATGTAAAATAAAGGGTGCGCCACGAAAAAGCTCTAAAATGAGCTTGTTAATTTCCTTACTTCGTGATGTCCTTTCAAAACTTATGAATAAATCCTTACTTATATGGTTTCCCAGAAGTATTTCGAAAGTGCATAATACTCTCCTTAAATGTTTCGAATAAGCTTGATTTCACTATTTTAATTGATGCATTTAATGTTTAATTTTTCGTACCATTAAGCCGACGTTTTAACAACCGAAATAGAAAGCTTAAGTCTCTCTCAGTAAGCAGAATTTTAGCTTCTACTGACTCCCATTATTTCAGAAAGGCAATGTGAACTTTTAAACATTAGTCTTGAAGTTTTTTTTCTAACACTTTCATATTTAAACTGTAATTGAAATTAACTTCTTAAAGAAATTACCCATTATTTGGAATCACACATAGTTGTTTTTGGAAAGAAATATTAAAAATAAATTCCCTCGCAAAAATTTATTTCAAATATTTTGGATTTGATTGAAAAATGTTTAAATTTGATGTTTAGAAAAATGCTAATCTAATTTAATAAATAAATACCCTAATAAGTGATTGGGTGTTGCCTAAGAAAATTATAATTGCGGTAACGAATGTTATACACTGTAAAAAATTATGGATCAAATTACGGTAAAAAGTACTGACGCTAAGGAACAGATACTTTTTATTGTAAAATCCATTTTTACTGAAATGGGTTATGGAGATTATTTTTAACTTTTAGAACACACAGCAAGGAGAATCATTATAACGGCAAATATAACATAAAAAGCAATTACATTGTTATTGTAGCACATACAAGAGATTAAAAAACATAGATAAAATGTCAATTTTAAGTAAATAAATTAATAAAAGTAAATTGAATGGATTATACTTTTAGCTTTGAGTTAATAGTTTATAATAGTTAATAATTTATCACACTGTAGAAAATTCCAGATCTAATTACGAATAAAAAAGTACCGGCACTCAGGTCACCGGCACTTTTTACCGTGAAATCCATTTTTACCAGAACATGCTACTGAACAAAAAATCTGATATAACGTGATTTTTACAATTATAGTTAACGCGAATTCACCGAATCACTGTCATTTAATAAATATTGTTGTATGAATTACACTATACTATTTTACAGTAAAAATTAATTTTACAGTAAAAGGGATTTCACAGTAAATGGAAATGGATGACATACTTTATACTGTGCCCAGTAATTTGATCTGAAATGTTTTACAGTATGCAATCAAGTTTTGATTTTGACCTTGATCAATTTTTGACAACTACTATGCATTATTTCGTCAAGAAATTAATTTCATATTCAAACTTTGCCCTGCCATAACTCGTTGCAGTAGTTTCTTATAAAAGGAAATTCTTGTTGACACTAACGTCAATTTACTTCCACTATTAAATTTTCCCATGGAACCACTAGAACCATGGAACCACTTCACAATATTGACCTGACCACAATAATCATGTCCCTGTGTGTCCACACTAACCCTACGTATTCATTTCTTCCTTTAAGCTCATTAACTTTGAAATAAAGAAACGAATATCAAAAGTGATCATTAAAATCTCTAATTAGCATATTCATTTGAAACATAACATCTTCAACAAATAAGAACGAGGCTATTTAGCAATCCAGTGCTTCATTTTGAAACTTGTACTGAAAATGTAACACAGATTTGCCATCTTCCAAAATTTTCAGCGTGATAAATAATAGAAGCATTCAATTTGTCTATACTACCTCAATTTCAAACCTTCTTCTCTCCAATTTCTAAAACGTCGCTTAATACGCCACTTAAGTTAATTTGAATACGTCACTTAATACGTCACTTAAGTTAATTTGAATACGTCACTTAAATTTGACTTAAGTTTAAAATAGTTAATAATAGTTATAAATAGTTAATATTTAATTTAAGTTTAAATTTGACTTTGAAGTTTAAAATTGTTTCCGACAACACACACAGTGAAAAAAATATGTTTAAAAAGTTGACGCTTTTTTTTTACCTCTGCTGTATATGAAGGGATTGAAATTTAAGTATACCATGACCACTTCAATGCTTTTAAAGTGATATATACATATATGTATATATATATAGTTAAGAAAATTTGGCTTCATCTAAACATCACATCAATCTCCTCATGATGCTCCAGCGAGCTATCCCACATAATGCAAAGATTTTAATTTAAGTCAAACAATTTCTTTTATTCTTTGAATATTATTAAAAATTTCATCGAAAAAATTTACTCTTATATTATATTTTAGTAGAGAATGGAATATATGTTGTGAAAGGTAATTGGGGATAAAATAATTATTTAAAATGAGAAAATTTTGAATTTAACATCGGTAAATGAAAGGTATTTATTTTGGTATTGTAAATTCTTCAAAAAATAATTTTTTAAGTTCCGAATTGGCTCTCTTTTTCAATTAAGTTTTTTCCTAAGTATGCGTAGAACATGATTAATTTCTATAACCTTGCACATTCGTGGGATCTCTAAGAAATAGATGGAAGCACAATATCATGTAATTCATAATACTTAAAACTGATTGAAGAGCTTAAGCAACGTTAATGATAAGTTTCAAAAACATAATTTAAAAATTGCAATAATGATTGCAAAAATATCATATGCATGTTTTAAAGAATAAATAAAACATTCCTGGGACTTTAAAATATTTTAAAATTTTTTATCCCATGGTGTTCAGATTTCAAAAAAAATTTAAATTGCTTAAAAGTAGTACAATACATGCATATCTGATGCTCGTAATGTGAAAAATATATTGATTCATATGAATATACTGAAAACTAATTACATAGTTTAGAAAACGTGGCACTTAAAAAATACATCTATAGGCAATTTTTAAATTAAGTTAGAACTTAATCTCTATGCTTTACTAAATATAACTTATACTTGTCTACTTAAATGTAACATTCTGTCATATGCAGGAGGAATGTTATTTCTTTTATATTTGAAGTTAGTCTTATATTTTTTCAGACGAATTTAAATTCAGGAAAACGTTTCTGTGCATTCAAAAAGAGATCTTAAAATTTACAACTATAAAAAAACAAGTACAATATTTAAATCAATATATTTGTCTGTGAAATTCTGTTGCAAATCCAATGGTTTGCAGATTCGGCTATGGTATACTGATTGTTAAAAAAAAGTTTACAATAGATATTTTTATAATGAAAGTTTTAAATTACATGTAGACAATAAAAAAGAAAATAACCGCATATAAAATATTTTCAACTAGTTTGCATTTTTACTTTAATTAATTAAAGAAAGATACTTTAATAATAAATAAATATAACACATGATAAACTCAAATAAGTATATTAGGTAATAATGAGTTCAATAGAAAATAAATACAAGTAAGCACAATCGATTATAATCAAAAATTGATAATACTAGGTAATAATAACAAATGAGCTAAATTAATTTACAGGATAATGAATAATATCATTAATAAATGATGCTTATGAAGTAGTAAATACAATGTTAACCACAGCGCTACTATCATCACACTAGTCAGATGGATATCAAAACTTTATCTCTATGACCTTTTTGAACGATAGCTGATTTTGCAAGATATTTTATAAGTTATTTAAGAGTACAAAAAATTTAATCGTTAAGGATTTTATATTTATGATAATATTTAGATTTATTGTATTATTACTTAAATATATATAATATTTTTTATTAAAATCATTAACTGAACTAATTACTATACTCTTTAAAAACTTCTACCAATTACTATACTCTTTAAAAACTTCTACCAATTACTATACTCTTTAAAAACTTCTACCAATTTATTTTATTAGCAGTAGAAAATACAAATAAAGTAACCTAAATGCCAATTAGCAAATTTTAATTTCGAATGCATTAGAAATTCGCAGTCAGAAAAAAATTATCCTCAAACAAAATTTTTTTATTATTGTTCAGATAATTTTCTATTTTTAATAATGAAATTTAATATACATGTTCAGGTCAGTTTTTACTTTTAATTCATAAAATTACTTACTTAAATCTATATAGCGTACAATAATGCATAAACCTGTGAAATATTGATTGCCAAATAATGAGAGTGCGAAAAAGTGCACTTTTTTAGTTGAAAAAAGAAAAGTGCATCCATCAAGACAATTTACAGTAAGAATTTGAGGACCTATTAATTTTATAAAAAATTATAAAATATCAAAATTTTTTTAAAAAAAATATGGATTTTCATCTCTTTTTTAAAACTAAACTTAATATGGGCTACATTGATTGTTAGATACGATTAATAAATTCTTGCTGTCACGCATCAAATAGCTTTGTTGACGGCTGACAAATTTGGTTGACTATTTCAAGTACTAACGAAATTTAAAATTAAAATTAATAACGTAATTTAATTTAAAATTAAAATTATAATATTTGCCTAAGATAAATTAAAATATTTATGTTGCGACAACGAAAAATAAGCATTAGTTTAAAATGTTTTCTTTAGTATGACATACATTATACATTAGTTTTATCAAATTGACATAAAACTCGCTTAATTTCACATATGTGTGCAATTTTAATATGTTAACATAAAAAATTACTTTATTTTCAGATATCTCTAATTTTCACTTTATGCATATTTTTGTACGTATATTCCGAATGGGAACATAATTTTTATTGACTTTTTTTTATTATTTTTCAATAAATTCCGAAAAGGGTGAAGCATCAATTTCAGAAGCGAGTTCTAAAGTAATAAATTCTAATCAAAGTTTAGTAACGCTTTTTTTAAAATAATAAATTTCAAAATTATAAACTTAGTTTTATTAAAAAAAAACTTATAAGTATATTTTATAAGAAAGCTTTCAAGGATATTCAAGGATAATTATAATTTTTTATGAAAAATTCTGTCTGATAGATTTATCTCTTAAATGCACTTTTTAAAAAAAAATATTTTAAATTAGATGAAAACTTTGATCTCACGAATAAATTTAAAATAGTTTATAAGTAATTAATTAGGTCAAGATGACTAACTTTCTTATATATTCATGCAATGAAAATAGAAAGAAGATATTGTAGAAAATTACTAGTTTCACCATTTTTGATGCAACTTCTTCTTAAATCATTTCTCACGCTTCATCCTTCAAAATAAATAACTTTATACGCTTAAACGCTAAAATAATAAATTTATTAAAAACTAGAGTACATTAGTATCGTAGAAAGTTTAAATATAGCGACATAAATTTATATTTTTCTCATTAAAACTTTTCAACAAAAGCATTTACGTTGTTTATATATTAGAGAGCGAATAAATTGAAGTAAATTTATAATGCAAACTTTAAGCCTTATGGAAGCACTTTGCATGAATGGTCTTAGACTAATTTTCTCAAATAATTATAAATCTCCACAAATGTCAAAACTTGCATTTTCTAACACGAAACCTTAATTAAGAACGATTTTCGTGGACAAAATATCGTATCCACTTACTTCAGAAGTTGAACGATTAATCTGAGGTGACGGGAAACAAAGTCTCACCTCTTAAAGAAGCCAAAGATGCATTAAATTCCTCGCCAAAGATTTGAGCTGCGTGACTTTGCTTGGGTCAAAACAAAGAATTCCGAACTTAGGACAACTTATAAAAGGAACAGTTAATAGTTCCAAGTCGAAAAGTCAGGCACGCCAACTTAGAATCTCTCTATGACTCCCTAGAGATATATGGTTTGTGAATGTGGTGCAAAAATACCAACCTTTTCGGAAAGGGAAGACTTGCAAGTGCCCTTTTAAACTAGCATAAGGGAAGAGAAAATCTGTTTGGCTTCAGAGACGACTTGTCTCTGATAGTTGGGTTTAAATTTAGTTTTTGTTTCTTGGTTCGACGTAAATAATTGTTGCGTCATGGCGGCGAACTGTCGGATTAAAATATTATGTCAGTTGCTGGTGTGAATGTGAGTCTATTGTAAAAGACTAAAAAAAAATACAGATTCAGATTTCATTTTTTAAAAAAAATCAACATCTATAATATTGAAATATTGATTTTTTTTAGGTTTTACTTTTTCTTCGGAGATGTCATTAAAAACATATTTTTTTTATAATTGATTTTCTTTTTAACTACACGGAGTAAAAATTCTGGTAAAATTACCCTACTGAATGATAGGGGAGAGTGGGGTCAATTGTAACTGTTTTTACTTAAGTATTTTTAACTAACAAAAATTCCAATATATTATTAGTATTAATTGACAGATGAGTAAAGTAGACTATCCTCTACTAGAAAAAAAATAAATACCTTATTTTAAATGTTATTATATTAGTTATTAACAATTTTTGATAGTCGAGCACTGGTTACAATTGTCCCCACTTACGGGGTCAATTGTAACAGTTCATAAATTCAACTAAAACATAGTTAATTATACATATCATCATAGTTGTGATGTATTTTTTTATTGATCAAAATAGTAGTGATATTTTAGATGTAAAAATAATAATGAGCAGAGACCTAAAGGGTTAAACTTTTAACTTTAAGGGGCTAAAAATTTTAATTTATGCTGTGAAAGGTGACAAATAAAATAATGCGCATGCAATGTAATATAAATGATATAGGAAACTATTGGAGACAAACTATTATTTACAAATTATTATTACTATTATTTACAAACTATTATTTACAAACCATTACTTAACTCTTAAAGAGTTAAGTAATGGTTTGTAAATATAAGATTATTTACTTTCAGCTGCTACAATAGTCCCTTTACTTATTGTTACAATCGTTCCCAAGACGCAATTTCAGCTTTATTTGTTAAAAACATTGCTAGTTAATTAACAAAACTAATCTTTCTTCTTCTTTTTTAAAAAATGTTAATTAAGGTGTCCACTTACATATTCGGTTAATAATTTTTATTTGTTTAAACAAAATTACTTTGTTACAATCTAATACCAAAAAAAGTACTTACGTAGCGTGAAAATATCTTTTGTGATGTAACTCTTTCAAAAGTACATAAAAATGGTTGCCAGCAGAGGTGTATATGTAGATTTATTAAATGCACCTTGTGCGCCACCTAGGAACCAAATCTTGAACCCGACACTCGAAATTCTTGCTCTGTTGCAATCGTATCCTGTTACAATTGACCCCACTCTCCCCTAATTATATTTCTGGTAAAAAAAAAAACTTAATTCTGGTTAATAAAAACCAAATCATACAGTATTTAAAACATTTATTTGGTAATTTTTCCGTTCACATAATAACGGTTTACAGAAAACTGCAGTTTTCTAAATTATTGATCTTATTACTATTGATCAATAATTTTGACCTCTCATTTAGAAGAAAATACAAAACTGAGAAGTAAATTTAACCAATTAAATAATTTTATGTATTTCTTTACTAATAGTCGAAATTATATTTTTATGATAAAATTACCAAATTTTTCCATATTTACTGAATTTTATAACCTATTATAAAAGCATATTTTATGGTCAGTTTTAAAAAAATTATTACCAAAGCGCTTCATTAAAAACTACCGTGCTTTTTAGTGATCCCATAGAGTCGGAAACTATACTACATTTTACATTCTGTACTATACAATGTTGTATTGGCATACAACATTCTGGAAAACTATTCCACTTGTAATTTGCTATTTTCTGGTAGCTTTGACCTTATTTTTTTCTGAGTGCATAGTACATCAGAAATATATTCCGTATTTTTTAAAGGAAATCTCTAGTTTTTTTTACATCTGTGAGAAAACTAAACATGTTTTGCATAAGTCTACAGCATAATATCACTCAACTTAAAGCATTTTACTCAAAACCTCTTTTATCTATTTTGAACTATTTCTCAAGCAGGACTAAGTTGATTAATGTTAAGAAAAGTTTTGCTTATTGTATGAGTTATAGTCTCCTAAAGTAAAATAATAAATTTCACCTTTTTTTTTTCAATCTTGAAATTTAGATTAAAAAGATGCAATGAAGAAAATCGACATATTTTATTTAACAGAATGTAAGATCGTGAAAAAATAAAAAAAAAATTATTCCTTTTCGGGTAATAATGGCATCTTCTTAAATAAAACACATGAAAAATAAATAAGTAAAAGTAAAATCACGGCATCTAAAATTATGTAAGAATACTTACAAACAACCAAAAAATGTCACACATTTCTTTTTTTTCGGTCAAAATTGTACAGTGCCCCCCCCTAAAAATGGGCCACCTTGAATAACTTTTGATCTAATGATCGTATCTTCGCGTTCTAGAACTCAATCTTAATGTCTCGAGGGGCTATGCAAATATGCTAATTAATAAGTGCAGACGATATTTTAAGTTCTGAAATCTGACGCAAAAACGTACTTTCTCTAAATAAACATACCGTTTTTTCGAAGTATTCGGATTTCTGACTCTAAAAATATAGGAGGTAGCCACAATCTGAGAAACAAGGTCCCGATAGTTGGTCAGGGGATCGTTTCAAAGTTTCGATCCCTTAATGTTAATTTTACTTTTTGCGTATTTTGCAAAATCTCGAGAACTTATTAAGCGAATTGAAAAAAATTTGCACACAATTATAAAATTCGTTTATCCAAAGATAATTTCATATTAAAAAAACTTTTAGTAAACACTTATTGTTTTTTATTATTTTGTTTAGCAATAGTCGAAGAAATTTTAATTGTAAAGTAAGAAAATTTTGCATCATTTTAAAGAATATATTTTTAAGTGGCGAAATATGAAATTTGAGCTAGTTTGGTTGAATAGTTAGTTCCTAAGAAATTGAATTTCAAAAAAATCAGTTATTTAAAATTTGATTTCTCAGGAACTACCCAACCGGTTTGGCATAAATTTTGTATTTTGCCATATAGCATTTTAAAATGATGCAAAAAAATTTATATTTCAAAATTCAAAATTTTTTCTACCATTATTAAATCAAATAATGAAAAATAGTAAATATTTACATTTGTTTTTTGCACGGAATTGGATAAACGAATTTTATAATTATGCATAAAAAAATTTAAAATCGCTTAAAATGTTCTAGAGATATAACGAAATACGCAAAAAGTAAAATTACTGTTAAGGGAACCAAACTTTGGAGCACTCTCCTGGTCAAACTATTGGGACCATATTCCTCAGATTGCGGCTATATTTTAGGAGTCACAAGTCTGAATTCGAGAAAAAAAAAGGCGTGTTTATTTAGAGGAAGTACATTTCGGAGTATAATTTTGTAACTTAAAATATCGCCTGCGCTCATTAATTAGCATATCTGTTGTCATTCTTTCAGGCCATTAAGATTGAGTCCTAAAACGTGAAGATCCAACCATTGACTCAAAAGTTATTCAAGATGGTCTGTTTGTTTTATGCTCACTGTACTCTGAAATGCAATTAATTAAGTTGTCGTTAAATTTATCAGATTTTATTGCATCTAAGTGAATTTTTTGAGATTTTTTTTTCTTTTAATGGATATTCTTATTGTGTTTATGTTTGATAAAAACTTATCTTATGTTAGATTCAAACTTATAAAAGCCGTGACGCAATCTTTCATAAATATTTCCCAAATTTTTTTAATCTACAAAACATATTTTGATTTCTAAATACTGTGCGCAAGGAAGAAAGTTTGAGTCTGAATACTTAGAGAGTTTAAATATTAATTTAATCAAATAGCATTTGAAACATTTATTAAAATTTTGTAGAGACATTACATAAATGTAAATGTAAGAGAAAATTTATGATTGAAAGAGAACTCATTCTTTTAGAAGAACCAACAAAAAATTTCGAAGGTATTTTAATCTCTTAAGCAATGCAATGCAAATGTCATATTCTTTTTACTTGTTTGTTGGAAAAAACTCTACACGTAGAAAAAAAACTGATAAAACTACCATCTATTTGGTAATAACATTTCTGGTACAAAAATGCCATAATTATGGTTAATAAAACCAAAGTATATGGTATTAGTATATAAAACCAAATTATATGGTATTTAAACCATTCGTTTGATAATATTTTAGTTTACATGGTAAAGGTTTACCAGAAATTCTGGTTTTCAACATTATAGTACTTTTTACCACACACAAAATTGAAAAGCAAATTAAACCAAATAAATGGTTGTCATGCCATGTTCTAAGGCATCATGTTAAAATTACCAAATTGTATCACTTTTACAAAATTTTATCGCATATTATAAAACCATATTTTATTCTTAATTTTACCAAAATCACTACCAAACTGTAAAATTACCTAACTTCTTGGTAATGACTTTTCTGGTTAAAAAACACACACACGCAATTTTGGTTAATAAAACCAAAATATACGATTTCAAGTCATTCGGTTGGAAAATTTTTCCGTTACTATGGTAACGGAAATTCTGGTTTTAAAAACTATAACTCTCATTACCACACGTTAACTAAAAATACAAAACTGAAAAGAAAATTTATCCGAATAAATGGTTTTTATGCCATGATCAGAAGTATCATGATAAAATAACACACTTTAGAAAACTATATTTTTGTTAATTTTATCAAAATCATTACCAAAGCACTTCGGTAAAAATTATCGATTTTTTAACTGTTCCCATAGAGCTACAAACACGGTAAATTTTATTATATCCAGGTAGTTTAGACCATACTTTTTTTCTTCTGTGGGAGATTGTCATGTTTAAAATAAAAAATAATATTAAGCGCTTAGATTAAAATTTATGATGCTTAACGTTCTGCTAATTTAATTTTACTATATCTTGAAAAAAAGAAATTAACTTCGCCTGCTATTATTTTTCTTTCCTTTTAAAATGCGTAAAAAATTTCAGGTGCACTTCTTTTACTGATATTGATGTTTAGAAGCGCTATACCATGAAATTTACTCTTGTTTATTCGATCGATTTAACTCTAGTAGTGTTTTTTCGTTTTACGAAGAAAAATTGAAAATAATTCATCAACTTTCTAAAAAAAGAGAAAAAAGGGGTAAGTTGAAAACGCTTTGTGAAACCGCGGAGAATCAGAATGAAGTACATGTCTTTTGGGTTAAGAATCAATAGTCAGTGCTCTTAACTCA
The DNA here is from genome assembly GCF_982258835.1 of Parasteatoda tepidariorum. NCBI lineage: Eukaryota > Metazoa > Arthropoda > Arachnida > Araneae > Theridiidae > Parasteatoda > Parasteatoda tepidariorum. The sequence continues at coordinate 11,973,807 of NC_141766.1, read as the reverse complement.
AACATAAATCAAGATTCAACTGAACCAATGGTTATCGAACAGTTTTACGAACGAAGACTTGGCACCATCATTAATCTAGAACTACTCAGGTTAAAGAAAAGGTAAAGACATTCTATACATTCATCTAGCCAGGTTTAAAGTCACCAGTAACTGTCAAAATAAAAAATTGAGTCTAGGAAATACGTTGAAAATAAATCATATTTGGTTTTGAACTTAATATTTCACTAGGTTTTCATGAAATTGATAAGAATCTATAGTAATCTTTATGTATATGAAAGAAAAAGCTTCAAAACGATTTGATATATTCTATGGAGATAATTTTTTTTATGTATCATTTCCATGTAGCTTCGAGAAGGGCTAGAGTGTGAACAGTTAGCTTCAAATCGGGCGAAAAATTCTTATTGAATATTATTTTTAACTCGTAAAGTATTTTTTAACCATTTTTTTTTCATTTTACTGCATTCTTGTTTATATTACTACTTTTATAGTGTATATATATATATATATATATATATATATATATATATATATATATATATATATATATATATATATATATATATATATATATATATATATATATATATTCAAAATGAAGATAAAATTAAAAAAAATTATCGACATATGAAAAAGGGGGAGGGGAAATAATACGTAAAAAAGTAACAAACAGCAGTTTAAAAAAATAAAAGAATGAAATTTTATTTATAAAAAAAACCGGAAAAAAAGATCTAATCTTTTCATCACCCCACACGATTATATCCGCAAATCAGAAAGCACTCTTTCTTGCGGATATAATCGTGTGGGCTGATGAAAAGATTATATCTCTTTTTTCCCGGTTTTTTTAAATAAAATTTTATCCTTTTTTTTTAACCGTTGTTTGTTATTTTTTTGTGTATTATTCCCCCCTTTTTTTTTTCTTCATATGTCTATAATTTTTCTTTGTTTTATCTTCATTTTGAACTCATCTAATGAGTTCTGTTTACTTGCAGCTTATGGGCAATAAATGAAACTTATTGTTTTTCTTAACTTTTCTTCGTATTTTCTTGTATTTATATATATATATATATATATATATATATATATATATATATATATATATATATATATATATATATATATATATATATATATATATATATATATATATATATATATATATATATAAACACAAATTAACATAAAAACATGAATAAAATAAAAACTAAATTGTAGAGAAACAAGAATGGTAAAAGCAAATAGTCGTTATCAAGACACATCTATTGCTATAAATGCGATATTTCTGAATAAAGAATAATTATCCTAAGATAAAAATTATTCTTTATATGTGTCGATATCGCAAAAAACATATAGTTGAAAATTTATGAAATAAAAGTAAAAAGCAATCAAACTTACCGGCGTGTAGCAGAATGCGGTTTTAGATTTAAAAGTATAATAAGTAAACAGTTAGTGAAGTTAGCGAAGAGGTAAATATTTGAAGTGGTGCTTATAGCTTGAATCAAATAAAATAAATAAAAAATATATTTGATCGAAGTAGAAAAACTTTTAAGTAAGTAAAATATTAGTGCTGCCATCTATGAGAAGAATTAGTAAAAATTCGGAAATTAAATTATTAAAACCCAAAAATGGAGAAAAAAATATTCATTTCCATCTCATCATTTATAGGGTAACTTATTTAAAAGTTAGAGCCTGCACATCATACGGATAGAAAGCCGTTTATAGACTTTATCGATCATTCATAAATACTTACATAATTTTTTAGAATACACATTTCTATCATTCATAGGGTGACTTATTTAAAAGTCAGAGCCTGCACATCATATGGATAGAAAGCCGTTTATAGACTTTATCCTTCATTCATACTATCTTACATAAATTTAAAGTATACACATTTTCAAAATCACAGGGTGACTTATTTAAAAGTCAGAGCCTGCACAGCACTGCATTCATTAGGGTGGTTCTTTATGAACCAGAGCCCATTCCATTTATAAAAAAATAGTGATAATAAAAAAAATTTAATAAATAAATAAATAAAATAAACTATTTATTATACTGGATAATTAAAATAATCGATTTAATATTAACAGGCTACAAATAATTAAGAAGTAACTTAAATTTTTTTTTTAACCAATCCAGTATAAAAGGTCATACATCCAAACTGTTCCGTCCAGCGGCCTTAGAAATATATATATATATATATATATATAAATATATATATATTACACGACAATATTTTTTTACCCCAGAAAAATGTCATTATGATATTTTTCTATCATATTTTTGTTTACAAATATTCTGCGGTATTCAAAATTAAATATACCATTACAGAATGTATTATTTCGACACATTTAAAAGTTTTTAAACTAATCATTACTTTTTGAAAAAGTTTCAACGTGTGTATTTGAAATATAAGTTATAAGTAATAAATGATAAATGAATAATAATTTATAAAAATAAATTATAAAAATTTATTCTTTCTATAATGTGTTTTAACTTGCTAAACGAATAATAATGTTTTCATAGTACCATAACCATCTCAAACATTAGTTGACTTTATGTGAAACAATGCGTAATTTTCCATTATATAATGCAAAATTAAACAAAACAATGAAAGTGAATCATCTTCGACAATTAAGAAAAATATGTGCTGTATTATGAAGTACAAATGCTTATGATAGAGCTTTATCTCTCATATTTGTTCAAAACTCAAAATAAGACTTAAAATAAGTATGCTGTAGACGAAAAGAATGAATTATTTTACTTGTGCTGTGGATTGTGAAGCGAGTAATGTATTATTCTGATATCTCTTTCGCCTCGAGTTACAACACAACTCTAACTATGCATTGTATTATACGAAGTAGATCAGTTAAGGCTAGTCCATCTTCCCAGAAGGGGAGCATATTCATATTTCTCTCATTTATTGTTAACGGTTTCTGACTCAGGATTTATATAAAAGCATTCTATTTTAGAAATTTAAAATATTAAAATTAAAAGTTAACTATCATACAATGGATATTCGGTAGCAGCTATGGAAATAAGCAATTTTGCTTTATGGTTTTATAAAAAAGTAGACATTTTATCATGTGCATATTCTCTGTTTCTTATTGAAGATACTTCTATGAATTCTATTTATTAATGATACATATCCACTTTTTCACATTCTCTACCCGTAGAAAAAGTCTAGTAAAATTACAGCACAGTATGGTAAAGAAATTTCTGGTAAGAAATCGATTATTCTGGTTAATAAAACTGAAATATACTGTATTTAAACCATTCACTTGATAATTTTTCCATTCACTTGGAAATGGTATGGCGAAAATTCTGGTTTTCCACATATTATTACCGCATATTTAGTAGAAAAAAATTAAAAGTAAATACTATAACCGAATGAATTATTTTCATTTCATATAAATTTACCAAATTTCAACACATGTTATAAAACAATATTTTTGTTATTTACTTAGCCGAAATCATTACCAAATCTCTCCGGTCAAAATTACCGTGTGTTTTGTTGTTCCTAGTGCTAGAAACACGGCAAATCTTACCATATTCTGGTAATTTTTACCATACTTTTTTCTCAGTGTAAATATTGGCTCTTAATAAGGTATAATAAATTATAAATGATAAGCCTATTAATAAAGTGCTAAATGAAACCATGTCTCAGTTCCAGTTGATTTGCACCCTCATTTAACCAAGTTTAAGAAGTAACACTCTATTTATTTTCAATAAATTAGCACTATTTACTTTTAAATAAGATTGAACTATAGTATGGTCCAAAACACTCCAAAATATCGCTTTAAAAGCTGTAACAAAAGCTGTAGCAAACATTAAATATGAATGAAACAATTTTAATTATGTTTCTTATAAATATATCCTGCTTTAGGGAATTTAAAGATTGGATCATCTATAATATCCTTTGCTTCATCTAGCTCCTGATTGGGCTTCTTAACACTATTGACTACCCCTTTTTTTTCTATTATCTCTTAGAAAAAAATGGAGGATTTGAGAGAGCAAGATAATATTTAAAAATATCGAATCTAAGCATCAACATCCAGTGCAATAAAAATATAATGTATTCTTTCTGTTAACAGCTTACTTACTTCAGATCTGACTTTGCGCTCAAATTAAGTAAATTTTTAAGCATTTTTATTGAATAAATAAATTTAAAAAAAACAAGTTTAATTCACAAGAAATCAACTTATCAATTAACATGTCAACTCATTTTATTTGTAGCTAATGTACATTGTAAAAAAAATAGTTCCAGATTAAATTACGGTAAAAAGTTCCGGCTGTAATACAACGACTGTTTTAAACCATAATTTGATCCGGAATTATTTAAAGTGCAAGCAATTAATTTTCAATATCTGTAATCATTTATTTTAATTTATATATATATATATATATATATATATATATATATATATATATATATATATATATATATATGCACCGAAGAGCCATTACACTATGACCACCCTGCTAATAACATGCAGGACCACCTTTAGCCCTCAAAACTGCTAGCACCCGTCGTGGCATTGATTCCACAAGGTGCTGATAGGTAGTCTGAGGTATCTGGTACCAAGCGCTCACCAACTGGTCCTGCGATTCCCTCACATTGCGAGGGCGTAGCGTGGCAGCACGAATTTGGTTTTCCAAGTAGGACCACAAATGCTCTATTAGATTAAGGTCAGGTGAATTTGGGGGCCAAGACATGACTTGAAAGTCACTGGAATGTTCCTCGAACCAATCCATGACGATTCGACCCTTATGACATGGTGCATTATCCTGTTGGTAAACACCATCCCCCGCAGGAAAAACTGTTTCCATGAATGGGTGAACCTGGTCTGCAACTATGTTCAAGTAGCTTACAGACGTCAGGTATTGTTCCATGAGGATTATGGGTCCTAATGTGCCCCATGAAAACATTGTTCCTGGGCGAGAAACCATGAAAACCTGGGCAAACCCATTGTTACAGATGGAGGGTAGTCATAATGTTATGGCTCTATATTGCATTATGACCACCCATTACATTATGATGGAGGGTGGCATGAATATATTACGGTGTATATATTCATGCTTCATTTATTTTCAAAACAATTAGTGATGAAAAAATAATATATAAAAGAAAAAACAGTAAAATAATTCTCAAAGTGCAAGATTTACCTTTCTCATTTACCTTGACAAACATTAACACATAAAAACAGCAACAACAAAAAAATCTGTATTGAAGTCCAACCGATAAACTTAAAGACAACTGCTTGGATCAATGTACTTAGTCGTTAATCCCAAAATCGTGTCGAATCCAGAGGATTTTTATTTTGACTTAAAATGACTAAATATATTGCACAAGTTTTGAGTCGATCGGTGGTTTTCTTATTTTCCGCCTCATAGTTTTTCTTCCTACAACCATTCTAAGTCACCTTAAAAGCTTTTTTTTCCCAATTTCGTTTTTTTTTCCATCCAAAAACCAGGTGTTTTTATCTTCCTTTTAGCAGTTTACGTTTCTTCTCTTAGCTATATCCCTAGCTGAGCTGAACGTACATTTTATAGCATTCTCACCTTAACGGAGGTATAAAATCAAAACTCACGTTTAAGTACAATCTCTTATCACTTTGAAACGCTTGTGTTTTTGTTTAATAGAAAAATTACTTTTATTTCTTGCTTGAAGTGTTTTGCTTTGCTATTTTTATCTACTTCTGTTTGTTTTTGGTGAAATTCTTTTAACAGAAAACATACTGAGTTTAACCTTGTACATTGTGTATGTTTCTTTATTTAATCTTTTAATTCTTGAGGAAAATTATATTTGCTGTGATCCGAAAAAAAGAAAGTGCTATTTCTTAAAGTAGAGACTTAACTTAAAATGTTTCGAATACTTGATTTATAAACGTATTGCGGTGTTTTTATTTATTGGCTTTTCTATTTGTTTTTCCTTCTTCTTTCTTTAAACAATGGTCTTACAAGGAGGATGCGTTTTTAGTCTTTTAACTGCTCCAAATTATGTTTTGATTAACGAATAAAACTGTTTCCGCTATATATTATAGAAGAAAATGAGTAAATTACTGTAATGTATAGTTATGACATTTCTGGTTAAAAAAAAACAATAATTCTGGGTAATAAAACTAAAATATACAGCAATTAAACCATTCCTTTGGTAATTTTCTATTCATATGGCAACGGTTTAACGGTTTACGGCAGTGTTTTCTAAAGTGTGGTACGCGTACCCCCAGGGGTTTGGAAACAGTTAAGCAGGGGTACGCGTTCTTATACGAAATATCTTGAAACAAACGAAAATTTCAAAAAATTTATTTAAAAATAAAGTTAGCCATGAAAATTCACGATTACGTATTTTTCTATTGGCTTTTTTTTGCAGGGTTAACAGTTAATAATTAGTGGTGTCAACAGCCAGTTGGGACTTTTAAGTTTTGTGCATTTTTTTATAGTAAAAAATACATTAATTTTTTTATTAGTGGTACACAGCGTTACGAAAAATTTGGAGAGGGTACACAAAAGTCATAAGTTTGGGAAACACTGGTTTACGGCTTACTGGTTTTCAAAATTATAGTTCTTACTACTAGGGTTGCTATTTATATTTCTGGCCTTGGCAACAGTAAGTGTTGCTAGGCGACCGCAGACGATTTTAATCGAAAGTTTGATATTTTTAAACATAAATTCAGCAGACGATTTACCATTATAGCTTCATTTGTGTTGTTGATAGTAAATTGAAAAGTTCTTCTCCTTCAAAAAATGGAATTGAATCGTGAACATTTTCGTGCCATTATTTTTCATAACTTTCGACGTGGATTGTCAAGACAAGAGTACTTCGAGGAACTTAATTCTATATTCAGCGATAAAGCGCCATCCTACAGCACTGTAAAAAATTGGTATAACGAATTTAATCGTGGTCGATGTTCGATCCAGGACGAATCCCGTGCAGGTCGTCCAAAATCCGCTGTTGTGCCAGAAAAGATCGATGCTGTGCGTGAACTGATAAAGCAAGATCGTCATGTGACATTCCGTGAGATAGAGGCGTCTTTGGATATTAGTATGACTAGCATCAATAAAATATTGCATGAACATTTGAGCGTAAAAAATATTTTTTCGCGTTGGATCCCGCATAATCTGACAAACACTCAAAAAAGGCTCGTGTCGATTGGTGCAAGGAAACGTTGGAAAAATACGTTCAAGGTAATTCAAAAGCTGTGTATAACATCTGCACATGTGACGAATCATGGATCTATGCATATGAGCCGGAAAAAAAACAGCAATCAACTGTATGGGTCTTCCAAGACGAGACAAAACCAACAAAAGTTGTTCGAGGAAGAAGCACATCGAAACAGATGATTGTCTGTTTCTTCGGCATTAACGGTCATGTGGCAACAGTGGCGTTAGAGCAACGCAGGACGGTCAATTCTGAATGGTACACAACCATTTGTTTGCCAGAAGTCATCGGAGAAATTCGAAAAAAGCAGAAGAACAGGCGAATCATTCTTCATCATGACAATGCGAGCTCTCACACATCGACTCAAACAAAGGCATTTCTGACGGAGCGAAAGATCGAATTGATGGGTCATCCGCCATACAGCCCTGATTTGGCACCCAATGACTTCTTCTTATTCCCACACATCAAAAATAAATTACGTGGACAACGATTTTCGACCCCCGAAGAAGCGGTTGATGCATTCAGAACGCATGTTTTGGAGTTACCTCAATCGGACTGGACAAAGTGCTTTGAAAATTGGTTCAAACGCATGCAAAACTGTATTGATCATCATGGAGAATATTATGAAAAACAATAAAACCAATTTCGATCCTACATTTTTGTTTTTTCTTTATTAGGCCAGAAATATAAATAGCAACCCTCGTATCACACATTTCGAAAAAAAAATACAAAACTGTAAAGTTAATTTTACCGAATAAAGGATTTAACTAATCTCTGCTCTAAACTATCAGGATAAAATTATCAAATTTTACCACATTTACCAAATTTTGTCACATATTATAAAACCATATTTTACTATTTGCTTCACCAAAATCTTTACCAAAGTGCTTCATTAGAAATTACTGAGCTTTTTGATGCCCTCCTAGGACCAGAAACACAGTGTATTGTACCATATTCTGGTAGAATATTCACACTTTTTTCTCAGTGTATAATAAGCTTTTGAAAAGTATTTTAGTGAAGTAATAAGTAAGCATATTATGTATAAGTGAGTAGTATTTTAGTGAGTGAGTACGTAACATTTGTATACAAAAGATAATTTGTAGATTATAAACTGACTCAAGGGCATATATTCTAATTGTTAGTTGCCTTCAGTGTTCCAACCTCAGTTGTTATGAAAGAGCTGGTTATTCAACTATAAAAACACATCAAAGATTATATTTTGTTAAGTATTCAAAATGTACATAAGCAAAACATATCAGAGACAAAATATCCCATAATTAGAGGACGATACATTTTATTCTTTCCAGGTTCACACCGTGTTTATAATAGTATGTTTCAATATTTTTTTTACATTTTATGCGGTTATTTAACAATTTACAACTGCTATTTAATCATTTAGAATTAGCATGGTTTCAGTATCGTAAAAGGGAAACTTAACTGCACATTGGAATTCAGTAAGGCTTTTCGTAAGGTAATGGGCGTTAGAGTTAGGTTGAATTGTGTTTGCCAAATGAAAAAAGAAATGCGGTTTATCTAGTGGTGCCATCTATCGAGACGTAAGAAATATCAGATTTTTTTGTGTTACGTAGCTTTGTGGGGCAGACATTCATGCGCGAATGAGAGTTTCTTATTCCAATGGTCCAGGGTCACTATTGGAGTGCAAGGCACATGTGTTGAGTTGTTCTCATGTGATGAGTTGCGTATGTGTTCACATCATGTGTTGAGTTGCTTATGTGTTCATTTCATGTGTTGAAAGGATGGAAGAAATAGTTTGGTGTCAACGCTGAAATTAAAATTTGCCGGTCAGGAGATTGACAAATTAGCTCTCTCGATTGTAGTATGTACGCAACTGCAAAGAACTAAGTGGTTTCATAAGGTAAGTTTAGTTGGCGTAGATGAAATTTTTGTTATTATTAGTGGAACAAAGCAAATAAACAATTTTTAACACCATCTTTTCAATGGTTATTTGAATGTTTTGGTTGAATAATACAAAATTCATATTCATAAATAACATTTAAATAAATTGTCATTTAACCACTGTTCCCAGGAATTTCTAACACTGTAGCATAAAAAGTAATAACTAAAGCTACCTGTACAAAACTAGGAAATTTCCATAATTCATGATTTTGAGGATCATTCTGTTCAAGTTGCCCATCGATAGAAATCTTCCCTTAAATCTAAAAGGAATGCTATGAAATTTAAGTATATTCGGCATGTATATTCTTCTAATAAAATAGGTTATTTTCTTTATTTTATATAGATAATAATGAATTGGTATAGTGTCGAACAATTTTAAAGATAAAGACCATTTTAAATATTTGTTCTGAAAGTTGAAAGCAAAAACGCTAATAAACTCTGACAATAGTGTGAAAGAATGCAAGCATACATTTATTGTGCTTTCTGTGCAATAGAGGAACTAGCTCCTTATTATTTAGTCCAATAACTTATCGAAGCACCAGATATTATTTTTTAAATAATATTATATAATATAACCTGGAAGAATGCGCCCCACGTGACAGCTTTATGTTGCAGTAATTTTATTAACAGTTATATTTGACAAGCTTGCATTTAATGAATTTTAAAATGATTTCCATATGTGACCTGCGCAGATGACAAAGGGACGATTTCTTCCAGCCACGTTGTACAAAAAGCAATATTTCCTGTAGACATAATATAGAGTAATCAATAGTTTAAAACTCTCCAAAAGAAGTGAACAGTATAACTCCATTTTGCACAAAAATGAGGATCAGATCACAATCTGCTGTAATTTTCGTAAACCAAAAAAGAATGAAAAATTGGTTCTCCCCGAGAGTTATTACTCAGTGAAGATGAGCCGTAGTGTGGAAAAAAATCCAGAGGAAAAACGTTTTTTTTTCTCGGAATTGGATTTTATGGTCAAAAGCCTTTCTTGTTCCAAGGTCTATAAATAGTTTTGTAAGATCCAAACTCATCAGTGGGCAATAATTGGCAATATTGGGGGGATAATTCATAAAAATTCGCAAAAACGCAAAATTTTTTAAAAACTTTTATTTTTAAATTTTTCTATTTATTATTCATTTAATTTATTTTTTTAGCATTTTATACATTTTTTTTAAAAAATATATAAAATTAAAAATGTATTTAACACTTTACAAACTCGAAAAAGGTCAATTTAGTTAAGAAAAAAATTCAACAGAGATTAAGTATTAACTATTTGTCAATAACAAGACTAGTTGAAAAGGAATGACTTTTTAGTTAACTAAACTTGAAAGTAAGATACTATGTTATTTATTGTTTTATAAATTACTTTTCCTCTTAACAAAAAAAAAATTAACTAAATCGTTTGTAAATTCTATAAAATCCAACTGAATACTATAACAACTAACCATTTCTTTACCAGATACATTTCTTTCACTGAATATAAATTAGCTATTCAAAAGCAAACAGCCATTGATTTTCAAGATTTTACTTGTGTTCACTGAATTAAGCAAAACTTTTCCATACAATGTAATGATTTTTGGAATATTATTAATTCCCAAAACTGTCGAAACCAGAAGCAATGCAATTAGAATTTTCACTCTAAAAACGCATCATTGAATATCGGTAATTAGTTATGAAACAGACATTCATATTAGTATGTAACCAATACAAAAGGAAATGAAATGTGATACTAGTAATAATTTTTCTAAACTAATCATATTTTAATCGGTTTAGCTTTAAACCGTCTTGGCGGTGAGATTTTAATTTTCAATTTAACATCATCTTAAAATTAAACGAAATCAATTGAAAAAAAAAGCACTTTTTTACTTTTATTGTAAAACTCGAAAGGAGTACAAAATGGTTCTTCTGTTTGCTGTATTTTGTATATAATTGATTTTTGAATTTTTAATAAATCAAAATTATTATTTTTTATATTTGCCGTTCTTTGTCTAAAAAAATAGCGAATCAAGTTTCAAATATATTTCTTTTATTCCTTTACTTTTTTAGAATATTTTAACAAAAGAATTTTTTTTTTCAATTTTAAGGGTGTATTTTTTCAAATTCCAATTTGTTATTCATATTTGATTTTTTTTAATAGACTTTAAAAGTAAATGACTTATCATTTAAATAAGTATTCTTATTAAAATACGTTCTATAACAAGCGAAAAGTAAAAGCAAAATAATTTTCGGGAATTAATTTATCATTTTCTAAAAAAAAGTGCATTGGCAATTAGGCTTTTTTAACATGATCTAAGATAAGAACTTAATCTAAGATAAGAATTAAGAATTTAAGAATTAAGACTCCGGTTGAGAACAGCAAGCTATATTTTAACCTATGCATTCTTTTATCAATTTTTGTCAAGATTCCGAAAGGCTAATTTTCCATTTTTATTTAACATTTGCTGCAAATATTTTAATAATTATTAAATAATTGAATTGATTTTAAATGTAAAAACAGGCCAACCTTATGAAAATTATGAGCATATAATGCATCAATAAAATCTATTTGTCTAAATTCCGCTGTGCTAATTTTTAAATTTTAGTTAACATTTGCTACAACAATTAAAATAATTATTTTAATTATTTTTTATATTTCATTACAGTCGTTGAGGAACCGATCCAATTTCAGAGTTTATAAGAACTAATTTTCAATTCCATAGCCTTGTTATTATGAACCAAATCCAGAAAGAAGAGAATTCCTGGATCAAGTGTTGGGAGAAATTTGCCTACATTGAAAACTTTTTGATAGGACTAACTCACCTGTGTGTAACATGCAGAGAAAACCACAAAACACTTCCACTGCTAGCTTGGCAGCAAGGCAACTCCAATAGTTGAATTAATATTAAATGTAGAGCTGTGAAGGCTCAGGAGTTAGAGTATTTGTCTTCCAATGAGGTGAACCGGGTTCGAATCCCAGCGATGGCTGGTCGATACGAATTCCGCATCCGGCTTGCACCAACCACAGTGTTGACGTAAAATATTTTCAGTGGTAGAGACGCATCATGGTTTAGAGTCCCCTTGTCGCCAGGCTAACCGTGCGAGGTTTTTGCTGTTTTAATCTCCATGTAACGTAAATACAGGTTAGTTCCATCAAAAATGTCCTCTACAAAGGCAAATTTCTCTCAAAAGTTCCCTTGTCTGCTGGATTGGGTTCAAAATTACAAGGCTACGGATTTGAACATTAGTAGTCGTAAGCCGAAAATTGGGTCGGCTGTTCAACGACGGTTATAAATATAAATATTAAATGTGGTATTTAAATACTTCAAATATTTCAGTTGAAAACATCGAACCAGCGCCTTTATAATTTTGCTTGTCAGCAGCGCCATCTGTATAGAGATTTTATGACTAGTTTTAAAATTTGCTTAGGATAGAAATCTAGTTCCTAAAGCAGAACGCAGCAAACATTTCATTTTTCTTTTATCGACTTTTTAAATGTTCGCTTATTTTATCACCAATCATAATTGGTAAATCACACTTGGTCTACCTCTTTTATTAATCTCCAGTTTAAATAATTATTCGGTAATCATCATTATTTTTTCTAATAGCAAAGCTCTATTAAACATTCAATTGGTACATTTGTAGCATAAAATTAATATTCAGCTGTGCCTTTTACACAATATTGCAGAAGGCAATCTATCATTAACACTAACCAAGGAAAACCACGTTAAAATAACAGATATTTCTCATAATGTAATTGGAATTGTTAATTGGTTGAACTATTAGCATTGATTTGATATCACGGATATATTAGAATAAACACTAATTGCAATTTTCGAAAGTATTGCTGAAAATAAGGTGGACATTTATTACAAATGGCTGCTGTCACCTAAAGCTGCCATATCTATTAAAACAAGATATTTTTATCCACTTCTCTGAATCAGATTGAAAACAAAGCAAAAATCGAAGCAACGTTTTTATTTCCATTTTCTTTCGTTTTATCAAAGTCTTTGATAGTTCTTTTTAGGAGAGTTTCAGCGCTAAATGAGAATGACTACATTTTGTAAGGCGAATCGATTTTTTCATTTAGAGTTTTAAGATTAAAATGAACAGTAAAAGAGAATATTTCATTTGGATAAAAATATGTTTCAAATAATATTAGTAATTACAAAATAATTTATAAATTCTCTAAATAATGTATTCAATTATAACAAATTATACTTTTTACACATAGCCATTTTGAATACTCCTTTCAACTACGAATCGCTTAATATAACCCTATGTAAGTTCAAATTACCTGAAGATTACAATGTAAAAAATACGTGTATATACGTGTATACGTGTACTGAAAAAACACTTTTTTTACAGAAAAAATACTGTTTGAAGATAAACACAGATTTTTTCTGTTTTTAATCGTTGCCCTCGCTCTGCGAAAAAAATCATGTTCTTTTAAAGACTTTCTCCGTATATTTGACGGTTTAAAGCTATTTTACACAAAACAATTTTTCTCAGTTTTCCAACTTAATTATACACGGATACAAACTCTTAATTCAAATTCTAGTTTTTGTCAAGCAGTTTTACTTAACGTAAGATATTTTTTGTTTTCTTTCAAATCGTTTTGCGATTATCTTTATAATACTTATTCTTACATTTCAAAAATTATTTCATAGTTTTGAGCGTCGTATAAATACAATTGCGATTCATATTCATCGTCGAATTGATAAGCTACCTGATTATTTTTGTCCTTAGATATAATTTTTTCGAAAGTTAGATCTCTAGACCCTTTTAAGATAAAGGCAATTTCGAATTTTTCTCCATGACCAACCACCAGAATATAGACTCGCAGCGGCTACAAAACCGCAATATAGTTATGCTATAGAGCTTCTTTTTGTTAAAATCATAGAGTTTAACAGAGATTGTTTGTTAAAATAACAGTACTTATCTGCAATAAAAACAGGCGTCCATTTAAGAAAAAAAAACAGTATTTTTTGTTAAAAAAACGGTTTTATACTAGCAGACTAGCTGGCAGTTTTTTTTTCTGAAAATTAACCAGTTTTTTTTTCAGAGTAATAATCGAAAAATTCGTAAATAAAATATCCTTCAGACATATTTTGGAATTTGTAAGACTGTGTGTAGTACAAAAAGTTACATAACTTTTGAGATTGTTTATTGCTTTGAAAATTAATGCAAATAATTCTTTTTAAAATGGTGAAAGAAGAATATTTTTAAAACAATTTAGAATGCTCGCATTCTGAATTGTTAGAATGCTGAATTTAGAATGCTTAATAAAGCTTGTTTCTCTTTTCACATTAAATTTCAGTTCATGATGAAGCTCTTCAGTCAAGAAAAAACAAACACTTCGATCATAATATTTTTTTAACATTTTTTGCCGATTTTAAATTGAGGTATCTGAACACCTAAAAGGCATAATTTTATAGAATTCGGAATATACAAGATTTAATTTTATTTTAATTTATTTTGAAAAATTCGCAAAACTTTTTTTAAATAATGCTTTACAATTCTTTTAAAAATGCTAAAAATGAAAAGTAGGCAATTTAACTTTAACAATAATACTCGTAGCAAAGCTACGAAAAATAAGCGAAACTAAGCATCACAATTTAAAAAAAGGCAAACAATTGCATTAACAGTAAATAGCAAATTAAACAATACGTAGTACTATGCATGAATTAAGCATATATATTTTTCCTTATGACAATCAAAATTTAAAACGTATTTTTGATAAATCAAAAATAGAAACATTAATTTTAAAATGACCTTAAAATTTCTTTAAAATTATTGGTGGGATCTTTTAAGATTTCAAAGCTTTTGTACATACTTATTATATAATATAACATCAAAAAAATTTTGAAAAGTGCAAGAACATATTTTAAAAAATGAATCAAAAATAAATGCCAGATGTACTTAATAAGCTTCACAAAAATTCCGAAATATTTTTATGTGGTTTATTAATTTTGAAACATCAAATGTGCCCCTAAAATGTTTTTAAAACAATTCATTTACTACTTTAATATCGTATTTTTTAGAATAAAAATATTGAAATGATGCATTTATAGTTCTCAAGCATAATTGAGATGTTTCCTCTTTTGTCAGAAATACTACGTAAAAATCAATTGTTTTTCTACAGCACCAAAAATAAAACTTCGATTATCAGTTTTTTTAAGTAGAAGTATTTTAAAACAATTCTGAAATTTTTTACTGGAATTAATACGCTTCAAAAGATGAAGTTGAAATGCTTTTAAAATGTCAATATTTTAAGGTTGTTTTGACGCTGTTTCAGCCCCTATTTTAAAAGCAATGAAGCGAAAGAGAGTTTTTACAGATAAAGAACAAAAAAAACTTATGACTTACCGATAATTTAAAAGAAAAATTCACATTCTCTTAAATATAAATATCGACACATATTTCATTTGTTTTGTACGAAATGTTTTTCAACTGTCTGTCTTTTTGTCGAAATTGAAATTTTATTTTTCTTTGCTAAAAATATTCTTTTTACTTTGCTAAAGAAGTATTTAATTTAAGATATAATAAGAAAAACTCATGCATATAGTACTGAATATTTCATGTATTTAACCTTCTATATTAAAAAAAATAAATTTGCTTTCATGGTGTATTTATTTCTCCTGACACCATGGTGTTCAGAGTTTACCAATTAATGGTTAATATACTGTTTGTCCTTTAAGGGTTCGAACCCCAGTCAAAGTTACGAGACCATGTTACTCTATCTCAGGGGTTACTAACGTCTTTTATATCATGTTCCCCTTTTATCATTGCTGGCTCGAGAGAAAAATGTAGTCAGAACTATCAGAATATGGTAACATTTGTCATGTTTCTTGTTCTATGGAAACACCAAAAAACTCGGTAATGATTTTGTAAAAGTAGCAATGAAATAGTGCTTTATAATATGTGATAAAATTTGGTAAATTTGATAAAATTAAGTAATTTTATAATGATACCTTAGAGCATGGCACAAAAACCACCTATTGAGTAAGATTTACTTTACAGTTTTGTATTTTTATAAGAGAAGTGGTAACAAGAACTATAATTTTGAAAACCTGAATTTCCTTTAAACCGCTACCATGATCAATAAAATTACCAAATGAATAGTTTAAATACCGCATATTTTAGATTTTCATTCGAGAATTATTTCTTTAAAACTTAAATGTCATTATCATATAGTACTTTTAAATCTTTAAGTTTTTTTTCCGTGCTTAATCCTTTAACGCAGAACTAAACTTGCTTTTAGTACTTTTTTTAACTATTTTTTATTATTGTTGTTAATTATTTTTCATTTAATGCAGAATTTTTATTAAACATATTTTTAGTACTTCTTTTAATTAATTTAAATCAAAATAAGTGAAAATTATTATATTTAGCATTTTATAATTTATGGCTATGAAATACAGCACGAGTTGCTTTTTCTGCGCTATGGTAAAAACTTCCAAACACGGCTTATTTTCAATAAATAATTTTCAAAATTTGCACTTATTTGCAGTTATTTAAATTTAAGGGAAACAGTTATTCATCATTGAAATTCCTTATTTTACAAAATCAATTATTTTAAAAATTTTGGAATACGAGGGAAAGATTTTGGTTCCAGCTTCGTTTTTGGTTTCTTATTTCAGTAAAAATATAATTCTGATAATCCAGCAGAGTTTTTTAGAAAATATTAGACTGTTTTTTATAATTAAAAATATACTGAATTTTTGAATTTCTGAAATTTTTGCAATCAGAGCGTTACAAAATATATAAAAAGGACACCAGTTACCCAACTGCGTTAAAGGTATAAGATAATTATCCCTTTTTTTAAATATAAAATCATTTACGTGCATTTATTTAAATTTCAGATGTATTTCAAGTTTTTTTATTTATTAAACGCATAAAACTTTATAAAATTAATCAGAAGCAGTGTTTTATCTAATAATTTGAAAATATTAATGAATAATGAATGATATAATTAGAAAACATTAACTAAAAATATTAATACATCACAAAAATATTCCTTGAATAATTAGATATGTATTTACTATAAACTATTATGCTACTGAAAACATTTTCAACTTTATTATAATACAAAATATGCAATTTAATGCACTAGTTTTTGCCAATAAAATTCTCAAAATTTTTATGCAATTTTTCTCTTAATTGAGTTGAAAACTTAAAAATGTTTTCCAAAAAGAAGTTCACTTAGAATTTTATTCTATAAAAAGAGCTTTTGTAAATAATCATTATATTTTTTCAACCAGAAAAAGAAAAATAAATATTTCTTTAAGTTTTTCTAAAAAAATTAATACTTTCCTACCTAATGCCTTTCAGAAGAAAAAAAAACGATTTTATATTTATTTTTTTAATTCAGTTTTAACCAAATTTAATTCTACAAGAAATATTTTTTGTTTCAGCGAAAGTTTTAAATTTTAATATAGTTCAACTACTTCTTACTTTTGTGAAGAAGATATCAAATATCTGAATTCTGAAAATAAATAACTTGAAGGAAGAAGAAACTTTCTTTGTAACACTTTCTGCTTCTATGCTTAAAAACGATCGATCCAAACTTTTACATTATCAGTTACTTAAGACGAAACGATCGTTTAAGCTCGAAACGCATTTCTCCTTTTTACTTAAAGAGAAAGTAAAGAGTAAAACAAATTATTTTCTTTAGAATAGTTTCTACTTTTTTGACATTTTATAAGATTTTGTATTGGTAAAAATTAGCTTTCAAATCTTCAGCGATTGTGATTTCATTTTTTAAGAAAACTACGGAATAAATTATAAATGTATGGGAATGTAGAAATCCATAAAAAAATATTTTTATTGTTTTTTTTTGCTAACATTCTTATTTTTATGTTCAGAATGGTACACTGTTAAAAAAAATCTGTTAAATTTACAGCAAAACACTGTCAACTGGTTTACCATTATGTAACTGTTTATTTCAGAGAAAAAACAGCGTTATTTAAAAACAGACTCCAGTTTCTTAAGCTGATAAATACTATTATTTCAGCAAACAATCTATGTTATTTTAGCAGAACAGCTCTGTTATTTAATTTCATGGGCTTTTTATAATATTTTTGTTGAAAATATATATCCTGAAAATCTTGAAAGCAAATGAGGGGATGACAAAAGTTACAAGAATACCTCTTAACATTCTGGAAGAATATCTTCATGTGCTCTTCCACCTCAAAAATTCTTAATATTTTCCAAAGATACATATTTTTTTATGTATAGAACAACTCAGTTATTTTATTTCATGGGGTTTTTACTATATTTTTATAGGAAATAGGTATTTTAAAAACCTTGAAAACAAATAAGTGGATAACAAAAGTTATAGGAATATCTTTTAACATGCTGAGAGAATATATTCATATACTTTTTTACCTCAAACATTTTTTAATATTTTCCAAACATACATATAATTAAATATATAGGACGACTCTATTACTTTATTTCAAGGGATTTTTACTATATTTTTGAGGAAAATATGAATTATGAAAACCATGAAAGCAAAAGAGTGGATGACAAAAGTTATAGAAATACCTCTTAATATGCTGTAAGAATATCTTCATATGCATTTTTAACTCAAAAATGTTTATTATTTTTCAAATATACATATTTTTAAAAAAAAATATTAATGAATATTAATTAACCATTATAGATACTCTAAAAACTAATCACTACTGAATAAAAATACATATTGATTTTTATTCTGTGCTACTGAATACAATTAGTCAATAAATATAATTTCCATTTTCCTTGACAAGGAAATTGTGTATCCTGACACATGTTGTGCCCCCATTTCGAACAATAAATTAAATATTATAAACTCCCCCATTTCGAATAATAAATTAAATATTATAAACTCTCCCATTTCGAACAATAAATTAAATATTATAAACTCCCCCATTTCGAATAATAAATTAAATATTATGAACTCCCCTATTTCGAACAATAAATTAAATATTATAAACTCCCCCAGTTCGAACAATAAATTAAATATTATAAACTCCCCCATTTCGAACAATAAATTAAATATTATAAACTCCCCCATTTTAAACAATAAATTAAATATTATAAACTCCCCCTTTTCGAACAATAAATTAAATATTATAAACTGAAAATGCTCCTTTTGTAAACATTACTCAATTGTACTAATAAATATTGCCCCTAAAACACCTACAATGGCAACTCTAAAATGACTTCACTCTAAACGTAATGTTTTTATGCCAGCTATTATTCTGGCCTAAATATATATTACACACATGTAAGAAAATACTTGATTAAAATCATATTGAAACGAAAAAAAAACGGAAAAATAAATTTATGCAGCACTTTCTTCTATTTAAAGTTCTAAAATTAAAAGATGTTTATAATGAAATGTCTCTGTTTGCAAGATCTGCAAGGATTAACTCTTGCATGAACAAGAAAAAGCGAAAATTGAATAATCCATGCCTGCTTTTCATTTTGGTACGGAAAAACATAACACGGAAACATAAAAAATAACAGCATAATCAAAAATATAATATTATGAGTAAAAAAAGGGTTCCTAAAAAGAATTTGAAGCGAAAAAAAACATTTTATGGCGTTTTACAAGCTCAATGCTAATACAGAATTATGAGTATTAGATATTTCAATAAGTCTCATTTATCCGTGAGAAGGTATTATTCTCAAGGTTGTTTCATTTAGGTCCCCTACTGAGGAAAGCGCAATTTTGATGAAAATTTCTCTCTAATAAGCAAAGAATATTGCTTTTTTATGCTCTGAAAAAGCAAAAGCATAATTAAAAACGTAGTTCCTTATGACGCAATATTTCATTTTGTGTATAATTTTTACTGCGTATCTAAATATAAATGAGAAAAAAGTCATTGTATGATAATTAAATTTGGCATAAAACAATTCAGTTCGTTGCAATAATGTGTAGATTATGCATATTATTATGATAATAAACATTTCGGGCTTCTAAAAAGTTTAATAAAAAATTAATGTTTTTCTTTCGCTTAAAAAAATATTTATATAATATTAATAAATATAAAACAATAGCCGTTTAAAAGTGTACACTGCAAGAATTGTCAGACTATCTTAACGTCAGAAATGATGGCAATTAGTTTCCCCAAAAGTGGCGTACTGTAATGTCAAATATAAACCTTGGTGTATTCAAACACCAAGTTCACACTGGTAAAAATGGATACTCAAATATGATGAAACTTTCTTCTTTTTGACGAAACCGTTTCCTGGTAAATTCTCGGAGCAAAAAAATCTACAAGGGGAATATGGGAATGAGTTTTGAGATTCTACTTTTTTCCACAAAAAAATGACCACAATGTAAGAAGTAGAAACTGTGCAGAGATATACTCTACACTCATGCCCGAGTTTGATTCAAACTCGGGATCTTTTCGGTATGCGGTCAATTCCTTGACCACCGTACAGGCCGGTAGGCTCATTTCGTCATTCGAGTTTCGATTGTCTATTCTTCATTTTAGTTAAAACTCTCCCATCATGCACTGCAACGTCACAAATTGCGTGATTTTGTGACGAAATGATTCTCAAGTTTAACGCAGCACAATTCAAGGATTTCTGAATCGTCAAAAGTAAGAGATTCATTTCTGAGAATGTAGCTCTTTGTATAGGAAAACAGCAAGAATGCTCTTTTTACGCTTTTTTTGGTATAAAGTAGCTGTCTCAATTTTTGGAATTCAGATACACTAAAATATATAAAAGCAATAAGACTAATCAACACGACAATTCTTTATAATTAGTCTGCAAATCAAACACACTCTCAGCAAAGAGAGTAAGCATATTGAGACGAATTTGAAATGGTCTTAATCGAAAAAAAGTAGATAGAAATTAAATATTAAAAATTTTATTATTCCGATTGATAGATGGATATATAAATTAAAATATAATTTTTCTAACAATGAGAAAAAAGCATGGTCAAATCTACTAGAATAGGATAAAATTTGCCGTGTTTCAGGAACTAAAAGAACACCAAACAGATCGGCGATATTTACGGAAGGGCCTTGGTGATGGTTTTGGTAAAATTAGCAATAAAATAATGTTTTATTACATGGGATAAAATTTGGTAAAGTTTGGTAATTTTATAATGATACCTTAGAGCATGGCATAAAAACCATTTACTTCCTTGTTTGTATTTTTTACTAAATGTATAATGTATGATGTTTGTATTTTTTACTAAATGTATAATGTATGATGTTTGTACTTTTTACTAAATGTATAATGTATGATGTTTGTATTTTTTACTAAATGTAATAAGAACTAAGTTTGAAAACCAGAATTTCCCGTAAACTGTAACCATATGAATGAGAAATTTACCAAAAGAATACTTTAAATACCAAGAATTTTTTTTTTTTATTAACAAGAATTATGTTTTTTTTTTCAACTGGAACAGTGATTTCTATACAGTGCTTTAATTCTGCCAGAAGTTTTTCACCTTGTAGAGAGAAAAAGATATCTTTATTTAGAGAAAGTACATTTTTTGTCTGATTTTGTAGCTTAAAACTACATCTGTTCCGATTTTTTAGCATATAGGCTTTTGAAGCATTCCTTTTTAGTCTTTTTATGCGAAAATCTAATTATTCGATGAAAGTTATTCAGGGAGTTTGCTATTTTAAGTCACTGTTTCTGTTAGTCATCTTATCCAGACAATAAGTTTCACGCAAGCAAAAATAAAGGAAAAAAATACTTATTAATTTAAAAACCAACAGCCTTTATTTGTTAGTAATGAGAATTAATTTATCTTTCGATTGATTACTGCTTTTTTATAAAGGTGTTTTTTAAATTAAGTGCAATAAATTTTGCAGACGAATGATAACTTATTTTTAAGTTTAATGATTGATTTGAAAATTAACAACTTGCATACTTAAACGCAAAATTTTGACAAAAACAAATGCTAAAAAGGCAAAAACTTTTTCATATTACAAAAATTATAAAAAAAGATAAATAAAATAAACTTATTACGTAAGCAATAAATATCTCATGTTTCAGCCTATGTCATCATAAATATAACTCGGAAGATTTAAACTTTTTTCAAAATCATTTCCTGAACATTGTAACCGTAGGTCAGAGTTTAAAATTATGCATCGTCTTTTTTATCCTTTGTACCTCAAAAAATATCACGCATCATTAAAATTCATTAAACTGAAACTTCTTTGTGATTTTCAGATTATATCAATTCAGTAGGGAGTCTAAAAAAAACTTTATTTTTTTTTCAGTATATAATCTAGATCTAGTTAAAAGAGCTGTTCATAATTAAAACATTAGTTGAAGATTAAACGGTTTTCTTTTTGTTTTCCTTCTGCCTCTTCCTTTAGCAATCTTTTTTAAATGAAGACAAATGTTTCTGGAAAGCATCTCTGGGAATAAAAAAAAAACTATCCCGAGAGAAGTGATTAAGAAAAATGAAGCAGAAAGATATGTTAGAATGAAAAGAAGATTTCACCAATCAATTTTAGAATGCATTTTATACAACATTGTTTTTTTTTTTAAATCAAAAACTTCCCATTTGTAAAACAGATTTAATGGATTTATTTCCGAAAATCAATGTTATCCAATATTCTTTAATTCTGCAGAAAAAATAAGAGTATTTATTGTGATTAATAGTGCGAAGAACTAAATTTTTTTTCGATCTTTTTCATTTAAGTTTTGAGAGAATAAATAGAAAAAATTTAATGATCATGCGTTTTTAAAAGTTAAAGATTGCAGCATTTTTTTTTATTTCAAAATTTTGAAATGAGCTACTTTTGTAATTTTCGACACTTTATTTCTTTCGTAAGTTTGCTTACTTTCTTAATTATAGATTATCTAACATTTTTCATTTGCATTCTTTTCGTTAAGAAAACTAACAAATATTTTTTATTTAAAGGTAGATTTCAAACTATTTTTGTGTAAGGTTATATGCTTTAAATTATAAATAAATAATTAATTTAAATATAAATGTGAGAGAAAAATCTCAAAATTCATTTGTAAATGTTGTCAAAACTGTTTTGTACTTTCCTATGTAGATGCATAACAAAACTCCCAATTGTTTGTAATTACTACTTTCGATTATTGTTATTCATTGTATATTTTCTCGAAATATGTTATTTATAATTCATGTACGGAAAAAATAATTCTGATTAATTTACCATGCAGTATGGTAATGACATTTCTGTTTTTAAAAAAACCATAATTCTAGTTAATGAAATTAAAATATACGGTAATTAAACTATTCATTTGTTGATTTTTTCATTCTTCGTGTATTGTTTCCTCGGAAATTCTAGTTTTCAAAATTATAGTTCATATTGTTACTTATTTAGTAAAAAAATACATAGTAAGTGAAAAATAAATTTTATCGAAAGAATGGTTTTTATCCCATGCTCTAAGGTATCATGACTAAATTACCAAATTTTGCCACATTTACCAAATTTAATCAAATACTATGGCACCATATTTTTTGTTAATTTTCTAAAATTAATACCAGAGCGCTTCGATAAAAAACACTTAACATTTTGACATCCCCATAGAGCTAGAAGATAGATGAATTCCACCATATTCTGGTAGTTTTAACCATATTTTATAAATATGCTTCTCTGATTTACAAAAAGTCACTTATGATTCGCCTTTTATGTTGAACTAACAGATAATGCTCTTAAATCTACAAATCACTCCGCAGAGTTTAGGGGGACTAATTTCTGATGGGGCTACGGTGGATACGTCAGAACAAGGTTTTCAGGGAAAATAATACATTTTAATTACCTATTAAGGTATTCATTTACTAAGATAAGTAAATTTTATAATTTACTTATTTTAGTTTTAATTTTTACCCCCTTTTTGACTTTTATTTATGAAATTCGATAAATTTTTGTTCAGAGGAAAATTTAGGAAAAACTGTTAAAACGTGTTAATTTACTTTTATTCAAAAACCCTCTGGGGTGTTCCCTACATAATTTTTAATTTTTATAACCGTTTTAAAATTTGTATTTATAAAATTCTTTAATGCCTCTGCCTTTCAGCTGATGTAAAATAGCGATTTGTGAAACTAACTTATAAAATTAAAACAAAAAGTAAGTTTATTAAAAAATATATAAATCTAAATTAGCCTATACTACTCAAAAAAGTAAGAGTAATAGGTATGTTCAAAATGTTGATTAGTAATTTTTGGGTAAATCATTGGAAAGTTACAATTACGCAAATCAGGATTACAAAACAAATGGACTTTTCGAATTTGTTTTGGTTTTAATTCCCTACACCTATTTTAATTTTTTTCCATTTTCTTTTTATCATTTAAACTTTTCTTTAAAAATTTTTCATAACCAAAATAACAGCAAAATGAACAGCTTAAAATATCAGGCTGCACAATCACAGGTGAATAATGCCTTCGTATTAAATTACCAGAGAGATTCAACACCAAATCCAGTTATAATTACATTCTAAATGCGTAAAATATCACACTGGCTAATTTCACATAACTCCATTGATCCGCTTTCAAACTAGTAATCTAACATTATATTCGCCCGAAACCCCAAATGCATTCCAGAAACTAAATCTGCAGCAAAATTTTTAAATCTTGTTTGACTTTACATTTCCAGCTTCATCAAACTCATTCATTTAAATTTAAGTTTATTTTTGACATTTCTAACACCACTCTAAAATATTTTTTACATATTATTTAACATGAGTTTCGATGAAGCACGAACGTTTCAGTTAGAAGGCATGTTGGAATATTATTTATGAATTGTCATTTGTCATGGGCTTAAAAGACTTTTAACCCCCTATCATCCCCAGAAAAGTTATAAATTATTTTGAACACATTTATGACAGCAAGAACAATATTTTTCAAAGAACTAATTGCAGTTTTCTCTTGCATGATGTATTAACTCCAACGCTTACTTTTGGTAACATTAATCTTTTGTGTGCCCTCGCACAAAATAACTTTAAGGTTAAAATATAATGTTTTTATAACTCTGTTATTTATCGTCAAGCTTGAAAAAGTTAAAGTTGTAATTAAACTTGGTTAAACATTTTAAATCTTCGAAATGCAAACTATCTTGGTTTCTCTGTAAATTTCTCGTTTCGACTAAACGCTCTGGAAAACTAACCTTAAAGCATTACCAAGGCTAGGCAATCTGTTTGCATAATTTTCTAATGGGTGTGCCAAATTACGCTTTTTATCTCTAATTTTGACATTTTTTTTAAACTAAAAATAATTCGTGCTGATTAATTACACGGCAAAAGCAAATCTGGTAAAATTACCAAACTGTATGGTAATTAAACTTGGCTCAACACTTAAAACCTAAGAGCTTCGTTTTGACTAACGTAATATAAAACTAACCTTCAAGCATCATCAAGCCTAGGGCAGCCTGTTTACATCATTTTCTAACGGGTTTACCTAAAAACGGTTTTTATTGCTAAACTTGGTGTTTTTTCAAATTAAAAATAATTCGTGCTAAATAAACTATTTACACGGAGAAGCTTAATAGAGTGAGTAAATAAGCTTAATCTGAAAGATGTTTTTCATGCCATGCTACAAGGTAACAATGCAAAATTACCAAATTTTACCACATTTAGTAAATTTTGTCACATATTATAAAACAACAATTTATTGTTAATTTTAGAAACATCATTACCAAAGCACTTCGAAAAAATTATCCGAGTGTTTTGGTGCTCCTACATTGCTAGAAAACTGTAAAATTTACCATATTCAGGTAGTGTCGACCATAGTTTTTACTCAGTTTAGTACTTTAAACTAAATACATACCAAAGATAAAATACTTGTCAATATTTAGTACCTTAACTAAATACTTCTCAGAGATAAATAAATAATTCTTCCTTCGTTTTATTGTGATTCACGGAAGCTTCACTTTCTGTTGATTGTCAAGATAAATGGAGAGTATATTTATAAGGGAAACAATTACTATCTGTATCTTAACCATTTATTACAAAATAATAAATAATGTAAGAATATGATTTATAAGACGTATTTAGTTTTGAAAATTACTAAAACTGAAACGCTAAAAATAGCAAGTAATAAAGTTTCAAATCATTAAGAAGGAAAATTTTACCCTCTAGAGAGTTAAATAAAATGTCTTATGAATATAAATAAATACATAAAACTGTATTACTAAAACTCATTATTTATTTATCTTTTTTCACGAGACATATGTGGAAGAAAAATGTTTGAGTACTTAAATTCTTAAAAATAATTCTTAAATATTCGTAAATAAGCATGGAACCGTGAGGATATTTTCCATAGTTTTCAAATGTGTCAATAATTTTACAGCGAGTTTAATGTATTAATAATATATTAGAGGGAATATAATATATGAAAATAACTGGGGGAATGGGGAAACTAGATACATGTAGAATGAATGATATTACAGACTAACACATCTAATGAGTATGCCATGCTGTATTTACTTATGATTTTTGACTACGCGCATTTCTAAAATATTTTCAAAACATCAATTTCAGGAATCCTCATGTTCTTTATGATAAAATTTAACATAAATGGAATCATAATACCTTTCTCATCTGTAAAATTTATATTTGTTTGCAATTTCTTCTTCTAAAAGGATTATGAAAAATTCAAATGTGAAGTACCACCCGGTTTTACCCCTGTTACTTTCTGTTAGGCCTAACAAAAGCAAAAAGGAGTAAGTCTGTTTCAGTATTGCTCCTTCACCATCCCAATTTAGGTGCAACAGGTCCAGTTAGCACAAATAGATTATACGGTGGAATTCGTTACACACTATGAGTAAAAAAAATCTGTGTTCTTAGTAAAGCTATACATTTTTTAATAACTCTAATAAAATATTATTTGGTTTTACGATTACGATTATATTTGAAAAACAAGTTTGAATACCATTAATATCCAACCTCAATTTCTGCAAACAAATTTAGATGACAAGAATGTTATCAAAATGAGTCCAGTGAAAGTTTAAACATTCAATGATCTAAGGTACAACACCATGCAATGCGCTGGTCTAATTTTGGTTTCTTAAGAAAAAATTATAAAGTGTATGGTAGAAAATTAACAAGAAAAAGTAAAATTAATTTCCTATAAAATTATTTTTTTTCTATTTATTCTAATTGAATCACTCTTTTCGGCATGAAAAAATAAAAAGTTCCAAGGTATAACACTCTTTCTACACTTTACAAAAATGGTACATTTTGTTACAATTTGAATATAGCATTTAAAGAAAGTTAAAAATTTAAAAATATTTAGAATAGTTAAGAGGTAAAAATTATTCTCAAGTGAAAAACAGTGTCACATAATACTTTATGGCAGCTTCCAAAATTAATATACTGTAATAATTGAAAATTGCCTTAAAAATTTGATAAATCAATAATAGCGTACTCTTTGCACCAAATATATATATATATTTCTAAAATAAAATTTTCTCATAGAAAATCTTCACGTTTTTTATCTAAGCTAAAGAGCGAGTACTTCAAGATCAAAAGTTAGGAATTTGAACTTTTCCATCCTTTTTTCCGAAGATTAATGATGATAACTTTCTTTTAAAAATCTGTTTGAAAGCTTTTAATGAAAGTGTAACAAAGAAGGTATATAATTCATGGCTTATGATAAACGATAATATTCTCACCTAATTACACAGAAGTAACTGACGAGAAAATGTTAAAAAAATTTCAATTTAGTTTGATATCATATTTTATTTCTTGTTTCTTAAACGCGACTAATTTTCTCAGTATTCTTTCGAAATATTTTTTAAATGTGGTAATGAGAGATATTAAAAAAATATATATATTCGGCATGATTAATATGATTTCGGTTCACTTATTCTCAATTGCAAATATCTATTTTGTTTAAGGATTTCTAAAGCAGATGTCAAAACGAGATGGAAATTACGGTAGACACTTTGGGAGCATCATCCGTAAAATAGATTTTACCGTAAAATCCATTTTTACCGTAAAATATTATACCGTAAGTTTTACAATAATATTTATTTATTTAGAGTGATTTAATATTACAGTAATTATTTATCTAAAAATTATGGTACATCAAATATTTTATTTCGAAACATGTTTTGTAAAATATTATATCTTAAGTTTTACAAATATATTTATTTATTTAGAGTGATTAGTTAGAGTGATTTAATTTTACAGTAACTATTAATCTATAAGTTACGATGCATAAAATTCTTTGTTTCTTAAAATGTTTTGGTAAGAATGGATTTTACGGAAAAAAGCACCGGCACCCTGAGTGCCGGTTTTGATCAGTAATTTCTTCCAGAATATTATACTTGCATTAGTAATAATGAAAATAATTTAGGTATAGTTTATTTGTATTAAAGGAAGCTTTACCTGACTTAATTTCCAATTTTTTAATACTTATTATAAATTTTTAGACTTACAATGCACCTATTACTTATAAGAAATCTTTAATCAGATATTTACTGTATTATTAAATAAATGCAATGCCAATTTAAAACTTGGTAACTAATTTGAGTATAGCTTGGTGATTAAATTCATGCAAACTCTTGAATTTTGGGAAATATTTTTTATAAAGCTTGAAAAGAAAAAAAATCAAATTTTAATTTAAAATATGGTTTCCATTATATTTCAATATCTTTTAAACTAGTGTAAAAGGATGGTTTAGTGCATATTTGGCGACTTTTTGAAAATGTTTCCAGTCATTGAAAAGATTTTATGAATTTGACATTGTGAACCAGACGTCATAGCATTTTTTCAGCTCTAAAGAAGATGTAGAAGAAAAGAAATTGTAAAGATTTAGATATTGTTAGAAAGAAATGTAAAGAATTTGTAAAGATTTTTCGCATTGATTCGTAAAAACTTTTGCATTGAAATAAAGTTTGTGTTTTGCTAAAAAACATTCAAAATCCTATGTTAAATTTTAATAACAAATTATATAAATTCAAAAAAAAAATTCTACATATTGATTCATTTTTGGTGAAATCGAAACCCCCTAGACCCCATAAAAATAAAAAATAAAAATTAATCCTACATATAAATTAAAATGACCCAAAATTTTTAAGGTTTTATCATCTTATCCGTAAAAATATTATTTCAATTTACATGCAAAATATTACTTTTATTCGTATTTTGTTTTATTTATTTTATATTTTACAAAACAGTCCATTTTTATAAACACTTACCTCTTTGTTAAAGCTTTAATCTTATTAAAACTTAGATTATATGTTGACAATTCTTATTTAGAGAAACAACGTAATAAGTATTCATTTATAATTTTCCCCACGTATTGTCCTTTAATTATATTTCTTTCAAAAAAGAATATAAAGAATCGATTTTTTTAACTCAAAGAATAGCAGTGTTACTCTCTATTTTTCATAAATGAGTCATGTACAAAAGTGTAAATCAGCTTGTATAATAAATGAGTACATTACCTTATACGCAAAAATTCTGAAAGTATGTTATTTTTGAAGATGATTACCAGCTGCAACAGAATAATACATATTTATGAGGCATTGTCTCAAGTGATTAGGTGGGCTTATTCCAACTACAATAATGTAGTCTGTAACGTCAGAGAATCAGCCTATCGTAAATAAAAGTCTTTGTCTAAGATCAATATAAAAAAGAAACAGGATAAAAAAAGTCTTAGTTTTTTTAGTGTTTTTATAGAAAAAATTTAATCAACATTGCTGTTTCTTTTTTAAATTACGAAAAGAGTAATTTTTTGTGTCATAGTTAATTTCCTGCCGTAGGAAAAACAAAGTGGCTAAGTCATTCTATATTTGTATTTTTTTGTTATTTTTCTTGTCTTTAAATTTTTATCTAAGGTTTTATTAAATGCGAATGTTATTTTAAGTTAGGAATAATTTTTATAAGAAAATAAAATGTTTTTCGGTATTGCTTCCTGATATTCTGTATATTTGCATTTTAACTAGCTCTATACTTTATGTTATGTACTTATAGTAATTTTTTGAAAATTTTAAAACATTGCATCAAATATAATGCCCTGTAATTCGTGAATTCAAGAAAATGCTGAAAAAGAAACATTAAACCGATAGTTGTTAAAATCATAAAGGTATATGATATTAGCTTTCGCTTTATTTATAAAAACACTTAAATAGGTAAATTTCTATAATTATCTGTGTAATTTAAAATGATTTATTTATTTACAATTATTATAAAAAATAAAAGTTAACGAATCTATTGTGTAATGCATGGTTATTAGTTTCTGAAAATGCATAAAAAACAATGTGGAAAATCGGGGATGGTTTGAGATAGTTTAAAGGATATGGTTCTTTTTTTCGGATACAATCATTCCTTGCTTGAATTCCATCAGTTATTGTATCATTCAGACATGGAGAAATATTGGTATAATTACTGCATGGTTATAACATTTCTAGTAAACAAAGAGCATAAATTTGCTTAATTGAACTAAAATATACAGTATTTAAATCATTCATTTGGTAATTGTTCTCTTCATATAATAATGTTTTACCTGAAGTTCTGATTTTCAAAATTATATTTCTTATTACCACACATTTAGTAAAAACTACAAAATTGAATTATTTTAAATGAATAAATGGATTTTATGCCATGCTCTAAGGTATCATGATAAAATTACCGTATATTACATTTGCCAGATTTTTTTTGCGTATTATGAAGTAATATTTTACTGTTATTTTACCAAGACCATCACCAAACCACTTCGTTAAAATTTACAGAACTCTTTAGTAAATTTAGCATATTTGGTAAATTTACTATTTACCGAAGTACACTGAGAAAAAAAATTCTAGTATAATTACCGAATTGCGTCTGGTAATTACTTTTCTGGTTAAAACACACACGCAGTTTTGGTTAATAAAACCAAAATATAACTCTTATGGGCGATTATTCCAGTTTTAAAAATTTTAGTTCTTATTACGAAGCGTTAACTGAAGAATACAAAGCTGGAAAGAAAATTTTATCGAATAAATGGTTTTCATGCCATGCTCAAACGTATCGTGATAAAATTACCATATTTTAACGCTTTGTCAGAAAATTATATTTTATTGTTAATTGTACCAAAATTATTACCAAAGCATTTCGGTAAAAAATTATCGAGCTTTTTACTGTTCCCATACTGTCACGAACGCGGTCAGAGTAGTTTTGACCATACTTTATTTCTTAATGTAGAATAACCTAAAACAAGAGTCCTACTGCTATCAGGTTGAACATGAAATAGCCTTATCAGGAATAAACTGGAACATACTAGTTCTAAATATACCAGCCGGACTAATATTTTTGCCACTATTTTATATTTATAAAAATTATTATTATTTTTTTGAAATTTTGACTGGTATATAATAAAAAGGTCTTAATAACCAAAATCATAAAAGAATATTAAAACTTAAAAATCGATGCATATTTATTGTAATGATAATAATATTAACTAAAATTAAGGTTGACTTTAGATTTCATAGTTCCCAGAATCAATGTTTTCGTAGGTTAAAACTGGATAAAATTAGCTTAGTTTTCTAGATTCAGAGAAAATATCCTATTATGATTTCAAAGAACTTTCACATCCTATTTCACTTAAGCATGATAGTCTAAGGAAGGGCATACATAATTTAAAACTCAGCAGATAAAAAAATTAAGCATAATCTTAAATAATTGATCGCTAATGTTGAGCTAACGAGTAGAATTTAAAAACCTGATTAAGTGGCGATTATTGAAAAAATAGTTTCTGTTTCTGTCAGTGAACCACTAGTGCTATTTATTTACACTGAGAGCAAAGTATAGTAAAACTGCCAGAATATGGTACAGTTTACCGTATTTCTGACTCAATGGAAAAACAAAAAGATCGGAAATTTTTATTGGAGCCCTTTGGTAATGATTTTGGGTAAAATTAACAGCAAAATATGGTTTTATTACCATGCTGTTTGGTAAGAAATACGGTGCAGTAATTTTATCATGATTGTGGTGTAGCAACTAGTTATTTAGCGAATTTTATTTTTCAGTTCTGTATTTTTATTTAAAGTGTGGTAACAGAAAATATAAATTTGAAAACCAGAATTTCCGGTGAACCGAGACACTACCAAATAAACGGTTTAATACTGTATATTTTGAAATTATTACCAAAATAAGGTTTTTTTCATTAGAAATGTTATTATAATTCAAGTAAGGTGATTTTACCAGACCAGTTTTTTTCTGTGCAGTAGGATTTGTGTTAATCTTATTTTGCATACATTCATATCAATGAAAATCTTAAAACTTCAATAATTATCTCATAACATTCCTACCTTAATTCCTTTTTCATGCAAATAAGCATACAATTCTTTATCTATTGTTTGCATTAGATTTGTATAAGAATTCTTTATCTATTCTTATACATTACATACAACTATTTGCTGATTATGTAGGAAAACAAGCGTTTTTTTAAGGTATACTAAATGCATAAAGTAAACTAAAAGAAAAGTATACTAAATGTTATTCTTTTTTAAAAGTATACTGAAGTATACTAAATGCTTCACTTATGTGCCACATTAGTAAAACATTTCGAATATATTCAATGTGTGAAACCGAATATATTCAATGTGTGAAACCGAATATATTCAATGTGTGAAATATATCTTTATATCTAGTCATCACTATCTATGTCGAAAAAATATTAAATATTTAACATATGTTTCACAATTTCCAAAATAAGTTTCGTCTTTAAGGAACACAGATACTTTGAAAATGAAAATTTGAATTTCTTTTTTGTTTACACGTATTACTACTCTTTGCAATTTTATTTTTAAATGTTAGGCCTAAATTTGAAGCAATAAGTTTAAAACATTTTCCTTCAAAGAAATTTAATTCCTATGAAAAGTTAAAGAAATTTCAAGTCAATTTTAAGGAATTTAAATAAATAGCACAAAATTAGCTGAGACTAGATAAATATCACAAAATTATCTTAAAATATGCAAAAGTTTAAGGACATAAAAATTATCCTTTGCACAATATCAGCCAACAGTTGTGGTTTTATCTGCTGCAATTTTACTTGTATTTTTTACTATTAACGCATAATTGGAATATACAAACAATAAACGAAGCATTTTTTATTTAATACTAATAATTTGAAAAGAAAAAATTCCTTTTAATGCAAAGTTTAGCGTTTCAATGTCATTAAACCACAATAAAGAGAATTTTAATAATCATTTAAATAAATCAATTCTTTTAAATATTTAAATAATTATATAAAGATACGTCAAACGTGCGTGAAAACTAAAATTAAGAGTAGAGAAATTATTTGAAGAAAAAAATGTATAAAATAAAACTTTCGTTGAATTAACACGGAACAGACAGTATAATTTTTGTATTTTAAGAAGCCATTTAATTGATAGGTATGTCGAAACCAATTTGCAAACATATATTTTCTTTAAACTTCAGACGAATTCTTTTTTTAAAATTCAAAGGTTTTTAAGGTTCTGTGTTCTTTTAATTTTTTTCTCCAATGATATGTTAAAAGCTCTTGGTTCATTGCATGTTTCTGAAGTTCAGTTCAGAATATTTAAAATTGAAAAATAAAACGAATCAGAAGTATTAAAGTGTACTAAAGTGCAAAGGAAATTGTCAATGACACTCCTACGATTTTCTGACATTTGGAAATCTGAATTATTTTTCTGAATAAAAGTGAAAATCTTAGAGAAGTAATAACAGTTGTTTAAACTTAAAGAGACGTTCCGTTTTTTAATCATAAGTTTCTCATTTTGCAATCGGAGCATTGAATTTGCGTTGGAACATATTCTCCAATTTTTCAATTCAATATATCTTATACTCATGTATCTATATGTCAGTCAAACACGTTTTTCACTAGTCTGGAATTATATTTTTTGAAAGTTTAAACATTTTTTTGAAAAAAACTTTCAAACTTACGTTTTTAGTGTATTAAGTTTTAATAAGCTTTATTACAGCGTTCAACAATATATGACGTCTTATGATGAACAAAATAATTTATGATTGTAATACCCCCCCCTTTTTTTTCTTTCTTTTTTTTAAATGTATATTTTAAATTTATTGTATTTCTTTTCTTTGTCACCTGGACAGGATTTTCCTCTTGACGACGAATATATATTCTTTGTATTTATGTGTTTTTGTTCCCAATAAAGTTATATATATTTGTTTGTTAAAAAAAAAATAAGTTCTTGAAAAAAAAAATAACTTATCATTTTCTTGTATTTTGAAACTGTTGCAAATATAACTCAAATTTACTAATTTAGAAACTCTCTTTTTGTTTATTGTCTATGATTCAATAATAAGAGAAAAAGGAAAATATTTCAATTTTTCTATAATTATTAAAATGAGTAGTTTTACTTCAGGCTATAAAGACATTTGAAAAATCGTAGAAAACGTATTTTATATTGTCTGTAAGTCATGCAATCGTAAGCATCAATTAAATTAAAGGTAATAAATCTGACTAAAAATAGCTTTAAAAAATGCTTATTACTTTTTTTTGTTAAAAATATTATCTTTAAAAATAAACTAGTATTATTTTTTTTTGTTTTTTTTTCAGCTTTTAAAACAAACCTAAACTGAGAAAAACATGGTTAAAACTACCATAATATGGTTAAATTTACCATGTTTCTGGCTCTACAAGAATAGCAAGAAACTTAATAATTTTTACCGAAGCACTTTGATAATAAGTTTGATAAAATACAAAAAAAAATATGATCTTATATATATGGATAAAATTCTGCAAATGTGGTAAAATTTGGTAATTTTATCATGATACCTTAGAGCACGGCATTGAAATCATCATATTCAATTAAGTTCACTTTTCAGTTTTGTATTTTTTTAGTAAATATGTGGTACCAAGACTTGCAATAATTTTGAAAAACAAAATTTCCGTTAAATCTTACTAGAATTTTCTTCCGGACATGTTGAAAATCTCATAGTTTATTATTACATTTAAAGCACTACTGGAAAACAATGAGAGGACAAAAAAGAAAGAAGAGAAATTGAAATAAAAAGCGTATATTAGAGGAAGATTTAATTAAAAAGTTAACTAAGTGTAATTGGTAAATCCTTAATTTAACACATTCTTTGATTTCAAAAAAGTCAGGTTAAGAACATTTGAAAGTAAATTATTATTCGTTGTATTTTAAATTGAACTGGATTTTCATATCTTATTTTCATATTTGCTTCTTTGAGAACTGATTAAAAAACAGTAAATTTTACTGCCGCTTTTCTACGATTTTAAAGCATAGTAATTTTTTGTACGATTATATTTAGCAATAAGTATTTCAGATTAAAAAAACCACTTTTATTTCCTTTAGGTTAGCAGCACTATAAGATATATCTTTCTACTTTTATTTTATAACAAAAAATCAAAACAACCTATAATTAAGACAAGTTATTCAACAAAAAGAATGTCTATTTCCACCAAGTAAGACTTCATTCAAAACGTGAAAAATACAACTTTTAAAAAAAGTGACTAAAATGCTATTTTAAACAAGAGCAATGCATCAATAAACGGTACTTGCTTAACAATAATAAATACATTCTTCCCCATTCTTATCTTTCGAATATTTTGTTTCTACACTTGGAATAAAGATTGAAACAGCGAGTATTCTGCGTTTGGTTGCACATGTTATTTTCCCAGAATTCTTGATTCAAAGTTGCTTTTAGTTTCTAAGTTTAACCATCATATGTCTATTTCAAAAACCATTTTTCTTATTTTGTCTTTCTCTCACAATCTACAATTTGTTGAGACTTTTAATGCAACCCAAATGTTAGTTACAAAGGCCTTGCATTTAAAGGAATAGGAATTTTAAAGAAAAGTATTTAGGCTATTTTTCTTTTTACTCTTTGTTTATTTATTAGTTTTTTTTTAAGAACGTAAGAAAAATTTGCGGCTCATAATTTAAGAACATTTTTGAAAGAAAGGTTGGAGGTTTCAAATATTTCATAACCGAAAAAAAAATAAATTCTCGTGTATTGTTACAGTTTTCATGTTTTGTTTGAGGGTATTCTTACTTTTGTTTATTTTTGATACATGAAACCGCTTTGTTTTTCAAACAGTTAGGTTTAAAAAAAAATGAAGCGACCAATAAAAATGGTTAATTGTCTGCACATTTAAATTGTAATGAAAGTTAAAAGTAGAAATGCTTAAAATAGTAATTTAAATAAATAAATCATTAAGTTGAGCTTTAAGTGAATAAAAGATAGCATTGCAGAAATAATTGCGTTTTGTTTTTAATTGGTATTTTCCGAGAAATAATTTGAAATATTTGGTATAAAACTAAAAGAAATGTTCTAAAAATGAGTTATTTAAAAGTACAATCATATTTATATTTTAGATTTTTTTTAATTAGGTATTTTTTGTGCATTTAAAAACAAATTTTTAAATTTAGAGCTTTAATTTCTCATAACGCAAAACAGATGCAGAATTATTATTTTTTTCTCTTTTATCTTTATCGGATAAAATCAACAATTTTAAACTGTTACTTATTACAAAGCTACTTATTTAATTTAATGAATGGCTTTATATTAAGAGAAATATACTAATGGCTATATAGTAAATGATATAGTAATGGTATATAGTAATGGCTATATAGAAAGTATCGTGATAAACTAAACATTTTATTAGCCAGGCTTAAAAAAAATACAAAACAATGTTTGAAACTTCTTTTGGAAAACACTTTAGACAGTAAAATTAAACGTCAAAAATTATTGATTTGATCTAGGTAAGCGCTAACATATATGGTATATAGCTAATAAAGTTCTTGATTTGGTGATGTTCTTACAATTTTAAAAAAAACAAAAGTAATTAGATTAATTAAAAGTAAAAGGCTCAATTTTTTATTGAGAAATGCATGTCCTATAATCAGGGAGGAGGACAAAATGTTTACTATCACTAATCATAATAATTAAATAGTTAATGAAATTGCAAAATTAATTGTCACTAATTGGTAAGTATAAAGTGGTATGAGCACATCAAAAATGCTTGAAATATTTATTTTTACGGAACCTCAACAGATTGATAAATTTAAAAAATATTAATATTATTTTAATGTTTAAGTATTTGTTTCATGAAAAATGTTCTTGATCTTGCCATGATACAAGGTTCTTAATTTGTAAAATTAATTCTCATTGATTTGGTTTACCTAAAGACATTTAAGTATCAAATATGATGTAGAAATAATTGTTTTTATGGAAAAACAACAAAGTTATAGGTTTAAGAAACTATTATTAACATTTTGTGGTTCAAATATTCATTTTATGGAAGAACAACGAAGAGATGTGCTGAAAAAAGTGGAAAATATTTGCACATTTAATATGCGTATAAATCAGAAACTACGTTAATTAAAATTATGAAATTCTAAAAATAAACTGTAAGGAATTGGAGTTACTATTTCTCAAAATTTTCAGAGATCAGCCTTAGTCTAGAAATACATATATCCCTTGTAGTTTGTCTAAAGGCTGATGAGACCTAGTACTCTGAAATGTTACTTGTTTCGCACTATACTTCGCTTTAATTTTGAAAATCAATCAAAAATTATTTTCACTCATTTACCATAGTCGCTAGTTAAAACATGATTCGATTCTGTATAAAAAAATTATTTGAAAATTATATTAATTTTTCTAAAAAAAAACTTTTTATCTTGCTTAAATCAATTATGATCAAAAAAGTATAAAAGTATTTTTACACCTTGCAATTTAAAACGGCAACTATCTTTTGAACTAAATTTACGAATTACAATTTTTTTGCAAATCTATCCCAACGGCATTTCCATATAAAAATGTTTTTTTTTATTTTTTCATTACTTAATTTAATAATGGGAATGAAAAAGAATATTTATTATATATTTGTATAAACAATTTTACTTCCTCCTCAACGATGCAATTTTAAGAAACAAAATCTGTTAAATAGCCTGAAAAAAACGAAAGTGAAAACTGACCATATTTTTTAAATTGCACTTTACCTAAACAATTCCATTGGACTGTGATAACCAGAACAGATTTCCTTCTTTATGTTTAACATTTGCTATTGTAAGGAAAAAAAATATCAAAGTCTAGCAATTCTAAAAAAGGACTTGCATGTATTCAACAAGAGCTTTTAACAGTGAGAAAAAAGTATGGTCTGAATTACTATAATGTGGTAAAACTTACCGTATTTCTAGCTCTATTGCAACACTAAAAATCTCGCTAACTCTTACTGAAGTGCTTTAGTAACGATTTTGTTAGAATAAACAATAAAATATGTTTTCATAATATGCAGTAAAATTTGGTGATAGTGGTAAAACTTGGTAATTTCGTTATGATACCATAAAAATCATTTATTTAGTTAAATTTCCTTTCCAGCTTTGTATTTTTTATTAAATGTGTGGTAATAAGAGCTTTAATTTTGAAAAACAGAATTTCCGGTTAACCTTTACCAAACGAATGGCAAAAATTTCCAAATGAACGGTTGATATACCGTATACTTTGGTTTTGTTAACTGGAATTATGTTGTTGCCTTTTTACCAGAAATGTCATTACCATACAGTATGGGGATTTCACTTAAATTTTTTCTCCATGAAGTCTTAGAAATAAATATTTTAATCAATCCATAAAATATTTGACATCGATTCATTTTTATAAAATTTAAGTAAGCAATATTAAGATCGCGATTTATATAAATTTTCAGTCTCAAAGTTTGATAGATACATTAGGTTTTTTGGGTAGATGGACTATAAAAAAGGCTCATTTTTTATTTCATATTAGTTAAAGGAGCAAACTTTTTATTAATTTTACCATTTGCTGTTTATGAAAATATAACTCACAGTTTCTAAAAATGTTCAAATTTAGGATTTTTCCCAAATGTGTAAAGTTGAAATCTAAATATTTTTGTTCTTCTGTGCATATTGTGTTTCTGCGCACTAACCTAAATAAAATTTTAGTATATTTTTGTACAAGTAATATTCCATATGAAATTGCTCAGAAATTTAACTGATACTTGTGCAGAGAAAGGATTAAATAACAATTGTAAACGAAGAGAGATAGCAAAGAATTAAGACAAAAAATTAAAAGTGATAAAAAAAATGAAAGTGATAATTAAAAACGGTAGATACAAATGAAGAAAATGATGTAACCCAAATTGAAATAAGCGACAAGTATAAAGATTAGGATAATTAAAAGTATTAAAAGAATTTCAGGAATGAGAAGTTAAAATATAAATCTAAGAATAAGAAAGAGACAGAGAGGAAAATGAAAATTGATAACTGCTTTAAACTGCTCTTCAATCATATTTAGGATACAAGATTCAATTAAAATTATTTTTACTTTCATAAAAAAATAAATATCTAAATCAAAAGCTGAAATAAAATGTGAATGAACATTAATTTCCCCGTATGATAAAGTTGGATGAAATAAAGTATAAATATACCATAGTTATGGATAAAAGTCTTTGAAACAAAGATGTTTCTCAACAAGTATTTCAACAAATCATTTTACAAACGCTTAAAAAACGTGTTTTCCTTTAAGTTTTAAAAAAGGAATAAAAAATAAACGGAAATATCTACTTTAATGCGCTTTACAATGATGAAATTATTACATATACGCTTTTAAAACGAATATTTTCAAAAGTGAAATGATCAAAACATGGAAATATCAAAATCCTGAAACTTTGGAATCATTTTGATAATATCACACTACACAGCATTAATGCAACTAACGTATCGTGGATATACAGTTAAACGTGATCAAATCAATATCTGTCAAAAATGAGATTATTTGCCTAAATCATTTAAATGCATGTTAGCTTAAGGAAAAATTCTTGAACCTATATACATGGCTTGGGTATATTGCCAAAAGCTATATTAACTTCATACTATGTTATGTTTTTATGTAAACTGAAATGATATTTAACGTTTCCTGTCCTTGAATTTAATACTATGAATGTTACATAGAAATGGCCGCTTTTGTTATAGGTTGCATAAAGCATATATGTCGGCGTTAGGAAGAAATAAAACACGTGACTAACATCGTGAAATGCCGTTTTTGGAACTTTTTTACATTTTTTATTCATTTTAAATACTTCAACGCAATGTAGTAATACTTTTCTTCTCTTTTTGTTCTTTACGTTATAGCTCTCCTTTTTTCTTATCATAAGATGGTCACATAAAATAAATCTAGTTAAGCCTTCAAACCAAATCAATATCAAATTTTAATTTATAGGTCTGATACTTTGCAATACGAATTTGACACTTGTTTAACTAATTTCAATCATTTTGGAAATGGTAAAGTAGGGAATAATATAGAGTACAGACTTTCACAGAGCACTTATGGTCAATAGACATTCCATGTCTTTCAGGAAATTCTACAATTCCTTACTATTATAATACCGTCGTTGAAAAGCCGAGCCAAAATTTTGGGTTTACGACTACTAATGTTCCGTAGGCTAGCAATTTTGAACCCATTTCATATGACAAGGAAACACCTACATCAAGTTTTGGGGTTAATTTGCTTTCATGGAGGACTTTCTGATAGAACTAACCTGCATTTGCGTTACATGGATAGGAGAACCACGAAAACCTCCCACGGTTAGCCTGACGGTCAGGGAACTATAATCCTTGATCCATCTGCCACTGAGGATATTTTACATTAGCATTGTGGTCACAAATTTTCAATAGATATTCTCAATTTTCGTAATAACTTGGGAGAGATCGCTGCAATTGGGCCAGCTTCTTCATTGGGCCACTTTCATTATTTTGTAGTAATTGATATCAGATACTTCGTGTTGACTGTTCGCCATCTTCGTAAGCTAATTCACGTTAGTGTACACTTTCATGTACAAGAAAGTACGATCTTTTCCTCCAGTAATTCAGTGCAAAATATATATATATTTGCGAGATGCTAATAAGGTTTTAAATGATATTGATATTATTTATAATTGTGTTTAATCTGTGCTATTTAGCCCTATTAATAGGGATTGCTTAGTTTGTTTAATAGTAAACATACAGATTTCTATTTGCCATCAATGAGCATTACCCAGTTGCTGTGAGTAGGCTGGTGACCCTATGGGAGTATACAACAGGGTAAATATTGGCAATTTCTACGAAAATTTTGACTTTTATAGTCTATATTTGAATTTTGTTCATTAGCTTTCTTAATCTTCTTAAATTTTTGTTCTCTTATCTTTGAACCACAGTTGTAGTTATTTTTTTCTCTTGATAACAAATTAAACAGAATAGTAATAAAAAATTTAAAATGCATTTTCAGAAAACTGTTGATTTATAGAAAATCTTTTTAGTCTAACAATCATTGCAAAAAAAGTTTAATATAGAGTTATTTGAAACTTTGTATGTAGATTTGTATAATGCTAGCTATGTTTTGAATTAAAAGCTAAAGTCTAAGTGTGAATTTATTATTTTTATTATGCTTCAAGTAAGAAAGAACATTTAGAAGTTCTGTTTTTAAAGTCAATAATGAACAATTATATTCAGACTATTTTAAAAATATATTAGTCTAAAATTTGAACGATGTTTAAGACATCCGAATTCTCGAACCTTCAGAATTGCTCGAAAGAATGGTGTAGTAATGCTTTCACTCCTGATTCAAACATGTTCATATTTTTAAACATTTTACTGGCTTGTATTAAAGTGATATTTTAATGAAAAAATAAAATAGCTACTGAATATTTATAGAAATTGCCTAGCCCAATGATGAAAAGTTTTTTCTTTCATTTAGCTGATGGACTTATTTTTATTTTCCATTATTTACTAAATATTTTATAAAACAGTGCCTCCTAATAGTACATTTTTTTTCCTTTTTTCATTTTGAAAGTTTATGGTATGAAAGTTATATGTTTATTGAAGTAGTAAAATTAGTTAGTAATATGTAGTAAATTTTAGTTATGAAAATTACTTGCTTAGTAAATATTTTCCAATATTTACTGAACATTTTATAAAATAGTGCCTCTAGATAGTACTTTTTCCTTTCATTTTTTTCATTTTGAAATTTTATGTTATGCAAGTTATATGTTTAGTGAAATAGTAAAGTTTGTTAGTAGTAGTTTTTAGTTATGAAAATTACTTGTTTAGCAAATATTTTTAAATATTTACTAAACATTTTATAAAATAGCGTCTCTTAATAGTACATTTTCTTTCATTTAACTGATGGGCTTATTTTTATATTTACGAAACATTTTATAAAGAAGTGCCTTAGCAAAGGTGTGTTTAGTATGGAACGAAATAATTGCATTAACATGTCAAACCTTTAAAAGTGCCAAATTCAATTGACAAAAAATAAGAGTAACTTCCCGAAAAATTTTCAACTTATTTCCTTTGTTATAACAATGTTCACACAAATATTTTAATAAGGATCGATTCAATCACACCGGTTAAGTGTTTGACAAGTCATACAACTAAAATTATAAAAAAAAATGGTTCGAAAACTAATAACATTTATGTAGCAAACCATTTAGTTTCATGTATGAAATAGTACGAAAATTACTTTTTATGTGAGTAAAGTGTGTTCACAAAGTCTATTGACGACATTCAAACCGTGTAAACAATTATAGCTAATAACAATACCAACTATCATTTTTCAGTTTAAAAAGTTAAAACGGGAACAATAGATTCGACGGTTTTGTAGACCTCGTTACCAACAAAAGTGATTCTGAACGGTATTATGAATGATCCTTTTAACGGTAGGAAATGAGATTTTAGCGAAGTGGCCCTGTCCTCTCTTTCTCCCAAATGATGATGACTTCGATAGTTGTAAAAAGAAGGGATGGTTTGATATGATTTTTTGCCTTCTTTTCATAGGTGATTTCCTTGCACTCCAGAAGAAGTTATGAAATGGAAAAAAACTCATCATTGGGCTGGAAATCGATTCGACATTTGCCCGGGTAAAATAACTATTTCTTCATTTTTGAGTTCTGTGGCGGAGTATAACGACAGCATCTTTTTTGGGAATGTAACAGAAAAGTGATTTCTTTCTGATGTAGAAAAAAAATATTTTTTTACTTCTTCAAATTCGAAATTAAAGAGGAAAGCTAGTTGTAGGACGCTGGATTTGTTTTGCTGTTTGACGTAGGATTATTGGACTTTTAAAAAATCGCTTAACTTTTTTTTTTTTGAATTCGAGAATTCAGTTCGTCGCTCTGGTGGTTTTTTCTAAAATATGTTAAAGAAGCTTTCTGTAGAATATATTTTGATACTTTGAAAAATGAAATGGAAAAAGTAAAATGCTTTACAAAACTCAACGGAAGCCTTGTCAGAAGTTCTTATTTGGGAAACGAAACATCTAAACAAATATTTTTAGTGTGAAGTAGGGGTGTTATATCCATTATTGTATTAGCAAAAATATAATGTTATATTTCAAAACTACACCGGGAAAAAAAGAGCGTCAAAATTACTAGAATAAGGTAAAATTTACTGAATTGCTGCTCTGTGGGAACACTAAAAATCTCGGTAATTTTTTCCGAATCACCTTGGTAATAATTTTGGTGAAATTAACAATAAAATTCAGTGATTCAATGAATTACCTTGTTTCTGGCTCTATAAGAATAGCAAGAAACTTAGTAATTGTTACCAAAGCACTTTGATAATAAGTTTGATAAAATACAAAAAAAATATGATCTAATAATATGTGATAAAATTTGGCAAATGTGGTAAAATTTGGTAATTATATCATGATACCTTAGAGCATGCTATGAAAACCTTTCATTCAAAAAAATTAACAATTCAGTTTCGTATTTTTTACCAGATGTGTACTAATAAGAGCTAACATTTTGAAAACCTGAATTTCAGAAACAACGTTACCATATAAATGAAAAAGTACCAAATGAATGGTTTAAATACCGTATATTTTGGTTTCATTAATCAGAATTATTTTTCCAGAAATGTCCTTACCCATTAACATTCACTACAATACTATTTTCAGATTATGATCTAATAATATGTG
This sequence comes from Parasteatoda tepidariorum, assembly GCF_982258835.1. Classification (NCBI taxonomy): domain Eukaryota; kingdom Metazoa; phylum Arthropoda; class Arachnida; order Araneae; family Theridiidae; genus Parasteatoda; species Parasteatoda tepidariorum. The sequence goes on along the minus strand of NC_141766.1, from coordinate 11,929,892 downwards.
ATAAAATTTGGCAAATATGGTAAAATTTGGTAATTATATCATGATACCTTAGAGCATGCTATAAAAACCTTTCATTCAAAAAAATTAACAATTCAGTTTTGTATTTTTTACCAGATGTGTACTAATAAGAGCTAACATTTTGAAAACCTGAATTTTAGAAACAACGTTACCATATAAATGAAAAAGTACCAAATGTACGGTTTAAATACCGTATATTTTGGTTTTATTAATCAGAATTATTTTTCCAGAAATGTCCTTACCCATTAACATTCACTACAATACTATTTTCAGATTATGATCTAATAATATGTGATAAAATTTGGCAATTATATCATGATACCTTAGAGCATGCTATGAAAACCTTTCATTCAAAAAAATTAACTATTCAGTTTCGTATTTTTTACCAGATGTGTACTAATAAGAGCTAACATTTTGAAAACCTGAATTTCAGAAACAACGTTACCATATAAATGAAAAAGTACCAAATGAATGGTTTAAATACCGTATATTTTAGTTTTATTAATCAGAATTATTTTTCCAGAAATGTCCTTACCCATTAACATTCACTACAATACTATTTTCAGATTATGATCTAATAATATGTGATAAAATTTGGCAATTATATCATGATACCTTAGAGCATGCTATGAAAACCTTTCATTCAAAAAAATTAACTATTCAGTTTCGTATTTTTTACCAGATGTGTACTAATAAGAGCTAACATTTTGAAAACCTGAATTTCAGAAACAACGTTACCATATAAATGAAAAAGTACCAAATGAATGGTTTAAATACCGTATATTTTAGTTTTATTAATCAGAATTATTTTTCCAGAAATGTCCTTACCCATTAACATTCACTACAATACTATTTTCAGATTATGATCTAATAATATGTGATAAAATTTGGCAATTATATCATGATACCTTAGAGCATGCTATGAAAACCTTTCATTCAAAAAAATTAACTATTCAGTTTCGTATTTTTTACCAGATGTGTACTAATAAGAGCTAACATTTTGAAAACCTGAATTTCAGAAACAACGTTACCATATAAATGAAAAAGTACCAAATGAATGGTTTAAATACCGTATATTTTAGTTTTATTAATCAGAATTATTTTTCCAGAAATGTCCTTACCCATTAACATTCACTACAATACTATTTTCAGATTATGATCTAATAATATGTGATAAAATTTGGCAAATATGGTAAAATTTGGTAATTATATCATGATACCTTAGAGCATGCTATAAAAACCTTTCATTCAGAAAAACTAACATTTCAGTTTTGCACTTTTTACCAGATGTGTACTAATAAGAGCTAACATTTTGAAAACCTGATTTTCAGAAACAATGTTACCATATGAGTGAAAAAATATCAAATGAATGGTTTAAATACCGTATATTTTGGTTTTATTAACCAGATTAATTTTCCAGAAATGTCCTTACCCATTAACATACACTATAATACTATTTTCAGATTTTTTTTCTTTGGGTATTTTTTTCACTATAAGTTTGTAAAATATTTTAGAGCTCGTTGCGAAAGGGCACCCTCTTTTTTCCCCATGTGGCTCAATATGTTTCACGTATTATATATAATTAGTTTCATTTACCGCACAAAACTTAAATTACAGTAATATGTTACGATCCTCATGTGATAACTTTTACTGTAATAATTATATTAAAATTTATTATTCTGAAAAATGCTACATGAAAAGTTTAAAAATATTATTTCATATTATCTAAAGTGTTGAAAAAGTACATGATATGTGAGAAATAAATGGAAAAATCCTAAACTGTCAATACGTTTCTTCCTTTTATTCATTATATATTTATTATTGTTATTCATTTCTTTTATTTCTTTTATTCATGCCAATATGTTTCTCTCTTTTATTTATATTTATATGTTTATTTCTTTTATTTTAGTATAGGACAAATTTAGACATAGTTTTAAACTGTTGAAGAAGTTTTAAAATTATATTTCTATTTACCAATCTGCGCATTTATATGCGAAAATAAACATTTTAAACATTTAAAAAATGGGCATCTAATTAATTAAAGACAAACAGTAAAATAAGGAAAAATTGTAATGCATTTAAATCTATTTGTACCATGTGTTCAGTTTGAGATATTGGACAACTTGGAGATTGATTTTCAGATCGTTACACTGAGAAAAGGTTATGGTCATAATTACTGGAATATGATGAAACCTTTTGTGTTCTTGGCTATATGGAAACGCCAAACAGCTCTTAATTTATACCGAAGTGCTTTGGTAATGATTTTGGAAAAATTAATTCTAAGATTTGGTTTTATAATATGTGATAAAATTTAGTAAATGTGATAAAATTTGGGATTTTTATCTTGGCACCTTCAAACATAGAATAAAAACCATTTTTCGGTTAAATTAACTTTTCAGTTTTCTATTTTTTTTTAAATGTGTGGTAAGAAGAACTATAATTTTGAAAACCTTAATTTGCGGTTAACCGTTATTATATGAACGGAAATATTACCAAATGAAGGATTTAAATACCGTATATTTTGGTTTTATTAACCAGAATTATGGTTTTTTTTTTACCAGAAATCTCATAACCTTACAGTACGATAATTTTACCAGAATTTTTTCTCCATTTTACATTTCCAATTTTAATGAAATTAGTTATTTACAAATATAAAACTAGTTAGCTAAATATAATTTCATAAAATATCATACCTAGAGAGGAGAACATTTCGAATATGTAGAAGGGGAGCTAAACTTTAAACCATGAATCTGTAACCCCCTGACGGTTCTGCGCGCAATAAGTCGTATTTTAACCTGCAGTCTTCTCCGCAAAACAAAACCAGTTTTCCCATGTTATTAGATAGGAAAATGGTGTATTGAAGTGTCTGCTGGCAGAGTTTAGTGCGTTGTGGTAAATGCCCAGCAAGCATAATGAAAAAGTCATCTTTTAACTAATCATAAATTTTATTAAGCAAGAAAAATCATAACTTAACTTAAACATCATAAAGGAGAAACAATCCTCTCCATAACATGAGGTAACGAATTCAATACATACAGTCATGAAAATCAAACGAAGCAAAACTCCAAATCCAATCTTGATTTGTTATATATATATACATAATAACAGTTGCATAATGAGGGTACTTACACACTCAAAATTAATACTATGCAAATTCTGTCTTTAAACTATTTTTAAATGTTCGAACTCCCTCTTTCAGAGGTTTTTCGAACTCGTGATCTCTGACTCTTACTCGAACCTTGTTCATTGAAATTCATTTCTAACAGTGTCACTATATCCCAATTTTGCCCATTTGCATTTTTACTTAACTGTTAAGTAATAACAGTAATATTATTACAATGTTACATATCAAAGTTGAAAAAAGAAAACTTACCATAGCGTAACTTAGTGGCAAATAAAGTTTTTAGTTCCAAAACTGATATTATACAGAGAAAATTTTAGGTTATTTTTATAAATAATTTTTAAGTTACTGCAATCTAAAATTAAAAAATCATCTTAAAAGATTTGAATATTTTTTAAACTTTACATTTCTGTTACCACGAAATTAATATTCAAGTTCTGGTTTACCGAAGTTCTTTTAGATATAATTTCCGATAAACCATTACTGTTTGAGCAAAAAATTATCAAATGAATAATTTAATTACCGTATATTTTAATTTTATTAGACAAAATTAAGTTTTTTTTCTAAAAAAGTTATTATCATACAGTACGGAAAATTTAAATTTTTTTTCCGAATGAAAAAAGTATCTGTACGTAAAATCTCTATATGTCTGGACGCTTCGAGCCCCTAAATAATACTCAACATTCATGAATACGAATAATTTATTTTATTTTATTTAAAAAAAAGCGTATTTCCTTGAGAATATAAATGATACTATCTGAAGATTAATTCTTGTCTAAAGGAAACTTTTAAGCAATAGTTACGGTTGAAAGTTTCTACGAGATAAGTTTTTTTTCTATTCAAGCATGCTACTTAGAAGACTACAGTTAGAAACACAGATCTGTTAGCTTTTGCAAGAGTAAAGTAAGCGACGAATACAAATGATTTAGGTAAAATAAATGATCTGTGTTTTTTACCCTTTTAGCAATTCCATTTCATGACTGATTCAAAATCTGTTTATGTTCTTTGCAAATTGAACTAAACTAAACTCAATTTTTTGTTCTGTTTGAAATGAATAAAAAATTCATTTAGTTAAGAGAGTCCGATAGATTTAACTATAAATGAAATTTTCCTTAAAGGGAGACTATTGCTTTGATCTTTAGTCATTTTGTAAATGTTTGACATATTTAAATAAAAAATAATTCTTATAGTCTAGTTTAGTATCTTTTATCCTGTAATTGTACACATTTAAACTTTATTGCTGTGCTTTAATTTCCTTTCAAGTTTTTATTCTCAATTATTCATTAAACATTAATTCAAACTCTGAAAGCCTTATTTTAAATCAGAATAGTTTTCAGAAAAAACTTTGCTAATTGCAAATTTAGAACAGGAAAGCTAGCTGTATTGTAGTACAAAACGTTTTCTCTGTTTTATTTAACTTCTATTAGCCCTTTATTTCAATTCTTTTTCTCAAAAAGCCTTGTTAAAATTTTTTGTAATGCGTTCTGTCATCACTTAATTCACTTTTCCCCATTTCTTTGGAAAAGCAGCTAGCAGGTTTACTACCTAAACTGCTAAAATGAAACTTGCTAATAAATAAAGAAAAGCTTAGAGACAGTAACTTTTGGCTTGACTTAAGACATTACACTCACAAGTGTTACTCACTCAAAAATTATTTAAATTTTTGCATAGTTTTTTCCTTATATAAATTGATTAAATTATAAATATATAAAAAAAATTCAAAGTTAAATCATTGATAATGAAGTTTTGAGAAATAAATGTAAGGAATCACAGAAATTTCAATAAATAAAAGAATAATTATCGCTGATCGATTATTTCTCTATTTCACCTATATTTCTATACTTTATATTTTTTTAAAAATTATTATAGTTAGTGTTTTAATCGAGACAATAAATCGTGATCTTAAAAACTTGAACTTAACCACTTGTAAAATGCCATGGTAGGTGGAAACTTTGGACTTGGTTAGTCGCTTTTAGTCTTAAACTTTGAGACATAAATATATATATATATATATATATATATATATATATATATATATATATATATATATATATATATATATATATATATATATATATATATATATATACTTTAAATTCCTACAAAATTTAAATTCGAAAATTTCAAATATTTTTTTAAAAATAATAATTATTCGTTACGGATTAATTTTATATTTTATTTATAAAAGTATTAAATGAATAATAATTTATTTTTTTAATGACAGGAAATATGTTATGCTTGTTATTGCATTACCCACAGCATTTAAACGGAGTGCAAAGTTTTGCTAAGAGGAATGCGCCCATAACAGAACAACGTGCAGATGGAGGAAAAATCGGGCGTAACTTTATATTGATCTTAGATAGGTTGCTGTTTATGGCAACCACTGTTTAAGATAATTGGTTGTGAATAAATAGTGCCGAAGCTTTTTTGGATGGTTTACAGTAATAAATAATATGACACGATATACGCACCATTATGATGTTTAACGAATCCATATCTGTTGTTGGTAAAATGATTCGTGGTAATCGAAGAGTTACATAACTCGTGACTCGTTACATAACTCGTTACATAAGCGAAGCGTTACATAACTTGTAAAGGAAAAGTGACACTACTTTTGGCAATAAAAACTGCAGTACTTCGCGTTGCTCTGTTCCGGATGCATCCTTTTAAGGAAGACTTTACATTTGCTTTAAATGCTCTCATGTAGTTTGTTTAAAAGCAGTCTACGTTGACTTCTTCTTTTCTCCTTTATAACCATGAATAGTGGCATTGCTATCATAACGTTTTTTCTGACGCTATCAAACTAGCTCTTTTTTCTTTTGAGTAACCCTTATTTATTTCATTATCTCAGTATATAAATAAAAATAGATTGAAAAATATGCCTGAGAAACTCCAGGGCAGATCTTAGTTTATAAACTATTAAATTTATGAATTAAAAACAATCTGTTCGAAATCAAGATAATTTATAATATACAGTTTAGATATAAGAATAAAAATAAAATTCAAAAACAAATATATTTCTGAAAATAAATTTGTAATAAATTATGATGTATATTTCCCTTCTCTTTTCCGTAAAAATCATTCTTCTTTTTTAATTTAAACTAGAGCACAAATACCTTACATCATGCATAAACGTTTTCTTAATAAATCCAATTCCTTAATCTTTCACCAATTTGAGGAATTTAAGACATACCTTTTTGCAAAAGCGATCCTCCCACTTTCACGAAATGAAGATAAATTGAGAATAAAGGTCATGACCATATGTTTTACAATGTTCAGTACATTGTTTGATCAATCATTGAATCAATCTTTGCACTAGTCGGTTAAAACACCTAAAACTGAAGCTCCATTTCTAACTGATTGGTTTTAATTTCTTAAGAATACAGAACTGAACACATATGAAAATTATTTAGAGAACCGAACAACGACGCAATTTTCAGTAACAGAGATAGTTGTTTCAAGCATTAAAATATGTATCCATTTGACATTATTTGACAAAGCAATATGTATATAAAGCCTTAATAATAAGTAACCAGTAATATTAACTAATTGTGATTAATTCATCTATATTTCCAAAAAAAAAATATATTTTCTAAGTGCCATTAATTCATCCTTCAGCTTATGGTAGGTTTTAGTTTGTTTTTTTATTCAAAATTTTCTAAAATTATGATTTTAAGTCGATTGATGTATTATAGACAAAAGCTAAGCACATTTTTATGGTAAAAAGCTTGTAATACATTCTAACTATTTTTATATATAATAAAATTATTGTTATACCTCAATGAAAAATGATCATAAGCGTCTTGAAACTTTTTGTCCGAGAAAAAAGCGTTTGAAAGTTACGAAAGCTTTTGTACTCGATGGTGGAACTTGCAATATCCCGCTTTTATCAGTTGTATGTGTAACAACATTTTCTTATAGGTATACAATTTGAGGAATTATGGAAACTGAAAAATTCTGTAATAAACTCGAACTACTTTTATTTATAACAAAAATATTATTATGGATCATGGAAAAATGGTCATGGACATCTTAAATTTTAGTCCGAGAGAGAGGCGATTGAAGTTAACGAAAGCTTACGTACTCGATGGTGGAAGATGGGATGCATGCGTTTGTCATTTATATGAATTATAACATTTTCTTATGTATATATATTACTTCTGAAATTGTGTAAAAATGAAAATTTCTGTTCTTCTTTACCTCAATGATTTCTTTCTATACGTAATTTTGCTCAATTTTAGCTGTTCATGCTCGATATAAAAAAAGTGATGTCACGTTCTTTCAATTTAAATATAAAAATGTTTTAAAAGCTTAGAGCTGTAAATGTTATTGGAAAAAACAAAGTACAAGCTGTGCGTGTGAGTGAGTCTCTATAAGAAATCCATTTTCTTCACTTATTTTTATATTCACGGGAAATATACAAGCAATTTTCAGTAAAAAAGAAAAGAATGATAAATTAATATTTCTTTTTATCTGTGACTTAATTACTATATTGTACATCCCATAAGCAGAATATTTTCAAATGTGCTGCAACAGGACTTATTAATTTATACAAACGTTCTGCGAGCATTTCACAGCGAAAAAAAGTCAACTTTACGTTAAAATACTACATTTTCATTTATTGAAATACAGGATCATACACAGATACGCTACATTATTTTTTAAGCCTAGGCAAGCATTCTTGATTTGTTACTTTTTCAATCACTTTTGAAGTACAAAATTTTGTTAATGATAATAGTGAATTATTAATAAAATGCCTATGATATGAAGGTTCGAACATTAAAATGAGGGCTGCCTTAAAAATCGAAGTGCCCAGATGGTGCACCATGTGCAAACGCAAACAATGAGGAACCTGCATGCGTCGGGTAATCGCAAAATGTTGATTATTTTAAATAGTCTATATCTTAAAACTCCCGAAAATCAATTCAGAATTTAAAAACTTGACCCGAATTTTAAAAAAACTTGACTTAAAATTAGCCTAAAACGAAACTAACCTCACGTGACACAAAATGAGGCGGGGTTTGCTATGACGACAAAGTATAATAACTCAGCGAAGGGGAGGAGTTAAACCAAAGCCTTCTATGGAGAAAAGTGTTACAAACGCATTTTAATTTTAATTGCATTTTTGAAAAAATTGTTTTTATTTCATGTTTATGTCATACATATAGTTTAAATATACATTAGTGTATATCAGTTTCATCCTCCTCCTTGAGAAAATTTTTGTGGGCACCTTTCAGCATAATGAAATAAAATTAAGGAATGAAAAAATAAATGTCGAAACTATTTTTTTTTCAATAACTTTCGAAATGAATTCATTGTTCTTTATTCATACTGATTCATTCTTATTTATATTTGTCTGTACATAAAAGTCTGAACTGTTTTGAAAGTTTTTATTCAATGAGTTGATCCCAATTAGAGGGAATGGAATGAATGGTATATGACCTGGAATTATAAGTGTTTAGGTAAATAAAATATTTAAAAAAATTATTTTTCAGTATTAACTTCTAAATTATTTTCTTGAATTTTTATTTATTTCTTTTCTTTTTTTTTTGTTGAAGAAATGTATATAATGCTAAACCCCTATAATTTTTTATTTTAACATTGATAATTTTTTCTTCTAGATAAAATTAATTAAAAAAATTTTTTTAACTCAAAACCCTTCAGCATAATGAAATAAAATTGAGGTAGGAAAAAATAAATGTTGAAACTACTTTTTTTCCAATAACTTTTGAAATAAAGTCTGTTGTACCAACAACTTCTTCATCTCCATCGAAAACATTTGGTCTTTTAGAAACAGGGGGGGGGGGGTTCACAGGGAAACGCTGTCACTTATTCAAGATACAAATTGTTCTGCAGGACTTAGTTTATTCTGCGACGTACATCACAGTTTTATGCACTTTCTGCTTCAGGGTTGTACACTATATTTTTATTTTTAAAAAAAGTAAATAAGGTCAAACTGAAATTTATTCTAATACTCAACTCTTAGTAAAAGCAAACTGATGCATCAATTTATGAGTGTTCACTCTTGTTTTAAATATTTAGTAAGAAGCTTTCGGAAAGGCAAGGTTGATGTTCTTTAACTAAAATAGGGAATAAAATAAAGCTTTTCTAAACATCTTTCTTCTGGTTTACATAGAAATCTAAAATTCGGTTCAAACTTCTTCTATGTATAATGACGAAAAAAATTTTATTTTCACCAAACTGAAACAGTGTATTTCAATCAAGCTTACAAATCAAATCAGTTATAATAACCTTTATAACAAAGTAGATGCGTCAGCTAGAAATAGGATCCTTAATATATTAATTATTAAAATTACTTTTACAAGGAAGAATTTGAAGTGTTACTAGCCAATCGGGCTGATTTATTTTTTAAAAATAGTTTTTCTAGAATGGAAATAATGTATAAGATTTGTTTTGTTTATTTTTCAAGTTATCAAGCTATTAAGCAACTATCAAGTTATAAATGATCAGAAGCTAAAATTTTTGTCTTAAATGAATTAACAAGTTTTATATTTCTCGCAGAAAAAGACAGTTGGTTGAGTTGTTGTTTTTTTCTTTTGAATCACACATTTTAATACTTGTGTTATAAAACTATAAAACTACAAGATTAAATAAAAAAGAATTCACTAAAACTTAACTTTTGACTAGTAAGTTCTAAAGTTTAAGTTATTAAGCATATTGTTGAATGACGGCCAACAATAATATGGTATTTTACTATTTTTTTTTACTATTTTTACTATTTTTACAATTAATTAACTGAGTTAAAATTATAACGAGAAAATTTTTGAAATTTATTATATGTTTTACAATTTTTCACCCTTACTACTGTTGCTTATATATATATATATTATAACAGTATTAATTTGGGAATATCAGTAGAGTACAAACAATAGTTCATATTGTAAGTCATTATAATAAAAACAGAAACTAGTTTCTATCCACAAGTTCATAGAGAAAAAAAAATCTGGTAAAATCATAGTACTGTTAGTAGTGATAGTGTCTGGTAAATAAAACCATAATTTTGGTTAATAAAACCAAAATACATGGTATTTAAATCACTCTTTTGAAAACTTTCTCATTCATAACGGAGCGGTTTACCAGAAATTCTGGTTTCCAAAACAATAGTCCTTATTACCAAACTTCTAGTAAAAAATACAAAGTAATTTAATTAGTGAAAATATAATTAATTAAAAAGTATCAAAGTTTAATTAATTAGTAAATTTAACCGAAGAAATGGTTTTTATGCCGTCAGATTTTACCAAATTTTATCACTGATTATAAAGCTATATTTTATTGTTAATTTTACCAAACTCATTACCAAAGCGCTTTAGTTGAAATTACAAAGCATTTTGATGTTCCCATTTAGCATGAAATAAGGTGAAGTTTACCATATTTGTGTATCATTGACCATAAGTGTAGGAGTCTAAGAATACAAATTTCATTATCTTTTTGATCACAAACTTCAGGTACCTTTCTCATCTTCGTTATAATTCCTATCTTATGCATGAATTGCTGTGTCAATCTATTTTCAATTATATGAAATTTAGATTTCAAAAATGCAGCATCTCAAATGATGACATCGTTTCTTCGTATGAGCCGGTGCTTTTGAATATATGTAATAAATGGAGACGTCCTTTAATGGCGTTTTATCTAAAATAATTACTGTCAAAAATGAAGCCAACTGATATTTCAATTGTTTTGCAAAATAGAGAAAAAACCTCGAAAATTCCTCATTGAAATAAAACAGCGCAATAAAGTAGATTGCTAATGTTCAAGCTGTTGAAAAAATAAAAATGAGTAGTAGGCTTTTATTATCTTTTGTTAGGCTTTTGTTTTTAACTTTAAATAACAATTAGTTGTGCATTTGGTTGCATAAAAGATTAGTTGTTTCGATATGGAAAGCTAAAAATTAGAATTCAATATCCAGGCAGCGTTTGAGATTGAATAAAAGTAAATTAATAATTTTTATTTATTTCGGAAGAGACATCTAATTATTGTACATGAATTTAATAAATAACTTAAATTAAAAAATCGGAAAATAAGTAAAGCCTTATAATAACATGACAATTCTTTAGTTCTAAGAGAGTATTTTTGTTATTTTTGACAACTTTTCAAAAAAGAGAATACATTTGTTTTAGACACTGAAATATAGAATTTGAAATCGCTTTTTTTCAATCTTTACGATTCTAAACTTTAATGTTGCTTAAACAAATTACCAAGATACAAACTGAGACACATCATTGTGCACAAATATTGAGCAAATTTGTACTGACTTGATAGTTTTTGACAGTTCTTTTCTACTTGAAAATCTTCAAGAAAAAACTTATAAAAAATCCTGGTCGATAACTCTTCAAACTATGTAGAAATAAGAAAATAAAGTATGTCTAAAATTCCCCCTTCTCTTTAAGCTGATCTAAACAGGCCAACAAAAAAAGAATCTTTTTTGCAGTGTCATCTAAAGATCTCCATAAACGCCATCCTTTCAGTCAATGACTCCTCAATCTGACATAGAATCGCTAGACTTCTAGCTCCTTCTGTCAGAAAGGGGCAATGTGTCCGATAAAATGATTCTGTTCGAAATTCGATTCTATTTCATTCGCCCTAAAGGATCTGTGATGTGATAAAGAACATGGTCTGAAAAAAATAGAAGTAAATCGAAGAAATTTACTGCAGCTATGTTCGATCAAATGATTTGAATCTAACTAACTAAAGGAACTCAGGAAACTAAAAGACCTTCTTTCTTTTATTGGCTTCTTCTATAGATAAGCTAAAAATATTACTGAAAATGATTCATATACTGATGTACAAAATATCCATCTCATTTTATTACCGACTTTGAGCATCCGATCTTTATCAGAACTGCGACTATATCAACATTTTTTCCAATGCCTACCTGGAGAATGATCTAAGTCATATAGGCATTTGAAGGGCACAATTTGTTGGCCACTCTTTCAGCAGCGTCATATTAGGTGGGCCAACGCTGCTCCCGCAGTAAGGACAGATAGTACAGAGAATGAAAGAGCATCCATGCCTAGTCCGGGATTCGAACCCGGAACCTTTCTGATGCAAGGCCAGTTCCCTGACCCCTACACAGGCCGGTCAGCCCTACAGGCAAAAGAAAAGGAAACTATTGAATCAATCTAGGAAATAAATTTATCTAACCCGCATCAACATTACATGGAGAGAAAAGTCGCGATAACCACTAGAAGCACTTTAAACCATAAGCCATATACCAATGAGAATATTTTACTTCAGCACTGTGCTCGGTGCGAGTCAGGTGAGGTATCAAGATGCCATTGTTTGGGTTTTAACCCAGGTCACCTTATTGAGAGGTGAATGCTCTATCCCTTGAGCCACCGTGGCTCATGCTATTTGATAATCATTAAAAACATTTCTTCTGAATGATTGCGAATTTATGCTAAATGAATAATGCATCCAGTCATTAGGTTATACAGTAATTTCACACTATTTTTCAAAGCAAATTGAAACACTTTATTCTATATAAAAAATAAAGATGTATGCATATATTGTTTTCAAAAAATATTGATATTGTCGTATAGTACTTTATATGGTACAATACTAAATAAAGTTCCTCATAAGCATTCTTGTAAAATGCATCGCAATAATCAGAAGCGAAACTGAAAAGCAAATACGGATTAAAGCTAACAACCCCTAAAAATTCAGTATTTTTGAAAATGTACTTATTAAATCCCATATATTAAATAACTTCAAAACTATTCAAAATGCACTTTTAGTGTCAAAAAGAAATCTTTATAAAACTAAATATAACAAAATCTAAAACATGTATTCCTAAAAAATGTGTTGTTGTACTGCTCTACATTTTATATTTTTTGTCTTTGAAAGAAAAATTGACAAAATAAGCCTTTCTATATTTAAAAAAAGCTACAAAATATTTTTCTTAAAAGAAATTACCAGATTCTTAAGGAAAAAAAATATTTTAAATCCATCACATCATTACTGTATAAAAAAAAATGCCATTGATTTTAAATCAAAAAACAAGTTCCAAAACCCCTTGTGCACCGGTAAAGTTTTCTATTGATCCATAAAAGTCTCATTTCAGACAAGAAAAAAAAGTTTTTAACTTTGATAAAAGTTTGGAAGATGAAGTATCTAATCTTACTTGAAGCTAATAAGTTTGAGAAGTGGTGGAATATTTTGCCTTTCTCTGAAAAAGTCATTAATATTTATCTTAGCATTAGTTTGCTAGAGCGTGAAGTTGATGGAGAAATTGATTTAGCTATATATAATATAACAAGTTATATCATAAATCACGACGTATTTGTTTTATTTCTGATACTATAGAAAGTAACTTCAATAGCAAAACGGGTATGCTCGAAATTAATATTTGCATTTTGGAAAAATTATGAATAAGAAGTATTTAAAAGTGTAAAAAGCAAAATATTTAAATTTTTAAATTGCTTCTACATTTAAAGAGGCTTGGCTTTGAGTAATTTAAAGTACAAATTAAGTAAAGTAATTTAAAGTACTATATACTGTGACTTAGAACATTGAATGTCGAGCTTTGGACTATATAATGTTAAAACATTTTTTAAATTATTCCAAAAAATGTGTTTTTTGTTGAAAATTTTATTATTTATATTTTGTTATATGACCCTATCTAGAAACAATATTAACGAAGAGTGTTTTTTTTATAGCATATAACGGATACCAAATGAAGGGTTTAAGTACCTTTAGTTTTATTAACCAGATTTATGGGTTTTTTTTTACTAGAAATTTTTAATGACAGAGTGCCATAATTTTACCATTTTTCCGTTTAAAATTACTAAAACGTTACATAAATCTTTTTTAAGCTATGTAATGCAACACTGAATAAAAGCGTTACAGCATATATCTGAGGCAAAAAAATGTATGTCACCAAGACCAGTAAGCCTATTTTGCGCAATGTACACGCAGTCTTGACTTAAAAATTATACAAAATCTGTGAAATATTTGCTGTAATTTCAAAGATGCGAGTCTAATTTTCATTACTTGCTTAGTTTGAATTCTTAAATCAATGCTTGTTTATTGAACACGGAAAACTGATTGTTTTTAATGGTAATTTTTTTTTAAAAAACATAATCCAAATTTTTGTAAGATGTCATAACTGGAGCTTGCCGATTTCTAAATAACTTAGTTTGAAAACGTTCTGCGAAAGCGTAGGAAAAGGATAGTAATAATGAAAAAGCTGATAACTTAAAACTTTAACATATGAACTGTTTTAAATGTAAAAGGTGTTCAAATTGTTTTTTTTTTTTTACAAGAACTATACTATTACAGGAACTATATACTATTACAAGAACTAGGTTCTATAGGAAAAACTGTTGAACTGTAGAATAGATCTTGTCTTAGAATTTTACTTGAAAAAATAAAGTACAAAATAAATTTTGTACGATTATCCTCAGGTTAGAGAAGAACGGAAATATATACATTATTTTTTTAAAAGACGCAATTCTGGTAAAATTACAAAACTGTATAGTAATGACATTTCTGGTAATAATAAACCATCATTTTGGTAATTAAACCAAATATCTAATATTTATAAACTATTAATTGGGTAATTTTTCTTTTGTATAGTGATGTTTTACCAGAAATTCTGGTTTTTAAAATTGTAGTTCTTATTACCAAAAATTTAATAAAAATTACGAAACTGAAAAGTTAATTTAATCGAAAAAATGGTTTTTATGTTTAAATTTATGCATAACTTTGTCACGTAACTTTTATGCATAACTTTACATGCATATATCTAATATTTCAAATAATTCTATAATATAGCTCTAAAAAGGCCATTTAGAAAAAGGGATTTTTAATTTCAAATTCTATGTAAATGGAGCAAATATTATATTTAAAAAAATGTACTGTACTGTAAGGTGAGTGTATTTTTGGAAAAAACGCAACTTTGATAATAAAAACAAAAGTATGCAGTATTTAAATCATTCGTTTAATAATTTTTCCGCTCATATGGCAACTGTTTATTGGCAATACTGATTTTCAAAATTATACTTCTTATTACCAAATATCTAGCAACAAGTTCAAAATTAAAAAGCAAACTTAACCGAATAAAGGCTTTTCAGGTCATGCTCTAAGGTATCCCGACAAAATTACCAAATTTTCCACATTTACTAAATTTTATCACATTTATCATAACTTTATATATTATAGTTAATTTAACAAATATCATTACCAAACGCTTCGGTAAAAATTACCGAGATTTTATGGTTTTCTTAAAGTGCCAGAAACACGTTAAATTTTACCATAACCAGGTAATTTTGAACCTACTTTTTTTCACAGAGTAATTTTGCAAGGTTATTTAGAAAAAAATCAAAACTGTACGCTATATATAAATATAAAAGCATTCAAAAAATCTATTGTTTTAAAACCACTCAAGAAAAAATATTTTTTTTGCAGCAAAAGTTATATTACTTATATTTTTCCCTAAATGAAATGTTAAGTGTTATGCATATTTCTTATTTTGTGTTCTTCCTTGTATATAAGAATTAGTGCCAAGAATAAAAAGTAAAACTCTGAACTCATTAAGCAGAAATTATTATTGACGTCAGAGTAATAATTTCACTAATGTTAGTTTTCCAACCACTCTTTTAAATGAAAAACTGTTATAAACTTTAAAATATTGTTTTAAAACACCGTCTTTATACAGTGAATGACCTTTTTTTTAACTCATCAAGAAGATTTTATCTCTTTTACAAAAAGACAGAAATGCAATAAATTCTACTTTCTTTTCTTTTGAAAAGTTTAAAAAAAACTGTCAAGTAATTTGAAGATTTTCTCCACGAATCACCTTTTCGAAAATAATATTGAACTAGAAAAATAATATTTGGATGTTAGATGGCCACATGATTTGTTATTACCTTTGAGAGAAACATGTTTTGTTTCATTTGATTTTATTAAAATAAAATTAACTTTTTTTTAATAAGTTTAAAATATTTCTCTTTTGTAGAATAATTAAGAGAAATCAAAATTAAAAAGAAACCCATAATGGTTACTTAAAATAATAATTTTAAGATATGGAAAACTTAAATTTGTTATATTTAACAAAACTTTTAACTTCTTTTTTTATTAAACTATTTGTGCCATATTTTTAAAACTGTGGCTATAAATCTGAGAATGTTGCATCTGACTCTACAATCCAAAAAATAAATAAGAACGATTACAGACTATAAGAAAGATTATAAGATAAGAAAGATTATAAAGTAAAGAATAAAGATAATCTGAGAAGTAAATCTTTAATCCAAGAAAGAATTGTGTATTTTCTTCTTGACTTAAACAATAAATAAGAAATGTCCAATAAAGTCCACAAAATACTTTAGTACAATTTAGCATCAAAAAAATTACCGTACTCTTTGGTGAGAACATTTTGAAAAAAAAATTATTAATAAAACCGAAATGTTTGGTATTTAAACTGTACATTTGGAAATTGTTCCATTCATATGGTAACGGTTTACCGGAAATTCCGGTATCAAAATTATATTTCTTATTACCACACATTTAATGAAAAATACAGAATTAAAAAGTAAATTTAACCGATAAAATTTAAGCCATGATCTAAGGTTTCACAATACAATTTCCAAACTAAGCCACATTTACCTAATTTAATCACATATTATGTAAGTGTATTTCATTGTTAATTTCACCTAAATCAAAATCGTACAGCTTCGGTGAAAATTAACAACTTTTTGATCTTCCCATAGAGCCAAAAAACAGTAAATTTTACCATATTCCGTTAGTTTCGACTATACTTTTGTTTTCACTGAAGAAATATTTTTGACTCACCTTTTTTCAGATACTAAATTTATTTTTCATCACCGAGAATCAAATTTTTGTTGTTGATTTTTTATTTACCTCAAAAAAAAAAAAAATTTTTTTGGCAAAAATTTTAATTTAAAAAAAATTTGTCTTTTCAAATTTTTAGAAATTTTTTTTTAAAATAGATTATAGAAAAAAAACAGTTCAAAAAAGTTCTGTAAATCCATAGAATTTTTTTTTATAAAAAAAACATAATATTTTTGGAGATAATAATCGGATTTTCATTCATTAACATGTATTTGTAATGCTCCCAAAATTAAGATTTCAAATATGCTAATTGCGTAGCAAAAAATATACATTAAATTACAAAATATGTCACAAAAACGCACTTTATCGGAATGAAATATCTTTTTTTAGGCAGGTTTGGGTTTATGAACTTAATAATGATATGAGAATCTAAAATGGTGGTCACATTGGTTAAGTAAGGAGAATGATTGAACATTTGAGCTCTTTATTCCTATAATATTCTGCTTTTTTTCCAATACCTTTAAAACTTTTCAAATAAATAAAAAATTGAATATGGCATTAAAAATGATTTATTTGAAAATTATTTGAATAATTAGTAATTACTTTTTTATTATTCAATTTAATATCTGCCAATCACCTATAAGTTATACTAGTTTAAATTTTGAGTTCTGTTACTTTGAATAAATATATAAAAAGAATAAGAATTTTTTTTAGCCAAAAATAATACTCAAATACTGAATTAAGCAAATAAAACAAATCTACAGCTTTAGAAATAAATCAAACATTGGAGAGTGTAAATTATCCCAGATAATATTACTTAGCATTTTATATCTAGCATATCATTGCTCTCAAATATTGAACTAAGCAAACCAGACGAGTCTACTTAGACGATAAATAAGACTATAAGATTAGTCTATGTGATACTTAGACTACAAATAAGTTAAGTTAATTACTTAGTTTAATTCTTTCTCTGAGAACTATCATACAAAAATAAGTCCCAGATAAAAGCCTTCAACATGCTTTAACCAGAGGAAAGTATACAAAGTATAGATTTTTATATTTATCTTAATCCCCAAATGTAAAATTAAACCAAATTTTGTTTCGATTTCATGGCTACAGGACATTTTAGTTAACTTTTATTTTCAAACCTGAAATTGAAAATTATTGCTCTTATGGTGATGGTTTGTCCCCCATGTTTATTGGAAAGCAATAGAAGCTTCACAATTAGGTTAAAAGCTTCCTCATATATAGAGTGTAAAAAGAAATATATCATTCTTACAGCATTCTTTGGTAAAGAAAGAAAACGGAATGTTCTATTCATTTTTATTTTTCTTATCCATTGTCTGAAGTCATGATCAGATTTATCTTCGTTATGAAAGTCTTTAACCTTTAAAACAGACAATTTTTATATTGTCTTTGTTCACCTTTATTCTTAACTAATATATATATATATATATATATTACAGCACTTTTGTTTGAGACAGAGAAAGTTTCGAAACTGTTTTAAATTCATTGATGATGGTACGTTTTGATCGTCTTTTTTATTCGAGAGGAAGAAATTTGATTTATCGATATTTTATACTTGTTGAAACTAAATTCTGTTGCATTGGTTTGTGGATAAAAAATATTAAAAATGTGTTTTTATATGAAGTTAAGTCGAAAATTCAGCTAAAAATTGTGTTTGTTAAAACACATTGAATATAATTTAAGTATGATTACACTTTGATGATTATGTTTGCTGTTTGCAGTTATATTATGATTTTACCTGTCGAATATTTAGTTAGAAAGGGTTAAGAGGAACATTGAACTATATATATATATATATATATATATATATAAATATATATATATATATATATATATATATATATATATATATATATATATATATATATATATATATATATATATATATATATATATATATATATATATATATATATTAACTATATATATATATATATATATATATATATATATATATATATATATATATATTAACTATATATATATATATATATATATATATACTTTTATATATATATACTTTTTGCATTAAGCAGCTTTATGGTGCTGCCATCTATGCGAGAAAGAGAGTATCGTATTCTAATTGTCGTGGGTCACAAATTGGGGAAAGCAGGACACTGGAAACTCTTCATGCGTTAAAGGAAATAAAAGAAGTGGTAGGTGGTAGGTAAAGGAAAGGTAGTGTCAGCGCTGGGACTCAAACCCCGATCTGTCGGTCATGAGATTGACAGATTAGCCTGGCTGCATGTAACTAAGTGGTTTCATTAGGTGGTTCTAGTAGGTGCAACGATAAAATTTTAGTCATTTAACCATGTTAAGGGAAAGCAGTAAAAAACGATTTTTCTCACAGTTAACAGTTTGAATATCATTTAATGTATGGTTATTTGACTGTTTTGTTTAAATATGGTGAAATAACAATCAAATAAATTGTTATTTAACTATTTTTCCAATAAATTTCTAACAGTGTATAATATATCTATTTTATTGACAATATTTAAGAACTAAAATAGACATAACTCTGTTTCCGAGGAGTTTTTAATATTATTGATAAATAATTATTTTAACGTCGGAAAGAAAAACAATATTAATTACGAAAAAATATTGATTAAAGTGCACTTTACGTTCACAATATTTTACTTCAAACTACTAAGTATTAATTCCAATGTTTATTTTTTCAACTTAACTTTTTGTTTAGAACGTTTTATAACTTAAAACAAAGTGAAATTCTCCCTATAATATGTGATACATTGTAAAATAAATTATAAAATTAAATGGTGGAAATTAAAACATGTTTTTCATAAGCAATCTTTAGTTCGACCATATGGACCATATAGAAAATTTTTATTGCAAATGTAAATTAGGGATTTTATGAATATTCTATTATTGTAAAATGTGTCTACATGTGACTTCAAAACATCATTAAATTTCTGCTTCTATCTACTGGTTTCTGTTTTAAAAAATTTATATATTTATTTGAATTATATATCCAGCATACATATATCTTTTGACAGCAGTAGCTTTTGATTTGAAATTTATCCACTTTACTACTTTAAACTACTTAATTTAATCTTTAAACAACTTAAACTAATTCTTCCTTAAAGTAGTTATACTATTCTTAACTTAAATTACATAAACTAATTTTACATTAAACAACTTTAATTAACCTTAATCTAAACTACTGAAACTAATTCTACCTTAAACTATTCTTGTTCATAAACACCGAACATAAAAGTAAACTTTTTTAGTTTTCAGAACAGAAAAAAAAGTTTTGAAAATTTTGTTTTTAATAAGAGGTAATGCCATTCTAGCAATTCAGAAATTTAGAAAAATAATTTGAAAAATGCAGGTGAATTTTTTTTTGCAACAGAAATTTTTATATGCATTAACTATGATATGTAGCCTTCTTTGATAGCTGTATGCCATGCAATTTTTAATTCTTTTTTAATCTTCAAGCTTTCTTTGTCTCAACTGAATTTTTGAACTTGATTCCATGAAATAAAACAATTTAATATTTTTTTCATTCTTTTTTTTTTTGAGCGGTTTAATTTTTTTATGTAGTATATAAAACAGCTAGGACTAGTTTTTAAACATGAACCATTTATTAAGTAAATCAATATTTTTTTTACTTATTTCTCATTCTTTTATAAGAAATTCATTTGATATCTTAAGAAATATTTTAATTTTTATTCTAGGTTGATGGATTTATTTTATGGAATGAACCTTCATTAAGGGAAATTTTTTGTTTGTAGAATCATAAACCTCAAGACCTTGCTTTCTTGATTCATTAAAATTGTATGAAAGTCAGATTTTATAAAAAATACACTTTCAAATAAAAAACTCATTCTTAGTAACGTTTTCAAATTGGTACAATACGCGCTTCTGGAACTTCCGCTAATATCAGCATCATGACAGAAACATCTTATTGCTAACAAGAAACTTGTGGTGTTATTCACCTAAGACAAGCCTCACCTAAGACAATATATATATATATATATATATATATATATATATATATATATATATACATTATCTGGTTAAAATGCTACTTGTATTGCATAAAACTCAATGTACGAATGTAATAAATAAAAGAGATGCATAATTAAATCAAAACAAAAGCACCACACTAAATCAAATCTAATTTGAAGTCCCTCGCAAAGCTTTAAAAATTCAAAAACTCCTTCTAATAAACTTCTCTCTTTTTCTAATTTAAGTGGTAACTTTTTCGCATTTTTCAACTGAAATTTAAAAACGAGAAAATGCAAGCAGAGAGAAAGAAGAAATTAAATTAAATGAAAATAAAAAAATTAAGGGTCGGGTACTCACAATCTAAAAACATGACCTGGATTTTTTTTTTTTTTTTTTAAAGAAAAGAAAGAGCTTTCAAGAATTTGACCCACTTTCTTTTGTAATGAAACGCTGTGGGTTACAAGAATATGTTAAAAAGAAATCCATACGAATACTCCATCTCAAAGATAAATTGCATTTACCATTTTGTTTAGACGATTGTATGTTTCGGTTTCACAGTTTTAATTTCCTTACAACACGCAATTGGTTAATTTTAAACTTGTAAACTTGTTTAACTGGTATCCCAGAAATAAATTAAGTTAAATAAAGAATTAAATGCAAAAAAAGCTCTTTGGTGTTCAGTATAATAATTTGAAATATTAAATGCGTTCCTAATGTGTTTTATTTTCATCTAATGAGTTTATTTTTGTTTTCCTTAATTAACGATTAGTTGCCACTTTAATTCTAGTAAATTATTTAACTGATTATATTAAAATAAAATTAAGAATTGTTTTAAGTTTTGATATTTCAACATTTATTTTATTATGTAGTTTAAATAATGAGATTTTTATGAGATATTTAGTCATTATTTTTATATACTGTTTTTATAAGAAAAAAAATTGTATGACCGGGATAGCTTAGTTGGCAGGGTGCTGGACTAACGTTTGTGAGTACAGGAGCTCGAATCCAGCCCCAGTACAGTAAATGGTGACTGGTGCACGTTAAATCTATTGGATCACAAAGTCCTCAATGTTCCCATAACAAATCAATACCTCAAGGTTAAATCAATAATCAATCATCAATACCTCAAGGCACTAAATTGGAGATTGATCGTTCTCTGGTTCAAGTCAAAATTACGATCGAATGAATAGATGTATGAATGAGTCCGCCCTGTAAACGGGTTTGACGCATGGGTGTGACACAAGTCGAATTCTTGGCAATAGATGGCGCCACTGGAAAACAAGATCAATCGCACCCCCTCTGCCATAATGGCCGACAACAACAACAGCATAAAAATAGTATGCAGGGTGTGAGTAAGAACTACTTTTAATGAGCATTTTTAGAATTCTTATCAAACAAAAACAAATTTTATTAAACCGAGTAAAAAACGATAACGTTAACAAAATCTGAGAAATCTGCACAGTGACTGAGGGAGTAATAAACAAAACAAGTTTCATTGTGGGAGAAAGAAACGTGTTGAAAATCGATTTTTAGGAGCATCTTCATATTTCTAACTCCAATTATAACCGGTTTCGATACTTTAGTTTATTTTATGAACGTCATTGAACGGCAGACCCAATTTTGAATGTACGGTTAATAATGCTCAACTCCGTCACTTTGTAATTTTGAACTCAGTCTAGAAGGCAAGGGAACTTCTATATCAAGTATTGGGAGAATTTTGCATGCATGGAGGGTTTTTTGATGGAACCAGCCCAGATTTGCGATACTTGGAGAGCAAAACAACGAAATCTTCCATGGTTAGCATGACGGCAAGATGACTCTGACCCATGATCCGTCCACCACTGAGGATATTTTATTTCTTGGTATTTCTAACCAAAATACTTTGATAGTAATATTGATAAAAATAACAATAAAATATGATTTTAAAATATGTAACACAATTTGATAAATGTTAAAAAATTTATTAATTTTGTCTTGATGTCTCAGAGCATTTCATAAACTTATTATGTTTAATTTTGCTTTTCAGATTTGTATTTTTTACTTAATGGGTGGTGAACTATGATTTTGAAAACTGGAATTCATTGTAAATCATTAGCATATGAACGGAATATATTACCAAATGAATGGTTTAATTACCGTATATTTTGGTTCTTATAACCAGAATTATGTTGTTGTTGCTTTTTTTTACCAAACAAGTCATTACCATACAGTCTTGTGATTTCATCAGAATTTTTTTCTTCGTGTATTAAGAGAGTTTATTACAGAGCAAATGCATCTATTAGGTATAAAAGTATGAATGATAATTTCTTAATTTTCACTTGATAATAATAAGATTTCCCAATTGTTGCATTAGAAACACACATTCTTAAAGCACTAGATCTTTCCTAGCACTAGATTTTTACTTAGATCTTTCCAATTGAAACCCCAGTCAAAAGAATTGACAGCTTTTTTTTCCAAACACACAATACAACATAGGGAAATAAGGGCAAATATGAAAGACTTTTTGAAAAATCAATATTTTTCATATTTGAAGTAATACATAGCGTGAAATAAATGGTACAGGGATATGAAAAAACTCAGAACTTTTTTTCAATACCTAAAAATTACAAGTGAAATTTTTGTGAATAAATGGTAAAATATGTAACGTTTTTGAAATAAACTTTTCTTCCACGTCAACTCTTGATTTGAACATAGTTGAAAACTAAATGAAAACTAAGTTGCAAACTTATGAAAACTAAATTGTAAAAAGCATCTAGTATAATTAAAGTAAAAATTAAATAGTTAAATTAAGAAAATGAACAATGAACTGATAAATGAACTGGGTGAGGGCTGGATTTTCTAAGTGCCCAAATTTTTTGTCCTCAAAAGCATCTTTCTCATACAGTTTAGTTCTATCCATAACAATTCTATGATAGATACGTATATTAATAAAATGAGAATAGTAATTAAAAATTATAGCTTTTAGTTAAAAATATTTATCAAGGAACTAAAATTCTTAATTAAATTAAGGAATTAAAATTCTTAATTAAATTAAGGAATTAAAATTCTTAATTAAATTAAGGAATTAAAATTCTTAATTAAATTTTTGCTGTGAGCTTACAACTTTAAAATCATAAGTTTAGATTCAAGAATTAAAAACAATTCTTACTTTGCTTAGTAGGCAACATTAAAATGACTGATCTCATTCTAAATTATTGCTTAAGGTGAAAATTTATGTGTTCATAATTAAATATTAACAATATTTTTAGTTTCAAAGATAAAATTTACTATGTTCAAAGGTGCCCCCACTCTCCTACTACTCTTTAAGAAGGCCTTGAGAACTTTTTTTCTTTTTTCAGAAATAACTAAATGTCTTAACCATTTAATATTATAAAACCCTAACATAATTACATAAATATCAAAATTAATACATTCAAAATAAGGACTAATTATTAAGAAAACTCAACCACGAAGAATATCATTTACGATTAATATATATAGTTTGAAAGAATTTTGCATTAATAATATTATAAATTTTCTTCTTATGACACATTTGAAAAGAATGCTACGGTTTGAAACGAACGCTATGGAACTGAAAGAATATATAAAGTATAGTACTGGTAGACATAAATATTAGTATCTCTTTTTTCGTTCACGTAAACATTAGGTTTTTTTTAATTTCCTATGAGCTGCACAATCAGTCTTCCCGATCAGCAGACCTAGTGCGTTCTCCAGAAGTGGTATCCACTCTTTCAGGACCACCACAATGGGTGAGATACCGTTGGCCATGTTAATTTGGACGTCTAGTTTCTACCACACTAGATAGCAGCACCGAGATTCCATTTGGATTCTAAAGTACACTAGGAATATAGGACAATAGGTTTACACATGAAAACTATTCGAAATAGGCAAGTTCATTAGAGGTCACGCTTGAAATGAATTCCTCTGCAGCAAATAAAAATTGTTCTTGACTTTTGAAAATATTATATACAAAACATTATTTCGATACAATATTTATCTCAACATTCAGATGTGGATATTTCTGTGTTTTGTCATACTTTTCTTAGTATAAACCTGCATGATTTATAAAGAAGAAAATAGATTTCATCTATGTACAAGTTAAACAGGAATAGCACAGAAATTCCCTCAATTTGCCCTCGATTTTCGGTTACTTGCGAAGGTTTAAAAATGCTTCTCGTTCGAAAGGTTTGAATGTAGATTTAATTATCCCTAGATAAAAACTGTTTTGTTGATATCTAAAATGTCGAAAAAGGAAAATTCTAAGATATCCTTGGATTCCGTAGACGTAAATGATTAATATCTTAGTATATTGCAATATTGAAGGAGCCAGAAGGGCAGAACTTCCAACCTTTTCGGCTCGCACATCAGTGTTTAATGTTGTTTTTAGCTAAAAGTGATTACACAATCTCCAAAGAAAAGGTTGCATTATTGCAATACTACTGTTCCCTAGAATAGATTGGAGGAAGTGATTGACAGAGATGTCTAAAGACTTTCATGAGACAATGTATGATGCCTTCAGTGATTCCCAGTGCTATCGACAATACTCCTCTATAAGAGAATTGATGGGAGGAAGTGATTGAGAGAGATGCCTAAAGACGTTCAAGAGACCATGTATGATGCCTTCAGTGAATCCCAGTGCTATCTGCAATACTTGTCTATCACAGAATTGATTGGAGGAAGGGATAGAAAGAGATGCCTAAAGACTTTCAAGAGACCATGTATGATGCCTTAAGTGAATCCCAGTGCTATCTACAGTACTTGTCTATCAGAGAATTGATGGGAGGAAGTGATAGAGAGAGATGCCTAAAGACTTTCAAGAGACCATGTATGATGCCTTAAGTGAATTCCAGTGCTATCTACAATACTTGTCTATCAGAGAACTGATGGGAGGAAGTGATTGAGAGAGATGCCTAAAGACTTTCAAGAGACCATGTATGATGCCTTTAGGGAATCCCAGTGCTATCTACAATACTTGTCTATCACAGAATTGATTGAAGGAAGGGATAGAAAGAGATGCCTAAAGACTTTCAAGAGACCATGTATGATGCCTTAAGTGAATCCCAGTGCTATCTACAATACTTGTCTATCAGAGAATTGATGGGAGGAAGTGATAGAGAGAGATGCCTGAAGACTTTCAAGAGACCATGTATGATGCCTTAAGTGAATCCCAGTGCTATCTACAATACTTGTCTATCAGAGAACTGATGGGAGGAAGTGATTGAGAGAGATGCCTAAAGACTTTCAAGAGACCATGTATGATGCCTTCAGTGAATCCCAGTGCTATCTGCAATACTTGTCTATCAGAGAATTGATTGGAGGAAGTGATAGAGAGAGATGCCTAAAGACTTTCAAGAGGCCATGTATGATGCCTCCAGTGAATCCCAGTGCTATCTACAATACTTGTCTATCAGAGAATTGATTGGAGGAAGTGGTAGAGAGAGATGCCTAAAGACTTTCAAGAGGCCATGTATGATGCCTTAAGTGAATCCCAGTGCTATCTACAATACTTGTCTATCACAGAATTGATTGGAGGAAGGGATAGAGAGAGATGCCTAAATACTTTCAAGAGACCATGTATGATGCCTCCAGTGAATCCCAGTGCTATCTACAATACTTGTCCATCAGAGAATTGATTGGAGGAAGTGATAGAGAGAGATGCCTAAAGACTTTCAAGAGGCCATGTATGATGCCTTAAGTGAATCCCAGTGCTATCTACAATACTTGTCTATCACAGAATTGATTGGAGGAAGTGGTAGAGAGAGATGCCTAAAGACTTTCAAGAGGCCATGTATGATGCCTTAAGTGAATCCCAGTGCTATCTACAATACTTGTCTATCACAGAATTGATTGGAGGAAGGGATAGAGAGAGATGCCTAAATACTTTCAAGAGACCATGTATGATGCCTCCAGTGAATCCCAGTGCTATCTACAATACTTGTCCATCAGAGAATTGATTGGAGGAAGTGATAGAGAGAGATGTCTAAAGACTTTCAAGAGGCCATGTATGATGCCTTAAGTGAATCCCAGTGCTATCTACAATACTTGTCTATCACAGAATTGATTGGAGGAAGGGATAGAGAGAGATGCCTAAAGACTTTCAAGAGACCATGTATGATGCCTCAAGTGAATCCCAGTGCTATCTACAATACTTGTCCATCAGAGAATTGATTCGAAGAAGTGATTGAGAGAGATGTCTAAAGACTTTCAAGAGACCATGTATGATGCCTTAAGTGAATCCCAGTGCTATCTACAATACTTGTCTATCAGAGAATTGATTGGAGGAAGTGATTGAGCGAGATGCCTAAAGACTTTCAAGAGACCATGTATGATGCCTTCAGTGAATCCCAGTGCTATCTAAAATACTCATCTTCCAGAGAATAGATTGAAGGATGTGATTGAGAGATGGATGTAAAGTCTTTCACGAAACCTGCCTCTTTTAGAAAAAAGATTGAATAAAAAAAGAAGAAAGTTAAAGACAGTAATGGACAGATCCTATACAGCAAAAAGCTGGTTTTTATCTCACAGAAAAGAATTTTTTGTAGAAGTAACTCCTTAAAAACGTAACGTCTGCATAGTACAAGGAGAGAGAAAGTGGTGGATAGAGCTTAGAACTTTCTGGGCTGTACAGTAGTACGTTATGTCTCTCGGAAAAAAGTGATCACTCAGTCTTTTTATATGTGGTTGCTTCATAAAGCTTAGCGTAGCAGTAAATCTCTGTTATAGTAAAATAAATAAGAAAAAAGTTTTTTTAAGCAGCCCTTCCAAACTCTTCAAAAAATAAAAATAAAACGTATTTTATAGAAAGATTTTTCTCAAAATAAATCAGAGTCAGGTATAAATTATTACATATTATCCCACCCGCATATTTATTACTGAGCGTTACATAATCATTTATTGCTGAGTGATGTATTTTGAATATAACAGTTGTTATTAGATATATTTGCAAATTTTTTCAATGCAGAGATCGTCAATAAAGATTTCAAATGCAAATACTATATAGCGCATATCGATTTTCTTTTTAAAAATAGTACGACATTCATCTTTTACTTTATGGCTTTCTTATAGAAAGATTTACTTATTCATAATATTTCTTTCAAATAAAATAAAACTCCAAATCATCCTGGATTCAACCATTTCTTTATTTGTGAAATCGAAATAAGCTCCATAACTTTGATCTATTTTGACAGTGAATGATGAGTCCGTTAATATTAGATAGAAGCCAATACCCTTTCTAAATCTCATTGAAAATTGAATAGGCAATAATTTTTATTTGTTTTATAGATGCTTTTTTTTCATTATTTTCTTTTTACATTCTAGTTTCTTTTTCAAAATTTCTCACGTCATGCTTTATTTTATTTTATAACCGTCGTTGAACAGCCGACCCAATTTTTTTAGCTTACGACTACCAATGTTGTACGAACTCCGTAGCCTTGTAATTTTGAACCTAATCCAGAAAGCAAGAGAACTCATGGATCAAGTATTGGGAGAAATTTGCGTGATCGTGTGAGATTTGCGAAAATCTCGTGGTCTTTCTGATTGCAAGGGGGCTCTTACCCATGACCCATGATTCCTCTACCACAAAGGATATATTTCACGTCAGCACTGTGGTCGGTGCACGCCAGATGTGGAATTCGCATTGATCAGCCATTGCTGGGATTCGATCCCAGTTCACCTAATTGGAAGGCGAACGCTCTATCCCCTGAGCCACCACGGCTCGAGGTAAGCATATTGAAAAGTTTGCTCGCCAAGCAAACTTTTCGCCAAGCAAAAAAAAGTGAATGTAAGCAACGAAAAGCAGGGAAGTTGTTTTTTGTTTCTTGGTGGCTGTGGTTGCTGGAAGTGGCAAAATTCATCGTTGCATGCTTGCTGTGCATGGAAAACACTGCAGGTCTATGATAAGCGGGTGCGAGTGGATGCGATGCTACATACAGTCTAAACGTCCTTGAATGCTACAGAGTAAAATCAAGCAATTTTGTATGACGAAGCCCGTCTCGATTCTACCAAATTTGGTGAAGGCTAAGCTTCGGATGCTTAGCTAGGAATAACTTCAATATATTCCATGCAGCCCTGATCTTCAACTTAGTGACTACCACATGTTTGGTAACCTGAAGATTAACATTTCTAAACGTCGGTTTCACTTGAATGATTAAGTGCAATAGTGGGTAAATTTCTGAATGCGTAAGTACGACTTTCCACTTTTTGCAAGACTAGAATTGTTCGTCTCATCTCCCAGGAGAATAAATGTATTAACGCTTTTCGAAATTAATTTTTGATTAAAAAAAATCCTTTTCCATTGCAGACTGTTCAGTTCTTATTCGCCCCTTACAGCTTATTCAGGGGGGGGGGGAAACAGTTTATTCTGGAAACTCCTTAAAGACCACACTTAATAAGTATTTTTAGTTTCCTTGGCAAAATAGGTAAACAAAATATACACAGTTGTGGTCTTAAATTTTAATTTGTAGCTCACAATATGAACACGTTTTTCTTTTAATTTTTTATAAGAATTCTTAAAATAGACATTAAGGGAAATCTTTACGCAACACGATGCAAGTGATTTTATACAATTCAAAAGTGCTTCGAGAAGTAAAACCATAAGATATTCTTTTCAAAGAAACAATAAAGTTTCAACAAAAGCCTTGTAAGAAAGAAACGAAAAAAGTGTGATTGATCTTTCCATGATCTAGCAAAACGTGTTACTTAGCAAAATAGCCATTTTTTAAAGTTCTAGGATAATATGAGAAAGCTTTGCCCATTATATTATTTTTTTTATAAAAATAGAAGGTTAAACCACATTCTCAGAATCATTCCCTTATTTCAAAATTCGAAAATACCATATCTTTCTTGGCTTTTCTGACAATGAGCGATGAGTTCTGTTCAGTTAGCTCTGCGTCATTGAACCCTCAGAAACCCTCTACTTACCTTGAGTATCGAATACATCTTTTCTCTTTCTAGCTTCTTTCTCTTTTTCCCTATTTTCCCCTTTTTTTCCCTTTCGAATCGCTGGTGGAAAATTTTTGAAAGTTTTCCTTTTTCTCACTGGAGAGTTCTCTCGGAAGGAAGAATAACTTTTCCTTACTGATGATGAAAAGAATGAAAAAAGAGATTTGTTTCCCCTCCGGTGAAGAGTTTTATCTCACTTTCCGTCGAAACAAAATGTAAACAAACGGAATATTTTGAACAAACAACGTAAGATCTAAATCGAAAGATTGTACTTTTTACCGTTTCTTTTGCAAATCTTGGTTTCTAAAAGAGGGATTAGTTAGAAATTTCGAATCGGTTTCGCTAAAAATTGATCAGGATTTCAAAGTACTTGCATAAAATACTGTATTTTATAATGTTGTAAACGTAACCTTTTTAATAACAATAACGTCTTTCTTTTTCATGATTAGGAATACTTTTATAATACTTTTACAAATGAAGTAATATACAAATCAAAAGACTGTATTTTTTACAGTTTCATTAGAAAATACTGAAATTATGAAAAGATTTGTGTGATAGTCAATACATTTTACCCCGTGATGATAAGAAAATGATTTTTTTTTTAAATACGAATTAGATACTATATGAACTTTAATCATTGAGAAAAAAAAGTATGGCCAAAACTAACAGAATATGGTAAAATTTACCGTGTTTCTGGCTTTTTGGGAACACCAAAAAGCTCGATATATTTTATCAAATTATGTTGGTAATTATTTTGGTGAAATTATCAATAAAATATGGTTACATAATAGTCGATCAAGTTTGATAAATATGGTAATCATGATATCTTAATGCATATCATTGAGACCATTTATTTGCTTAAATTTACTAATTTTAACTTTGAAAACCAGAATTTCCGGTAAATCGTTGCCATTTGAATGGAAAAATTAGTTAACGAATGGTTTAAATACCGTAAATTTTGGTTTTATTAAACAAAATTAAGCTTTTTTTTTACCAGAAATAATATGATTTAACATGATACCTTCGAGCATGTCATAAATATCATTTATTCTGTTAAATTTATGTTTCAGTTCCGTAAGTATTCAGTTCTATATTCAGTTCAGTTCCAGTTCAATGAGAACTATAATCTTAAAGACCAGAATTCCCGGTAAAACGTTAACATACAAAAGGAAAAATGACCAAATAAATTTTTTAAACACCGGTTTGGATTTGTTTTATAAACTAGAAGTATGTTGTACAAGGTAATACTCATTACCCTATTATAACCTTATACCATTGTGGCTATGCGACATATAAGGTACAATTTACATGAACAAGGAACAAAAATAGAAAAATATTTTTGCTACATATATTGAGACAGAATGATACAAAAAGAAGATTGAGATTGAAGAAAAACAATTAATGGTTCTATTTATTTTAAATTCAAATCGTATTATTTCGAAACATTTCTTGTAATTGCATTTTATTTTAAAACAAATCATCACTAAATTACGTTTGGCAATTTTAAAACCAGCCTTAATCACTATAAATTAATGATAATAAACTTAGCCATTAAACAAAATACTTGTTGAACATATAATATATCAGGTAATGAATTTTATTTCATCTCTTACATTATCTTTTTATGAAATAAATGGTATTGGTGCTGTAGTCTCCACAAAAAAACTAATAACAAGAATTATGTAAATCTATTTATTTTTTTAAACGTATACAACGTGATCAGTAAAGATCACCAAAGATTTTTGGATCCTTATAATATACGAAAGCAAAAAACGTATACACATGGAAGGGAGTTGTCAGAAGAAATTTAAACGGAGAAAAAATAAAAACTGTATGGAAACTTGAAAAATCTCAATACAAGAATGCGCGTGGAGTAAACAGCAAGACTGGTTTGATTGCGGAAGGAAATATGAGTGTAAAGACGATTATTAAAAGCACTTTTAAGTTTCACGTTAAATGTTTAAGGTCCGGGATAGCCTGGTTGGTAGGGCACTGGTCCCATGTCCAAGAGGTCATGGGTTCGATCCCCGCTGGCTGAAGACTCCCTTTGCTGTGAATGGTGATTGATGCATGTTATATCTGTCAGGTCACAAAGTTCTCCATATATCCATAACAAATCATGACTCTGGCGGAACTGATCCAGGGGTTTCCTTGTCTTCTGGTTACGACACTACGGAGTTGAACATTAGTAGTTGTAAAACCAAAATTGGATCGGCTGTTCAACGACGGTTATAAAATATAAAATAAAATCTTCATGTTTATTATATTCAACTTCGTGTAAAGTGCACAAAAAATACGAATAGTCGCAATCGGGGAAATATGGTCCAAAAATAGTTTCGTCAGGAGAGTGGTCCAGAGTTTTGACCCCTTAATGTGGATTATATTTTTTACGTATTTCGATATATCTGAGGAAATTTTCAAGCTAATCGTAATCAAGCAATTTTAAAATTTGTTTCGCACATTTAATTTTATATTTCTGGCTCTTAAACTTAATGTAATTGCAGTTAGTGGAAAACCATAGAACTTATTCAACTATACTTTCTTCAAAGTAATATAAAAAAATAAAAAGTAAATCTTGTTCAGAAGTATTTTTTTTAAACATTTAGATCGTCAACTGATTTTCTTTTAAAATTATATCATATCCCTCACATTTATGCCTTAGATTAGATTTGGAAATATTCCCTTAATCTCAACTGCCTAGATCTGTCTAAAATATTACACTCTCAGTTTTTTTTTTCTCTCTGCAAAAAGCCGAAAGACATAAGAACATCCGAATTGAGGGATGAAACGAATGAATCTATTTTCTAGTTGCAACGAGCACCCCTCTCCGAAACTGCTGAAAAATAAATTACGGCCGACAAAGTATAAAAATGTATTACGGAAAAACCTCATATTCCCCAATAGCCTGTTATTAACCATAATGCTGTAAAACTGAAAACATCAGGACTTTCTTTTTATATCTCTGATTCAAATACTTTTGTTACAAATGTTCGTAAAAGAGCACATTTATAATGTTTATAACTGCTGAAAACAGGAAATGCTGGATTAAAATAAAGTAAAAGTTTAAAAATCCTTGAGTTTCGAGCTGGACTTAAATAGATAGGAGAAAAAGAATTAGATTCAATTAATGATAATGCCTTAACCGTCGCCTTAAATTTTATCTCATTTTCAAAGTTATGAATGTTTTTAGCAGTGTTGAGAAAAGATATTAAAGAAAAAGGTTACGTTAGTTTTATTTGTAAGTTCATAAAATGCATTTTCATTAAGATCTCGTTGAAATAGTTTCATTTTGCTGATAAGACTATTTAATATGGAGAAATGTAGATTACTTATGAAAAAATACTTCATTTAAAACTGTAATTGATTTTTATGCTACTAGCTAAAAAAGAAGTAGAAATAGAATGCTCAATTTGATAGAGAACTTTTATGTATCTTTAATGCATTAATTATTTTGCTTTTAATAATATTTTCTATTTATTCATGAAACGTTTTAAATATATAAACCTGTTCTAGTTTATTTGATGATAAATTTATTGCAATTATAAAATTAGAAATGAATTCATAATATAGTCTCCCTCCGCCTCCCAATGAGGTGAAAGGTTTGAATCTCAACAGTCGCTGGTTAATACAAATTCTGCTCCTGGATCGCATCAACCACTGTACTGACTTTATATATTATCAATGATAGACAAATCTAATGACATCAGACTAGGCGTGAGAGGTTTTCGTGGTTTTTCTCTTTATGTAAACCAAATGCGGATTAGTTCCATTAAAAAGTCCTCCTCGAAGACTAGTTTATCCTAATGCTTGATCCAGGAATTCACTTGTCTTCTGGGTTTAGTTCAAAATAATAAGACTGCGTTAACATTAATAGTCGTAAACTCAGAATTGGAAAAGCTGTTCAACGAAAGTTATGAAACATAAAATCTAAAAAATATAACAATTTGTAATTGTTAGTTTTTATGAAACTTGACACTCGTTTATTTAAGCAATAACTCCTCAAAGAAGAAAATAGTATAGTCAATAATTACGTCAGTATGCTAAAAAATATCTTGAAAACAATGCCTTCTGCTTTTGAAATTTTATCTAAACGGATAGGACTTTTAGGAAGCAAACTTTTCTCTTATTATATGCCATGTAATTTTGCTTAGTTTGATTTTCGTTTCTCCAGCTATAAATCGTATATCTTATTAATTATATAATACTATTATATTACACTGTTATATTTATACTATTACGTATCTTAATAACTAGAATATTCCAAGCAAAACATTTATTTATGTGCATCGAGAAATATATTTTAAACTTAGTTATTTGGAGCTGCAAAACAGATCAAATTATCTTTTATTCGTTACTTAATCTTCTGTTTAGAGAAAGCGAAACTAAGCAAAAAATGAAATAAATGAATGTTTGTAAGGAGCAAAAGCATGGTCATAATATATCTCTTACAAAAACGTTAATATCGAAAAAGTTCTATATTCACAATACAAGAACATTGTAATTAAACTTGACTTATTACTCTGTAGCTGCAGCTATAAAATGTGGATTGATCGGAAAGCTTGTAGATAAACAATTCCGCAAAAAAGAAAGTCGAAAGAATAACAATAATAGAATACTTTAAATGAAACATTTATTTATGGGCATCAACAAATAAATTTTAAACCTTGTTAATTTGAGCAGCAAAACAAATCAAACTACCTTTCATTCGTTATTCAACCTTCCTTTTTTTATTTATTTCTTTGTTCCAATAAAGCGTAACTAAGAATCAGAAAAAATTGTTGTAAGATGTAAAACCATGGTCATAATGGACCTCTTATAAGAACGTTAATATCGAAAAGATTCTATTTTCACAATATAAGGTCATCGTAATTAAATTGATTAAACTGATCTAATTAAATTGAAATCGTAAGTAGATTGATAATTCCGCGAAAACAAAAACCAAAAGAATTTCAAAAATAAATAATCAAACTGATGCTGTCTCGCAGTGGACTGATCGTTCAGACACGGTTCCCAGCAGATCACCGAAGTCAAGCATCACTGGCGTCGTCAGTGTGCGGGTGGGCAACCACTTGGATCAGTGTGCGTAGGGACCGAGGGTGCGTGTTATGGATCCTCGTCAAACTGTTCTACCGTTAAGTGCTCGACTTCGCGTGCAGGTCGTCGGGCTACCGAAACGAGGGTGCCATCCTCTCTGCAGAGGATCAAAATTTTGATGGCATGTGACGGATCATCCTCAGGGATGTTTCCTATACCGTCGCCAATAGCGCATTGTGCAGCTCTAGTGTGACGTAAATGAACTACAACAACAATAAACTGATGCTGCATTGCATTTGCGAAAAATACACAACTGAAAAGTTTATTTTGTGGAATAAAATATTTTTACAGCGTGCTCTAAGGTACCATGATAAAATTACCAAATTTTGCCACATTTATCAAATTTTATCTTATATTATAAAAACATATTTGATATTGTTAATTCTAAAAAAATCGTTACTAAAGCCCTTCGGTGAAAATTACAGAGCTTTTTGATATTCTCGTAAAGCCATAAATAAGATAAATATTTCCTTATTTTAGTTGCTTTGAACATACTTTTATTCTCAGTGAATAAAGTTCAGTATTTATATGTCTTATTTTTTTAAAAAAATCTTTTTTTTTCTTAATTCAGACTGAAATATATTGACTTTCAACCAAACCCTTTTTACAATTTTCAACTAATCCCTAAATCAAGATTTTCAAATGAAACTGCAAAAAATACATCTTTTCAATTTGGTTACTACGGTAAAAATATTATAAAATTGCTCCCAATCATAAAAAAGGTTATATATTTTCAATATTATCATATACATTATTTTATGAGAAGAAAAAAAAATCAAAATCAAGGTTTTAAATAAAAACTGAGAAATTATATTTCTTTTGTAAAAGTTTATGGGTTCCTTTATTCAATCTTTAAAAAAATAATATTGCATTGTACCATTCTGCTTTGTAGGCATAATGATAAACCAATCACCCTTACTGCCTCAATCGAAAGAAACAGCAAATACAACATTGGCAGCAGAGTTGCTTGCTATATGGGTATGCAGAGCACTAGCCATCAGCTGAGTTTTAAAGCCAATGTACCTAAGCGATCTAACAAATAAACAATTCCTGTATTTTAATAAGCAGCATGTTTGTATTTCAGTGTAATTTGCCGCAGTTGAAGTTTTATTAATTATTAGTTTATTTTAATTTTTTCTTAAATAAGCGCTGATTTTTTTTATTAACAATTTTTCGAATCTGTTTTTTTGAGCCCAGATGGCTTAGATGATAGAGCGTTCGCCTTCCAACGAAGTGACCCATGTTCGAATCACAGCGATAATTGATCGATACGAATTCCGCATCCGGCTTGCACCGACCACAGTGCTGAAGTAAAATATCCTCAGTGGTAGACGAATCATGGATCAGTGCCTTGGCGTCAGGCTAACCGTTTATAACCGTCAGGCTAACCGTAGTTTTTCTCTCCATGTAACACAAATGCGGATTAGTTCCATCAAAAGAGTCCACGGATTTTTCCTTATGCTTAATCCAGGAGTTCAATTGCTTTTTTGAATCGGGTTCAAAGTTACAAAACTACGGAATTGAACATCCGTAGTCGTAAACCCAAAATTGGGTTCAATTCGGTTGTTCAACTACGGTTATGAAAATAAAAATCTATCGTATTTTTAGTTACAGCTACAGTTTAGTTACAGAAAAGTGTTCTTAGTAGGCCAAGTATTAATATGATCACCTCGTAACAAGAACAGAAAAACGAAACAAATGAACTATAAAATTTACTGAAGAGGGTGAAGAAACTATTTATTTGCTAACAATGATAGATTTGTTGTTATAAATCTCTTAGAAAAACATAAAAGAGAACTCAAAATACAACACGTGGTATATGTTGAATTTTTCCCTTCGGAATAAAAACGTGATAGGAAAGATATATCATTGAACAAACAATATAAATCAAAAGCTTTCTGCATAAATATTTATAAAAATATGGGAACGTAAAAAGTATCTTGAATAAGAGAAGAATCGAAGAAAATAAAAGTTGTTGAACCAACTTTGTATTATTCATTTCAGTATTCTGAAACTACAAAAATTGATTCGAAATTGTTCTGTTCATGAAAAAAGAGACATACTTTATGTTGTTTGCCGTAAAAATATGATTAGAAATTGCTGGAATTTGTCAATTTTATGCCTGAAATATGAATATTCGTGACAAGAAATATCATGAAAATAATTTTGTATTTAGATTATAAATATTTTTTAAGTTTCAAAAAGTATAAATCATATTGTACAAAAAATAAATTTCGAATAAATATTCTATTCTGTTTTCAATTTAAAATTATAGTATACTGTGTCAGATAAACTCTTATACAGAGTATTTTATATAATCACCATTTTAATATATATTATTAGACTCCTAGAATCCCTTGAACAAAATCAATATTTGGGTAAAAATAAACGTATTAAAATTTTACAATTCACTTCCAAGTTGTAGTCATCATAAACCAGAACTAAATAAACTATTTAAACACTACGAAAAAAATTGGTTCGATATATATATATATATATATATATATATATATATAGGGGAGAGTCGGGTAGCCCCGCCCACGGTCAATTTCATATGTATAGAATATTTTTTCAAGTCAATGGGCCATCAGACATTAATTGTTGTATTAAATAAAGATTATTTTCGAAGTTTCAAGTATTTATGCAGCTGTTAACATGGTAAACAATAGTTTCGAAAATATGTTGAATACAGTAGTCATGAAATTAAGAAAAATTGATTGAATGTTTCGATTAAACTTCATTTTAATACTAAAAAAATAATTTTTTCTATACATACAGCATTAAAGTATGTAGTCTTAAGTTTAATTTGCACAAAGAAAGAAGTTTGTATGTAAAAAATTGTTCGAGTAATTACAAATTTACAAAAAAATTGGATTTCGGGTAGCCCCGCTCACATGAATATCGGGTATCACAGCCCAATTTTATTTCGTCGATAAATGTACGATTGCAAAGATTATTATTTTATTGCTTCAAATTTGAATGTTATATGCATTTTTAACAACAAATATATGTTTTACTATTATATGAAACATAAATTTATGTATTTAAAAATGAAAAATTAAATATTTTTAAAATGTAATTGATATATCCAAATTAAATTTAATATCAAGAAATCATAAATATTATGATAAGCTATTTGCTTACTTATTTATTTTCACTTATTTGTGAACTAATCAATCTACAGAAGCATTTGAATGCAATCAAAATACAAAGTGAATTTGTAATTTTATAAGAAGTATTTTTTATTAAGTTTATAAGAAGAGATCAACCAAATAAGTTTATATTGAAAAACAGCTATTGTTATGAATTATTGTTACTTAAATTAAATTATTTTCATTAAATATTTAATATAAATATATATTAATATTATAATATATTAATAAACATTAATAATGATAAAAAGTATGACATTTGTTGTTATTAAATGATAGAATTCACTAAAAGTATATAAATATGCAATAAATAAAATAATTTTGTGATTAAAATGATAAATGAGGTTTATCTATTGTCAATACATTGGTCATTCTCATATACACCTGAAAAAATAGCCATAAAACACAATTTTTGTAACTGGGCGGGGCTACCCGACACATTTTGAAAAGAGCTGAAAAACATGGTTTTTTAAATTTATATTTTTTTAAGTTTAACCATTCTCTTTTTGGTTTATTCTTTTTGCATTATTTAATTAGATGATAAACCAATAGAAACATACAAAAATGTTGATCATTACTCAGTATTATACAGAAATATAAGCAATACTCCTTAAGTGAGCGGAGCTACCCGACTCTCCCCTATATATATATATATATATATATATATATATATATATATATATATATATATATATATATATATATATATATATATATATATATTCTGTAATACGCATTAGGATGAGAAAAAATTAGCTTTTTTGTTTTCTTTGTTTAGTTCAAAGAACTTTTATATTTTAATCTATTGAAACTCAGGTGTATATCACGACAAAATGGTTAAATACCAATTTATTTAATTATCATTTTGTAATATTAAACCAAACTTGTTAAATTACCATAAATAAAATAGTTTTCAAACTGTTAACTGTGAGAAAAACGATTTATTAACTGCTTTCACCTTTCAGGTTAAACTACCAAAATTTCATCTCACCAACTAGGTCCACCTAATAAATCCATTTATTTACTTGTTGATCGGTACATATTATAGCCAAGAGGACTAGTTTGTTGACTGACAGAACAGAAGTTCAAGTCCCAGCGTTGACATCACAATATTCTTTTCAACACATTAAAAGATTCTAGTGTTCTTCGAAACCCGATTTGAGACCATAGGCTATAAGAATACGATACTCTCTTTCTTGCATTTCTTCCTCATTTCTTACAACAACAACATAAAGCTGCTAAACTATGTCCAGTGAAATTTCATTTTTATGTTTGAAACCATGCTAGTTGTAAATTGTTATAGTTGTACCAGAAACATTGAACTTTAAAGAAGTCAGATATTTAAAATTCGATTTGTCTGGAGCTACTCAAATTTTGTATTTTGTCATGTAAAATTACATTCCTTAAGATAATACAAAAATTTGTGTACCTTGCATTTAAAAATTTTTTTGACCATTATTAAATAATATAATAAATATATACTAAAAATTATTTTTCTCTGGGAATTACCTTTGGATAGATGAATTTTTAAATTTTGTACAAAAAGTTTTAATTCGTTTAAAAAGTTCTCGAGATATAGCGAAATAAGTCAAAAGTAATATTAACATTAAGAGGTCCAAGCTTTGGAACGCTCTCTTAATCAAACTACTGGGATCATATTTCGCTCATTGCGGCTGCACCCTATATATTGGGGGACAGAAATCCGAATCCATGGAGAAGAAATGGGTACGTTTTTACAGAGAAAGTGCGTTTTTTTGTCTGATTTCGTAACTTAAAATATCATCTGCACTTAAAATTAGCATATTTGAGGTCTCTATTTCGAGCCATTAAGATTGAGTCCTACAACGAGATGATCAAATCATTAAGTCAAAAGTTATTAAGGGTGGTTCATTTTTTTGCACTCTGTACATTAAATGTTTTAAAGATTTGTGATAATTTGCCCTATATTGTTAAAATATTCTCCATGATTTAAATTTTGTCATAAATTCAATTCCAAACAGAAATTCAGTTTCAACAACAATCATTTTCTTAACGTTAAAAATAACAATAAATTAATAAATTTTCCTCTAGTGTAAAAACTATATTCACTTCTAATATATTATTAATTTATAATATATAAAAATTCAATACTTTATATTTAATTTAAGTGAAATTGGAGCAAAAAAAGTTTCTTAAAGCAGTAAAACTACCAAGCTTGTATTTGTTAAACTTTCGAATAAAGATATTAAGGAGCAATAAAAACGAGAAGCTTTTTTTTTGTTTTCCAAGGAAAAAATTGCTTGAAATCCTTAATTACGCTTTCTCGGTAAATAAAAATTCGTTTGGTCATTAAATTAAAGTTCATCAAACAAAGGAGTTTGGTGTCGATTGTAATTTCGTAGTGCTGATGAGCTTGAAGTTAATTACCAAAAACTTTATGACATTGTTTTATTTAATTAAAGTAATTGAATTTTTATTAATTTCAATGAAGTTTCGCAGAAATTAAAGTAGCGTGAAACAGGACCAAAACATAAAAACTTTGAGACGGAAAAAAGTTTATAGTTACCAATAAATATAATGATTAGTCTTAAAGCTATCAAGTTAGTCTTTAATCCAATCCAAAAATGCCTCGTTTAAATCTTTTATGCAGGCTTGATTTTGTAGACTCTTTATAAAGAACTGATTTTTTATATTTCATGAATCCATTTTGTAATTTGGAAATAATTTGTTTGATTTATCAAGGATATTTAAACATAAATAATATCAAATGCTTTTCGATTTCCGTCGGAACGATTTTATTTATTTTAAATTAAATTTGTTTTACGTCCAAAGCACTTTTTTCATGAAACTATACGTACACTGAGAAAAAAGTATGGTCAACACTACCATAATATGGTAAAATTTATCGTTATTCTAGGTATGTTACGCCCAAAACTCGTAAATTTTTACAGAAGGGCTTTGTTAATTATTTTGATAAAATAAATAATAAAATATGATTTGATTTTATTAGATAAATTTTTTTAATTTTATTATGTTTTCTTGGAGCATGTCATAAAAACCACTTCGACGGATAAGTTTACTTTTCATTTTTGTATTTATTTACTAAATGTGTAGCAATAAGAATAATAATTTTGAAAACTAGAATTTCCGTTAAACCGTTTTCGAGTGAACAGAAAAATTACCAAATGAATGATTAAAATACCCTATATTTTGGATTTATTAAGCAAAATTGTGGTTTTATAAAAGAAATATCATTACCACAATGAATGGTAATTTTGGCGAATATTTTTTTCTCCGTGTTGAAACTTATATAAATGGGAAAGACATATATACATCGTGGGGTATGCGTACGAAATAAAACATTGCCAATTTGAATCACCTTTATTACTAGAGAACGTTTTTGAAGCTCGCCGACTACATAATTCCTTCAATTTTCTTTTGAATTATTTAAATTTTGGACGAATTGAGAATAACTAATGAAATCTCTGTTACACATTGCAGTTTTTGATTTTATTTATATGTAGTTTTGGAGCAATTTAATGTTAAGTTTTTAATTTTTAGGAAATCTTTCATTTATAAAACTGCCATTTTGACTTTTATAAAATTTTTGCGATCGATAATCGATTAATCTTACATTATCAACCATTTGAGCAATTAATTTCTCCTTATTTATTTCATGAACTTCGTAAAATACACTGAATGTTTTTAATTAGACTGGTGATTTCTAAAAATTGATAACTGCTAATGGATTGATA
Organism: Parasteatoda tepidariorum; assembly: GCF_982258835.1. Taxonomy (NCBI): domain Eukaryota; kingdom Metazoa; phylum Arthropoda; class Arachnida; order Araneae; family Theridiidae; genus Parasteatoda; species Parasteatoda tepidariorum. The sequence continues at coordinate 11,888,031 of NC_141766.1, read as the reverse complement.
GCAGTTAACAATAGAAAAAAAATATTCTTCAAGTAAGTTCGTGTCTTAGGCCATAAATATTTCCTCCCAGAATCTAGATGTTAAGAAGGCTTAATCTATGGATATTATATGAATTATCAAAACATGTACTGCAATAATTAAATGTCTAAATGCGATAGTCAATAATTTTTTCAAAATAAACTTGAAATATTTATTTACTGATGAAAAAGAACAGTCCTAAAATGAAATTATAAAACTAATTTTCTTCGTATCAGTAAACTAAGCAATTAGATAACAATTTTGTTGTTTATTTTTTTATTTCGTGGGTTTCTTCTTGAAAATGCTTTGCTAATTTTATTAATTCTGTATTTTTTATCGTTTGATTCTCTCTATTTACTCTTTAACTCGTAATTATGTCAAAATCCTTGATTTTTACAATGAGTTAAACCTTACTTAAAAACAAATTAAAATAGAAATTAAAAGCAAACAATAGATTTACGAAATCACGAAATTCAACACTGTTCAGGGAAAAAAAATCTGGTAAAATTACCGCAATGTATGGTAATGATATTTCCAGTAAAATAACATATTTCTGGTTAATAAATGAAAATATATGGTCTTTAAAACATTCACTTGTTTTTTTTTCATCCAAATGGTAGCAGTTTACCGTAAATGTTGGCTTTTAAAATTATAATTCTTATTACCACACATTTAGTAAAAAATGCAAACCTAAAAAGTAAATTTAACCAAATAAATGTTTTTTATACTACGCTCTAAAGTATCATGATAAAACTATCAAATTTTACCACGTTCACCAATTTTCATCGCATGATATATAACCATATTTTATTGTCAATTTTTCAAAATAATTACGTAAAGCGTGTTCGTTCATAAAGTTCAAAGTGCATAAGAAAATAATAATTTCGCTTGGTGTTCATTAATATTTACCTAACAAAATTATTCTTTTTACTGTGGAAAAAACCATATTATTAAACATATCTCAACAAAATTTTATCAATTTAATCAACTTAATTAAGTAAAACAATCAAACATAAGTTTTATCTGTACAATATATATTAATGAAAGTTTTAGAACTTTATCAAACATGTTTAGATATTTCAATATTTTTTACTAAAATAATTTGCTAGAAGGAAAACCAATTTTCTTAAATGATGCTTAAAAGGTCTTGTAAAACATTGCTTTCAATTTTTAAAGTTTAACAAGATGTAATTGAATCTCATCATGATTGTATAAAATATAGATATATATATGCCAACATGCTCAATCATGTTATTTGTAAAAAGCAGAGGCTTTAATTATAATCTATCTTTTTTTACGATGCATTAGCATTTTTGATTCAGTTGTAATTGTGAGTATATTTATATGCAATAGTTAAACTGTCACTGTCTTTTAATAATGCTATTATTTATTCATACTATTATTTTCTTTATCAATTATTTAGATAATTTAGATAAAAAGGCATATTTTGATATCTGCTTTTTCGAATTAATCTTATTGTAAATATATTTTTATAGATTTAAAAAATATTTTTCAAAAGCAACAAGGTTAAATTTATAATTAGTGCACAGCTGAATTTGCACTGTACAACTAGTTAACTATAGAGATCACTTCTTTCAAAGCTATTAAATAAAAATGACTGATCTATACTTATACTTTTAGCGGGTATGCATCCATGCACCATCACCTGCAATTTTTAGTTATAGGAATAAGAGGAAAAATGCTTTAATACTATCTGCAAAAAACTGCAGAAACACGTAAGGTAAGGTTTCAATATACAACAAAAAAATTTGCATTGATTTTATAGAAAAAAATTCTTAATTCCCAAAAATAATCATCTGAAAATTGTTCATAAGCCCGAAAACCTATGCAATGAACTGAATTGCGACCACCCAATGTACTATAGTTAATATAATTTTCCATATAAAGCTTAAACTTTAAATTTATATTCAATTATGAGTCCAGATCACTTGAAATAGCCTTAAGAAGAAAAAAAATTTGGATATGATTTTGAGAGCATGCAGTGAGCTCTGACACAAATTCAAAATTCGAATGCTTTGCTATTTTTTCTGTTCATAAAGCTTTAGACACATCATTTAAAGGTATTAAGGCACCTTTTAAACAAAGAATTAAAACATTTTTCTAACATCCTAGAATGTCCTCAACCTAAGAAATATTCTGCCAAGCTCAGACTCTAAGAATTTTTTCTTTAAAAAGTCATCGATTTAAAAATCAATCAGCACTTTATGATCATTATAAATGTTTCAGAATGAGTCTAGCCTATAAAATAAGTTTTTAGTATTTATTGTAAAAATGAAATTTGAAATCTTAAAAATAGTACATTATGCAGCAATTATGATTCTTCGATCAGTGTCAGGACCAAATAATAAATGGTTGATTAAAGAGTGCTCCAAATACTGTATGCCATCATTTTCCCAGATTGGATCCGTGTTTCACTTATTTCAAGTAAATGTACTACCCCTGACAGCCACAGTGGTAAAACCCAATTTCTTAAGCAATTATTGGTACAAGGACGAGTAGAATAATGCCGAGGAAGTACGAAAAATCACTAAAAGTAACGTTGAAGATTCCAATCAACTAACGATAAGGACTATTGTGAGGTAAAGTTGAAACTTCATTTCTCACAGAATTCTACTGTATCAGTATTTTCTACAGAGTAATGTAATAAATTCTGCTGTTAAAATTACCATACTGTATGGTAATGACATTTCTAGTTTTAAAATAAAAACATATTTCTGGTTAATAAAACCAATATATACACCGAAGAGCCATTACATTATGACCACCCTCCATCTATAACAATGGGCTCGCCCAGGTTTACATGGTTTCTCGCCCAGGAACAATGTTTTCATGGACCCATTATCCTCATAGAACAATCCCTGACGTCTGTAAGTTACTTGAACATAGTTCACCCATTCATGGCAACAGTTTTTCCTGCGGGGAATGATGTTTACCAACAGGATAATGCACCATGTCATAAGGATCGAATCGTCATGGATTGGTTCGAAGAACATTCCAGTGACTTTCAAGTCATGTCTTGGCACCCAAATTCACCTGACCTTAATCCAATAGAGCATTTGTGGTCCTACTTGAAAAACCAAATTCATGCTGCCACGCTACCCCCTCGCAATGTGAGGGAATTGCAGGACTAGTTGGTGAGCGCTTGGTACCAGATAACTCAGACTACCTATCAGCACCTTGTGGAATCAATGTCACGGCCGGTGCTAGCAGTATTGAGGGCTAAAGGTGGTCCTACATGTTATTAGCAGGGTGGTTATAATGTGATGGCTCTTCGGTGTATATCTTGGACTTGAAATATTCATTTGGTAATTTTTCCTATCATATAATAATAGATTACTGGAATTACTGGCTTACAAAATTATAGTTCTTATTAAACACATTTAGCACATTTGCTAGGCTGAAAAGTATTTTGAACCGTATGAATGATTCTTACGTCATGGTCTAAGATATCTTGATAAAATTGCCAAATGTTATCACATAATATAAAACCATATTTTATTGCTAATCTTACCAAATCATTACCAAAGCGCTTTTTGATGTTCCCATAGAGTCAGAATCACAGTAAATTTAACTTTTTTTAAGGTAGTTTTGACCACATTTTTTCTCATTGTAATAGTGTTACTTTTCATTTTAGGAAAATATTTTTTATCAATAGAACTACACTATCATAAAAAATGGTTTAACATTGAACTGTAATATTATTAACTAGAACCATAATATATTGCAAATTTGCTGCCACGAAAGTGCTACATGGAACTATGTTTCCTTTCAAGTTGAACCATACTATCGTGCAAAAAAGATTAATTTGCATCATAATAAGGTTCAGACTAGCATTAAAAACTGCAATAAATTTGATTGATATTACGATTCAACTCCTTCCTAAATTTCTAACAATGTTAGACGATCGTTTCATTATATTTTAGCTAAGCCCTGTTTAAGGTACATGAATACCAAAATTAAATTTAATTTCATTTTGGGATTTCTTACATAGATTCATGTGCGTATTATACGCCAAAACATGGTATGAATGCAAAAATTTTCTGAAATATAAGGAGGATGTAGATATATAAATCGACCAAAAGTCGATTTCTTTTCAAAATAACAAAATTTAACAAAATTTAATTTAGATATTGCATTTAAAATGAAGGAAAATAACCATAAAATTAGTTTTGGGAAAAAAGAGAAAAAAAGCACAATTATCAATGTTGTAACCAAAATAAATAATTTTTTAAATCATAATAACTGTTGAATTCGACGTAGAAATAAAACTCAAACTGTTTTAGAAAGAGAAAAGCTTATAGTTTTATTTTAGGGGTCACAGTGCCCACTAAATGACCAAAACATCGAAATTTTTTATTGCCTATAATAAAACTTCAAACTATTTCAAATGCACTGAAAAAAAACCATCGCTCTATCCACATTTTTAAAAAAGTTATGAATGATTTTAGATTGTTCTAATACTGAAACTTGCTCAGCAGACAGACTTTAAAGTGCTTTTTCTCATAGATGATAATTTTGTGGTTTAATCTTAAATAAATCCCAAAGGAATTTTTTGTATTGAAGATGAAGCTTTGAAGTAAACTTTTTTATCTTAAATATAATACACTTATTTAAACTGTGCATGGAATAAGCATTATATGAGGTAATACAATTTTCACATCATGTTATATATATACCTAACAGGAATATTTAACCTTTTTTTCTACTTTTTTACAAAATAATCTATAAAAAAAATTCTAATTGATATATAAGCAAATGAATACACAAGATTGTTAAGATGAAAATTGTAAGCACTAAGAAAAGAAAAATTCGAAAATATGTTAAAATAAAAAAAAAACTTAAGGATTTAAAATTTTTGAATTTTTTCAATTCTTTTAAAAAATTTAAAAGAATTAAACAGTTTAATTGCTTTTTGAAGATAAATTATTGATTACAAGTTAAATGAGCACGTAAAACATTCACAAAATGAATGATTATACCTTCATTTAAAAAGATTTTTGCAAAGGTACTGTGACCCCTTTATATATATATATAAAAAAATATAATGATGAATTTTTAGTGGCGGTATTATGCATTTCAATTTCATACATTTATGAACTCGGTTTCATTTGTTTTGAAATCACAGTTAAAACTTTGTTGGCGAATTTAATTAGTTAGATAGTTTGTAAGAAGTATTTGATATAGATGTTATTGGACGGAAGTGGATGACGTTATTGGATGACGGAATTGCCATATAATTACAGTGATTATAGGAATTATTTATAATGAGCCGTGGTGGCTCAGGGGTTAAAACGTTCGCCTCCCAATGACGTGTCCCGGGTTTGAATCCCAGAGATTATTGGTCGAAATGAATTCCCCTCCCGACTTACACTGCACCACAGTACTGACGTAAAATATCTCTGTAGTAGACGGATCATGGATGAGAGTCCCCTTGCCATCAGGCTAACCATGGAAGGGTTTAGTGGATTTCCTCTCGATATAACGCAAATGCGGGTTAGCTCTATTAAAAAGACCTCAATGAAGGCAATGAAGGCAAAATTCTTCCCTTGTCTTCTGGATAGGGTTTAAAAATCACAAAGCTATGTAGTTGAATATTGGTAGTCGTGAACCCAAAATTGGGTCGGCTGTTCAACGACGGTTATAAAATAAAATTTATGATAATATAATTATATTTTCTTATTTGTGTTAAGGTTTTCAAATTTATTTATTTTGAATTACTAAGAAGAAAAAGTTAATTACGACTTGCTGTGCCAAAGTCTAATTTAATTCTTGTGATTGTTTTAAAAAATAACTTTTTTTTTAAAGATTTTTTAACATAAAACATTAAGTTTACTTAGTCATTAAACTCGACGCTAATTTAATTCTGAATTGATTCTACGAAATGAATAGCAAAATTAAAAGACACAAAGGAACTTAATTGTAGCGCTTTAATTTATATCATGTTTTATTAATTATTTAAACCACAGCATGTGCATAATAAATTATTCTAGTTACATTAGTAATTAAATATAAAAGAATCTTGAATGGAATGAAAAGAACTAATGTGTTCAGAATTAGAAATATTCATTTTTTATGGCGTTATAAATTAAATGAAGAATGTCTTAATCTTGTCTAGACCATTTGTCTAGACATTTTTTAAGTTTTTAAATAATTATTAAAGCATTCTTCTTCTTTAAAATTAGATTTACGCTAGTAAATCATTACAGGAATTATTGACGTCGCTTGAGGTTTGCTGAATAATTACGTTATTTTATATATATATATATATATATATATATATATATATATATATATATATATATATATATATATATATATATATATATATATATATATATATATATATATATTTTATATATATATAATATATATATATATATATATATATATATATATATATATATATATAATATATATATATATATATATATATATATATATATATATATATATATATATATATATATATATATATATATATATATATATATATATATATATATATATATATATTTTTTATATATATATAATATATATATATATATATATACATATATATATATATATATATATATATATATATATATATATATATATATATATATACATACTTAAAAAAAAAATATCGTACTGACCTGCCTGAGGGTGGCTTGAAAAACACTCCTTCTGTGATGTTTTTTTTTTCTTAGTTTCTCTCTGGACACTGCTCAGAAGTCACAAAAACTTGGAAATTACTTTGAAGCTGAAACCAGTGCGGAGATTTTTCAGTAGACGTGAAGTATATCAAGAAATAAACGCGAGTTTAAAAAACATACCCACTGCCCTCAAAAAGCTTTCACATTTTCAAAAGATTAGTAAAATGTTTACGTGTGATTGAGAAAAAAAAATTCGATGTAATTAATTTTTTGAACTTTCCTCCTTCAAAGTCTCTTTCAAAGTCTGTCTTTCAAAACATGATAAATGAATAGCATTAATTTTTTTTTAAAAAAATGCATACTTTTAAAAGCTTTCTTTTCTCGATATTTTACCAAAATTTTATTTTAATTTTATACTAACATCTTTTTTTTAAAATTCGTCTTAAGAAATCTTATGAATTTTTGTCTTCTGTTTTGTGAGAATTGTTCTTGAGAAAGTAAGAATCAATGAATCTTCCAAACTAAGTAAAATAAAAAAGAAGGCATTTAAAGAATTCAGTGAATCTATTAGACTAAAATTTAATAAAAAGGACTCGAAAATTATATTGCCTGATCTGCATGTGTCACGTGTGCCATGTTGTGTAAAGAAGTATGGAGAAATTTTGAGTGGCCATGCATTTTTACTCTTTTATACTGTCAAGTTACTTCGACGTCAGAAATAAGTGTTAATTTTTCTGAAAATATCCATACATGTGTACCATATATTTGTAGAAAATTTTATTTTTAACGAATGCTTGTTCTGTCTGAAACATAATAAATTCAGAGAATATATCATAAAGCAGAACACATTGTAAAAATTTTATAATTTTTGGCATCGTAGAAATCGTTTGTAACGTTCCTTATATTCAAAAGTGAGTGGCCATTATCTTAGAAAATATCCATATATACCAAGAAATATCCATTTATGGGGAGAAATATATATAGAAAAGTTTTAACAAAAGCTTGTGCTCCGTCCAAAACATACTAAATTCAGTGGAAATATCATAAAACAGAACACATTGCAAATATTTCACAATTTTTTGAATTGTAGAAGATGTTTTTGACGCTTTTTATATTTAAAAGTAAGTGACAATGTCTTAGAAACTATCCATATATACCAAGAAATATCCATGTATTTGAAGAAATATTTTTAATAAAGTTTTAACAAAAGCTTGTGCTCCGTCCAAAACATAATAAATTCAGTGGATCTATCATAAAACAGAACACATTGCAAATATTTTATAATTTTTAGCATTGTAGAAATCATTTAAAACTTTTTTCATGTTAAAAAGTAAGCACCAATAACTCCATATATACCATGAAATATTTATAAAATTTTTTAACAAGAGCTTGTTTTGTCAAAAACATGATAAATTTAGAACACTAATAACGCTATCAAAGGTAGGATACATTCCGCATTTTTCAAAAAGTTTTGGTGATATAGTAATCATTTGCAACTTTCTTCATATTAAAAAGTGAGTATCAATATTTAGGAAAATATCCTTACATACCAAGATGTATTTATAAATTATTTTTAACATTAGCTTGTACTGTCCAAAGTTCTGAGCATATATATCGTTAACATGGGGTCCGCCATTTTTCACAATTTTATAAATTTTTGCAATGCAAAAATCATCTGAAAATTGTTTCATAATAAAACGTGAGTGTCAATGTCTTAGAAAATAGAAATATAGGGTAAACTAACAGTTGAAGGAGCACTACCCAGTGAAGGAACATTTCATATATATCGATTAGAAATAAGAATTTGAAAGTTTTTCTTTAGATTGATTGGTTACAATAGCTTAATGCTAAACAATAGGAAGTCATCTAGCAATGTTTTGGATTACCTGGTCAAATAGACTTCTCTGGAAATTTTTTGGAATTTGTTATTATCTCTGCAACACCTTGTTTCGTTAAAAAAATTATAAGGTGAGTGTTTGTATTTATATGTTTGAAGTTGAATTAATTGCATGTAATAGTTTTATTTTTCTCACTGTGAAAAAGAGAATTCAAAATATAGTTATTGAAGTTACGTTTTATTTTTTTTAAGAATCATAGCATAATAATGTACTGAGATAAGGGGGTGTTTATTCACTGGATCACCAAACGATGAAAATCCAGTGAAGGAACAAATGTTCATTAACTGGATTTTTTTCTAAGTTAATGAAAATAAAAGATAAACTTTAATTTTCTTGTACCTTTAGTGATGTTCCGCATCAAAAGTATGCTAAAAATACGAAAAACAACTTCTAACCAGTGAGGGAACGGCATGTTCCTTTACTGGGCATAGATTTCCCAGCGAATGAACAGTATGTGTTAATATGTTGACACTTTAATTTTCAATTCATGATTACAAAAAAAGTTAACATTTTCCAAGTATTTATATAATATAATTTCAAGAATAGGCTTGTTTTTAAATATTTGTGTGGCTTGTGAATTCATAAAAAGCATTAAAAAATAACCAAAATTAAGTGTTCCTTCACTGGGAAATTTTGTGTTCCTTCACTGGTAAGAGCTGTTCTTTCACTTGGTCTTCATACTACTTGTTATTTGAACCTCCAAAACTTTAAAACAATATTATGTAAGTTCTCTACAATATTTTTACATAATTTGCAATTAGTAACAAATATGTTGACACTGTCATTTAACTAAAATTATGAATTTTGAAATTAATATGATTTTTTAAAATGCAAGCGAAGCTTAAGTGTACCTTCACTGGTTAGTTTACCCTATTACAAGAAATATTCAGAAAAAAAACTTTTTAATAAGAGCTTGCTTTGTCCATAACATGATAAATTTAAATAATTTCACTTTGAGATAGAGAAATTTGAAATTTACGTGGAAATCACTTGAAACTTGATTCATACTAAAGATCGAACGTCAATGTTAAAGAGATTGTCTATATACCTCAAGAAATCCTAATAAAAGCTTTATATCAAGAATTCGTTTTCCCAAACATTATAAATTCTAATCACGCTGAATCGCTTGCCTAACGAAATGCGATTTTCTTCTTTATCTTTTTTATTCAATGTGGAAAAGCATTCGAAATTTGTTTCATATTATAAAGTGAGCGCCATTTTTTAGAAAACACAAAGGGTAGAAAATATTTATGGATTATTTTTTTAAAAAAAACTTGTTTAGTCCATAACTTGCAACTCTTAAATCTTACTTATCGCTTATATTACGGAGAGCACTTTGTGCAATGGAGAAACACTTGAGGCGATTTTTCGTAATTTCTCCCAAAATAAAAATCAATTGAATTCCTTTTAATATAAAGAAAGGTGAAAAATATCCATACTTGTCAAGAAATATTTATAGAAAACTTTTTAAAAATATATTATTTAGTTTAATACACGTTACGCTCTGAACGTGTACAAAGTGCAAAAAGAAATAATAATAATGGACCTCCCTAAATAGCTTTCGATTAAATTTTCTTCACGTTCTACAACTCTATCTAATTGTTCGAGGTTGGGGGGACTTCCAATATTCTATTTAATTAGTGTAGACGATATTTGATGTTACGAAATCAGATACAAAAACGTACTTTCTCCAAATAAACATACCTTTTTTTCAACGGTTTCAGATTTCTGACCCTCAAAATATAGGGGGTAGCCCCAATCTTGAAAATATGGTTCAAATAGTTTGGTCAGAAGGACGGTCAAAAGTTTGAACCCCTTAATGATATTTCGAAAACACTTTAAAAGAATTGAAAAATTTTTGCACTCAATTATTAAATTGTTTATCCAAGGGTAGTTCTAGGCAATAAATAGCTTTTAGTAAATATTTATTATTATTGATTATTTTATTTTGCAACAGTCAAAAACATTTTGAATTGTAAGGTATACAATTTTTTTATATTATTTTAAAAAATGTAATTTTGCATTTCAAAATAAAAAAAATTGAGTGCAATCGGCCGAATAGTTTCTGTGTAATTGAATTTTAGGTCTCCGACTTTTCTGAAATTCACTTTCTCAGGAATTCAGTTTCTCAACAAAGAGTGTCTTTTTGGGGATTGTTTCTACAAGCAAAATTAAAGGTCACAGTTTGAGCGGTATAAATTCGAAGCATTTATATTATGCTCCCCGAATGCCCCCTACGGAGTTGTATCAGGATAAGGCTACGATATATGTTCCACAAACTATTCATATTATATTGCTTTAAATAACTGACTTGGATTTAATAAGAGAAACTATTTTAAATATTTAAAAAAATATTGAACTTTTCTGAAAACCATCATTTAGTGAGATTTTTCCATCTATGAGGAAAATATTTATTAAAATCATTAACTAATTGTTAATTTTTTTGCAAAACTTTATGAACTCAAACAATTCTATAATGGATATTTTTTCAAACACAAAAAAATCATAGTGACAGTTTGCATCATTTTCATGTTCAGTAGGTATGAGGTTCCTAAGGGGTGGTATCGTATATAAACCACCCTATAATAAATATAGGTTCATAAATTCATTATGGGGTTTTGTCTAAATATTATCAAAATAATATGTCCCAAGCGTTTTTAATTACTATGACAAATTACAAAAATAATAAAAATAGCATCTCAATCGCTAAAAACTGTTCTTTCACATGACCTGAGAAATTTTGAAGAACAGCCTCAAGTGCTGCACAGGTTATGACAGTCGTCTCATAGTCTATGTCCTTAAGCAGAAATTTGCCCCAATTTTATTTCTTTATCAGTTTTAAAAAGTACTTTTATTATCATGTACCAAATCTTTAAATATAAAATAGATAAAATCGCTAAAGCAATATCTTTTGGTGAATAAATTACTCTTTTTACGTGGAAAATTACTTATAATCACAAAACGATGTATTATAAGAAATATTTTTATGGAAAAGTTCTGAACAAGAGAACCATAAAATATCTTTATTGCAAACAAAAATGCTTCGATCGATTTTAAGTTTGGACTTATGCCCAACCATTTATGTCACTATTGAAAAGAATGGACATCGTTAGTTAGAAGTTCAAAATCATTACATTTTTTCTTTGTCATCGATAATTCATCGAAGATCTTTTCACTGAAACACTCAGCGTCTCAATTTATGGAGCAAAGTTTCAGACCTAGTTGAAACTTTGAACATATTCTTAGTCTAAAACTAGAAGAATAACTTTCCTTTTTAGGAACGCTTCGTTGACGAAATCCTCTGAATTAAATTGCCTCGATGTCTGCCTGTTCACAAATATATATCCTTAACTTGGTTTTCTTTAAGAATAATAGTTTTCTTTTTCGAATAAAATACATTAGACGGGATAAAATCAGGGGGGGAAATCACTAAACTCCACCTTTTTCTGCCATAGCATTTTTTTTATCCTTAAAGGAGAGGAGATGTCCAAGACAGCTTTCTGTCATCTTAGATAGAAAATATTTAACAGCATACCTGCCAACTTTTAATCCCTTCCATTATCATTTTTCCCAGTGGTATTAAAATGAAATTAAAACTTCAATTTTTAACAAACAAATACGTTGTATCTGAGAAAATTTAAGTTAACAACCATGATAGTAACGCATATTAATATATGTGCTTAATTTCAGAAATTTGTCGAAAAAAATTGTTGAATAATAACTCATTTAATTGTTATTTTACCATAATCAAACAAAATTGTCGAATAATCATAGATGAGAATGTATTGAAACTGTTAACTGTGGAAGGAAAAAAACGTTGATTAACTGCTTTTACCTAATACGGTCAAACAACCAGAATTTTTTCGCAGCAACTAGGCTCAACTTATAAAGACACTTAGTTCCCTCCAGCTGTGTGCATATTACAGTCAACAGGGCAAATTTATCAATCTCGTGAGCAAAGGAACGGGGATACGAGTCTCAGCGTTGACACCACAATATTTCCTCCATTCATTCACACTTGAGGTGTTTCCAATGTCTTGAAACTTAACCACAACCTAACTCCAATAATTAAGTATAAGATATGCACCCTAAAAATAACGGCTTAATATTTTGTGGAAAAAATGGATTTTACGGAAAAATAGATTTCACGAACGATGCACCCAAAGTGCCAGTACTTTACACCAAATTTGATCCGGAATTTTTCACAGTGAACATGGTGACATTTTTTTATTGTGTTAAAGATTAAATTCCATGTAATATGTCGATTTTACAATTTAAAACATTTTAAATAAAAAAGTTCGATTTGTTATAGGGCTTGAAAAGACCATTCTTGAATCCTCACATTATCATTACTTCAAATTATCGTAACGCCAAGATTTTCCTTCAAAGTTATATAATATCAAAAAATAACTTTTAATTCATTGTAACACTTTCAACTCTTGTTAATTTTGCATAGTTTGAGTATGAGTAAGATGAAAAGATATTTTTTATTTTATAATTCGAAAATAATTTCACGCAAATGAAAATATGCAACTAACTAAGTAATACCAATTCCCAAAAATTCTTCTTTGAATAAGACCATTCTTGAATCCTCACATTATCATTGCTTCAAATTATCGTAACGCCAAGATTTTCTTTCAAAGTTATATAATATCAAAAAATGACTTTTAATTCATTATAACACTTTCAACTCTTGTTAATTTTTCATAGTTTGAGTATGAGTAAGATGAAAAGATAGTTTTTATTTTATAATTCGAAAATAATTTCACGCAAATGAAAATATGCAACTAACTAAGTAATACCAATTCCCAAAAATTCTTCGTTGAAAAATACCATTCTTGAATCCTCACATTATCATTGCTTCAAATTATCGTAACGCCAATATTTTCTTTCAAAGTTATATTATATCAAAAAATAACTTTTAATTCATTATAACACTTTCAACTCTTGTTAATTTTGCATAGTTTGAGTATGAGTAAGATGAAAAGATATTTTTTATTGCATGATTTCAAAATAATTTCAAGCAAATGAAAATATGCAACTAACTAAGTAATACCAATTCCCGAAAATGCTTCTTTGGAAATGTTTCAATATGGTAACAAATTAAATTATGAAACTCCATGAAAGTTACAATAACACTTAAAACTTCAATATAGACTTTAACTAACACATTTTTCTCGACTCAAAAGAAATAACACCTTAAATAACGATCTTTGGTGATAATTTAAATGCCTTAAGCTATTGCAGCAGCGCATAAACCATTTGAAACCTGGAGGCTAATTTCAGTAACAGTTAACAGGATGAGGGTAAGTATTTCTCGTTTCCCCAATGGCTATAAATGTTTCACGCTTCTCATCATTAAAATAACAGTAATAGTGAGGTCATATTTATCGCACCATTTCCGATTAATTGGCCGCAAAAGTCAGGAGGCATTTTTTTTCTGGAAAGTTGAAATATTAAAAAAAATGTTTTACGTGAAAATATTAGATACAGCCATGCTGCTGTATATAAACAAACTTTTAATTATTGAAATTTCTCCTCTTTCAACCTATCGTTAAAATAAATAAGCTTTTTGGAGATAAATATATTACACATTGTTTTAAAGCATTTTTATTGTAACACCCTATTTCTAAATGATTCATGATTATATTGTAAAGTATATCCATTGTATATAATTGTAATAACATATATTGCACATTGTTTTAAAAGTATTTTTTATTGTAACACCCTATTTCTAAATGATTTATGATCATATTGAAAAGTATATCCATGGTATATAATTTTAATTACATACATTGCACACTGTTTTAGAAATATTTTTACTGTAACACCCTATTTCAAAGTGATTTATGATCATACTGTAAAGTATATCAATGGTTTATAATTGTGATAACATATTGCACAGTGTTTCAAAAGTATTTTTATTGTAACACCCTGTTTCTAAATGATTTATGATCATATTGTAAAGTAAATTTATGGTATATAATTGTAATAACAAGTCATTTTTAAACTTTATTAAAATATTTTTATAGTGGAGAAAAACCGATAAGATGGAAGATAGAGTATAAAATGAAGATAGAGTATTATTTATGCTACATATAACAAAAACTGAACTAAAAGAAAAAACACAAATCTATGTCTATTTCTTAACCTTTACGTGTGCTTAATTGACATATTTTCACTTTATTTAGTGATAAATAACTTTGTACAGCGAAACAAAAAGTGACATTTCTTTAATTAATAAAACTGCAGTCATTTCAAAAATTCAATTTAAAGTAAATACAAGCTTATTAATAAACACTTCAAATTTAAAATAAATAAAAAACATTTATTAGTGAAAAAAATTAATATAAATAAACACACACACACCTTATATGTCACCATTCCTTGCTCAAAAAATATCGTTTCAACTCCATTTTAAGTTATTCACTAAAAATCCCGAATCAGTTATTAAAATTGGATGTTGTCAATTAAATATTTCGAAATTTTATCTCCGTAACTACAAATGTGAGGGCTGCGCAATTTTTATGGTACAATTCTTGAGATCATATAATATAATGCCGATACACAAAATTTTATTAACCTCGATCACTCAAACGGTAAGCTCTCCAGAGAATAATATGTCGGCAAAGCTATTTTATAATGACCCTGTGTAATATCCAAGCTCATCCCATAGCAATATGTTTTTAAAACCATGATGTCATACTTTGATATTCATATGCGTTCAAATGATTTCTTACGAAAATAAATTCCTTGTAGCAAAAACTTAAATTTGCTTTCTCAATTTTAAATCTGTTAGAGCCGTGAAATGATTGAATAAAATGAGCAATAAATTTAGTGACATAATTGGATATTTACTGATTAATAAAGACTTTATTTGATATGTATTCAAACAAGCAAAATAAATTTTGGAAAATATTTTAATTTTTATTAGTTTTCAATTAATTTTAATTTTTTCAAAACGAATATCATGAAACTAAATTGTGTATGGAGTTTAATGAGGCTGCAGAAAAATGGTCTGTTTAATTTCAAAATGAACCCGATAACAATATACCAGTGGTACCACGCGAAATTTTTAATTTATCTAATGTAGCTATCCTAACAACAAATTTATTTTACATTCAAAATGGCAAAAATCCATTATTACTTATTTTTGAATAATTAATTGCAGCGAGACAGAAGCATTAGCCACATTAGTATCTTACAAATATGTTACGTAAATTATTAAATACCTGTTTAGCAATAAATAATTCGAAATTTTTTCTACGATAATATTTCATTATTGATTTAAAGTGATAAATAATACTTCCATGCAACTCTTGCATCAAATAAAGAAAGATAACTTTAAATTAATGTTCGTTAAGGAAACTTTGAAATGCAAATTAATCCGGAATCTACAGATAACTTAGTAAAACAAAGATCTTGAAAATTCTCTTTTTAAAACTCCTTGTAGTGATAAATTAAGCGTATATCTTTTTAGGGTACTCCTTACAACTAAAATCAAGTTCTTTACCTTATCTTGGAGACGCAGGTTGGCTGATTAATTGATCAGGTGAATACGTTATTAGGCTTTCACCGACAGCAAATTATATCTTATTTAAAAGAATAATTGATTACGTCTCGACTACCGTCAATATATCTGTACTTAAATTTGTAAACAAATGCGTTTTCTATTGATAATTATGTTGAATATATTAAAAGCTTGCGTTACAATCTTGTCGAAGTCGATGAACTTTCAGTGGTTTGTGTAAAATAGATTTTATATTAGATGGAGGTAATTTGCATGGTAGATTAGTTTTTAATTAAAATAAGATTCATTAGATTTCAATAATAAGATATTTCGGATAGTTTTATGCGAAAAATCTTTCGTAAATAGTTAGAGTTTTGGAAGATTATTTGTCTTTTCCATTTTTAATCTTTAGAAGTAAAACCATCTATTTCGAAAGTTCACTAATTTAAATGTGGTAAATTAATAAAACAGATTAGATATTGGTATCATAGAATGGCTGAATAATAAATTTCAGATTTTGTCTAACTCATGCGAAGTATGTTTATTATCCATGTTAAAAAATATTAAATGACATTTTCTATTGTGTTAGTTCAATTTAAGTATTTTCCTCTTTATGTGTGGAATTATTTGAATGACTTTAAACTTAAATTCTTTTTATTTTTGACTAGTTTTAAAATATACTCCATAATTAAATTTTTTTTAAAAATATTTTATTAGGATTTTGTTTATTAAGCATACAATTAATGTATATATTTAGGATAGCTTTATGCGAAAAATTTATCGGAAATATTTTTAGTTTTAGCTGATTATTCGTCTTTTCTCTGTTTTTAATCTTTGGAAGTTTAACCATTTCTTTTAAAAGTTAACTAGGTAAAATGTGGCAAATACTTTAAGCATATTAGATAGTGGTTAAAGGTAGAATTATAAATCTTAAATTTTGTCCAGCTTATCAGATGCGTGTTTAATAACATTGCTAAAAAATATTACAAGACTATTTCTATTGTGTAATTTAAACTTAAGTATTTATCTATTTATGATGGGAATTACTACAAGTACTTTTAACTTAAACTCGTTTTATTTTTGATTAGCTTTAAAATATATTTAATAATTAAAATACTACATCAGGATTTAGTCATATGACGTACACTATTGATAATTTATTGACATTTTAATATTTGCATTACAATTGTGGGGCTTTTTTATTGTAACTGCTATGTTATTTTAATAGTAATAATAATAATTATAATATATATATATATATATATATATATATATATATATATATATATATATATATATATATATATATATATATATATATATATATATATATATATATATATATATATATATATATATACCAAATACTAAATTAAACCCAAAAGTATTGAACTAGAAATATTTTTCCTTTTGAAGATGCTTTATTAATTCATCACGAAACCATCTTCTGCTCATTCCAATTTTTAGAGTAATTTTAATCATAACACAAAATTTCAGTTCATGGAATGATATGAAAAAACTATGTGTAACTAAAGGGTCGTTAAAATAATACGCAAACATCAAGCGGGAAGGGTGTTTGTGACTTGTTTATTTTTGCTGACAAAAGTGAGGAGAGGTATAAGCAATGCTAGAGTAAGACATTAAAATCCTCAAATCGTCCTTTTTTCTTTTTTTTCTTAAAGCAAAAATAAAAATTTATCGAAAAAGAATTACATTTGGAAAAAATTTAAAATGTGAAATAAAAGTTGAATTCAAGGAAAGAAAAAACTGTAAAGAAAATTTCTTCGATGGGCTCAACAGCTGTGAACACAAAAATAAAATCAAAAAGTTTTTTAAGGAATATTCTATTCAAAATTTCACAGAATTATATTAAAACATAAACTATGTTTCATTAAAAGTACATCTTATTATTAAAAGTTAATCCTTAAGGGGGGTCAGGACCCTTTAAAGCCTTAAACGATACAATGAAATACCATATTTTCGACACACTGTAACTATCTTTGAATTTATCCTAAAGCTATGAAAATTTTTTTATTATTTACTAGCACTATTATCAATATAATTAAATAGCTAAATTCAAAAAAATCATTCATAAAAAAAATTACAGACTTTTTTTAATATAGTGAAATTTTTTTATTTTCGAAAAAGTGAGTTTCATTGTGCGCAAAGCGTACGAGTCAAATATCATCAAAATAATGTCAAACTAATTTTAAATTAAAGTTATAATTACCCTAAACCTGTGTTACCTAATATTATTTTGATTAATTTTCTAAAAATTAAAAAAGCTTAAGTTTTTCAAATTTCTATATTTTTGGCACATTACACAATTATTTAAAAAAATTTTAAGAAAGTAATGGTTTTTATAGTAGGTACCAGTTGTAGCAAACCATATCATAAATCTTTTCCTAAAGTTTCGTACAATTCTATCAATTATTTCTTTGTACGCAGTGCGCACAAGTTCAAAATATCACATTTTGAGAAAAATGACTTTAAAGTTAAAAATTTGTTTTTTTCAAATACCACACAATATATTTTTCTAAAAATGCCTAAATAAATAAAATAAATCATTTTACAATACCTACATACAACTTAAACAGTAATACATTAACTAAATTTGACTTATAAACAAAATAAAGTAACATTTCACAACGACTTGTCACATAACGAGCATCGAGTCAAATAGTAATCAACTTTTCAAACTTTAGAAATGATTGATACAAAAACCAAACCAACCTAAATGATAGATTTTTGAGATTTACAAAAATCTAAAAGATGATGTTTTAAAATAAATTTTCAAAAACAAACAAAAGATTTTCATGTTAGTAACTTTTAAAAAATTGTTGATAAAAATGACCACAAAGTTAAAATTTTGATTATTATAACAATATCCATTTTTATGTTTATCTAGAAATCCTAAGTAACCTCAAAGACATAGATATAAAGGAATAAATTTCTTACATTTTATTATTTTATAATAAAATCAATATAAAAAAAAACATTTAAAAATTAAAAGCCACCAGAAATATACATATCCCCCCCTTCACTTTTTTTCATTCTCTCATTTTCACAAATCTTTTTTTGTCGTTTCACTCTACGAGCTACAATAGACTGTTCACTAGCTCGCTTTTCAGCTTTTGTTATGCGCAGTTTATCTTGAGCATGAAAGTTTTGCTTTGCTTTATTGTTGATTTGTAGCTCCAACAGTTTCATAATAGACATCAAAGATTTTTTTCCATCGTTAAAAACACAAACACCCATACATGCAGCTATTTTTTTGGCAACATTTTTGCCAGCACTAGCAAATTTAGGGCAAAACTTCCATATGAGTGAGTTTAACGACTCATTTGGGTTTTGGGTCTTACCCCCCAAACATCTTTTCAAAAGAGACGGATGAGACAGATCCTTAAATATTGGCTTTATTGCCTCCATAACAACTTTAGCAACCAGCATTGGGTGCTTATACTCATGCACTTTGTTGTTATGCACAGCTTTATTATAGCTGCACCAACTATTTTCGCCTTTCGGACAAAACCAGTGCATCGGCTCTTTATCCGTGCTGCAAGTATGAGCCCATATGGCCCAAATCGCTGTTCGCATGTTGACTGAGTTATTGCTGTTTTGGCGAATTGCATTGCCATAATAACTTGTAATTCTATTTATTGTTACATCTGTCAGTCTTCCCCGACCACCTATCGTCTTACCATCTGAAAGCCTTTTTTTGCCATATGAAGTTTTGAGTTTTCGCAAACGAGTGCCCATTCTCTTCTGTATGTGTCCCACACATTCCACTTTGGTTATCGAAACATCTTTTCCATATGGCTTCGCCTCACAAATAGCCTGGAAAGTTTTACAATCACCATCGCCAATGTATGTTTCATACTTGACGTCATATTTTTCTTCAGATCTTTGGAAAATCCTCTTCATGCCGTCAACCTCCATTTTTCCAGAAGAGCCGGCATGATTTTTCTGGCACACTGTTTTATGAGAAGAGAGCCACTTATGATATCTCAAGCCAAACTTTGGACCCTTGTACGAAGCACAACCTTTGCAGAATGTCGACATTACTTCTATGTCAACAGCTTTTCCTGTCTCGCCGCCTACCAAGGTACATACGCCTATTAAAGACGTATGACCTCTGGTTTTCCAGGTGCCGTCTCCACTGACGGTTAGACTGTTTGGATTTTCTGATAGAGACTTTTCCTCGTTAACTGCCTGTTCCATGGATGACAAAGCAACTTCTTTTGATTGATACTTCCAATATTTTAGAATTAATTTTATCATAAGATTTCTGAGTTATAGGCTTGGGCAAACACATGACAGAACAAAATGTCTGCAGACTTGAAAGTCCACCACCAATGCACCGCATTGCAAAAACAGATCTTTTGTTTACTTCTGGAATGTTCTTATTCACTCCTATCAGTTTGCAGCTTTTAAAAACATCCCTTTTCTGACATGTTATTTCAAAAGAAGACAACAATCCACACTGGGATTTCTCAGTCATTTTCAAGGAAGCATGACAAATTCCACAAGCAGCCACATTATTGAAAAAACTTATCAAGGAAGCAACATCAATAAGGCGATAACCATCAAAAGTCTCTTTAGTTTCAGTTTCGATATCCTTGAAACTGGAACATGACATCGAAAGCTTTTTCTTAGAAGCACTTTTAAAATCCTCTTTTTCAATAAAAACATTGCAACTGCCCACTTTTACACTTTGCCGAAATTGATTTCCACGAAATCTTCTCTTTTTTGGTCTCTGACCAGATCTACGAGGATTATTCATGATTATTTATAATAAATAAATCAAACCGAAACTAGATTTTTGACTGAAATGAAAGCTAATAGACGAATGTACAAATATTAATCTAAGATAAAAAAAACGCATGCAATTCGAATATAAACAAATAAAATCTGCAAAGGGTTGGAGCAGAGTTGAGTTGTAGACACTTTAAATCTCAGATTATTATTAGAAACTATAAGATAAGCCCGAAATGAAGCAATTCGCGACCACGCCCACTAAAAGAATTGTTGGTGAGTGACTTGTCTTCTAACCCTTATAACTTTTGAACCAATTGAAAGATTTCGAAATGTAAGATACGAAAATGCGCAGAATAATGCAAGGAATAAAAAAAAATGATTCTTGAAAAATCGATTTTTTGAGAGTCTTAAGGGTCCTGACCCCCCTTAAACGAGATAACTACAGTCAAAGTTAAAGTAGAAACCAGGAGGGGCTTGCTGCGACTTCCTTACGTAAGCTTGGGAGGAAGTTTGTGATTTGCTTATTTCTGCTGCGAAAGGGGGGAGGATCGAAAATTACCAAAAATATTCTTACGTTAAATTTAAATGGCTCCTAATATATAAATTAATTTTAAGAAAATAAGGCATAATTAGGCCTAATAATTTGGAGGGAAAAAAATGTGACTAATTTTTCTGAAATTTGTATTTGCGAATTTTAAGTAAAATTTGAAATAACCTTGAATAATCATATCTTAAATATTTACAAGGAGAAAGAAACTCTTGATAAAAGTTTCGTACTTTATGCTAATGATATTTCTGGTTAAAAAAAAGGCATAATTCAAGTTAATAAAACCAAAATATACGATATTTAAACCATTCATTTGGTAAATTTTCCGCTCACATGGTAATGGTTTATCGGAAATTCTGGTTCATAAAATTGTAGTTCTTATTACAACACATTTACTAAAAAATACAACATTTAAAAGAAAATTTAACCGAATAAATAGTTTTTATGCCTAAGGTATCATGATAAAATTATCAAACTTTATCTCAGATTTTAAAACAATATCTCATTGTTAATTTCACTAAAATTATTACCAAGGAAATTCGATAAAAATGACCGAGCTTTTTGATGTCCCATAGAGCCAAGAACACGGTTAATTTTACCATATTCTGATAGTTGCGGCTACACGTTTTTTCAGTGAAATTCTCATTACTTTAGTTTTGATGTTTACGCGATAGAAACTTGATATAACTGGGTATAGTAATTTATTTTCTGATTTAAAATGAAACAAATTTTGAATTTTTGTTTCAAAAGTAAATCATTAAACATATGATTTTGCTTGCCTTTAAAAAATACACAAAACAAACGAATGATTCTTTCTAAATACTGTCTATGAACTTAGATAGTAATTATACCTTTTTTTCGTGCTAAACATTATAATTCATGTAAATTCTTTTCTTTGAACTTTCTCGTTAATATTTTTTTCATATCTCGTATTCTGAGGGAAAAAACTGTTAAAAGTAGCATTTTTTTTATATATATATTTTCGCTAACTTTTTACAGCTTGCTTTGTTTTAAAAGTTAATTAGTCACATTTCTTATTTTCTCGCCACCTTGCTTTCAAAAACATATTAAGATTTAACTTTACATCATTAACTAAGTTTGAAAGCACTGATTTTAGCAGACTTTTTTTAATATTTCTTTTATACTGTCATGGAAATAGGCTTTATATTTAAATACTTAAAAAAATACGTATAAGGTATGATTTTCTCGAAGCAAATATTAAAAAAGGTTTTGGTTCATTTAATGATCTCTTTTCTTGCCAATTTTTTTAAACTTAAAACTTATGTTTGATAACATTTTTTGAATCAATAATTCCTTCATCTGTTTATGCGCTTATTTTGCAAAGACAAAAATGACGTTTATTTTAATCGATTTAACTTAATCATTAGGGAATGGATTCCGAACCTAAGTTATGATTAATGTTGACTACTCAATCATTGTCAGATTACTCGGACTACTTTTATTCGGATGTTTCATGAAAACTTTTTTTTTCTCCTTTTTTAAGTTTTGAAGGATTTTTTCCTCTGTTCCTAACCTCATTTATTATTCGATGACGAAGATATTGTTATTTTGAAATTATACAGAAGAGTAGTTGTTTCGCAAAACGATTTGAACTTAAAGCCATTATCTGTGTTAGTGATTCGAAATTTTAGAGCAATTTTTACTACACGGAGGAAAAAATTCTGATAAAAATACCATCCTGTATGGTAGTTACATTTAAATATGATTAAAAAAAATTTAAAATTAGAAAAAACACAATTTTTGCTAATAAAACCAAAATCTATGGTACTTAAACTATTCATTTTGTAATTTTTTCTTTCATATGATAACGATTTACCATAAATTCTGGTTTTAAAATTTATCGTCATTATTACCCCACATTAAGTGAAAAATACAAAACTGAAGAGTAAATTTAACCAAATAAATTGTTTTCAGACAATGATCTAAAGTATCATGATTGAATTATCAAATTTTATCATTTTTACCATTTTTTATCAAATATCAGTAAGACATATTTTATTGTTACTTTTTCCAAAATCATTGCCTAAGTGCCCAACCAAAGTGCTTTGAACCAAGTTGCCAAGAGCTTTGAACCCGATCCAGAAGACAATAAAACTTCTGAAACAAGTCCTGGAACAAACTTGTCTTCGAAGAGGAATACTTTAAATGAAACTTAGCTTTGCTTTCATATAGAAAACCATGAAAACCTCACACACTGAATCCAAAACTAAACCGATTTCAACTCCTAACTATGTCAGCAGTGTGGTCGCTGCGAGCTAGAAGCATGAGTTGACTAGCCTTCACCAAAATTCGAAATTGGGGATTCTATTTAGGAGATGAGCACACCATCCCGGTTTCCTCAAAAGATGAAGATAACTATTAAATAATAAAATTAATTACTATTTAATACAAGGATAGAGAATACATGGCATGCCAAAAATAATTTAAACAAAAAAGTATTAAAATTTTAAGATACTAGAACTAAAAATAAATTTTATTTTGATTTTCTATAATTTTGCCACTTTTATATAGTTCAGAAATATTTGAATCCTTAAAATGAAATAGCCGCCATTGATCTAAAAAGTATTTTGTAATAGCATAATTATAATGTTTTATAATAATGGTATTTTATAATAGTTATAATAAATATAGTAAAAATTTTACGCCATTATAAAAGAACAGTTTGAGCAACAATTATCAAAGAACACTTTGATGCACATTAAATTTGTTCTTTTCTTATTCTTTGGGAAAGATTTTTGCTGAATTTCTTTTTTTTTTACCAATTTTCACTCTATGATTTTTTTACTGATTTTTATTTTAGTAATTTGAAATGCATTTAATGCTTTTTATATCTTTTAATAATCTTATAAAATTCCAATTTTACTCCATTGATAAATTAAATAAAAAGTCTCCAAAATAGGATCACTCAAATAAAATAAAATCGTGACAACTTGCATTACATTAAACGAAAAACGAACTAATTACTGCGAAATTTTAAATAAAATAGGAAACCGGATGAAACTTCAATCTTCTTTAAACATACAAAGGAAATTATGAAGGTTATAATTTCGCCAAATAAAAGTTATTATTCCGATAAATCTAACAACCTAATTTTATGACATTTATAAGTTTCATTTAACTTGACTAAATAATTTACTGCGACAAATTCATTCAAGATCGAATTTTTATCTTCTAACAATTTGCTGAAGCGTAAAAGATTTGCCATTTATTATAGGGCGATAAAAATAAACATCTCATTTGTCTTAACTTCAACCACAAACAATGAATCTTGGAACATTGTTGTAGTTTTATTTTTCATTTGAGATATAGAATTCGATTGGTCAATGAATAAAAATGTAACTTGATTGTCAGTCAACTTTTTGGAATTATATTTCCAATCACTTTGAATTATTTAAAATATTCTGTTTTTTTTTCACCTCAGGACATTTGATGGATATTTTTAAATAATAATTTAGATTTATTTTCTTTCTCCTTATTTTTTTCCCCAACTGTCCGTCTGGGAATAACAAAATGACATAAGCAAATAATAATTAAAGTACTATTTTCGAACATTGAAAAGAAAAATTTAAATTAGTTAATACGCGTTTCAATAAAAACGACACTCAATTAAAAAATAATATACAATAACAATATTTATTATTTAATATTTATTATTTAATATTTATTATTTAATATTTATTATTTAATATTTATTATTTAAAATTCATTATTTAATATTTATTATTTAATATTTATTATTTAATATTCATTATTTAATATTTATTATTTAATATTCATTACTTAATATTTATTATTTAATATTTATTATTTAATCATCATTATTTAATATTTATCATTTAATATTTATAATTTAATATTCATTATTTAATATTTATTATTTAATAGTTAAAGCATTGGATTAAGCCTCCTTAAACATGGGTTAAAATTTTAATTAAAAATGAGAGTAGAGATATACGGTCTCTATAGATTTAGATACGGTCTATAGTCTATATCACACTGAACAAAAATTACAAGCAATACTACCAGAATGTGGTAAAATTTACCATGTTTCTGACTCTATGGGGACACAAAAAAACCCAATAAAAAAAGATCTTATGTAATGAATTTGGTAAAATTTCAAAAAATTATGGTTTTATAATATGTGATAAAATTTGGTAATTTTATCGTGACAGCTTACAGCAGGCATCAAAAGCTATTTATTCGGTTAAATTCAATTTTCCTTTTTGTTTTTTAATAAATATGTAGTAATAAGAGCTATATTTTTGAAAACCAGAATTTACAGTTAACTGTTACCATTTGAAAAAATTACCAAACGAATGGTTTAAGTAACGTATATTTAAATTTTATTAACCAGAATTGTTACTTTTCTTCCAGAAATATTTTCTAACACAAAGGTTATTCTACCAGAATTTTTTTTCCTTCTATGGTTTCTTGCTTGAACAGACGAAACGCATATTTATTAATAACTAAAATATAAAAATAAAGTTTTTTAATAGGAATTAAAAATTAAAAAGTTTACTAAAAATGTATATAAAAATCCCCTTACTTTTACTTTATACCCAGTGAAATGACTTGTATGTACAAACTGCAACAACTCTCTGTTCTTTATATATGTATATATATATATATATACATATATATTTATATATATATATATATATATATATATATATATATATATATATATATATATATATATATATATATATATATATATATATATATATATATATATATATATATATATATATATATATATATATATATATATATATATATATATATATATATATATATATATAGAGGATGTTCATCTATAACGCCGGTGTCATTTTTAATAAATCTTCTTGTTAAATAGTACAAAATGAAAGTTGTGAAAAACTACTTACCATTCAAATCTT
This sequence comes from Parasteatoda tepidariorum, assembly GCF_982258835.1. NCBI lineage: Eukaryota > Metazoa > Arthropoda > Arachnida > Araneae > Theridiidae > Parasteatoda > Parasteatoda tepidariorum. Next base: position 11,861,722 of record NC_141766.1, on the reverse strand, counting down.
TCTTTCCAAATTTACAAAAATTATTTAAAAAATTGAAAGAAGCGTTTTAGATTTTCAATATAATATTTCAGTCCTTTTGCCTAAGTCATTTAATTTAATTCATAGCAAAATTATTAAAAACAATTTCAGATATTTCCATGCATGCTTAGTATGAAATGATTACTTTAACCGGAAATTTTAGCGAATATTTTTAAATTTGAAAAATGAGACTTTTGTTATTATTTAAATTAACTTGAAAGATTTTGTTCATTTTTTTTTTAAATTTTTAATATTTCTACGGTTATAGTTTAAAAAGGGTAAGTCAAATGGGTAATTATTTCCTTATGAAATGCTGAGAACTTCCTGAATATTTCAACTAGGTTTACGGAACTTTGTTCAGTTATTGCAAGTGATAACCAAAGTTATTGATACAAGCTACAAGCTTATTTCCATAGTTTTTCTGCACAGGGTGTTCAAAAACACTCTTTTTTATTCGTAATTTATTACCAGTCCCTCAAACCACTGAGAACTTAAAGCGTTATTAATAAGCACGAGAAATCGCATTACCTAAACAGTTCTTGAAGTTATAAATAATTCTCTACTTGAGTAATTTGAAAGAATTCCAAAAATTGAAAGTGTGTATCCCATTATTATAGGGTAGTGTCGTATATTAATGCAGGAACGCCTGGGGCTTCAATTTCAAATAAAGAGAGAACTAATACTCAAAAAGGTTAAAATATAATCTATACATTAAAAAATCTGAGCCAAACTTTAAAATTTCTGAGACTTTGCAATATTTCTAATGTTTAGTCCTTATGAAGCTTTGATTGTTTTTTGACTATGTTTTTATGACTATGTTAATGATAAATAAGGTGAGAACATATAAAGTTTTATTCAAACAAATTGTATTTATCCGTATGTAATGTAACAATAAATGTAATAAGTTTTAAAGTTTTTTTAACAGATATTTTATGATTATTTTCATACAAATGCTATAATTTGCGCAGTGTCCCAAAATTAAAATAGTGGTGATTAAATTCCATCGCTCTCTTTATTTCTGGCATGGTATTTACGGACTTGAAGCAATTCAACTTATTTTAAGGAGAAAAAAAAGGATATTTGTGCTCAAATAAAGTGGGCATATTATATTATTAGCTACCACTAGTGCTAAAAAAGTCCCAGTTGTATAATTTAATATCGAAATAGGAATACTTATTTAAGTTGAAGCAGATGTCTTGTTTCTGAAATACAAATGCTATGAATGGAACAATCCAGTTTCAAATATTTAGTTTTCAGAAAAAATGACATGCTCTAAAATAAAAGCATTGTCGCCTTTTGTGTTAAATTAATTGCTGCTTACGATTGTTAAATCAATTGTTATATCGTTACCGCTACAAAGAATGTTATATTATTAGCTACCACTTTATTGCTAAAAAAAATCCCAGTCGTATAATTTATTATCGAAATAGAAATACTTATTCTGGTTGAGGCGAATATCTTGTTTCTGAACTACAAATGCAATCAAAGGCTATGAATAAAACAATTCAGCTTAAAATATTTAGTTTTCAGGAAAAAGGACATGTTCTAAAAGGGGAACACTGTCGCCTTTTGGGTAAAATTAATTGCTGCTTACAATTGATTAATTAATTGTCATATCGTTATACCGCTACAAATAATGACAATCAGAATGTGAAAAATAACGGCTGCTATGGGCTAATACTGGATGGTGCATGCTGAAAAAGAGCTTTCTTTTTTAAGATATCTATTTAATCATAGGAAATTTGGCAGGGGGAATCCTTTATGTCGATGTCATGTATGTTTGTTTGAAAAGTATCAATCATTATTAAAGTATCAATCTTTGCTTTATTTATCATCTTTTTTTTCAATTTTATTGGCATATGGAAACCCTATTTACAATTTTAGATCTCTTTTGCACAACTATTTTCCATACTTCTCTAGCATGTTACCAATTTTTCTGATTTATAAATACAATATTAATAAATTTTATGATTCATAAATAGCATATTATGAATTTCTAGGATTCGTAAATGGTATATTACCAATTTCTCTGATATACTACAGCATATACCGCAACACATTAATAATTGAAAATAAGAGTGTTTCGTAAAAACCGCACTTAATATATATTTTTAAAATAATTGAACACAAAACAATGAAACAGGCTATCTAGACAGGTTAAATTGCAAGAGGAAAAAGAGAGGAGTTGAACGAGGATTATCAGAAATATTTTCATGTTTCAACCTTTAATGAAACTTTTTTTGATGTTAATTACAACTGCTATTCACTACTGTAAACGATCACATTTTCACAGCGTTTTTGTTTTTCCTCGTTTAAATGTTAATTTGCTATCCAAAATATGTATACTTTTATTTTTTCATATTTGATAAGGATTCTAAAAATTCATATGAAAAGGGGTCTTTATAGAACACCCAGCATATTCATCTAACAAGTAAAATTTCTGATAATGTTTTTTTAAAAAAAAACAGATAGATATCTAAAAGGGAAAATGTTTTTCATTTTTTCATTGTTTTTGACGTGATTCGCACAAATTGTTTTGGACACGATTCTCATTAAACCCTTACAGATGGCATAATTAAATATTTTTAAATGTCGTTTAGAATAATTAATACTTATTTATATCTAAATTATGCCTTAACTGTATTTATAACTGAAAATTAAAAATAAGCCAATCGAAAGCTACCCATTTATACATGGAGAATAAATTCTGTTAAAATTACGGCACTGTATGGCAATAACAATTCTGTTAAAGAAAAATAAAACATAATTCTGGTAAATAAAACCAAAGTATGAGATATTTAATCCATTCATTTGATAATTTTTACGTTCATATGGTAATAGTTAACCGGAAATTTCGGTTTTCAAAATTACAGTTCTTATTACCACACTTTAAGTAAAAGATACAAAACTGAAAAGTAAATTTATCCGAATAAATACGGTTTATACAATGCTCTAAGGTATCATAATAACGTAGGTACCGAAATTACCAAATTTTGTCGCATATTACACTGTTAAAATTTTTATTCTTAAATTATGGTAAAATAACTGCAGCTGTCTGTCCATCAGATTAATCGTAAATTTTACGGTAAAGAAATTATTTTTTTCTTTATGGGTTTTTAACCATTTACAACTAGCATGTTTCAAAAACGTAAAAAAAATTAAAAAAAAATTATTATTTAACTAGACATAGGAGCTCGGCTTTTCGCAAGGTAATAGGCACTGGAGAGTGCCGGACACTGGAAATTATTCATGTGTTGAAGGGAATGGAGGAAATATTGTGGTGTCAACACTAGGACTCGAACTCCAATTCTGTCGGTCATGAGATTGACAGGTAAGCCCGCCCGGCTATGATATGTACGCAGTTGCAAAGAACTAAGTAGCTTCATTAGGTGGTTCTAGTTGGTGCTATAAAATTCTGTTTGTTTAACTGTATAAGGTAAAAGAAGTTAAGAAACAGTTTTCTCAAACCTAACAGCTTAATTACCATTTTATTTATGGTTATTTGACTGTTTTGAATAAATATGGTAAAATAACCGTTCAATAAATGGTCATTTAGCCATTTTTTCCGAGAAATTTTTAACAGTGTATAAAACCATTGCTCATTTTACCAAAACGCATGTGGTAAAAAATACCAAGCTTTTTAGTGTTTCCGTAGATCCGGAATCACGGAAATCATTCCACATTCTGGAAGTTCTGACCATTTTTTTTTTATGTATAATATCCCTTTCAAAAACATTGAACGCTAATTCTTCTAATACTCTATGGGTCAATGACAATTTGCAAGAAATTTATTTAACAACTTCCCCGAAAACTTTAAATTCCCAACTGATTTTTGTATCGGTTTATTACTATTTTTAAAAAAAAATTAGTATAAGAGGTTTAAAAAGCCATTTTCGAATATTCTACTATTATTCAGTCAATAATAAAAGATTACGCTGATTGATTTCGGAAGAAGAAATGAATTAGAAATAATGCTCTGTCTGTTTAAATTAGTTGATCACATCGCAATACACATTGATATTATCCAGATTATGATTACTTGGAAAAACAAAGAGATGATATTGTTAGAACTAATGATAATAGTATTGTTTACGATAATGTCTTTAGCTTAAATGGCAATACTGAAACGTAGTATATTTCATTTTTTTATACTATTATGCTCATTTGTATTTTTCAAAAAACAAATGACCCATTAACTGCTAAAAAACTCATTTTTGGAACTCGTAACTTCTTTCAAAAAGTTAAAGAGAAGCAGTTTAATTTCTGAATTCTAAGCATTAGGTTTTCAAAGTTAAAGCATATGAGGTATTCTGGAATAAATTATGAAGATAAATAACTTTATTCTGATCTGAAATCATTTGCGATTTTATAAACTAAAAGTGGTAGCTAATAATATAAACTATCCACTTTGCTTAAACACAAGCACCACACTTTGTTTTTATATTTGATGTTTGCCGGTCCCTACAGATTGCAACAACTACAATCCCGAAATAAAATCGGTTGGCGCATTGTATGCGAGCATTTTTTTTTTTTTTTTTGAAAAAAGAAAACATATTGAGTTGACCCCTAAGTACCCAACGTTTTTTTTTTCTATTTTTTAAAAGTTTAAAGTAAGGAATTATTCCATTTTCTCGGCCAGTATCCTCTTCGAGAGACTAAAATTTTCAACGTGATATCTGTTTAATTTGAAAATCTCTATTTTCAAACCTAGTATACCAATCATGAGCAGTTTTCTGAGAAAACTCGCAATTTCCATACACATCACTAATGTCACGAACAGCATTTTATAGCCTTTGTACCTTAATTGAAAGCAAAAAGAAAAGGTTTTTTAAAATGTTTGTTTTTTTTCTCCGACTTTCCGTTTTATTTATCGATAAAGGGACATTAATTAACTCGAAAAAAATCGAAATCGAAACATCTTAGTTCACAAGACGTAAAACATTGTGCCAAATAAATCTAATGGCATGAATAATGTTGAAGTTTTAAAAAAAAGACGTAAACATAGTTGCTGTCCGACTAATTCGACTGTTACAGATTAAAATATAAAGTAGTGGTTTTATTAAATTCAAAAAGATCAAATTTTGTACCTCTATATTTTTATTTAAATAAAAAAGGTTGGAAAAATTATTATATAAATATTTTTTTTCAAAAATAATGTGTTTAACAACCATAACTATTTTAATAGAATAGTCAATAAAGATAATTGCCTAGTATTAAGCATTTTTTAAAAGCAATATTGTTATTGTAGAATTAGAAACAATTCAAGAGCAATTGCCTAATTCAAAATCAGTTTTATCCATCTCATTAAAGATAGTATCGTTTAAAAACGAAATCTAACTTTCAAGAGACTTTCTAACTTTCAACTTATTGTTGAATTAGAAACAATTCAAAGGCATTCATAAAGACATTTTTATCTATCTCATTAAAGATAGTATCGTTTAAAAACGAGATAGAACTTTCAAGAGAGTATTGTTATTGTAGAATTAGAAACAATTCAAAGGCAATTGTCTCATTCAAAATAATTTTTATCCATCTCATTAAAGATAGTATCGTTTAAAAACAAGACAGAATTTTCAAGAGAATATTATTATTGTGAAATTAGAAACAATTCAAGAGCAATTGCCTCATTCAAAATCATTTTTATCCATCTCATTAAAAATAGTATCGTTTAAAAATTGACCTGCAAATTTTTAGTATGAATTCAATTTTTTTTCTTTATTATTTGCCTATTTCAAAACATGTATAATATTACTATTCTACAACTTTAATTCCTTAGAATCACTTGACAAATTATTAAAGAAAAATATACCATAATGAAATTTCTTAATATACGTTATGATTTGCCACTATGCAAAATGAAAAGGAATTAGCATAGTATTTCAATTAAATTAAAGAGTGTGTAAGAAATTTATGGTAAATGTGAAAATTTTACTTGGATCTATTCATTCTTTTAATTACCATTTCAATGTATGGGAAACTAGAAAAATCATAAAAATGATCATTTCTCGACAACTAATTTTATTTATCACACTTTAGAAAAATTCTGAAAAAAATCGAATTTGCGTCATCTGTAGAAAAGAGAAAATTGTAAAGGCAATTAATCTTCATCTTAAGTAACCTTCTTTTTCTTAAAATGGTCATTAGCTAAAAAGAGTTTTATCTATTATGATTCTAAATGAATGGAACAAAGCTTGCTTTTCTTTTCAAATTAAATCCTTAATTATCAAATAAATTAAAACAGAGTAGTGCAGTATTTATAATTCCCTGTAAATTGAAATAAGTTTTTACACTTGCACTTACAAAGTATATGTGCTTCTTTCTGTTTTTTTAAAACCAGCAATTTTGAAATCATTTTATGGAGTTGCTTTATTTATAATAGAATATGCTTTTTTAATTATAGTGCTTTTGAAAAAGAAAAGAGCTTTTCCCTTACTACGCTTCTTTTGTTCGATGCAAATTTAATTTTGCATGAGTGAAAAAAACACCATTTCCAAAAGATCCAAACATGAATTTTCAAATTGTATTAAAAGTTTTTCCATGTAAAATCCAAAGCATTGACTGCTAACAGAAATTTTTCTTTATATGGAATTAGTATAGAAGCGTTTGCGCATTTTTGTTCACCCCCTTTATTATCATGGATCAATTTTATCCAAGACGTTTTATCTTGTTGAATAAAACATAAATGTAGGCGTAAATAAATCATGCATTTGGAACACATCAACATTTCAGTTGAATCTGTCAAAAGCAAGTAATTCGATAGATTTATTTAAATTGTGTAGGAACAAATACAACTAACGAAAATTGAAAAGGCAAGTCTCAATCACAACTCAATGAAAATCAACGAACTTCAAATAGGTAAATTCTTGTTAAAAGAGCCCTATTGATATTCATTATTTAACCCCTTGGGGACGGGTGATTCAGAAAAACATTCGTAAAGATCAGAATCAGGATGTAATTAAATAAAAATCGGTATCCTAAATGTAGTCATTTCTAATTCGACAGACTTACTTGCTTTTACTTTAATTATTGTTAGTTTAATCATACATATAATCTATGTTAATTCAAAGTATAACTAAATAGTTTTATTTTGAACAAAGTAATGGTGAATTAAATAAATCAAACAATTACAACTCCGCCCTCAAATAAACTGCTAAAGAATTACTTTGATTACCAGTTTTATCTTTTTACCCTGGTTGATACGGTTTTATGCTGGCACGTATTTGTGACAGTCGGCGCGAAAAGGTTAATGAAGCGAGTGAAAACAAGTCATTTAATGTGTTAAATGATCACTAATTCACTTGGTTACTTGCAAATGATTTTCAGTTATTCTTTAAAGTATATAAAGACTTACGATATGAAAATGGTTTTTAATTCCAAACCGCAGAGCAGCAAATAATCCGGAAAAAAAATGGTACCAAGAAAATGTCCTTTTTACCTATTTTTACCCGTAACTGCCATTGTCATTAACTGTTGTAGCATATTTATTTGCTTGTTCGCGAATAAATTGATACATTTCGTCCCATTAAGACACCTGTGGCATTCTTGTATTAGTGAACTAGATTAGAAAATTTTGAAGAGCTAACATTTTTGTAAAACTCTTAGCATAACTAAAGAACAAGATAAATTATTCAACTGACTTTTTAGATATTTGATTAAATTATTCATGAATAGTGGTGGATGCAATTATTTTAATGGAAATTTATAAATTATTAAATTTAATTATTAATACGCTAACTTTGCTAGCATTGGAAAAAATAATTTCTGAATATGATGAAATTCCGTAGTAGTTTTAACGCATGAGATTGAGGAAACTAATCCATCTGCTAGGAAATTTGCTTCCAAAATGAAAGTTGATCTTACAATATAGCGATATCTTTATGAAGTTTGCAAGGTGAAAAAAAATGGGATAAAAAGTTACCCCACAAACAAATTGAACAAAATAAACTAGAACGGTTGAACGCATGATCAACATAACTTACTCTATTTCGATGCTATTTTGCGATGAAATTGTTTAACACCTAGCTTATTCACTGAATCTTACAACATTCAGAACAGTTTTCGCGGGCTGAACAATACGAAATAAAGACAGTCTGAAAAATTTCATATCAGCGTTGATAGACTCGAAGGATCGGATTTTCTTTAAGACAGGCATCAATGCATTAAAATCTCATTGGCAAAAATATATCGAAACAAATGGTATAATTGTTTGCATATAAATACAATGTATACAAATATATATTTATAAAATTAATATTTTTATTTCTATCTTGAGACTTATGGATGCGGTGTTTGAAAAAAAATTCAGTAGCATTTTACACTAGAAAATATGCTCTTCGTTTAAGTTCAAGTGTCATAGCACTATTTTCATTAAGAGACTTTTCACATCTATATTAAAAAGTGTATTTCGGCCCTTTTACCAGTAAGTAGTGTAAGTCCATTTGATGTAATTAAAACATTCGAAACAACTTTTAATTATATTATAGCTTGGGGTAACATGCTCATCATTAACTTAATTAGTTCCCTGTCCAAAATAGTGGTCTATGAACAAGTATAATAAATATGTGTATAAAAATAGTTGTATAAAAATAGTAAAAAAAGAGATTTCTCAAAAAATGCATTTAGATGTATTAAAATCTGATAAGTTAAACGACAGCTTATTAAATAAAACAATGAAAAATAATTAATATTAACTAAAATGTATTTTTTCCGTGGAATTATCTTTAGATAAACGAATTTTATAATTGTATGCAAATATTTTTCAATTCACATTAAAAGTTCTAGAAATATAGCAACGCAAATTAAGTACGCTAGAAATAAGTACGCAAAAAGCAAAATTAACATTTAAGGGATCAAATTTTTGATCGCTCTCTTGACCAAACGCTAGAGACCATATTTCCCAGATTGCGGCTACTCCCTAAATTTAGGGGGTCAGCAATCCAAATTCGTTGAAAAAAAGGTATGCCTATTCAGAGAAAGTGCGTTTTCATGTCTGATTTCGTAAATTAACATATCGTCTGCACTAATTAATTGGTCTATTTGAGGTCACCCCCTCAAACTATTAAGGTTGAGTCCTGGAACATAAGGATTCAATCATTGGATCAAAATTTAATCAGTGTGATCCGGTTTTTTTTGGTGCACTGTACATGTTTATTTATACGAAGGGGGTATTTCTTAAGCACTCTGCAATCACTTTAGCTCTCTGAGAGCACTGCGCTTGTACTTATTTCAAAAATAAAACCTTACATTATAAGTATAATATAGTAGACATGGTTATTTTGTTTCTGCAAAATATATCCCAATAAAAAAACACTTGTCCTACCATATTTTTCTGGTTTGAAAAAAAGGAACCACCCTTTTAATTACTTCAGAACTACGATCACGTGACTCTCCCTTTCTGAAACGGGCCTTTCTGACACTATCAGCCCAAACCACATGGATATGATCTCAATACAGAACTTGAGCATTACATCTGGTGTTTATGCGTACTAAAGAATAGATAAACGTACAAACTCGGAGTTTACGGAACTGAGAAAGCATTTCTTTTTCTATCCGTCAGTTCTGAAGATGTTACAACTGACTCTTGCGGCCCAAACCACATGGATATGATCTCAATACAGTACTCGCGTATAACATCTGGTGTTTGTAAGTTTATCAATTCTTTAATACGCATAAACTCGGAGTTTACGGAACTGAGAAAGCGTTTCTTTTTCTATCCGTCTGTTCTGAAGGTGTTACAACTGACTCTTGCGGCCCGAACCACATGGATATGATCTCAATACAGTACTCGCGTATTACATCTGGTGTTAGTAAGTTTATCTATTCTTTACTAGGCATAAACTCTGAGTTTGCAGGACAGAGAAAGCGCTTCTTTTTCCCTTCACCGGTACTGAAAGTGTTACAAAGAACGGTAGGCTCAATGTAATGGCCGGTTTCAATTATATAGGGCAGGTCTTTTTTTCAGGAAGATAAATGCTGGTAAAAACAGCATTTCTATCTTAACATTTATCTTGTTTAAGTAAAACATTTGTGCCCATCATAGTATATTTACATTTTTTAATCTAAAGTGAAAGCTAACTGAAGAAAATAATTATTTTAAATATTAAAATATCACCACTATAAAAATAGAAGAGATTTTTTTTTGCACTGCAGTGTAAATGTCAAGTGCTAGAGGATCAGCTTAGCAAATAAATGTTCTAAATCATCTCAGTTTAGTCTTTCTTTCAATTCTTTCTAATAACAGAACAAATTGGCTTTTTTTACGTCACTTTTGACGATTTCGCTAATTTTCAAATTCCGGATTTAGTTTAAATTTAGTTCTCAGTATTATTTTGGTCTGCTACACCAAAGGAAATTTTAAAAAAACGAAGTGTTTAATTAAAAAAGTGAGTTCTTGAGTCAATGAGTTTTGCGTTTCTCTATTGACTCAGTTACTGTTATAGATGTGATAGTTTTTCCTTGCCATTTTATTATAGTTTTTCAATATTGAGGTTTTTTTGTTGTTGTTTTTTAACATTTTGAAAAAGAAGAAATAAAAATTAAATTTCAGCATTTGTCAGAAAAATGAAATTTTCATTAGCTTTTTCAAATTTCAAAGTTAGTAATGATTTTTTTTTAAACATATAATTGCTCTAATATATATATATATATATATATATAGTTCAAAATGAAGATAAAATAAAGGAAAATTATAGACATATGAAAAAGGGGGGGGGTGAAATGATAATGAAAAAAAAAATAACAACTGATTTTAAAAAAAAAAAAAAGATGAAGTCTTTTTAAAAAAACCGGAAAATATGGGTGTATATATGTATATACACTATCTAGCCATTGATGACTGGACACTGTGAAGTTCGGTGGTAGAGGAATTATGGTGTGGTCCTGTTTCTCATGGTTTGGCGTTGGACCCTTGGTGTTAGTGCGTGGAACCCTGAACGCAGAAGGGTGTAGAGACATCCTGGACAATTCGGCAGTTCCCTCCCTGTGGCAACAGTTCGGTAATAGCCCGTTTGTGTTTCAACACGATAACGCTGTCATTCATAAAGCACATGCCATCACGGACTGGTTTGATGAAATGGGGGTGCAAGAGTTTGACTGGCCATCCCAAAGTCCCGACATCAATCCAATTGAGCATCTCTGGGATGAGTTGGAGCGCCGGTTGAGGGCCAGGCCACAACGCCCCAAAACCACCACTCAACTCTTCGCCATGTTACAGGAGGAATGGCGGGCAATACCTGCCGCCGTGTACCAACACCTAGTGGATAGCCTTCCTAGAAGGGTTAAAGCTGTGATTCGGGCGCGTGGCGGCCCTACGCCCTACTGACTTGATACTAGCACCTCATGTATCCGAAATGAGGGGTGTCCGGTCATTAATGGCCAGATAGTGTATATATATATATAAACACAAATTAACATGAAAAACATGAATAAAATAAATAGAGAAACAAGAATGGTAAAAGCAAACAGTCGTTATCAAGACACATCTATTGCTATAAATGCGATATTTCTGAATAAAGAATAATTATCCTAAGATAAAAAATTATTCCTTATATGTGTCGATATCGCAAAAAACCTTATGTTGTTAAAAATCATGAAATAAAAGAAAAATGTAAAAAGAAATCAAACTTACTGGCGTGGATTAAAACGTGGTTTAGGTTTAAAAGTACAATAATAAAACAGTTAACAAAAATCGCGAAGATGTAAAATATTGGAAGTTGTGCTTATAGCTTGAATCGAATAAAATAAAATTAAAAAAAATATATTTGATCGAAGAAGAAGAAAAAATTTTTACGAAAATATTAGTGCTGCCATCTATGAGAAACAATTAGTAAAAATGTAATAAAATTGAAATAATAATAAAAATGTTAAACGGATTGATTAAATTAGCAGACTAAAAAAAATCATTTATAGGGAAATTAATTTAAAAGTCAGTCTGCCAGGATAGAAAGCCGTTTATAGACTTATCCTTCATTCATAAATCCTTACATAATTTTGCAGAATACACATATCCAACTTTCATAGGGTGACTTATTTAAAAATCAGAGCCTGCATACAGGGATAGAAAACCGTTTATAGGTTTTATCCGTCATTCATACAACCTTACATAATTTTAAAGTATACACGTATCACCTGCATTCATTTGGGGTGGTTCTTTACGAACCAGAGCCCATTCCACTTATACAAAATTAATAAATAAATAAATAAATAAACTGTTTATTATACTGGACAATTAAAAATAAATTAATTTTAAGAGGCTACAAATATTAAAAAGTAACTAAAAAATATTTAACTAATCCAGTATAAAAGGTCATACATCCAAACTATTCCGCCCAGTGGCTTTAGGAATAGTTTATCATAGTTAGTTCCTACCTTGAAAAAATCAGAGCTTATTCTTAAAACAGAAAAATTGAATAAAAATTAAAAATTAATGAACCAAGTTTTTTAAGATATTTTTAAAATAGAATTTAAGAAATGAACTAGGAAAATGGCTATTAATTAAATCGTTTTTATATATATCAGTATCTAATAAAAACTCTTTATAGTTAGAATTATTCCTGTAAAATCTATGAATTTGATTGGCAATAATATTAGAAAAAACCTTATTGGCTAAGTTAGAGTTAAAATCTATGCATTTTTTAACTAGAAATTTAAAATCATTTCTTTTGTCAAAAAGTTTAAATGTAATATTTTTATCTGCATTAATATTAAGAGTCAAATCTAAAAAATTTGCTGAAGAATTACTATTATTTGTTTTATTAAGAATTAATTCATTTGGATAAATATGTTTTGCTAGAATATCGAAATCATTAAAATTAATAACTAATAGATCATCAATGAATCTGAGAAAGAGAGAATCAATTGGAAGATTAACATGTGATTTTACAAATCTATATTCTTGTAGAAAAAGAAAAATATTGCAGATGTTAGTACTAAAATTATTTCCCATGGGAATACCATTAATTTGTTGAAAAAGGTGGTCATTGAAAAGAATATAATTGTTGTTAAGGTTAATATGTACTAGAAAGTTCCAGTTATCTTCATCAATAATATCACTGAGATTAAACATGCTATGAATTTGAAGAATGTCATCATGAATTTTATTAGTTGGAAGGGAAGTATAGAGGTTTTCGAAATCAAAACAGTGAATTGAATCTACATTTTTTAAAGTTTTTAGTGTATTTAAAACCTGAATGCTATTTTTAATATTCCAATTTAAATAGTTATTATTTTTAGTAAGTTTATTAATTTTGTTATAAACTTTTTTAAGAATGTTCTCAAAGTAAATACCGATTTTTTTACATGTTACTATTAACGCCACTTGCAATAAATCTGAATTTGGTTGGAGTCTTATGGAATTTTGGATTGGCAAAAAGAAAAGGAAAATTGTTAATATTATTTGGTTTAATTTTAAGTCTTTTATAGATAGCGTTAATTTTATTAATAATAATATCACTGTTGGTGTTAAGTTTTTTGTAGGTAATATTGCTATTAAGTTCATTGGAAAGAAGTTGTTTGTAAAAAAATTTTCAAATAATTGCAAAATTATTACTAGCTTTATCAACAGTGGTAATACAAAATTTATTTTGAATATTTTTAATATCTTGTCTTAGAACAGAGTTAAAAATTAAATCCTTTTGAAAAACTAATTTGTCCCTTTTAATATTGATTTTAAAATCTTTAATGATATTCTCTCTCCATTCAAAGAAACCTTCAATTGGGAAATTATGTTTGTAAGATAATTTTAAAATAAAATCATCGAGATTTTTAATAAAAATGGAAATAACTTTGTTTTTTGAAGTTGGAAAAGATGGTCTAAATTTTGAACCTAAAGACATAAATTTTTTAATTTTATCGTTGTCAATAATATCTAAATCCCCTGTAATAACGTGTTTATGGAAGTTATCAAAAAAAGGGGTATCTTTAAAATCATCACAATTACATACATTGTTTAAATTATCTGTAGCTATATTCCTATAATTACAGATTAAATTTTTTAGATTCTTAGTGTAACTAAAAGTTGCTTTACAATTAAGTTGGATAGGAAGAAAGTTTTTATTTTTACCTATAATTGCATTTAGGTTAAGATTATTAAAAATTTTATTGGTAAAATCTAAAACAAAATAATTATTATCAAAAGATTTAAAATTGAAGTTAGTATTTAGACCGTAAGGAAAAATAGATTCATTAATGATCATATATTTATTTTCAGCCTCAAGATGTTTTTTAGGGTTTTTTACGAAATCCAGAACCTCTATTGAAATATTTTTAAACCCGTGTTCAGAAAAATGTTTATATATATATATATATATATATATATATATATATATATATATATATATATATATATATATATATATATATATATATATGTATATACCAATCCAATAAATCTTTACAAACTCATAATCATAGCAATTTACTTGAAAATCAATGACTGAATTTATCAGAATGTGAAGTACTTGGTGTATGAAATTTATCAAACAAAAAAAATTAAAAGAATGTACTTTTTTTAAAAATCTGAACACCTTTGCCTTTAAACCACAACACAAAAACTATTTCTTAATTATTTATGAGCATTCCATTCCCTTCAGATGCAAATACCCTATTGTAGGCAACTATAAATCATTTTAAATCCTACAGTTACTTTTGTTGGTCGCTTTAAAATATTCAACTAACTTCGCCTTTTTGCAGGAAACTTCGTCTTTGAATGGCACCTTATTTACTTTGTTAGCACGCAACTCAAACGAGAACTCGACAAAAGCTAAATAAAATATTTTTTTTCGCTTTGTAAAATAATCAAATAAAACTTTTCTATTAAAGTTTTTCTCGGGCGCATTTTTATAAAATAATTTTGTTCCCACTGTTGAAACGGTTTTACAGTATCCAATACTTCCACTTATTACTTAATAATATAATTATAATTACTTTATTTTCTATACTTATAGCTTATTAATAATTCCTTTTAAGACGCAATTGTACTTTTTTAAAATTATTATTTCACCATATGCAAACAAAATAGTCAAATAACCATAAATAAGATAATATTCAAACTGTTAACAGGCAGAAGAACAATATATAAACTACTTTCACCTAATATGGTTAAACAACCAGAATTCTATCGCTCTAACTAGGACCACCTAATGATGCCAATTCATTCCTTGGAGCTGGGTACATATTATAGCCGGGTGGGTTAATTTGTTAATGAGCTCACTAATGACCTGATTAATCTCATGACCCACAAAAAGTTGTTTCCAGTTCCAGCACTGATACCACAATATTTCCCCCATTCCATTCCCCGCATGAAGAGTTACCAGGGTCCTGTACTACCCAATTTGTGACCCTGATATATATATATATATATATATATATATATATATATATATATATATATATATATATATATATATATATATATATATATATATATATATATATATATATATATATACATATATATATATATAGTATATATATATATATATATATATATATATATATATATATATATATATAGCATATATATATATATATATATATATATATATATATATATATATATATATATATATATATATATATATATATATATATATATATATATATATATATATATATATATATATATATATATATAGTATATACAGGGTGTCTCAGTTAAGCGTTTCAGAACTTCTAAGAGGGGTAGGGGGCATCCTGACGACTCGAAATCATATAGCAATGTGGGGTCGGAAATGCTTTCCTGAAGCGGTGACGTACACAGAAGCACCATAAAGAAAAGAGACCGTAAGTGAAAAATCGCTATAATAATACATTGAAAAAATTATATGGTACATGGGCCAAAGTAAGTGTTCGAAGTTTCTGCCACCGGCTACAATGTACACCTCACATCTCCGGCTCATGGACATTCGAACATTCTGCAATACTCCAGGCATATCTCGCAGGCAGCTACTGCGATTCTTGCAATCAGCATTATCAACAGGGGTGTCATAAACCAGTGTTTTCATATGACTCCAGAAATCAAGACATGATAGGTCGGGTGACCGAGGAGGCCATGTAATTTTTTCAGTGTATTATTATAGCAATTTTTCACTTACGGTCTCTTTTCTTTATGGTGCTTCTGTGTACGTCACCTCTTCAGGAAAGCATTTCCGACCCCCCATTGCTATATGATTTCGAGTCGTCAGGATGCCCCCTACCCCTCTTAGAAGTTCTGAAACGCTTAACTGAGACACCTTGTATATATATATATATATATATATATATATATATATATATATATATATATATATATATATATATATATATATATATATATATATATATATATATATATATATATATATATATATATATATATATATATATATATATATATATATATATATATATACTATATATATATATATATATATATATATCAGATATTAGTAGGGCAGATTTCTTGGCCACCCTTTCAGGTGTACCATATGAGGTGAACCGAAGTTGCTCCCACAGTAGGGACAGACAGTACAGAGAATGAAAGGACATACCATGTCCCAGGACAACTAATGAACCATCACTGGTCCAAGACGTGTCTGAAAACGTAAACACCTGCTTATTTTCTGAAGGAAAGAGAGGTCATTTTGGAAGCACCTCTAAATTTCATCAGGCAATCCAACTATTTTTAGTATTAAAACCAGTCTTATTTCGTAATAACACACAAGATTTCGATTATTTTATTTTCCTCACTTAAATATTAATTTGTTAAAAATTATACGTACACTTTTCAATTTCAGATTGTATTTTACAAATATACATTAACAGTAGTCTTTATAGAACAGCAGTTTTTATAAAATAATATACTGGGTACTGTATATTATTTTCAGTAATTGATTAGCGAAATATACCGCAAGTGATTTTATAAATATGTCAAATTTGAATTTTTAGTCTTACTATTTAAAAAAGGGGATAGACCATTAGTTTACTTTCACTCAAAATATTCAAAATGTATATTGTTCTTACATTTTCTTAACTTTTCAAAAAGAACGTCAAAGATTCGTAGCATAAATCTTTTTCCTAACGTTGTTTTATAACGCTACAACAAAAGTTTGAAATTCATGCACAATTTTTCAATCTTCTCTGAGTTCCAAAGAACGTGAGCTATGAAAGTTTATTCAAATAAAGATTCTTTATTTTCTTCTATTTGTGAGAATTTTCCCATAGTGCCTTTCCATTTTTAAACTCTTCATTTATATCTTTTTCTCATTTCCATGAATAATGATACTTAATAGCATATTTTTCTAAATAAGTAACTTATTTAGTTCAATTGTAACTTATATATTATTTATTTCTTTTTGACATATACAATAGTTGAAGATGAATATATTAGTTGACTGCTACGAACTTCCAAGAAAAATTGTACTAAAAACCTTTCTTTCTCTAAAGTAGTAATTTTACTAAATTTTGACACATATATTTGTTATTTCTTTTTGAAAATATTAGTTGTGGCATAAATATCAGTTGATTGCTATACATTTCCGAGTAAAATGCTACCAAAAAACTTTCTTTCTATGAAGAAGTTATTTATTTTCATAAATTGTGACACATATATTATTTATTTATTATTAACATCTATATTAATTGTGACATAAATATTAGTTATCTATTACAAATTTCCAGGAATAATCCTACTCTCTATCTCACAAATTTCCAGGAATAATTCTCTAAATAAGTTACTTTTTTAAAGGAATTAGGGCGAATATATATAAGTTATCTTGTTATCATAATTATCGGTGATCTATTACAAATTTTTAAGTACAATGCTGCTAAAAAAATCTATATTTCTCTGAATAAGTTACTTATTTAATCAAATTATGAAATATATATCAGTTTTGATTTGTTATATATTAGTTATCTACTACAAATTTCCATTTCCAAGAATAAACCTACTAAAAAATATATTCCCCTAAATAAGTTACTTATTTAAGAGAATTGGAGTACATATATATAAGTTACCTTGTAATCATATTTATGGGTTATTTAGTACGAATTTCCAATACTACTAAAAACTTTCTTCCTCTTAAGAAGTTACTTATTTAACTGAATTACTATGCATATAATACTTATTTCTTTTTGGCACATTTATTAGTTCTGACATAAATAATTAAAATTTCCAAGAATAATTCTACTAAAAAACTATATTTCTCTGTACAAGTTATTTATTTAAAGAAATTGGGGCACATCTATATATTATCTTGTTATTATAATTATTGGTTATTTATTACAAATTTTTATGTACAATCCTGCTAAAAAACTATATTTCTCTGAATAAGTTACTTATTTAATAGAATTATAAAATGTATATTAGCTATTACTGATTATATATTAGTTTTCCACTACAAATTCCCTAAAATTATCCTGCGAAAAAAACTTTATTTTCTGCTGAAGTTGCTTATTTAACTGAAAGTAACGGATAATTAGTTATTTTTTTCTTTTCAATATTTTTTTTACGCCCAGTTAAGCGACATACCTATCGCTCATTCAAAAATTCCATACACGCTTGCTGTTGAGTTTTTTTTCTAATTAGTTATTGATCCTTGGACGAGGCAAAGTTGTCTCAACCTTTCATTCCTTCAGTGGGTCGATAAAGTCAGTACCAAGTATGCTTGGAGAGTAAATACTGTCGGTCTCGCGTTCGGCTGACCACCCGATCGGAAAATCTGCTCTCGCACCTCAAGAAAACTGAGATGGGCGCAATAGTCCTTGGCCCTCCTTGAGCTGTCACATTACTGATGTTTTTTTCTGTTTTTTTTCTCTTCTTTCGCAATTTTTTTCCCTTCTTTCTCTTCCTTAAATCTAAACTCCAAATAAACCTTTTATTTTTTCTTTAAATTGCAACAAAATTTTTTTTTCATTTACACTTGTTTTTCATTCATCATATCCCAAAAGGACAAAAGTTTTGTATAAGAAAAAAGAAAAACAAGAAGAAATGCGAAGTTGCTGCATTCTGCTATTCTGTTTAAAAACGAAATTTTATTCTCGCCAAATTTCAAAATTCAAAGAGAATGATTAAAAAAAAAACTTGAAAATATAATGAAATTTGAGCATGATGAAGATAAATCAAAAATCACTTCTTATTTCATAATGGAATTTTATAAAATTTTCTAATCTTTATTTCTTTTTTATAATTGAAATCAACATTGTTACTGATCGCAAAAAAATACTAACATTTTTTTGTGTAATCCCTAATTAAATTTAGATATATTTTACAGTAAGGTTACTTAAGATAAATCAAAAATCACTTCTTATTTCATAATGGAATTTCATACAATTTTCTAATCTTAATTTCTTTTTGGTAAGTGAAACGGACGTTGTTTTTGATCGTAAAAAAGGACTAAAAAAACTTCGTGTAATCCCTAATTCAATTTCGATATATTTTACAGTTATCGTATACTTACGATAAATAAAAAAATCCCTTCTTATGTCATAATAGAATTTCATAAAATTTTCTAATCTTTATTTCTTTTTGTTAACTGAAACGGACGTTGTTAATGATCGTAAAAAAAAGAATAAAAAATTTTCGTGTAATCCCTAATTCAATTTCGATACATTTTACAGTGAGGTTACTTACGATAAATAAAAAATCACTTCTTATGTCATAATGGAATTTCATAAAATTTTCTAATCTTTATTTCTTTTTGTTAACTGAAACGAACGTTGTTAATGACCGTAAAAAAAGACTAACATTTTTTTGTTTGATCCCTAATTCCATTCAGAGATTTTTTGTAGTAAGGTTACTTACGATAAATCAAAAATCACTTCTTATGTCATAATGGAATTTCATGAAATTTTCTAATCTTTAATTCTTTTTGATAACTGAAACGGACATTGTCAATGATCGTAAAAAAAGACCAACATTTCTCTGTGTGTAATACAGCATAAATAGATTGTTTGTTTGGGTGAATATCTACTCTTTGCTTATAGATAATAGTTTCTGCAAGAGAAACCAGCCATTCTTCCAAGTGTACTTCTAATAAATGGGAAACATGTGCCAATGGCAAGGGCAAAAAAGAACTAAAATTATAGTCAGTCAACCTTTCATCGATGAGTCCCTTTTAGGAACTTCTAACACACTTTCATTTCCAAGAAAGCTGTCTTGACTGTAGAATTGTTGAAGTATTTGGAAATAATTTATGGTATCTGACTAGTTTCGACAGCTGCTTTTTAAATATTAATATAAATTTTAAAATGCTAGTTTATTTGTTTTATAATGTGCAAAAATATTATTGTTACTATTTTAAATGGCCCTTTTTAGGTAGAATGAGGCATGTTTTTGCATCTGAACACTGTTAAAAAAATTCTATCACCTGAAACAAAATACCCTTTGAGGAATTTATTGAGAAGGCTATCAACTATGTTTTTAACTATTATCTTGAAAATAAGTGCATATATTGCTGAGTTAGGAATCATTGTAGTAAAAAAAGCAAATTTTTAAAATTTTCCGCACTCGTCTTTGCGAAAAAAACATGCATAAGATTTGAAATTCTGCTTTTTTCTCTCAGTCTATAGTTCAAAACATGGGTGCTACAATCATAAACACTCATTAAAAATTGTAGACAATAATTTTAAAAGCAATTTGAGGTACCGTGATTAAGGTGGTGTAAAATGGGAAAAATCAGATTGGGAGATAAACGATTTTAAGGACTTCAAATCATCAGTCTGTCCACCGTTATCACCTTGCACTAAAACTGCTATAACTTTATGAATAATTGGAATAAAAACAATAGTAAAGTATTTTCAGAAAGCTAAGTGCACACGGCTTCTGAATTTATAATAGACTCAATTTCAAAAATTTTGTCCAAAATCATTTTTTGTACAAGAATTTCTGTACTACAAATATTGCATTTGCAAAGAAGCTTAAACAAATTTTTGTTCGTAAATATTGTGAATTTTTCTTTTTATATGTAACTAATGCTGCATTTATTTTAACTATAATTTTGAAAAATGTGTCATTTAACAATGAAAGTTTTTTAAATTAGAAATAGTGCTTGATACTTCAATTTACATTTAACAACACTTTATTTTCTCACAAGTGTGCTTTTTACGTAATCAGAAATCAACTGAAAATACAAAGTGAAAAGTATTTAAAATAGCTCTAATTCACACTGAATTGCATTTGTATTCTAAATCATTTAATTTCAGACACTTCCCTCATTCCTCAATGGCGTGACAGCACCGTGTGGGCCTTGGCCTTACTTAGAATTTTATTCCAAGCTGTCCTATAACACGCCGTGGCTCTCCATTCGGTTCATTACCACACTTACATTTACGAAATGTTAAAGCTGTTTTCTTTTACATTTTTATAAATAATTAATTAATAAATTTTCACTTTTATATCACAACACATTTGTTAAACAGAGGAGATAGATTTCATAATAAAGCGTACTAGTCACCACTTTGAACATATCTAGTATTTTTTTTATTTATAATTGAAATATTTATCTTCCTTTCAAATGACATAGAATCTAATTTAGAACACTTTAAAAACATTTTTTTCTTAAATAAATTATTTTTTGTTCGCACAGCACCGTGGCGTACATTTTGTTCATACTGGTTCAGCAACCCTATTTTTACCACAAAATTTCTGATCATAATTTTTACAGTAATATTTATTTAATTACAGTGACTCAGTAATTTTACAGTAAATATTGCTGAAAAAATTACGGTATATCAGTTTTTTTCCATAAAATTTTACAGTAAAATTGCTTTTTTTACGGTAAAAAATACTGCCACTCAGAGTGTCGGAACTTTTAACCGTAAATTGATCCTGAATTTTTTTTACTGTACAGCTCCATTCTTCAGGACTAGATTGAACACGTCTCAAAAGTAAATGTAAAATCAAAAAGAAAGAAAAATCAAAATGGAGCTAATTTTAATCTAAAAATAGTGTTAATTAAAAATTCTTGAAAATTTTTTGTTTAGAAATTACGGTCTTATAAATATAAAAATGCTAACTCTCGTTTTAATGAAAGATTTCCTTTGAATATTTAACGTGGTGACAAATGTTATACTTCGCTTATTCATTTTTGATATAATAAATTTGACTTACACTGATAAACAAAACATTTAAATTAATTTTGGTTACCTTTATTGTTATTAAAACAGCACTTTAAATATTGTATTTATCTACAACTTCTACATCAATTACTATTCGAAAATTGTATCTGGGTACCTATTTTTCAGGGTACTTATAGTAGAATGGTGCATTGAGAAAAAAATTATGGTCAATAATTACCAGAGTTTGGTAAAATGTACCGTGTTTCAGGCTCTATGGGAATGCCAAATCAATACGCTTTAGTAATAATTTTAGTAAAATTAATAATATATGGTTTTATAATATGTGGTAAAATTTGTTCAATGAGGTAATATTTAGTAATTTTTATAGTGATACCTTAGAGCATGGCATGAAAATCACTTATTCGGTTAAATTTACTTTTCAGTTTAGAAATTTTTACTAAATGCATGGTAATAAGAACTATAATTTTAAAATCCAGAACTTTCGGTAAACCGTTACCATATAAATGAAAAAAATTATCAAATGAATTGTTTGAATACCATATATTTTGGTTTTATTTACCAGAAATATGATTTTTATTTCCAGAAATGTCAGTACCTTATAGAACGGTAATTTTACTAGATTTTCCCCCTCATGGTAAAGAGAAAGAGGAATGCTTTTATTATTCAATACATTTATATCAACCACTATTTCGTAAAATGAACATGTTTTCATGAGAACTGTACCCTACGAGACCCCTAAACTTTGAAGTCGTATCGTTAAAAAGAAAATTTCTGCTAGCATTAACACAAATTCACTGCCACAAAAAGTAGCATCAAAATTCTGTTAACATTGACTTGTTTCCAGTATCCTCAAAAAGTCATTTGTTCGATTAAAATCTTTATTTTTCAATTAATGAGTTATTCAAAAGTGATTAATTATAGTAATTGATAAACATAGTCATAAATTCCTAGCGTAATAACTCCCATTATTAAAATGATGGATAAAAACAGTCTAAAATAGCATTTAAATATCAAATTTAGAATTTACTTTTCAAGCACAGAACCATAATTATTATATGACTAATTAATACTCAAGTATTTTTTTTCATGCAATTATACATAAAAATGTGATACAGTTTTGCCCATTTGCCTTAATTTACAGAGAAATATTACGTGGATAGTAGTAAAATTGTTCCATTTGCCAATACTAGCCATCTTTTCCCTTCTTGGAAATAAGTTTGAATTATTTCCAATTAACATAGAATTTCTATATTCAGATGATGTGCTACTCTATATTAATTTTTGCTCATTTAAAAAATTTTTGAACAGCTTCCTATTTAGATTTCACAAACCTGGAAAAACATTTCTATTTTTACACCAACTCTATCATGTTTCAATATATTTTTAATACTTTAAAAATCAATTCAAAACTTACTCAGAGTATTTAAATAATTCTCAATTAGCTTTGAACTCTATCTCTGCTGCAATTTAAATTATTTTTCATTCCAAATGACAATTAAAGTGATAAATTGCGTGATAGTGCACAAACGTTCAAAAACTTTTAAACAAATATTTGAAATATAATTTAGAAGAAGCTACTGTGCTTTAAAATTATTCCAATTGTTTCTCATTTCTACGCTATTAGAAATTTCTCAGAAAAATGGTTAAATAACAATTTATTTAACTATTATTTTGCCATATTCAACCAAAACAGTAAAACAACCATAAATAAGTTGGTATTCAAACTGTGAGATAAACCATTTATTAAATGCTTTCATCTAATACGGTTAAATGACCAGAAATTTATCGCACCAATTAGGCCTACCTGATAAAGTTAATTAGAAATGAGTTCCTTAAAACTGGTAACATATTATAGCAGACAAGACTAATCTGTCAATCTCATGACCGATAGAACGGGGATTCGAGTAGTGACTTTGACAACACAATATTTCCCTCATCTCCTTCAACACATGAGAAGTTTTAAGCGCTCCGCTCACCCCAATTTGGGACCTTGGGCTTTCAGAATTCACGCATATACGGCAGCAACAAAAAGCTGCTTAACACAAAAAATTTGGTATTTCCCATCTCTGACAATGCGTGAAACAACCAGATAAATAAATTAAACCACACTCCATGGTTCATTTGACAAAACATAACTCAACTCCAACCTTACTCCAATGCCCATTACCTGGCGAAAAGCCATGCTCCAGTGTCCAGCTTAATTTATTTTTTACGGTTTTGAAATCATTCTCCTCGTAGCAAATGGTTAAACTACCGAATAGTTTTGCCTTCATGGTTTTCTAACTATATTAGTTGTAAACTGCTTAAGTCCCGTAAAGGTAAAAAATTTTCTTTACCGTGAACTTTAGACTGCTGCCGGTTACTTCATCGGAATTTTAGAAAGAAAATTCCAACACTGTATATGCATTGTAATGTAAGATGCTCTTTATGTAAATATAAAGCGTAATAACTAGTTTAATCCATACTAAAAATGAAATACATTTGTTAGTCAAACACCATTGCTTAAATTTTAGTTACTTTAAAAATTCAAGAAATTATTGAATAAATAGATCATTTAAATATTCAAATCAAACAAAAACAGTTATGACAAATCATTTCACATTAATCTCTGAGCTTCTCTCTACTTATAGAAAAACAGACAAGAAATTTCAAATACAGACGGATGTTAAACGTGGAAGGAAGAGACAGGTAGTTTTTCACATCATAAAGAGAGATAAAGGTTTGTTCTTGGTTGTCAATAACCATCACTAGCTTGTCAATAACACGTCACTAACTTGTACTTTAGAAGCTTTGTTTTGACTTTCAAATCCAAAACATTAACTTTATTTTAAAATTTTGTTTTACGCTATTGTCATTTGTTATACGTCTTCAAACAATTTGTATGAGTTTTGAAAGATACTCTAACATTTTTTTTCTTTTTTTTAATCGATTCTAAAATTTTATTAATTTTAAAAAAAGTTTTATTTGTAATATATTTTGGGGATAATTTTCATTGTTAAATTATTTGCTTAACTAATTTGAATTTTATTTCGCAGAATTTTATTTGAGGCAATATCATCCATAAACAGTTTTTTTGCAGTCAGTAAATTCTTAGATAAACATAGGAAAAATACAATTCGTTATTTTATATCTTTACACAATTAACATTAGATTAATTAAGTTTATATGCCTTACGAAAACTAGTTCTAATTCTAAGATATTTGTTATGACTATTTTAAATTGCTGGATCATATGTTTAACAAATGAATAATTTATTTTCATCGATTAGCTGTATTTTATTTGCGACAATAAGACTCATAATATTTTTTCCTATATAGGTATCTGATATCTTTGCACAATTAACAATACATTAACCAAGTTCATAAGTCTTAACTTTCTGAAAAAAATTTCACTGGGTGCCTCATTTGTAAAATTCATTTTTACTGTAAAATATTATACTGTAATTTTTACAGTAAAATTTATTTAATTAGAGTAATTAAAAGATTTTACGGTAATTATTACAGTAAAAATTACGTTATATCAGATTTTTGTTCCAAAACATGTTCCGGTAAAAAGGAATTTTGCTGTATAAAGCAATGACACCTGAGTACACCTGTCCTTTTTACCACAATTTTTAAAGTGTAATGCTTGAATATATAATCAGTTGTTGCATTATATGTTCAACAAAAGATATTGTACCTCTTTTCTTTGTATTACATTTCCTTTAATGTTTCCCTTTATTATTTTTAATTCATTTAATGCTCACATAAACATAGGAATAATGCAGTTTAGACATTTCTTTATTTTTACCCAAATAAAACAAAAAACAAGCCTAGTTTATCGACATTAATGTCCCGTGAAGAAGTTTCAATTCTTTCGTTCTATATGCTTTAGATCCTTTTAATTGTTGCATCACATATTTAATAAATAAAATTGTTTTATTCATCATTGAGATAAAATTACCCATTGTTATTTTTTATTATTATTTAGTTTTTACATAAACACAAGAAAAATGTTCGATATGTTTCGGATATTTTTATCGCACATATAGTGTTGCATTATATGTTTAACAAATCACACTTTTACTTCTATTTACAGCATTTTATTTAAGAGAATATTATCCGGTTTTCTGTAATCAATTTTAGTTCACACAATAAGATGGCTAAAGTAATTCAAGTATCTTATCTATCAACAAAAGATTAACCCAGTTTAACTACATTAACCTTTAATAAACAAATTTGAATAGTTCCGAGATAAATAACATGCCTACCTGAGATAAGCTTGTGTCGCCACGTGTCAACAGAATTAATAATTTAGGAAAGCTAGTCTGATGGTTGTTGAATTTGCTTAGATAGTGCGAGATAATCTTTTATATAAATGCTTGATTTGCGAGATAATCTTTTATATAAATGGACTAAAACACATTAGTTCTATCTTATAGTTTGCTCAAAAAGCTTTATTAAGCTTCTTACTATTACTTAAGTTACTTTTATAATTCTAAATATATTTTTATTATATTAGTTTTTCCTATTAAATTCTAATATCAAATTCATTTTCTGAATGCACTTTATTTTCATAAAAAATCATATCTACTTCTAATATAATCTAATATAATCTAAATATAATCATGTCGCGTGAAAAAGTTTCGATTCTTTCGTTCTATATGTTTCAGGTCATTTTAATTGTTGCATCGCATATTTAATAAATAAAATTGTTTATTTCATTATTGAGGTAAAATTACCCACTGTTATTTCTTATTATTATTTAGTTTTTACATGAACATAAGAACAATGTTTGATATGTTTTGGATAATTTTATCGCACATATAGTGCTGCATTATATGTTCAACAAATCCCACTTTTATTTCTATTTACAGCATTTTACTTAAGGGAATATTATTCGGTTTTCTGTATTCAATTTTAGTTCACACAATATGATGGTTAAAGTAATTCAAGTATCTTACAAGATGGTTAAGGTGGTTAATACAAGATGGTTAAAGTAATTCAAATATTAAAGCAATTCAAGTAGGAAAGCTAGTCTGATGGTTGCTGAATTTGCTTAGATAGTGCAAGATAATCTTTTATATAAATGCTTGATTTGCGAGATAATCTTTTATATAAATGAACTAAAGCACATTAGTTCAATCTTATAGTTAGCTCAAAAAGATTCATTAAGCTTCTTCTTATGATTATTTAAGTTACTTTTATAATTCTGAATATATTTTTATTATATTAGTTTTTTCTATTAAATACTGATATCAAATTCATTTTTTGAATGCACTTTTTTCTCATAAAAACATAATTTTACTTTAGTGTCATGCAATTAAAACTATTTCATATTTGTCACAATTAGAAAACAGCATATCATTAATTCATAATTTTTAAATAATAAATAATAATTAAACTATATATATTATTATTTCCTAATTAAGTAAAGTAATTTGAGCATGCATGATCTTCAAAGCTCGTTGTGGTTAGGGTATTGTTTTTCAATTGAAATTAATTTCTAATTTCAACAATCAAAATTTGCTCTTAAAAACTCAGTCATTCATATTTTATTAATTGCAACACTAGAATTAAATTAATAAAAACTTTCCATTAGTAAAGCTGAATTATTAATGTATTATAATGTTTGAGTATTTATGAACGCAAGGTGAAAAAAAATCTGGTGAAATTACCGTACTGTATGCTAATGACATTTCTGGTAAAGCAAACTATAATTCTGGTTAATAAAGCCAAAATATACGGTATTTAAAGCATTCATTTGGCATTTTTTTTCGTTTATATGATAACGAGTTACCGGTCTGACTTTCAAAATTACAGTTCTTAATCATCACATTTAGAAAAAATTACAAAACTTAAAAGCAAATTTAACCAAATAAATGGATTTCATGCCATGATCTAAGGTACCATGATAAAATTACTAAATTTTACTACAATTAGGAACTTTTTTCACATACTATAAAACCATATTTTATTGATAATTTTACCAAAATCATCACCAAAGCTCTTCGGTAAAAATTACCGAGCTTTTTGGATTTCCCATAGAGCCAGAAACACTGTAAATTTTATCATATTCTGGTAGTTTCTACCATACTTTTTTCTCAATGCACAATTTATCACTTTTTTAGTGTGAAATATTATATAAATTTAACGATGTACTACAGCCCATATATAGTATTATTAAAATAAATTATTTTGCACCTTAAAAGTCATTGTAAATTTCAAAGATTACTACTTTAATAATTTCCCTTTAGTTTTGCTTGTAAGAGTTTATTGTGATTAGCAGAATAGGTAACATCAAACCAAGGATGATTTTATTTACTCAAATTTCAGAATTACAATGTATACTCATATAAAAAGTACACTTATGAAACATGAGGAATAATACTGCTAACTTTTATAAGGGATATTACAATTGATTTGCAACCCTGGGCTTGAAATATAGTGAAAGTCGACATTTACATTTTAACTAAAAGTATTTAAATAGATTTTTATTAATTTCACATCTTACAATTTGCTTCTGTACAACAATTTATTTCTAAAAAGACCTTAATATCTGACTAACATTACTAAAAATAATTATTAAAGAATAAGGCACAATTTGTGTGTAAACGATTTCAAAATATATGTAAAAAAATTCAAAATTGTTTTTTAATTTTTCTAATTAAAATTTCTCAATCTAATACAATTATGAACATACAATTCGAATATCTACTTAATTTCAGGATCAAAAATTGATTCAGCAAATTTTTATGATACAATATGTTTTAAGTAATACAAAATTTAAATCCTAATTTTAGCAAATATTTTGTTTCTACTCAGAGCTTGCTTGTATTTTAGCATACGATGCAATAGCTTTATAATATTTTTTAATACGTAAAACACGATTTGTGTTTAAACGAATTCAAAAATTATAAAAAAATTCAATATTGTTTTCTTAACTTTCAAAAGTTCTTTATCTAATACAATTATGAATATACTATTCCAATATCTATTGAATTTCAGGATCAAAAATTAACTCAGCAAACTTTTTGTAATACATTATGTTTCAAGTAATTTAAAATTTAAATCCTAATTTATTGAATTTTTTGTTTACACCTAAAACTAGTATTTTAGCGCAAGATGTAACAGCTTTATAAAAGTTTTTTCTTTAATATTTTCAAGCAATTTTTTGCATTTTTTAGTATATCCAGAATTTTGAAAATCTTCCTGTAGAAAATATAACCAAATATTCTTTAAAAAAGCAACTAATTTGAGTAAAGTTAAAATATTTCTAATTTATGCAATTATTTTTGTATTTACCTGAAGTAGAATATGATAATTTTAATTTTAATGCTAATTTATCACTTTAGAGTAAATTTTTAGCATTTTTCATGTTAGCAGAAGCGTTAAAATTTTAAAAAATTTTAATATATTTAATAATTTTAATGAAATTACTTTAGCCTAAAGTATTTTGATTTAAAGCGAATTTTAAGTACATATTTAGAAAAATTTTAAGTATTCCTTAAAAAATTTTGAATTTGAAAAAAAAAAACAATAATAAATTTTTTTAGCGTAAATATTTTCAGCATTTTTCTTACATATTTATTAAGTTTTAAAATACAATGTCATATTATACGTAAGGCAAATGAGTTTTGTTGTTAGTTGCTAGTTTTAGCACAAAAAAGCCAAATTACATCAATTTGTTGGATAAGATAAATTTTTATGAACGACTTTTTTTATTTATTTTGCGTTTTAAAAACATTGTGACATTTTCATACCACACGTGAAAGTAGTAAAATTTATGATTTTTGCAATATGAATACTCAGTCTTTTTTTGCGACACAAATCAATCCAAAACACAAAATAACAACAAACAAAATTAAAAACAAACTTGTGGCTTTTGCAGTGCAAATACTGAGTCATTTTTTTGCAACTGAAAATCGTTATAAAAAAATAGATATAAAAATGCATTTCTGACTTGAAAAATTTAAAAGAAAATATTTAAATTTTTATCTTTATTTAGGTGATCCAAGTTAATTTTTCTGTTCATTTTCCACAAAAATTTGGTTTTTATTATGATTTTTCTAGAGTGCAATGAAAATCAATAAAAAAGAGTTTTTTTTCTATTTTTGATTCGACAGTTTTAATATCATAACACAAACATTTTTAAAAAGTTTTTTTTTATTAGTATTATTTTATTAGTATTATTTTATTAGTATATAGTTTTTTTCATTAATTAGAGAATAATACGTTTCTTGTTCCTGCATTGCAATGACATGGTTCATTTTGATGACAAAAGTTTACTTTAAAATCTACTATTATTTTTATTAAAGAGCTTTTAATATAATTTTTTTTAATAAAAAAGCAGATTAAATGCAACAATTAAAAAATTTTCCATAAACAAAAATCGTTTTTCCTTCTTTGTTTAAAAGTACTTTAATTTTCGCTGCACAAAATATTCATTTTAACAGTAAAAACTGTTTAGACGATGAGAAACTTTTTTATAAAATTTTTTGTGTTTAAATATACTTTAATTTTTTTTTATTTTAATGCTAATATATATTAGTTTTAAGAAAAATTTTTAAAAGAAAGTCGAAAAATTATAACAATAGTTTAAAAAAAATTAATGATAAAAGTTATATTAGCATTTAAGTTTGGGAAAAAAACAACAATAAGAAATACATAAACATACATTTCTATAAAAAATGGAATATTTATCTATAATAACAATATCAATTTCCTGCGAGAACTGACATTAAAAATTAACGCATCTTTGTACCTCTTATAATTTTACTATGATTATAAAATAACAATAGGCATTTTTAACTAAATTAATAATTTTTACATCAACAAAAATAATTAAAAGTTCAAACTATGAAAAAACTTACCTAGTCGCAGAGTTTTCTAACAGATATCAGTGCAAGCAACAAGCAGTTAAAGAACACCGACATACGACCAGAAAACAAAATCAAAACTCTCAAAACTCGCGCGAATAACTACAAGAAGAAAAAAATATACAAAAGTTAAAAAGCAGCGTTTGTTGTGAAGAGATTCGTCGTGCTTCCGGTTCTCTAAAGTGAAGTGCACTTCCACAAAAAAAGAAAAGATAGGAAAACGAGAAAAGACGGGAAGGTGCGTGTGCAGTTCATCCGTAGAAGTGCGTTTGGGAGAAAAGAACCCCAAGAGCACGGATGGAGATTTCATTGATGCGGGGAGGCGACGGTTGGAAGATGGGATCCTGCAGTCACGTGATTAGGAGCCGTCCGATACGCAGAGCAAGCTGCAAAGTTTTGGGCCATCCTCATTCGCTGTTGGCCCACAACTTACTTACCCTGTAATAAATGGAGCACTGATTTCTTCGAACGTTCACATGAAGGGAACTACCTGGAGGATTTTGTTTTCAGAGAAGTAGTACAAGGAGATTAGCCAATAAACCAATATTTTGCTCATTTTTTTAACTTAAGTAGCTTAGCTTTTGTTTTCTTCACTTTCAAAGTTGGTGTTTCGGTACATTCTTTTCTCTCTAAGGAAATGGTTTTCGTTCTATTGCTTATTTATGCAATGAATTGTTTTTTTCTTTTTCTTTTTTTTAATAAATTTTAAGAAAAAAAAAGTTTTTTGATTTTCCATAGTTTAAAATATATAAATTGAAAAAAGAATATGCACAACAGGATTTCATTATAAATTTAGTTGAAATATAAAGATTGAGGCCCTTGCGCATTTTTCCCAAATTTTTCTACGTTAACGAAATTTTATTAAGATTGCAATGTAATTTTATTTTTTCTATAAATTTCTCAATTTTGTGTTTTGGAAATAAGTAGCAATTTTTTATTTAATAAAACATAAGGGCTCTAAGTTGCGCAATATTGAATGAATAATAAATAATTATAAATTATTTATTTGAGGATAAAGTAAAGAAATACTGGAATAATGAAACAATACAACAAATACATTTTTAACAGAAGGGAAACTTTGAAAGATATCTTCTAGCAAAAGTGTTAGTTTGACGTAAAAAAAATTTTTTACTCATTTTATTTTTCCAGAATTTCTGAAAACAATGGAATTCATTTTTGAGAGGCAATTAGTAGTCTTAATTTTCATAATATTTTTTGGATTATAATTTCCACTTTTTAACACGTTTTAACAAATAAAAAAGTAGTGGCAGACGCTTGACATTTTCAATAATTTTTTGTAAAGAGGAATAAAACAAAAGCATGAAAAGCGCAAAATATCAGTTAAGAAAACTATGTATCATTCAGGTTAAAAGTTTTCTGGAATTGAAAAAAAACAGCGCAAAATCATAATCTTACCACAATTTTATTTTTTTCATTCTCCTTTTTTTCAACTTATAATTGATCAAAAAAAGGCTTTCAATTGATTGGAAAATAACATTTTATTTTGAAGTATAGAAAACCAGTTTGATTTCTCTAGCATGGAGTTCCTGAAACTTTTTAATTTTTAAAATTCTCATAAAAAATTAAGCTATTAGAAGTTTAATGTTAGGGGTTCATACTAAAGTGTAAGCGGGAAAAAAATAAAAATGTTATTAAAATCTTTTTTTTTGTTAGTACGGAGTTTCTTAACTTCCATATGTATGGTACAGATGTGTTTACATTCCCTTCTGTTGCTTTGATTTTAAATAATACAACTTATAACTTGAGAAACATTGTTAGATATTTTATGAGATATAAAATTAAATAAAAAGGTCTTCTAATTGACCAGTTTAATTAATTGACTAACACAACAAGTATCATTAAAATGTGAAATGGTAGATTTTGACCTTCGAAATGAATAAGGATCAAAAACAACGAAACGAAAAAAAAATCCCAAATAGTTGTTCTAGATATACTGCAGATATTTTTAGCATACAAAAGCGAGAGTAATAGCAAAGAATAATAGCAAATATATGCATAAAATATTCCTTTCTATTTGTAAAGGTAAACATAATTCACTTCTACTCTAAATATTCTCTTAAACTGTATTTTAAACTCCTTCTTTTTCAACCTGATTAATTTTTTGTTCGCATTATTTTCTGAAAGCAGTTCGAAAGAATCTTTTTCTAGCTTTCTTTTCTTATTCTTTTAAGATACACTTTTTTTTTCCTGATTCATATAAAAAAACTATACACATACCATTTTTCTTACTGTTTGAAACACATGGAGTCATTTAAGCAAAAATCTTAAATAAGAATCTTTGTCAGTTTCGTATCATATTTTAAAAAAATAGTAAAAAATTATTTTAATTACATCATCTTAGAGAAAGGTTTTTTGTTTTAGGCAAGGGCTAAGTCATTTATTGATTAATTTTCTATTTATAACAATAATTGAATTTTGTTTTGAATAATTGAAGATAAAATAAGATAAGATATGACCAAGATAAAGATTTGAAAAAAATTTCCACATTTACCAAATTTTATCCCACATTACAAAATCATATTCCTCGTTCATTTTACCAAAATTATTATTAAAGGGCTTCGGTTAAAATTGCGAAGCTTTTCAATGTTCCCATAGGGACAAAAACAAGTTAAATTTTACCATATTCTGGCAATTTATACCACACTTTTTTCTCAGGGTGCAATGCGCATACAACTAATAGAAAAATAAACATACATTAAATAAAATAAATAAACATTATTAAATAGAACAAAATTTAAACATGTATGATATTTATTCCTACAATGAAATAATTTGAACCCAAAAATTCGATTTGACCCAAAAATTGAACAAAATAATATTTTATATTAGATGCATGCCTTTAATGAATTTCGATAATAAAAAAAACTATTCAACTATAACTACAACTTCTTTCTCACTATCAACAAATATTTTTTTTAGAAATACAGCATATGCCATTTTTTTACCCATGTCTAGTTACTAATTAGCATTAAACCCACATTTAATGTCAACTATCCACTTTTCACGGCATTGAAATACAGCTTCAGACAATAATTCATTCAAAGGTCTAATACTTAAATGGTGACGGCGGTCATTTCATAATTAATAGCAAAGTTACCGTAAATGTAACGTTTATTTAACCTGCAATCAACGTGTGACAGTCAAATTAGTAATATGATTAATACTCTAAGGTGAACAATCCGAACATATGCTTGTGATAGAAATTAGGAAATGAAATTTAATATGTCGCGAAATTACATCGATATGTTGCTACGTGCAAAGAGAAAAACTTGAATTCTGAAAAGAGTATAAAATAATAAGTGATTGTTTATTCCTGCTATTTTCTTTAATGTATGTGCATTTTATTTGACTGATATAACTGACAAGACAACTGAATTTTTCAAGTTAATCAGAAAATAGTTTAACATTCCAAATCCTATTATTTTGTGTGTGTTGGGATTATTGGATCTTGATAGAAATTAAAAAATCAAGCCAAAAAAAAATTAAGTTGCAGTGCTGACTAGAAATTTCTTAAAACTTGAATAAAATCTAATAAAATATATGGCTAAAAGTTTGTTTTAATTTTCTGTGGGCTAAAAATATACATTAAATCCCAACAACGTAACTAAAATGAATAAAAAAAACAAATAAATATTTTATTTCATCTGTCTCAAACTTTATTCTAGACGAAAATTTTCAGAAGTAATTTTGTTGAAAGTTCTGGTAAGACACCACCGGTTTTTAGGCTTTTTAAAACTATTCCTCTACACTTTTATATTCCCTGAAAATTTAGTAACACTGTATCAAGCAAAAATCTACTGTCTGGAATCTGAAGAGAATATATAATTCGATAATTATCCCTTAAAATGTAATTTCAAATGTTTACATGCACTCTCAAGAGAAAAGCATATATTTTTATGCGAAAGAGAACTGAAAGCTTAGAGCTTTTGTACTAAACATGTAATCACTTTTATAGCATAATATTAAAAAATAATATTATGACTTTTTTCGATAGATTTCTCTGGGGAATAAATTTTTTGTTGCAGTTATACAAATGCTAGATAAAGATAAGATAAAGATAAGATAAAGATAAGATAAAGATAAGATAAAGATAAGATAAAGATAAGATAAAGATAAGATAAAGATAAGATAAAGATAAGATAAAGATAAGATAAAGATAAGATAAAGATAAGATAAAGATAAGATAAAGATAAGATAAAGATAAGATAAAGATAAGATAAAGATAAGATAAAGATAAGATAAAGATAAGATAAAGATAAGATAAAGATAAGATAAAGATAAGATAAAGATAAGATAAAGATAAGATAAAGTAATTCGAGTGGGAGGATTTCAAATCTGAAATTAGTCTTGATTGGTTTGATTCGTTTGCTAAAAAATAAGTCGTATATTTAAAATTTGATTTCTCAGGAACTATTCGACTAATTTTGTATTTTGGTAAGTAAAATTATATTCTTTAAAATGATTTAAAAAATTGCATGCCTTACAATTTAAAATTTTTTCTACCTTTATTAAATAAAATTTAAAAAAATAATAAATATTTACTGAAAGTTATTTTTTGCATGGAATTATCTTTGGATAAGCTAATTTTATAACTGCATGCAAAAAATTTTCAATTCGCTTAAAAAATTCTCGAGATATAACGGAGTACGCAGAAAGGAAAATTAGCATTAGGGGATCTAAACTTTCGATCGCTCTCCTGACTAAATTATTGGAACAATATTTACCAGATTGCGACTATCCCCGATATTTTTGAGGTCAAAAATTCAAATATGTTTATTCAGAGAAAGTACGTTTTCGTGTGTGATTTCTTAACTAAAATATCTGCACTAAGATCATCCCCTCGAACCATTAAGACAGAGTCCTTGAACATGAAGATTAAATGATTAAATCGGAAGTTATTCAGAAAGGTCCGTTTTTTTGCACACTGTTCAAGTCTGAAAACGTTATATATAACTGATGGTACCGTAAATGTAGCTACAAACTTCTATAGAAATTAGAACACATTATCAAGATTGAAAGTAAATAGGAACTCATACCTGAAAATGTCGTCGTACGTATTATCTGTCGTATT
Source organism: Parasteatoda tepidariorum (assembly GCF_982258835.1). Lineage (NCBI taxonomy): Eukaryota > Metazoa > Arthropoda > Arachnida > Araneae > Theridiidae > Parasteatoda > Parasteatoda tepidariorum. The sequence goes on along the minus strand of NC_141766.1, from coordinate 11,825,702 downwards.
ATCTGTTCAGAAGCACTTGACAAAGCAGTTCATAATAGGGAACCACGACTAGCGGCGTATGATGATATTTTCTGGCTTGGATTTCTATGCAATTTTTATCCCGATAATTTGCTTTAACACTTCTAAAATTTTTCGCTACATTTATGCGATCCTCAAGTATATATAGCGTTTTCAAGCTTGTGCATTTTGACAAAAAAAATAGCTAAAAACGTCATTTAAAAATTTGAGCTTAAAGAGAGAAAACTATTGCAGATTTGAAACCAACAATATGAAATTATTTAAGATCTGTTAAAAAATCTCCTGCATCAGAAAAGAAAGAGAGTTGTTTCCCTCTGTTATCTACTCTGACATTTTACCCTAACTTTGCTCACCAATAAATATTTCAGACAAAATTATGAGATTAGTTCCAAACTTCATACATTCTATCCATTAAAAAATAGTATTAGTTAAAAAAAATTAAAAAATCGAGATATTCTTTTTTTAATTAAACTATAAGCAAAGCGGCATGAAAATTTCTTAGTTTCTCATGATTTACAAAAACAACCATATCACCTAGGCAGAAAAAAATTACTTACTAATTGAAAATCTAATTGGCAGTTTTTTATTTAATGTAACTAAAAAAACACAATTGTACATTTAATGAATATGAAATACTCCTCTTTTCAAATCTTTTCTATTTTTAATTTAGAATAAAACAAAATAATTTCTAAAAAAAAGGTATGTCAATATGACTAAACAAACTTATCAATAAAAAAAATTTAAAAACATATTTCATAAAGCATTTCAAGTAACATTTTTATTAATTAAATATAAAATTGCATTGCTTGTGATAAATTGAATTTTTAATGATGTTTACTCTAACTTCCTCTTTAAATTAAAAGAAACTTTTAAATCCGTTTTTCTTCATAAAAAATTTGTTTTTATTTTAAACACATAATTCCATTGGCTTGTAATAAACTAAATTTTTAACAGTTGAAGGATTTTTTAAAAAAAAGCAAATTATTTAAATTTTAAAATTCAAATGAAAGAAAAGCTAAAAAATAACTAACTATTGTGTCATGAAATTGCTTTTAAAGCGTCAAGTTTTAACAAACATTTGTTTACGAGATGCTACATCAGATACAGTTTAAACAATTGATTAATATTTATATTTTTATATTTAAACTGTCTAGCAATGGCAAAACACATAAGAAAATGCTATATTTTTTTACTTTCATTTATCTGACATAAAGGACAAAAGGAACTGCTGTGACACTATTATACAGTAGTGAAAAATAACATTTTTACAAGTCTTTTCTTAAATCATATTGAATCTGTATTTAAAAAAATAATATTATCGCAATTTATTTACTTTTTATCAAGTCATGGCTGTAGGGTGAAAAAAAAATCTTGTGAAATTACCGTACCGTATGATGATGGCATTTTTGCTTTAAAAAATTAAACCCTTATATGCGGTATTCAAGCCATTATTTATTAATTTTCTCCGTTCATATGGTAACGATTTGTCAGTTTTCAAAATTACAGTTCTTATTACCACACATTTAACGGAAAAAAAATCTGAAGAATAAATTTAACAAAATAAATAGTTTTTATGCCATCCTCTAAGGTATCATGATTTTTTTTCCAAATGCCCACCTGGGAAATGACCTTTCGTCATACAGGTATTTGAAGGACAGATTTGTTGGCCACTCTTTCATGGGCACCATATTAAGTGGACCAACGTTGCTCCCGCAGTAAGGACAGATAGTACAGAAAATGTAAGAACACTCATGCTTTACCCGGTATAGGTATCATGATAAAATTACCAAATTTTACTCCACTTACCAAATTTTACCATGAAATTTATCACAGATTATAAAACCTTATTTATTGTTTATAAATCATTACCAGAACACTTTTATGAAAATTATCAAGTTTTTTGGTGTTCCCGTAGCATTCCAGAAACATGGTAAATTTTAACTTATTTTGATAGTTTGGGCCATGCTTTTTTTCTCAGGGCATGACACAAAAGTATGTTTAAACATGAAATAAAATAAAAGCCTTAATTTTCACTTTCAAATCTCAGTATCAGGTTGACAGTAAATACATAAATATAGCTCAAAATAAATGCTTTTATTTTAAGTTGAAGATTTATTTCTAAAACTGTATTTTATTTTAATATATTATGGAATGTTTTATTATCAAGTAAAATTATTTGTCTCTCATTTCAGTAAATCTTTATATTTTGAAAAGATTTTTTTTTGAATGAAATATGTGAAAACTTTTTGATTTGTTTTGAGTTCTAAAAATTCAAACATAACTGTCATGTGAATTCTTATGAATAATCTAAAATCTAGGTCAAAATTCTACAGGGTTTCTTACTCAATTTTTTGTTCTCAAATTCTAAAACTTTGAATCTCCATTTCTTATTATAGACTTGTCTCAATTTTGAAAGATTTTTTTAAACATATTTTTAAAGCTAGTGTTCTTTACATGTAAAATACTTTTCGAAAAATATATTCTTAAGTTGTAAAGTGCATGAAAATGGAAAAATATACCTTAATTACTTATTACAAGAAATATGGAGGAAAATTTTTGTTTTCTTTTATACAAACCTAAGCAAATATTTTATATGCTTCAAATTATATGGATTTGTGTAATTCCATCAAACCTTTACAATCATTGTTTAAAACCCTTCAGCATAATAAAAGCTATGCATGATGTTCCTTATTGACTGCTCTTAATGTATGTTTTAAAGCTCATTCTCAAAAATCAAATCAAAAAAATATACAAATAATGGTTATAAACTAATATTTAAGCAAAAAATGATCAAAAATGGTATCGATATCTGTCAAATAGATAGCAAGAAAGAGAATAGAAAAGCATCAAACCATGTCTGATTGTCAAATGATATTTCAAGGTGGTTCGAACATTCAACTTCATGACAATTGAACAGAATTTGTTGTTTTCCGTCCTGCCTTACACAGTAGTGATTCATATTTTGTTTTTATTAGTTATAACCTTTATTTATGACCCATAATGTACTTACTTTGTTGACTTACTTTTGACAGGGTTCATAAATTATGTAAAAAGGTTGATCTTACTGAACACCTTGTTTATTTAACGGTAAATATGAACGTTTAATACTCTATAACTTTACACAAGTGGTAACTAGCATGGGTTTTCCTATTATTCTATTATTAATATTCTTAGAAAAATCAACTCTTCGTTGAACCATAATATCGGTTCTTTCAACAATAATATGGCACAAATTTGCGAAAACCTTAAAAAAATGCTGAATTAGACCCTTTTTTAATCCTAAGTGAGCCGTTGTATAGTACAATAAAATTTTAGGCAGCTTAATTTGCAACATGAAATGTAATAGTTAAACACCTTGTCAAGCTTGGAAAAAATTCTCACTATTTTTCAAATCTCTAAATTTCTAAAAGTATAGAAGACGTCGAAAAATTTTTATTTCGGCTAGAAAAAATGTTTAAAATCAACATATCTTTTATTATATATAATCTACTTAACACAATATTAATATAAATACTATATAAATAAATATACAAAATACTAATATAAGTTTAATCAGAAGTTTAATCATTGAAGCAGAGTGATATGTCCTATGCAGAGTATGCCGAAATGTCCGCCTTTAGTATATATTTTTAGAAACCTAGTTAAAATTGTGTCAAAATTTATAAACATTAAAATTTGTATTTGAAATGAGAAAAAAAAGCGTGATAGAAATTTAACGAATTTCTACCGAGAAAAGTGAAATTGAAAACATCAAACCACTTTCACTGCTACAGGAAACAGAGTAATTAAAAGGCAATTGCTAATAACACCTCCGATTTTTTTACACAAGTTAACTAGTGGTCATGTTTTTCCATCCCACTTTTCTCACTAGTGATTCGAAAAATTTCGATTGCCATTTTATTTCTTGCTTGCTTAAATACTAATTTACGAACTCTAATGTCTATCGCACTTTTTTCTCTTCCCTTTTTGATAAGGTTTCTAAAAATATTTATTACGAGGGATGATTACAGAACTCAATAAATATTTTATTATTCGACTAAATATTTTATTTTTCGAGGATTTTTAAAATTATAATCTAATGTTTCGAAAGTTTGCTGAATTTTTATAGCGTTTAGAAAATCCTATTCTTCTTCTTAATTATCTATATACTTTAACTTAATTGCTCGCACTATACTTGCACTAAATTTCAATGGTGACGATTTGGTATTAATCGTTAGTATATTTCTAAAAGTAATAGTAAAAAAAGATTATTCAAGAAGGAAGAATTGAATAAACTTCTGACCAACACGGGCTTTCAATATTGTCAGAGCATCCTTCTAAGTTAGCCATCTAAGTTGATCTTTATTATCATGATCCGAATTTATCCCGCACAAAAAATAAGATTAACACTTTTATAATCTGATCACCTTGTCAAAAATGAGTCAAACCTTTCAAGTAGGGTTACTGATTATTATTCTAAATCCCGCATAAGTTGTCCAGAAATAAAAATCATAAAGTTTCCTTTAGTATTGCGTTGTATATTAAAATTTCACTGAATTAATGAAATCGCATTATGAGTTTATGAATTGAGTTGACTTTTTAATGAGTTGACCAGTATCTATATTTGAAACTATTAAGGACTTTTAAAGGAAATAGATTTGTAAGTATAAATAAAATATAAAATGATGAAATGTAGAGTACGCAAAATAAAAAACGGATCACCCTGAATAACTTTTGATTTCATGATCGGATCTTCACGTTTTAGAACTCAATCTTAAAGGTTGAAATGAGTGACCTCAAATATGCTAATTAATGAGTGCAGACGATATTAAAGTTATTAAATCAGACACAAAAACGTACTTTTACAGAATAAATATAAATTTTTTTCGATGGATTTGGATTTTTGACTGTCAAAATATAGAAGGTAGCTGCAATCTGGAAAATATGGTTCCAATAGTTAAATTAGGAGAGTGGTCAAAAATTTGGACCCCTTAGTGTTAATTTTACTTTTTACGTATTTTGCCATATATCGCGAACGTTTTGAGCAAAACAAATTTGCACGAAGTTATAAAATTTGTTTATTCAAAGATAATTCCATGCAAAATGTAACTTTTAATAAATATTTATTATTTTTAATTATTATGTTTAATAATAGTCGGAAAATTTTGAATTGTGAAGTATGTATTATTTTATATTATTTTAAAGAATTCAATTATTAATGGCGAAATGGTAAATTTGAGCGAAATCGGCTAAATAGTTTCTGGCAAATCGAATTTGAAAAATTAGATTTTTCAAAATTTGTTTCCTCGGGAACTCTTCGACAAATTTCGCTCAAATTTTCTATTTCACATGTAATATTAATTTTAATAGCATATAATATTAATTCTGTAATATTATAAATCTTTTTAACTCTGTAATCATGTAATATTACAATTTCACTTGCAATACTAATTTAATAATCTTAATTTCATAAATGCAAAGTGTTAACAAATTTAATTCTGTAAAAGAACTGTCATGATATCTTAAATAATAAAGTTTTATTAACAAAAAGTAATTACAGTGATGCATTGTATATAAAGAAGATAAATTTCCTTTCCAATTAGGGTTTGAGACTTTCAAACAAATTTAATAATACAACTTTCTATTTTTGTCGAAATGTCCAGTTTCCATTATTTCTCGCTTTATCATTTCCTAGCAAAATATTTAATTATTAAAAGTTTAAAAGTTGAGATTTTAATTATTCAGGAATTGAGGGGATATTAAATTCAAAAGTCGATACATAATAGCATTCAACGATGATCTAGAAGATTAATAACAGGGCTCATTATTGTTTCATAGATATTTCTGGAATCGTAATCTTTTGAATTCCATTGTTTAAAAACATTCATATTGAAAACAAATTTTCTAAATAAAACATTTATTGTTGAAATACATTTTGTTTTTATTACCTCATTCAGAAACGAAAATTGACTTGCTAGCTTTATTAAAAAAGACAAAAAAATTAATTAAACACAGCTAGGTAATCTGTTTCAGCAAATAAACAGAACTCAGATTAAATGTTTCTAAAATTTGGAAAAACTACTAAAAAGAAATAAATATTATTAAACCTCATCATTTACTAAAAATAGGTTTATTGTTGAACTGTAAAATCTGCACCTTAAATCATACACTGCTATGATTTTCATTCTGAAATTACGGTCTATCCAGTCTATCTGATTAACCATGATTAGAAACATTTTTTGCAGCCGACTGGCCTGTGCAGGGTGGAGGGAACTGTCCTTACATCCGAAAGATTCTGCGTTTGAATCCCGGTCAAGGCATGGATGTTCTTTCCTTCTCTGTACTATCTGTCCTCACTGTGGGAGCGACGTTGGCCCAACTTATATGGTGCCCCTGAAAGAGAGGCCAACAAAATCGCCCTGCATATGCCTGAATTGAAGGATTTTAACACAGGTGGGCATTGGAGAAAAAAAATATTGTATTCAGCCGATCTGGTGGCCGAGTGGTTAGCGTGCCTGACTGCGGAACCGCTGGTCACGGGTTCGAATCCTGCTCAGGGCATGGATGTTTCTTTCTCTCTGTGTTCTATGTCCTTTCTCCTTTGTGTGTGATTATGTGAATGTGACCCGCCCTATAAACGGGTTTGTGGTTGTGTGACTTGGGCAACGCTGCTCCACCGCCGTGGCTTCGCCACAGGTGCCCACTGGGTAACGAGAAGAGAGTAGCAGATCTGGCATTTCTGTGGCCAATGGGACAACCCCCAAGTGCCCACCATTTAAGGAAAAAAAAATATTACCGTTACAGTTTTGAAACAAGAATGGTACAAAACCATGAATACAAAACTAAACGGTTTTACAACCATTAACAGCTACCATAGTTTCTAAACCATAATAATAAAACTTAAACTGACACCGGAGCTCTGTAGGTGTTGCGCCGTTTATGAGTGAATGTTCATTTTGTATTCTAATACTCAAGGTCACTGATTGGAAAAGTGTAAGGCACTGGAAACTCTTCGTGTATCAACAATATATCGTTGTATCAATATTGTGTATCAGCAATATATCGTATAAGAAATATCGTGGTATCAACACTGGGATTCGAACTCCTGTTCCACCGGTCATGAGATTGACCAATTAGCTCTATCGGCTATAGTATGTACCCAGCTACCCGGAACAAAATGGCTGCATAAGGTGAGTCAAGTTAGCGAGCATAGAATTCTGGTTGTTAAACTATATTAGGTAAAAACAATCAATAAGCGATTTTCTCTCACTCAACAGTTTGAATGGCATCTTTTTTTTTATGGTTTTTTGACTCTTTTAGATTTATATTATAAAATAACAATTAAATACTTTGATATTTAACCATTTTTGCCGAGAAAATTTTAACAGCGTAATATTGTGCATATTCGCTGCAAACTAATAAAGGTGTTGAATTAAAGAATGTTCCTGTTGAAATTAGAACTTAACATCAATTAATCAAGCTTCAGAATAATTTATTTGCATATTAATCGAATCCAATTTCGCACAATCTTCGGTTAAAACAAACTTAATCGATATTAATCCCTGTTCCTGTTAAAATTGGAACTCATTATCAATTAATCAAGTTTAAGAATAATTCATTCTTTATGTGAAAATTTTGTAACACTATTCATGATAAAACTGAGGGGCCATTCTACAATGCGAAAAACAAAAAAAGGACAACTCTGAATAACTTTTGATCTAATGATTAGATCTTCATGATTAATAACTCAATTTTAAAGGTTAAAGGGGGTGGCCTCAAATATGCTAAATAATTACTGTAGACGGTATTTTAAGTTAAGAAATCATGCACAAAAACGTACTTTCTCTGAATAAACATATTTTTTATGATGAATTCGGACTTTTGGTAAATATCTGGTAATCTGGTAAATATAGTTTCAATAATTTAGTCAGGAGAGCGATCGAAGGTTTACATCCCTTAATGCTAATATTACTTTTTGCGTATTTCGCAAAATCTCAAGAACTTTTTGAGCGAATTGAAAACATTTTGCACACAATTAAAAAAATCGTTTATCCAAGGACAATTCCAGTAAAATGTAACCTTTTGTAACTTTTTATTGTTTTATATAGTAACAGTCGAAAAAATTTTGAATCGTAAGTTACACAATTTTTTACATCATCTTAACGATTGTAATTTCAAAAAGTAAAATACAGCATTTGAGTGAAACTGGTTGAATAGTTCCTAAGAAATTGAATTTTGACAAAGTCGTATTTATTAAATGATGTAAAAAATTTTAAATATCAATATATCAAATGAATAATTGATGTAAATATTTACAAAAAGTTAAATTTTTTATGGAATGATTTTTGGATAAACAAGTTTTATAATTGTACGTAAAAATTAATTTTTCGATTCGCTTAAGAAGTTCTTGAGATATAAGAGATACGCAGAAAGTAAAATTACTATTAAAGGGTCCAAACTGTCGACCACACTCCTGACCAAACTATTAGGACCATATTTCCCAGATTGCGGTATTTTAGGGGTCAGAAATTCGAATCCGTCAAAAAAAAAAGTATACTATTTATTAAGTGAAAATACGTTTTGCATACCTCATCCTTACTGAGGAAGTGGAGTATTGTGCTCATCCTGTAGAAGAGAGGTCATCGATGCGAAGTGGAGTAAAGCGCTCATCCCATAACACTATAGTAAGGGCGGTCATCAACCCTAAAAGTGGTGTGTAGCGCTCATTTTTCCCTTACTGATTTCACTAAAAGTAAATATTTTAAATGGAAAAAAAACTATTATTGCAAGCTAATTTAATGTGTTTCAAGTAAATATATTTTTATCTCAAAAAAAAAACATTTAAGTTTTTGTAAAGGAGATTAATGTATTTGAAAGTAACTAAATGAAAATTTCTCAAAAAAGAAACCCAATTTCTATACGAGAATTTGATAGATCTTAATATAAAAAAAAAAAAAAAAAAATTTAAAAATGAATTCAATAAATCTCAATTATTTTAAGTTAGGGGAATAGATATATTTGTGATTATTTTCCTTCTCTTTTAATGAGTGAATTTCCTCTAGTGAAGATCTCAGGGTGGTGAGTTCGATTCTGGTAGATGACTTAACAACCGGTGTCACGTTAAATCGTAAGTGTATGAAAATCCTGTCAATAGTTGTGGTGTGAAAAGTTGAAGAGAGATGTAGCAGCTCAGGCGCTGTCCACGTTGTCTGGCCGAAATCAAAATTCCGTGGTATTCCTAACATTGCTGTTAAAAGATTGAGTCCGAATAATGGGCACATTCGCCAGGTCGTAATTCGGTAGTGTGTGGTGTGCATGTTAATACAAATATTCTTCCTCAAAAAAATCTTTTGTTACTGAATTTAATGTACTTGTTACAAAAAAGTAATGAACAATCAGACACTGTGAAAAAAAATTAGCAAACTCGTCAAAGAAGTGAAATTATGACAAATTTCGTATTACAGCATCGTATATCATTGGTGCCATATTGTAACCATATCACTTTTCTCCTAACTTTTGGCATAATTTAATAAGTGTCGATGATGGAAAATGAAGTATGATGTCGTTTTTCTGTTTCTGACTATGACGATATTAAAAGGTAAATTTAATTATTTAAAAAAACAAAAACAACTCGATGTATTGGGGCCGTGGTCTCCAACCTCCGGGTCGTGGAGCGGTAGCGATCTACCGGACATATAATACCGGGGCGGCTAAGGAACATTAAATTATTTCCATTTTATTTACTGTTCTGTATTTCCCTCCGGCTCCTGCGACTTTCTATGGACGAGAAGTTAAATAAGAGCTGCGATAAAACTTAATCTGAGATAAACTTAAAACTAAAATCTATCAATTAAGGTCGTACCCATACTGCGCATACAATTGTATTTTGTTTTAAAGACATGTTTAAAAGCAATTAAGTAAAAATTATTAAATGGAAACCATCTGAAACAATCAAAGTCAGCCCCACCTTCAGAGGGCCGCAATAAAATTATCAAACATAGACCGGTCAGTGGCGATAAAAAGGCTGAGGAAAATGCAAAATAAGTTGCAAAAATCATAAAATAAAGATACAATTCAAAAAGTGGCTACCAAACACAAATAATTGCCAAACGCTTTTAAAAAGCAAACTCAGCAGGAATAAGCTATTAATTATAATATTAATAATTAAGCAAATTTCCTATTTCAACATAGAATGAAGACGATGACATAGCATTTCCTTCCTGACTTAAAGCACATTTTTATTACTATACTCCGTTGTAAGTTAAGTAAAAATCGTTGCAGTATTGATTTTTGGTAATCATCCGCGCCTGTATATAGTTTATTTCGTTATTAAATTATACAAGTATGCTTACAAAACAATATAAAATCTTTTAAAAGTTAAGAAGAAATTTAATTCGTGCTATCTCTTACAATATATATTATAGAATTGCTTAAAAAAAATAAAAGGTTATAGTTTATATGTTTTACTAAAATCCTAGACTCATATTTCGATATATAAGGAAAACATTTGTTCTTGAAAAAGAAACAACTGTAGGTCATTGCAAGAACATAGGATTTGATAGGACCTATAAACATTGCGTGTTTTATGCTGGTATACCATTAACAAATCAAATGCGAGATAAAAAATTTTACATTTGTTTTGCTCTTGGAGAACATCGACTGCAAGAAATAATATGTATTATTCTTTCAGCAAATTCTTTAATTGCGAATATAAAAGCATGAATTTAGATATCATTTTTATTAATTCTTATTACTATTTAAATGATTATTCAGTAAATTTTGGTTTCCTTATTTATCAAAAACGAGGCTGTGCGAGCAAACAGAAGGCTGTGCAAAATCGTCTCAAAAGTTGGCGATGATATGATTTTCCGCTGGGAGCTTGACATCCATTTTTTTTTTAGATATTATAACCGCTTTTGAACAGCCGACCCAAATTTCGGGTTTACGACTGCTAACGTTCAACTCCGTAGCCTTGTAATTTCGAGCCCAATTCAGAACTCAAGGAAACTCTTGAATCATGTATTGGGAGAAATTTGCCTTGTTGGAGGACTTTTTAATGGAACTAACCCGCATTTGCGTTACATGGTGAGGAAGACCCCGAGAACCTCTCCCGGTTAACCTGATGGCAAAGGTACTCTAACCCATGATCTGTCTATCACTGATGATATTTTACGTCAGCACTGTGGTCGGTGCAATCTGGATGCGGAATTCGTATCAACCAGCCATCGCCGGAATTCGAACCTGGTTCACCTCATTGGAAGGTGAACATTCCATCCCCTGAACCACCACGGCTCCTTGACATACATTTTATTTTATTTTACAACCGTCGTTGAACAGCCGACCCAATTTTGGGGTTTACAACTACTAATGTTCAACTCCGCAGCCTTGTAATTTTGAACCCAATCCAGTAGACAAGGGAACTCCTGGATCTAGTATTGGGAGAAATTTGCCTTTGTGGAGGACTTTTCAGATGGAACTAACCCGCATTTGCGTTACATGGAGAGGAAGACCATGAGAACCTCCCACGGTTAGCCTCACGGCAAGGGGACTCTAACCCATGATCCGTCTACCACTGAGGATATTTCACGCCAGCATTGTGGTCGGTGCGGAGTTCTTATCGACCAGGCATCGCCGGGATCGAACCCCGGTTCACTTCATGGGAAGGCGAACGCTCTATCCCCTGAGCCATCGAGGCTAAATGCAAACTAACTCACTCCATAAGAATAATGTTTTTTTTTCTTAACTTTTAACTGAGTATAGGGATAATGACGCCACCTATGCTTCATTTTTATTTATTTTTTATTGATGTATTGACTTATTTATTTTTTTTATACTTGTTGAATACATTTTTGCATTTATACACTATTGAACTTTATATTCCAGTCGTCGATATTTTACTCATAGTCTTCAAAATTTATTATTTGTAATTTATTTTAATCAATTAGTTTTCTCTGCCCATACTTTAATACAAGCTTCGGTGAGGCCAAAGATTTTTTTCTCTATTTTATTATTCTTTCGACATCCATACCTTGTTTAAAGCACCATTTTCTTTCTTTATATAAACCCTTTGACACAGATGGGACTCCGGATGGGTTTCTTTTAAATGTCTTTTTCTGACGCTCTGATTACAAGCTAAAATATATTTTGGTACTTTTTTAAATGTAAAAAACAAACAGTCTAATAGTTACTAAAAAACTCTGTTAGATTATCGAAATTATATTTGTACTAAGAAAATCAAATTGATTTGCAATAAAAGCACCAACAAGCTATTTGTCATTTAACCACAAAACCTAACCAAATTTTATAATCAAATATTTTCCATTTTAGATAAAACATATTACTAAAAGTTTCACTTGAAAAGTACCTATGTTAAAAACTTATAGTTTTATATAGTAAACTTATATATTTCCATATAATTCCATATAATAAAACCAAACAAAAGGAAAACAAACTTAAAATAAAAACTTATAGTTCTATATAGTAAACCAAAAACAGAAAAAGTAACTTAACCTAAAAACTTTTAGTTCCATATAGTAAGCTTATATATTTCCATATAGTAAATCATATAGTAAACTTATAGTATATTTAAATTTATAACATACTTTGTGTAATGTGTAATGCCTTCAATATCCTTGGTTTACTTTCATTACAAAATCAGTTTTCGTTCTTCGAAAATTTTCACGACTAATAATTTTCACAAAGCCTCCATTAAGCAACTAATACAATCTCGTTAAAATTTTAATTACCACTGTAACAACGCTTAGAGAAGTGAAAGTGATTAATAGTTTCTTCATGCTGGCGTGCTAATTTAAATTTTATCGATTCTAACGATTTGTAGATATGTGGTTGATGTAGAGGATAGGAATTCTATCACAAAAATATTTGCTGCAGCTTTCTGCATAATATACGGAGAAAAGAAGTATGTTTAAAAGTACCTGAATATGGTAAAATTTACCATGCTCCTGGTTATGATTTTGGTAAAATTAACAAGAAAATGTGGTTTTATAATGTAAAATGAAATTTAATAAATGTGCTAATTTAATCATAATACTGTTGAACTTTTTTCAGTTTTGAACTTTTTACTAAATTTGTGGTAGTACGAACTATAATTTTGATGACCAGAATTTCTGGTAAACCGTTAGGGTATTAACGGAAAAATAAACGGATAATGAATGCATTAAATACCGGATAATTTGCTTTTATTTACCAGAATTGTGCTGTTTTTATTCCCAGAAATTCCATTACTATACAGTACGGTAATTTTGGTAGATTTTTTTCTCTGTGTAATGTTCAATAAATCCCAATAAAAATAATAATTTCTAATTACAATAATCGTAAATAATATCTCCTATTGTTCAAATGAAATCTAAGGTAACTTCCAATGATTGAGAAAGTTTAAACAGCACTCTGGTTCAATATGAAGAAATATTTCTTTTCAATTATTTAATGTACAGATAGATGCAATAGATATTTAATCATAGCTCTTCTATAAAATATCTCCGTTAGTTACGAATTTCAATATTAGATCTTACTTAGAATTAATTACTCCTCTCTTAATCAAAGAATCGAAATTCCAGATAATCAAAGTTATATTAAACATTGAATTAGGGATGCACTTTTGGAATGAAAGAAAATTCTCAGTTCATTTAAAAACAATGAAATCGAAAAGTCCATAAGACATCCGGATTGCTTCATTCTATTGATTTCTTCGAAATAAATATCTGAGATGGGTAATGATCCTTTTATTTATTCTTTCTGTGTATTTTCTTTTTTTTCAATTACGCAATTTTATTTTGCAAACAATTAAAAGATTGATTTTTTAATCATATGTATATAATAATGAAATTTTCAGTATTTGGAATCAGAGTTTTTACATTTTTCATTATATTAGAGGAAGTTTAGGTTTAGGAAAAATAATTAAGAGTCGCAAAATTTAGCTGCGTCACTTAGTAAATAGTTAACCCAGATATATGTCCTTGTACGAAATGAATATAAAGCCTGATTTGATATTTAGAAACTGTTTTTTCATTTTTCAGAAAATTATTAAGATATGAGCTGTTGTGTAATTGGAAAATCTTTTGTTAAATGTAAAGGTATAAGCTGTTTTATAGTTATTTCCGGTGAAGTTATATTATTGTTCTGTTTCCGATCTTCTAGAAATGTTACGATTTGAATTGTAGAGTTATAATTCACAAATTTCACAATTTTAAATTACATAAAACTCTGAAGCAAATTTCTCATTTCAGCACTTAACGAAAGGTTTTATTTCCCTCAATGAAAGCAATTCAATTGGTGAGTAATTCAAAAATCTTTTGTTGAATGTAAAAGTATAAGCTGCTTCATAATAATTTACGGTGAAGTTATATGATTGTTCTGTTTCCGACCTTCTAAAAATGTTATAATTTAAATTGTAGAGTTATAATTCATTAGTTATATAATTTTAAAGAAAGCTAAAAACGCTAAAGTTTAAAACTAAAAACGCTGAAGTTGTTTTTTTTTTTAATTAATTTTTAATATTCTTCAGGTTTTAAATAATTAAGATAGCTAAAAACGTTTTTATGGGTCTCATATTTTAATGAATATAATTAAAGTTGTTCCTTTTTTACTGCTTATTCCATGTATAGTTTAAGGTTTATTAACAATTGTATGCACTTAATCTAAGCCTTGAATGTCAAAATTAAAGAAATTAATTTTTTAAAATTATTACTCACCAATTGGTGAGTAATTCAAAAATCTTTTGTTAAATGTAAAGGTATAGGATGTTTTATAATAATTTATGGTGAAGCTGCATGATTGCTTTGTTTCCGACATTCTAAAAATTTTACTATTTAAATTGTAGTGTTATAATTCATTAGTTTTATAATTTTTAAATGCGTGAAACTCTGGAACAAATTTCTCATTTTAGTATTTAAAGAAAGGTTTTATTTTCCTCAATAAAAACTAAAAACGATAAAGTTGCTTTTTTTTTTTAACTAATTTTAATATTTTTCAGATTTTAAATAATTAAGATAGCTAAAAAATTTTTTATGGGTCTTCTGTATGAATGAATATAATTAAAGAATTAGTTTTAGCGAATTTAGTTATTCCTGGACAAATTATACTGCAAATTATGTATAACCCATGGTCAGTTTTATTTTCTTTTATGGCACATTGCCTCATGCTTTCTTACTATCATATTCATCATATTTTGCAAAGCTGCTTTTTAAATCTCAAATAGAAATGTCGTAACTGCGTGCTTAACTTGCTCGAAAATGATGTAGTCAGGTTATAATCATATTACAAGTTATGAAAGTAGAAAGTTAAGATTTGGTTAAGATTTTATGACACAGTTATTACTTTTAAGAGTTAATGTAAAATATAATATGTTCCGGTTTCCCGAATAACAGGGTGATATTTAGGGAGAATACTTAAAGGTGTCATTATGAATGAAAGATATTAAGCAAACTAGTGTAAGAATTGTCGAATTAATTTTACGGTAGATGTTTTTTTAAGGATTTTTGTTAGAATCACGCTGCAATTTACTCAGCAAATCACAAAGAATCTTTATTATAAGGAAAAAAATAACATTTTAGAAGTTTATAAAATTAAAAGATATCCAGATAAAAGATATCCATATATATATATATATATATATATATATATATATATATATATATATATATATATATATATATATATATATATATATATATATATATATATATATATATATATATATATATATATATATATATATATATATATATATATATATATATATATATATATATATATACATCACGAAATACGTTGTTAAAGTCTAATACACCGTAATTTTTACAGTAATTATTACCTTAAAGCACTGAATCTCTCTAATTAAATAAATACTAATGTAAAAATTATGGTACAATATTTTTCAGTAAAAATGGATTATACGGATAAGGCATCCTCCAATGTGCTGGTATTTTATGCCGTTACCTGATCCGGAATTTTTTACAGTGCAATTAATTTTTTATCTTCAAAAGCAGTTATTTAAATTTTTAATTATCATCAAATTAAAAATTATATATATATATATATATATATATATATATATATATATATATATATATATATATATATATATATATATATATATATATATGCATAAATTGTAAATGAATAGTTATTTCGTGTTAAACTTACATAAAAATTTATATTTTAATAAAATCTTTCACAAAAATCTCTAAAACATTATATCTCAGAATCTATATTCATTTCTTTAACAATTTTCATTAAGTCAGACTTTGACACAAAATTCACCTTTTAGTCGATATAGAGGAATAACTAACTGAAAATTTGATTTCTTTTATGTTATTTTGAGCAAAAATCTTCAAATTCAAAGAGCTCTAAAGTATTGCAAGTTTTGTATTGGTCTCAAGTTGTAGATAATTTGAATGAGAAAAATAAAGCAATTGACCATTTTTTTGTAAAATGAATACTCTAGGAGAAATTAGGAAAAAATAGGAAAAAGCACCAAAAATTTGGTGAATTGTTTCAAGATGGCGGCACACACTGATGATTTGGAAAACTTGGATTTTTCATCACTGTACTAACCCAGACAGCATATCAAAAAATTGTAACTACCTCAATTTTTTGCTACCATTTAAAAATTTTTGACTAGACTAAATACAATGCTATTGTATTTGGAATGCATAAATTACCAAAAGTGATAGTAAAATTAGGTAAGCAAAATTAGGGATAAAAACGTGCACTATTATTATTATAAATTTAACGTATATTATTAAATATTTATTTGTTTCCAATTTTGTTGATGGCGTTATGTATAAAGTGTTCAATTTATGATATAGAGTTTTTTTTATTTTCAAGTTCAACTTGTAATTATTTGCAATATCAAAAAGAATTTGCTTATGTGATTACTTTATTCATTTGCAAATGTAGTAATAAAAAGTTTTTAAACATTTTAAGCTGAATTTTTTTAATAATTTGTGTTTAATAAATAATATTTTTTCTTTGACTGAGTCAATGTCTAAACATATTGATAGAAATAGAAAATTCATCTCAATTTTTTTTCCTTTTCTTTCTTTCAACAATTTCATTTTTGTCAGATTTTCATCATCTGGAATTAGATTTTTAAGAATGTACTCTAAATTTCAATTTCATAGAAATTCTTTGTTTTCCTTCTATTTCGTTTCTTTTGTCTTTTTTAAGAATTTTAGTCACATTTTTCTCCTTTTTTATAAATTCTTTCCTTAGAATTTTACTTAATCAATAGCTAATTTTTTAATTTTTAAACATTTCAACTATCTAATTAGGAGAATTCGAAATATTGACAGCTAAAACAAAAAATGATACACTGTTAGAAATTTCTGGAAAAAAGTGGTAAAATAACAATTATTTAATTTTTATTTCACCTTATCCAAACAAAACAATCAAATAATCATAAATAGCATGGTATTCAAACTGTTCATTGTGAGATAAACAGTTTATCAACTGCTTTCACCTAATACGGTTAAGCAACCTGAATTTTGTCGTACCAACTAAGACAGAAAATCAAATTGACAGTGGTGAGCTAGCTGAAGTTGAATAGATATGCATCCCAGAAATAATAATCATAATTTCAACATAAAAAGTGTGGACCATTTCGCAGAAGCAAATATAGCTCTAAAAGCCAAACTTTTAATTTTAATTTCTTAATCAACGATTTTACAAAAATTGTCTTCTTGTAAAAATTGTCAAAAATTGACATTCTTGTAATAAGAAGACCATTAGTCCATTAAAAGTCCAGAAGTCAATTTCGAAAATTCATTTTTCTTAATAATTGACTTTAAAATACATGCTTGTTTACTGTTTACTTTAAATACATTTGTAAAAGTAAAATAGTTTTTGTGAAATTACCTTTCCGCATGGTAATGACATTTTTGGTTAAAAATCTTTAATTCTTTCCATAAAACCAAAATTTACGGTATTTAAAGTATCGCCTTTCAAGAACACCGACGCTGTAAAATTACGTTTCATTCATAACTTCGCATTGATTAATTGCTTAAAGAAACGGAATAAAACTAAATCAAAATTTATTCTCTGCTTTTATGTTTCTTAATTACCGACTATACAACTGCTGAAGATATTTTGAAAATGACCTTTAAAATTATTCGTTTGCTGAAATTCTAACAAATTTTCTAAATCAAAAAACGCAGAAAAAGCACACAAACTATGATTTTCTTAGCCGTGGAGGCTCAGGGGATAGAGCGTTCGCCTTCCAAAGACGTGAACCGGGTTCAAATCCAAGCGATGGCTGGTCGATACAAATTCCGCACCCGGCTCGCGCCGACCGCAATTCTGGCGTAAAAATTCCTCAGAGGTAGACGAAACCTGAGTTACAGTTCCCTCGCCATTAGGCTAACTCTGGGAGGTTTTCATGGTCTTCCGCTCCGTGTAACGCAAAAGAGGTTTAGCTCCATCAAAAATATCCTCCATGAAGACAACTTTCATCCAATACTTAATCCAGGAGTTCCCTTGTCTTCTGAATTGGGTTCAAAATCACAAGGCTATGAAGGTTTAGTAGTCGTAAACACAAAATTGGTGCGGCTGTTTAACAACGGTTTATAAAATAAAATAAAAAAGTATCATAACACACTTTTTGATATTTAAATACATTTTCTTTATATTTTGTTCACTAATAAAATTTCCATTCTTCATGATTAATTTATTTATTTATTTTTTATAGTTTTCGATAGTGATTAGGAGGGAATGATGATCAGTGATTCAACTAAACTCAGAGAAGCAATGTTATTCTACTGTAGATGATTATCAGGCTTAAGTAGAGTTAGGTAAAAGCTGCTTGTTAAATAATATGCCTCTTCTTAACTCTACTTTCAGCCGGATAATTTGTGACACTTCAAACTGCAAAAGGCATGAATTGTTCTGTCAATTCTTCTTACTTTTTTATAAGGATGCATCATGAACTACATATTTTCTCTATAATAAACAAAATATCTTAAGCACAGGAAAAAAAATTTTAAAAGAAAATTCGTCTAATTAATAACAAAGTACATATTTTACGATCTTTAATTTTAGTAAAAAATTCAATTTTCAGCATTTTTGATTAGAAAAATAACCAAATGTTTGACTTTTATATACACTGAATTCACTGAATGCTTTTAATAACTATCATTTCATGATTTATTTTGATCAACAGAATATCTTAATTCAGAAATCAGCAAAATATCTTAAATATAAAACAAAATATAAAAATATATTTTTCAAATCAAGAACTTAATTCTTAATTCGTATTTTTATATTTAAAACAAATTCAATTTTTATTAATTTCTTTAATAAGGAAAATAATCAAATATTTGATGTATACATATATATATATATATACATATATATATATATATATATATATATATATATATATATATATATATATATATATATATATATATATATATTGAATTTAATAAATGCTTTTAAGACTTTTCATTTCTTGATGCATTTAGATCAACTACTCAATAATCAACAAAATATCTTAAATACAGCGCAAAATATAAAAGTATATATATTCCTTTTTTTCGTCAAACCATAAATTTTTTCTACCAAGAAAAATAACCAAATTTTCCTTTTAAAGTTCAGTTTTCACGAAATTCTTTTAAGATGCCATAGTGTATTTTAATCAAAAAATGTTTTAAATAAAGTACTTAGAATAAAAGCATATTCAAGTTTTTTCGTCAAGTATACAACTTAATTCACATTTTATAACGTTTCATTTGAAACAAAGTCAATTTTTAATATATTTTCTAATTAGAAAATAAACAAATGTTTGACTTTTATTTACATTAAATTTACTCATTGTCTTAAAGACTTGTCGCTTCTTGGTGTATTTTCAAACACGGCACTTTTATTTTATTATTTTTAAAAAGGTATGAAAACATCTAAATTTAGAATAACTTATAAAAATTTTCAGAAAAAAATGGTTGGGCAACGAAGTTCTTAATGTCTTATTAGTAAAAAATTTATTCCGCTCCTTACCAAAAATCTATATATGTCAAAATTACGTAACGAGATTTAAAGAAGAAATGTGTTCTTACTATTGCGTTTATTAAACTATTTAGTGTTGATCAATAATTAAACGATATAATAATAACAATAACTAAACAAAATTATTACAATTAACTTAATTATAATAATTTTGTTAATACAATTATTAACAATTAAATTAAATAAATTCATTGATAAAAAATTAAACAAGCAGCATTAATTAAGATTTTTATCAATTGCCAATTCTCCCCGAAGTAAGTCGCCTTGACCCTAGTCTCATTTTCTCCCTTTCTTTTTTTCCTTTCGGTTCTCCCTTCTGTCTTTTTCTCTTTCTTTCTCCCTTCTGTCTTTTTCTAGTCACATTTCACATTCTCCTCTTGTTTCATTTATGCAGATATAGAGCTGCTTTTCTTTCATTTTTGTCTTTTGGAGATCTAGAGCATAGAATAGCAGGTAGTGACATCTCGTGTATAAAAATGAAAACTATTTTATTTCACTAAATCTTTGGAAATAAAATGTCTTTTCGCTTCATAAATGAATATAAATATTTGAATTGAGACACATACCTTATCCTTACACTTATATATAATAATTTTCTAACAATTTTTAACAATTCATGACTCAGGTAAAAAAAAAACATCAGCGATTTGAAACTGCTGATTAGTTTATTTATTTAAAAATATGGCAAAACTTGACGATAATTAAAGATAGAGTAATAATCTTTATTATCTATTATCTTTTATATTTATCTTTTTATAAGTTCACGTTGTAATGTATATGTAATGTAATGTCAAAATGTGTATTCAAGTAATTAAATTTAAAGAATAAAGACAAAAAAAAGGGAGTGATCAAATAACTTCAGAAAATTATTATTTCATTTATATATGCATACATGAATTACTAATAATCTATCAGGTTTAAACTGAATAAGAATACTATTTTTTTTTCACAATCCGAAAAAGAGCCTAATTTGAAGAACACAATAAGTTAGGTAAAAAGAATATCTGAATCTAGCTTAAAACTAAATATATATACTTTATTTTTTTTTACATTCAATTTATAATAATTATGGAGGTGTTTTTTTTTCTTTTTTACATTCAATTTATAATAATTATGGAGTTACAAAAATCTATTTCAGTTTTCATAAAATCATTATTTAAGTTTTTTTGTTTAATATTAATTTATATATAGTTCGGTTAGGATAAATTTAATAGAAAAGAAAAAAAAATGTTTAAACTAGTTACGGAAATTGCCAAAACTAATTTTTATTACCCAACCGTAAGACTAATATTGACGATGAAGTTTTAATTATGGATGAATCTTAATAGTTGGTACCTCTGTTTTTGTGCCCAGCCTGTTTTTAAAAAGATTGTTTCTTTCGTCTAAAAAGAAAAAGTGGTATCCCAAATGTTTCATTCTTAAAATTTACTTAGCTTAACCAAAATAGTCCTGTTTACCATACTATACTAACAATTTTATTTTATTATATAAATGTCGTAGAACAACTGACCCAATTTTTGGGTTGACTACTACTAAAGTTCAACTCCGTAGCCTTGTAATTTTGAAACCAATCCAGAAGACAAGGAACTTCTGGTTCAAGTATTGGAACAAATTAGCCTTCGTGGAGGACTTTTTGTTAACCGGCTTAAGCGTCATTTTGAAAAATTATATTTCATAATTTCTTTTTATTTTTTATTTTTTTCAGTATTATAATGTAAGTAAAATATTCCTTTTCCTTAAATTATTGTTTTTCTTTTTAATGAGAGCGAATAATAGCTTAAAAAAGGAGAAATTGTGGCTCATATGCTATGCATATAAATGACCCCATATCTCCCCTTAAAACAATCCTATAATTTTCCATATCGACCAGATATTATATCATAATATATTATATCATAATATATTATACAATTGAATTGAAGAAAATAATTATAGACCAATTAGGAGGCATACAAAGGGGCAAACTATGGTTCCATTGAAAAACCGTGGGAAAGTACTGAAAGGTTAATATAAGTGGCAAAGCCATGTCTGGCGTGGCTATTTAGTAGACTGAAGGGTCCGGGGTTTCAACCCGGTTCAGACTCAATATTTTAGAAACTATATTTCATATTTTTTTTCGATATCGTAATGTAAATAAAATATTCCTTTTCCGTAAATTATTATTATTCTTTTTTATAACAGCAAGTAATAGCTTAAAAGGGGAGAAATTTTAGCTCATATACTATACATATAAATGACCCTATATCTCCCTTTAATATTCACCTATAATTTTGAAACTCGGCCAGATATTATATAATAATATATTATACAACTGTTCTAAAGAAATTAATTATAGATAAATCAAGGAGCCCACGAGGAGGCTAAATATTGTTCCATTGGAAAAGTGCTGGAAAGTACTTATATAAAGTACTTATATATAGGCTGATCTAAGTGGCAAAGCCATGTGTGACGTGCCCATTAGTGTCACGTGATAGGAACCAACAAATTAGTAGACTCAAGTGTCTGGGGCTCAGAAACGGTTGAGGGTCAAGTTTTAAAAATTATATTTCATTTTTTTTCAATATTGTAACGTAAATAAAATATTCATTTTCCTTAAATTAATATTTTTCTTTTTTATGAGAACGAATAATAGCTTAAAAATGGAAACATTTTGGATCATATACTATGCATATAAATGATCCATATCTCCCTTTTATATTATCCTATAATTTTCAAACTTGGCCAGATATTATATTATAATATACTATACAATCGTACCAAAGAAAATAATTATAGACAAATTTGGGTGCTCACGAGGTAGCAAAATATGGTTCCATCGGAAAAAAGCGGGAAAAGTACTTAAGCTATACTTATGAATCTCATACGCTGATAAAATGGTGCGGTTGTAGCAATATAATTATAAGCCTCATTCACAAATTATATAGGAATGCGCTTCATAAAGCGCTTTTGGTGATATATGCGACAATTACAATATCGCAATAAAATAAATCTAAGCGTTACAATTAAATAGAAATTGCAAAAACTTGTAAAATGTCTGTGGAAAAAATACTAGAAATTAGCTGTACTAAACTAAAAACTAAAACTAAAGCTTGAAAAAAATTTTAAAATGTGGCTCATTACTTTGTAGCACCAAGCTCTTTTTTACATTTCCTTATTGTATAACTCATCAGATTCTAAAAGGGTTAATAAAAAATATCGAAATTTTTTCATACAGCTAGATTTTTTCGAAAGGTATATTTTAAGTGCAAGTGATATAAGGAATGAATGAAATTCTCAACTACATGAAAAAACTATGATTAAATATAAGTTCCTGTCTAAAATTGTCTGTTTTAGTTTTCACACTCAAGACCAAAAAATGGGTAGGTTTTGTCAAAATCTTGTATTTTAGCTTATATAAGCTATTATTTTTCTGTAATTAATACATGATATTGCTTTAAAAGTTTGGATAAAAAGTAAGTATTCAAAAGTAAAATAAGTAGATGTTGATAAAAATTGTTTTGTCAAAAAGTTTCAATAAAAATATTAGTATATCTTCTACACATTTATTATGGTGCTTTTAACGTCACGTCTATTCTGATGGTGAAATTAATGTAATTCAATAACATAAAGAAACCGTTCGAGAAATTTAAACTTGATGAAATAATGCACTCTCATTTTTTTTTAAATAACTAGTATTTAAAAATGAAAAATTATCTAATTATGTTTTAAAAGCATGAGTTCAAAAAAGTAAGTATTCAAAATCAAAATAAGTGCATGTTAATGACGATTTTAATAAAATTATTAGGATACTTTCTAAGCATATCTTATAGTGTCTTTGACTTGACCTTTTTTGCGGATAATATAATTCAATAACATAAGAAAACTGTTTGAGATATTTAACTTGATGAAAAATGTATATTCAATTTTTTTAAATAATCAGTAATAAAAAGGAAAAATAATCTAATTATAATGTCTTAAAAGCATGGGTTCTAAAGTACGTGTTCAAAAGCAAATTAAGTAGATGTTGAAGAAAATTGCTTTGTAAAATTATTTCAATAAAAAGAAAATTAGGATTTTTCTAAGTATTTATTATTGTGTTTAACTTAATGCCTTTTTTGTTAGTGAGGCTGTTGTAATTTAATATAATTTGTAAAGAAATTGCTTGAAGAATTTAAAGTAATGACGCTCAATTTTTTAGTTAATCAGAAGTCAAAAATGAAAAGTAATTTAATTATAACGTTTTAAAAGCATTGGTTCAAAAGTAAATGTTGATAAAAATTCTTTGATAAAAAAATATACTAAAATATTTGTATTCAATTTATAATGAAATATTTATGTATAGCTTCTTAGCATTTGTTATGGCAACTCCAATGTTACATCTATTTTTATTGTGAGGAAAGTTTAATTTTAGAATATTTACAATGAATAACTCTTTATGAATCGAAACTTACGTGAAATGTTACGTAAATATCTTTTTTTATGTTTAGAAATAAAAATCTGACAACAAATGTTTCAAAAGTATGACACCATGATGTTAATGAAACGTTATTTAAATAGATATTGGAATGTGTAAAATGTATTATTTTTCATATTTTAACTTCACTTTTCCTTTATTGTTTTCATTGGCCATCTTACTTTGACATAAACGAGAGATAGCCACTTGTTAGTATAATTTCAAACAATGTTTTTATTATATCTTGTTCTCAATATTCCATTATTTTTTGCCTAAAATATGTTGAGTACTTGTAAGAGTACTTAAAATATGCATAAAAATTTCGTTTATCTCTATTCTTACTACTTTTATTTCTATTTGAAAAATCAAGGACCATCTGTCCTAGATTTACCCTGTAATTAAATCATATCATGATATGTTTCATCTTTTTTTTTTCATTAAAAGCATTCAGATGCTTTTAATTGATAAATATGCATAACATAACATAAAAAGCGCAGTTTTTTTTAAGTAATAATTCACAATGAACAGATAAGTCAAACATTTATTAAAATAAATAGTCGCTTACAGTTTATCAGATACAAAGTTCGATACAAGCCAAACATTTTCATAATACGAGCAGCGTGATAAGAAAAAATAACTAATAAAGAACTACGCTCACCTAGTAAAAAAATAAACTGTGTTAAAACGCTCAAGCGAAGAAAAAAAACGCAATAATATTAGAACTATGCGTAAAAACTAAACTATGAACTACGTACAAAATTAAATAGCACTCAAATACAAAGTAAAAGAAATATATCATAGAAAAATTCAAGAATCAATTTACATCATATTAAACAATAAAAGACAGTAAAAACAGTTATTGCATTTAATAAGATTTTGGCCTTTACTCTATCCTTTTTTATAACATCAAAATGCAACAAATTCGAACAAGAAGCATAAATATAATTTTCCAAACCCTTGTAGAAGTTAATTCAAAGTTGCTAGCTTAACCTAAAAGAGTTATTTCCAACTTAGTTGGTAGTTTAATATATGAAATAGTTAAATAAAATAACCCAACACCACATAAGTTAGAAGATACCATAATAGCATATAATATGTTTTTATCACCAAAAATTGTTTTTAAGTTGTGCAAAAATAATTTAGGGATGATTTATAAGCTTAAAAGGTAGTTCTAGAATTTGAATATTTTTTTTGAAATCAAATTTTTGTCTTTAAATAAAAATTGGTGTAACAATTTTAAGCATTTATTAAACAAACTCCTTTATTAGGTCAAAAAATTTATAATTTTAAAATTAATTTTAATGCCAATAACCAGAAGTTTTAATTTTTGCTGAAAATGAATTTAGAGATTTGATCATTTTAACCTAACATAGAGTTTTCACCAATTATTTTTGCACTAACTTCATTTATTAACCCTTCATGGTTCAATCACTTTCAATGACCATAAAAACAATTTTAACCGCAAAAATTACAAGAAAATTAACTCAGTTCTCATTTATGTTTAATACAATTGCTAACGTACACGAACAGAGCAGTTTTCTAAATTTTATAATTTTAAGATCTTTAAATTGTAAAAGCTAGTTGCTTTTTCTTCCATTGCATTGTTTATTCAGATTGAAAGCATCAACACAAAGAGTTAATTTATCATAAAAAATCAAATAAATGAAAGTAATCAAAATTATATAAACAGAAAAAAAACATACAATTCAGATGACATGTATATTCAAAATCACCAATTTTCATTCGCTAATTGTTAGACATTTTAGATATTAGATATACCACATAAGCAGCTTGATGGAGCGAATAAATTTTTATAATCATTTGACAACAATCTTGCATTGAAAGGTAAAACAATACTATAAATGAGAAAATGAAAAAAAAATTAGTTTTCACAACTCCGAACTAGAGTGTTTTCATAGTGATTTCAGATACTTTTAAATTGTATCAATTTAAGCATAAAGTAATTAAAAAATACAAAAATAGAAATGTATGTAAATGTATAAATAAAAAAGTAGCATACAATAGATATCGGATGAAAAAACTAAGTCTAAAACTCTATAAGTCTAAACTATCTAAAACTATCTAGCTAAAATATTTACCTCTCCCAACTTTAGACATTTGGCACAGTGAATTAATCTTACATATTTATATTACCTAAAACCATTACATTATATTCATTCAGTTATAAAATTATTAGAAAATGTAAAACATGTAAACATGTGTTCAAAAAAAGTCATGAAATAATAACATAGATGAATTCATTTTTAGCATTTTAAATTAATTATACTTTATTGAAATCCTTTTAACGAAAGTAAAAAAAGAAATTGAGAAAATGCAAACATGTAATATGATAAGAAAGGAAAGATAAAAATAGATTTTATGAAAAAAAAGGTGGGGCTTATGTATGTTTTTCCCCCATCACCAATTTCTATGATTTGGCACCCTGAATATATTTAACATATGTTAATTCTGAACATACGTCACATATACAATATATGTTAAAGTGAGCTTAATATTATCATTAAGCCCACTTTAACGTAAAATATAATAAGAAATAGATACCATGTAAGAAGACATATTTTTCTTAATTTAAGAAGCAGTGAATATACCCTAAAAAAACTAATCCAGATGTATGAAATTTTTTCATTCTTAATTTTAGTTGATTAATATGAAAAATTGAAAAAATTCATACAATTATATTACGTTACACTCTTAATATAAATCTCCTATCACAAAACAGCCTACAGGAGTTTAATGAATATATGAGAACAAAAAGAATGGATATAAAAAGCATGTAATGAAGATGTCATGAAAAAAAGATATATGAATTTCCCTTCTCCCAATTTTAGCAGCTTGATACAGTGAATATATTCATCATGCTAATACAAGCTTAAATTCATTTTAACAATATTAAATCGAATGCAGGGTACGAATATCATATTTGAAGCAAACCGTGTAAAAAGAATATAATTAAATAACAAGAAGAATGTAAGAAATTGATTTTATATATGAAAATAAATGAATGGAAAATTATGAAATGAATGTGTCATGAAAAGAATTTTGCAAATTTATGAATTTTTTTATGAATTTCACTGGGAATATTTTCAACATACTCATTTCATATTAAATTCACTTTAAAGTAAATTAAGTATAAAATAAACATCATATAAAAACATATATTATGAATAGAAAAAACATGTAATGCTGAAATAATGAAAGAACTGGTATAGATGTATGAAATTTCTCCACTCTCAATTTTAGTCATTAGACATCGTGAAAAAATTTCAAATGGTTATATTACAAAATGCTTTTTCAATTTAACGAAAAACAGTTAAAGGAATGTGAAAACAGTAATCATATATGAAGACATAAAATATGAATAGGAAAAAAAAAACATGAAATGAAGATGTCATGAAAGAAATTGTGCGGATGTATACACTTTCACCACTACCTATGATAATAATCTGATACTGCTAATATATATAGCATATTCAAATGATATTAAATTCATTTTAACATAAAATAGTTAAAGCACTATAATAAATGGATACCATGTAAAAAAAACATTGATTACGAGTAGAAAAAGTATGCAATTAAGAAGCTATAAAAATTATGGAATTGATTTTTTATCAATCTCATTTATTTTACTTAGTGAAACAATTCCATATCATTATATCACATAATGCTTTTGCATTGAATTTATTTTAACACACAGTATTTGAGAGAACTTGAGAAATTAATAATATATATGAAGTTTTGTATTCAAGGAGAAAAAATACAATGGAAAAAAATGATGTAATATAAAGTAATATAAAATGTGACTATAGCTTTTTATTTATATTATTCTAATAGATTAACGCTTGGTTATATTCAACAAATAACATTTTAAATTCAATTCTGCATAAAATAATTAAAGCAATGTAAGAAATAGAAATCATGTATGAAAAAATATAGCATAGACAAAATAAGAATAGAAAATGTCAAAGAAGAGATTGCAGACATATGAATTTTATACTTTCTAAATTTTTATACTAAAGTAACTACAATAAACTTAATGCTAAACTACAATATTACTAAACTACTACTTTCTAAATTTTGAAATTTTAATAGTAAACTACAGCCATAGTGTTTTAAGGCCATATAAGTTTAATATTTAAGTTCTGAATAGAATTAACATATTGCTTATACAAAATACTTCTGCATTGAATTTAATTTAACAAAGGAAATATCAACAAAAAAATTTTATTAATGATTATCACATAAAAAGTCATGTAGTGCATTTAAAACAATATAGGTGCAAATTTAAAATGGGTGTAATAAAAAGAAATTAAACTGGTGTACTTTTTTATTTGTGACAATTTAATATTTAAATTCATGAAGTGGTTAGGTTGAAGGCAACGCCTAAGGCTCCAAACTAAAACTGCATTCCATACTTATTGTAAGACAAAAAAGGTGTTTTAAACTATGTCTGCTCCAAAAAATTAGAAAAAAAATGAAAAGATCACTGGGGTACCTCGGGGACGTGGAGCCCGTATTTACCTGAAGAAGATAAACCCCCTGAGGGTTTAAAATAAGCATAACTTAAAATCCTTAATTAATCAAAGATTTACTACCGTAAATTTACTCGCAACAAGTAGTAAAATTGTGTATTTATACAGCATTTTTCAATCAATAAACTTTTAATATCAAATTAATATTACAATAATGTGAATTTTCATTCTTTCATTACATTAAAAAAATTTTGCTGATGTAGGAATTTCTTAAAGAGATTTCCGAAAGTTAAAAGATCTAAACATCCAATAAATAACAGCAATGTTCTATGGAGATTTCATACTTAACTGAAAAATAATTGACTCACACAATCTTTTTAACAAAATATACGTAAAATTTCAAAATTAGGTATATTCCTCTTTGTTCAGCGCTATTTTTTTCATATAAGTTTTTCTCCGTGAGCAGTGATATAGCTCCTTTGAAATCTTTTTTTTTTTTTAACTTTGTCACCCAAATTAAAAAGAATCTAAAACTATGACACACATAACAACAAAAACGATTATGAGAAATGTTTTTTGAAGTTTTCAAATTTTTTAAAATTTTTTTCAATATTTTTTTTAAATATATTTTTTAATGTTTTCAGATAGTTACTTCTTTTTTTTATTATATCTCAACTACAAAAAAAAACAGATGACGTTGAATTTTCAACTAAAATGTAACAAAAACCAATATGGTTTACAACAAAACAAACTCAAAAATAAATCAGTAATGGATTTTTTATCAAAACCAACATGGTTTGCATTAAAACCAACTCAATAACGAATTAGAGTTGGATTTTCCAACAAAACTTAACAAAACCATCATAGTTTGCATCAAAACCAACTTATCATGAATCATCGATAGATTTTCAAAAAAAATTAAATAGAACAACATGGTTTGTTTTTATACTCAGAGTTAACAAATATCAAAACTTAAAGGATTTTTCTTGAAAGTCTTCGTGCGCCTAAATTTTTTCAAGATATTATGCTCAAATTTTAATACTAAGCAGAAAGATATTTCTTTACTTTTCACTCATTTTAAAATAGTTTTTTTTTTTTTAAAAAATTGCCACAGCTACTTTTTAAAAAGTAAAATTTTCTCATTTTTTTAAATTAAAATCAGAAAAGTTATTCATTAAGTGTTTGATTTTCACATTTACCTTAATCAAGAAATTGACGGTGATTTACAAGTGGAATAAATAACAACATGACGATTTACAAGTGGCTTAAGTAGCAATATAATGATGATTTACAAGTAGCATAAATAACAACATTATGATGATTTACAAGTACTCACATAGTAACACATAGTGCGACACTCAAACGTACAAGCTTAGTGACAAAACATGTTAAGTGATAGCTTAGAAGCACTAGTATTTTGTAGTGTAAGACTATATTAATTTAGATGCAGTCTAGTAATTTTCTGAACCAGAAATGAAGAAAATGTTCTGCAAGTATATTCCTGATGCTTCTATACTATCTAAAACTTACTGAAACGAACTAAAATGTCACTTATCATATTTTCCCACTACTTTCTTTAATTATGCAGAAATACTGTTTAATTATTTATTACAAGAACTACTATAGTAATTTTTTAAAAAAGTTATCAACTTTTATAAAAAAAAAATTTAATAACAAGATGAAAAAAGTGAAGCAAAACAAGGTTTTTATGTGCTTAACTACTTTATATTTTTTTATAAAACTAATCACAAATAATAAAGTTTTCGTAGGTTACTTATGGATAAGGTTAAAGCAAGTTACGTTTGAAAATCTGCAATAAAACTTTGTCATACACAACTTTTTCTACACGCAAATTAAGCTCTAAAGAAAATATGTTCTATGATGTAACTTTTATCACAATGTAGCAACATCAAAGGAATAAAATGATGGAAAAGACTTAAGAAATATTCAAAGAATGCTTATGAAGGAGCTCAAAACGCATGATTTTATGATATGTAATCTTCAAACAAAATAAAAAATAAATGATAAGCTTGAAGAAAAGGATTTCAAGGTATGCGCAGCAGATCACCTTCAACAATAAGTAAATGTTAAGCTCAAGGAAAGTGATTTTTTGATACGTACAGTATATCACTTTCAAACAAAACAAAACATAAAGGATGATATCAGACAGCATTATTTTCAGAAATATAAGATAGTTTGATACACTATAGCAGGGATGGCGAACCAATGGCACGCGTGCCATCTATGGCACGCGACACAATATTTTGGGCACGCTACCGATCACGAAGTTCCGATATGAAGCATAATAACAATTAAATTAAAATTCACAAAAAACTGAACAATTAAGGCCAAAAAAGCAATTAGTAACCATAAAAAAACAAGCTAACAATAAATAACTATCAAACAGTTTTGCTTAAACTAACATCTTATAACTCTAATATAAGTTATTTGTCATCTAATCTGCAACATCAGAAGTCACACTGATGTTACTTTAAGTTGAATTACGCGTATAACTGAGACATTGCAAAATGTATTTTATTTTGTAATAAATAGTTTTGAGTTGATAGTATTTAGTATTATTAATTACGCTATAATCACGAAGTCAAAACTATTTGTCGGCACGTCTATGACAACATTAAAATTTTTTTTAGAAAAAATGGCACGTTGGTGCATAAAGGTTCGCCACCCCTGCACTATAGCATCATCTAAGAGAGAGAGAAAATGAATTCAACGTTTGAACACAAATTCCATGTCAAAAACTCCTTAAACACGGGCGCCACGAAATCAGGATTTTTTTTTTTGTCCCATAGGGGTCGACATTAACAAAATTATATAGATCATCATTATTGGCACAACATCTCGGGATGGGCTTGGCTTTCTGTAAAACATATCTACATGTTGTTCTCTTGATTGCCAGTCAATACAAAATATACAAAAAACTAATTAACTTTCTTCGAAATTTAACATTACACATTTAGACAAACAGGACTAGAAAAGTATTATCATTTTTTAATACGGGATACAGAATGTACATCTTACAGTAACAACACAAAAATAGTTTATTATTCTACACAAATAATATTAAAAACTGAAATGTGATGATGCACATGTTGATACAAAATTAAGTCTAAAAAAACTAAGCAAACAAATGGCCAAATATCCCTCAAACTTTTGTGCGTTTCTCAGACCATGGCTGCAGAAAAGTTTTAAAAATTGATTTACGGCTTGCGAATATAAAATGATAAGCTACATTTTTAAACTTTCATTTTTTACCAAAAACTTTACTATTTACTAGTAGTTAATTAGTTATTTCCGCGCATTTAGCTATGATCTAGAGAAAATTCCAAAAAATTGAAGAGTGCCTGTCTGAAAACAGTTTGGCGTAAAAATTTCATCTTTGAAAAAATGTTGCTTATCTTTATATTGTCCCAAGCTCTTCGATTACAATAAAAAATAAATTCAAGAGTATAAACACATTTTATAGCTTTTCACTGTATTGAAAGTATTTGTAATAATTTGTAATCTTTTTGTAACATTTTCCTAATGTGTTATTGCATCTACCCCACTCTGCAGATTATAATGTTACAACATCAGAATCATCATTCACTACTTCTGTTGTAACAGCAAAATCTACCCCTAAAGAAATTGAAACATCCTCATACGCATCGTAAATGTTGAAGTTTTTCAATTCTTGTTTATAAATCTGTCTAAAATCATCATGCCCTTTAAATTCATTCATACCTTGCTGGGTAACATAGTTCACTTTATTATCATATTCGACCATACTTTTATCAGATCGCATGAAACACTGCAATTCATAAATGAATCTCAATCCGTAGTCTTCCAAAAAAACATTCATAAAATAACTTAAAGATCGATCAGCTAGACCGATTTCTCTAAGCGATCTCCAGATTTGCACAAAATGAAATTCCAAGACGGCTTCATCGCCAACTAACAGGGCACTTAACTCTCTATGGAGCCAAGGAAATAGTCTTAGAACGAAAAATGGTTGGTTCATGTTTCTTTTAAAATAATTTGGGTTAAAGATGAGCAAGGAATGTTTGTATTGTGGAATAGCCCAAACATTACTCAGGTAAATATTACGTCGCATCGTCACGGTTGAATGATCAAGAAATTGAAGCTTGATGTTAAGTTTTGATTCGTCTTGGTTATTACTAAGTTCCATGTATTGAGATAGAAATTTTTTCATAAAGCTGTACGCCATTTGGACATCGCATGCCACGTTTAAATTGTGAATCAAGTTTTGAGTTTCATCTAAGTTATGATCCTGTGATGGGGAGGAGCGAATTAAGCTTTGTATATCTAAGTTAAGAATCGCGTCTAAGTTGTAAGCCATTTTCTTCTGTAAGCTAGTAAAGTTTTAGCACAGAAACGTAATTAAGGAAAACTGAGAATATTTCCGTTTAGTAACTTAGAACAACGTACCACAGTCTTTAAAAAGCATCGCATATGATGCTGCTTCTGCTCCAATTTGTTTTTTCAAATGGTAGAAAGCTCTGCACCTGCAAAAAGTCAGTTTAATAAAATATCTTACAATAATGAATCATTTGAGATAAAATAATGATTGATAATATGTTGTGAAGGCCAAGGCCCATCCTGGGCTGTCGTGCCAATGAGAAGAAGAAGAATATGTTGCAATGTAATAATTGAGATAAAATGGAGCCTTAAAAATCATATACAAATCACATAACTTTTTTTAAAAGAATTAAATATTCAGTTATTTTATACTTACTTTATTACTTTTATAGCTATTTTAAGAAAAGATTTTAGCTATTTTTACTTAAATGCATTTAATTCTACTCGTTTATCCATAAATAGTCTGATGCAAAATAAATAAATGTCGTTGTTGTCGTAAGCTATTAAGACAAGGGGTGCGATTGTTCTTGTTTTCCGGTGGCGCCATCTATGGCCAAGAATTCAACTTTTGTGTCACCTATACGTCACACCCGTTTATAGGGCGGGCACATTCATACATCCATTCATTCATCCACAGATCGTAATTTCGACCTAAACCAGAGAACAATCAATCTCCAATTCAGTACCCTCAGAGGTATAATTTGTTGCTGGAACATAGAGGATTTTGTGGCCCAAGAGATTTAACGCACATCAGTCACCATTTACTACACAGAGAGTCTTCAACTGGCTGGATTCGATCTCCCGTACTCACGATTGTGGGTCAAGGGCCCTGCCAATCAGACTATCCCGGCTATTAAATAAGTAAAATTATGAATTAAATATTAGAAATTTTAATTACTCAAGATAACGTTAAATTACTATCTAATAACACTAGAAATTTAAATAATAGCAATGGTAGAGTCTATTATTCATGTAAATATTTTATTAACACGAAAGTAGAATTATTTGTCATGTGTTTTAATTGTTTCAACGAATTATTAAAATTATATTTTTAAATTTTGTTCATTTTTTGCTTAGAACAGTGTTTACCATAACTTCTGTATGGGTGTATGGTAAATAATGCATGACTCTGCAACATATATTCGGATGAGGCTTTAAAATATATTCATTAAAGCATGGAGTTTATTATAAATGACTGTCTTAAGTCCAAAAAGGAATTCGGAAAATTACATTAAAGAGCCGACGGGATTTTCTTTAAATCAAATCGTTAAAATTACATTATTCGATTTAAAATGTTGTCATTTATTTCATTTTATTGTTTTGAGTTATTTATTTTGTAAAAGTCTATTTCAAAACGCTTTTAATATTCATAAAATATCGATTTTGAGCTGAAGTTATCGCTTTTCCAGTTGAATTTTGAGAGGCCTTGGTTTTTATTTTTATCTTCATAATTTCATTCTAATTCATTCAGTAGAATTTAGAAAGGAAGAACAACAAATTTGTTTTCTATATTTTTCAAATTAATGGGATATATAGATCGCAATCAGTCTCAATTAAATTCCGATAGGAAAAAATTACATAAAATCTACATTTAAGAAATTAAAATAAAAAAATAAGTAATTCTTCCAAACAAATGAGTTCAATGCGTTCCTTGACATCAAGTAAGCTTTGACAATTCACAAATTTACCAATGACAACTCATTCAATAATTTTTGTGTAAATTATCAGCACTAGAGTTTTTAAAGCACTTAAAGTTACTATACGGTTCAGCCTGGTTACAACATATAGGAACCGATTAAGCTATTAGAGAATTAAGAAAATAAAAAAAATATATTCAAATTAGTTTAATATCCATTAAAAAAATTGTGGCATTAGAATTCTCTTAAATAAATTCATGTTTGTTAATTTGGGATGCACAAAATTCAGTTGGAATAATTTAGGTAAGTTCAATATTACATTATGTATCTTTGAGTAGATAATTTTTTGATGTTGCTACTACAATTTTTGTCGTGCATATATTTTATTGCGTTTAAATTTTTGGGTTATAAATAAAAACTATACAGTGAAATTCCAGAAAAAAGAGGAAAATATTTGCTGCGTTATGCAGGAAAAAAACATCTTATTTTATTACGTCTAGAAACAATTAATAATTATTATTGCTAAATCAATTGTTTCGGAGTATATGTTATATTTACAGTTAATTTTCAAAAAAGCATAAAAAAATTCATATTTGAAAGAAAAAAAAAGAAGCAACTCGCTCTTAAATAACATAAGTTATGAAATTTTACTCCATTACTTTATTTTCAGCATTAGAATAGTACAAGGAGTTGGCGTGATAGTGAAGGTTATGGCAACATTTACATTTATGATAGTGTACTCAGACTACATAAAGTAAGGTCGCTTTGCCCTTGAAAGATATGTTTCATTTCAAAATTCAAATTACGGTCAAAAACTAAATAGATTTAATTTGTTGAATGAAGAAGCTGCTAAAACTTTGTTTTTTAAACTTTGTCATTAAATTTTAAGTCATCAAATTCTATAAAACATACTATTTTTTGAACTATACTTAAGTTACTTATTTTATAAAAAAAAAATTGAAGTGTTTTTTTTCATATGTTACAATATTTAAATTTAAAAAAATTTCAAAGTTCGAAATACTCTATTTATGCTTGTAACTCTTTATTCTGTTTTTCGATTGAGTTTATTCAAATTTGACACAATGATAAACTCTCTTAATGAAAATAGTGCTTGAACACTTACCAATAAATTATGTTATTTTTTTCTTAAATGATTTATGGGCAAAAACACTATTTTTATAATATTACTCTATACTAATTGATACTATGTCCTAGTTTCTTTTGAATGCTAACAATGAAATAATTCTTCAAACTGCATTTCATTTATTCATTTATTTATTATAGAATGGCTTTTTTTTAAAATGATAATCAATGCGGTTAATTTAAGTTATAATTTAATATTAATTTAATATTAAATAATATTGAGTTAATTTATTATTATAGGGTTATTTATATATTGGGTTAATTTAATATTAATTTTAATGCTTTTCTGATCACGAGTGCAAAATTACACACTGACGAAATGTTCAAAGAAATCAAAAAATGGTCCTCAACACTGAAACGTAATATCCATACTATAAGCCATATAATATCAACTAATATCTGCTATCTTAATAGAACTTTAAATGAAATTATTTTTCTATTCAAGTCGAACTAATGAATCGTGTAAACAATTTCAATCGCTTCCTTTATCAATTTTTTGAAGAAAAAAATGAAAAAATTCTACTTTTTTTATTATCATTAATAAATACAAGGAACTGAAACAAAAATTTTAAGTCTAAATATTAATTTTTTTATTTGCAAAAAACATTTAATTTGCCATCAGTTTTCTATTCCGAATTATCTTGGGCAAATGAAAAAAAATCAAATATTAATCTTTATATGATAGCTTTTAAAACAAGGGACAACACAAAATGATACTTTCCAAACGCCAGTAAAGTGTTTTTACTCATTTTTCTATGCAAATTCCACAACCATCGTATATAGGGGAAAGTGGGGTCAATTGTAACATTTTTTACTTAACCATTTTTAACTAACAAAAAATCCAATATATTATTAGTATTAATTGACAGACGAGTAAAGTAGACTATCCTCTACTAGAAAAAAAATACTTTATTTAAAATGTTATTATATTAGTTATTAACAATTTTTGACAGTCGTGCACTTGTTACAATTGTCCCCACTAACAGTTCATAAATTCAACTAAGACATAGTTAATTATACATATTATCATAGTTGTGATATATTTTTTTATTGATCAAAACAGTAGTGATATTTTAGGAGTAAAAATAATAATGAGCAGAGATCTAAAGGGTTAAACTTTTAACTTTAAGGGGTTAAAAATTTTAATTTATGCTGTGAAAGGTGACAAATAGAATAATGCACATGCAACATAATATAAATGATATAGGAAACTATTGGTGGTTCTTAAAGAGTTAAGTAATGGTTTGTAAACATAAGATTATTTATTTTCAGCCGTTACAATCGTCCCTTTACTTATTGTTACAATCGTCCCCAAGACGCCATTTCAGCTTCATTTGTTAAAAACAATGCTAGTTAATTAACAAAACTAATTTTTTATTGAAATGTTAATTAAGGTGTCCACTTACATATTCGGTTAATAATTTTTATTTGTTTAAACAAAATTACTTTGTTACAATATAATATTCTAATACCAAAAAAAGTACTTACGTAGCATGAAAATATCTTTTGTGATGTAACTCTTTCAAAAGTACATAAAAATGGTTGCCAGCAGGGGTGTACATGCAGATTTATTAAATACACCTTGTGCGCCACCTAGGAACCAAATCTAGAACCCGACACTTGAAATTTTTGCTCTGTTACAATCGTACCCTGTTACAATTGACCCTACTCTCCCCTACAATCACACAAAAAAGTGTACAATCCCACAACGGCAAAACTCTCAAGCAAAACTTGGCAAACTTCCAATCATAACAGATTTCTTTTTTTCTTTTTTTTTTGCTTCCGGCCCAGTAAAAAAGTGATAAAATAAAACATACTGACAAATTCTGCTACATCCGAGTTTTCTCGTGAAAATAAATATTTGCATACACGAGTTATCTCGGGATAACCAGGAAGCGGTTAGGATGGTTTTATAGATATCCAAGGATATAATTCAACTTGGCACTGTATCATGTTTGCAGTTAAACTTTCAGAATATTATGGTTCAACGCATTTAAAACAGTCCACTAAATAAACCAATTAGCCAAAAATTATATAAAAAGATTGTATTTGATGGAAAATAATTAAGTATTCAGTAATTTTCAATATAAAATATTTTATAAGATATAGACAAACAGAATAAAAAAAAATTATCTTACCTAGCAACTGCTTGATCTCTCAATGCAAGATCAACAATGATTTTTAGCCTTTATGAATCCTTCATTGTCTGAATTTTAAAATCACATTTGCGAACAGTTTTCCGTTAAGGAAACCATCTGTTACTAAGGTTTGTAAGGTTCCTGTAAAAACATTAGCAAAATTAGCACATAAATTGGAACATTTTAATAGTACATTTTAATATTATATTTTAAACATTATTAATTTTCGATTCGAATTAACTTATGATAATTTTCATGAAAATGATACTTTGTTATTTTCAACGTATTATGCGTGTTCTAAGACATTTTTAAGAAATTTATCATAGCTGTGAGTGTGGTTGATTGCTAAACAAATCATAAATCATTAGTTTTTAAAAAATGATGAAATCTCCGAAATAAATATATTTGTTCGTTCAAAGGCAATTGTAACAGGCTAAAATTTTTAAAATATGACCTTCTTTAATTAAGAAGTTTTAGATCATCTTAAAATAGAATAACTGTTCAAAACTAAGCAAACAATATCAAGTTTTTGTAATGAAATTTATAAAACTATATTAATGATGTTATGAATTACGAAAATTAGTGGATAAGAAAATAAATTTTTGTTTTTCAATTTTAAATGAAATGAAATAAATAAATAAAAAATAATGACTAAATATGAATAAAACAATTAAATAAGATAAACAAAATTAAGTGAATAAATTGAAATTTAAGAAATACCATTAAAGTGAAGCTTTAAAAGATATAAAAGGTATAAATAAGGTAAAAACTTCGATCCTAATTCTGAAACTATTTTATAAAGGGTAAACATAGGTAGGTGAAATGTCAAGAAAAAAAAATCTCCTTCAGCTGGAAACAAGAACTTATTCCATGTAAGAGAAAGCACAAAAAGAAAGAGGGAATTGTTTAAGGTTTCACTTTCACCGATTTCAGAGCTGAAAAAAAAATGATAAGGGATTCGAAACTCGGTTGCTTATAAGAGGGTGTCAAGGACGTTTCGATATTCTGCTTTACCTTAAGGCATTGCGCCCCCCTCATAGCAACTAGAAATCTTGTTATTTGAACTAGATTAAACCGGTAAAAAACACTTCTGTTACTCTTCAGAAAAGTAATAGCAATTAAACCGAATTTTCTATTGACAAAGAAGAATACATCAGGAATGCTGATCATGAACCTAAAACGAACTTTATGACGCTGATGATTCAACTTAAGAAAGAGTTAAAAGTATTTTTTTAAGTAATTAAGATTATTGTTTATTATAAATAAAAGAGATTAGAATTTTCACGCTTTCTCAGTAAGTTAAGGAATGTTTCAGTTATAAAATATGAAATTCTTTCTTAATCTTAATGAAAAGCTTACAGACAGAGTATCAAGAAAAAGATAAACCATAGAAATTTAACGGCAACTGTTATTTTTGTAGCGAAATCAGTCCATTTTAGTCGTATAATACAGCATTTTTTAACCAGATCTACAAGGTCTGTATTAAATAACACTCCTAACTCTCTATCTACATTAAAAATTAAGAAAGTGACTAATGTTATAGAGATATATAATTATTTTTTTTAATTTCAGAAAAATACTTTATACTTTACTTTTGGTTTATAGTAAAGGAAAATTTAAACTCGTTAAAAATTTATTAAAAAAATTCCGATAGAAGCCTTAAATATAACGTAGCTGTCATGACGTGGACATAATGAAATGGAATTTGCCACTTTATAGTCAATAAAAATGCTAAAGTACTAATTCATGTTAATTCTGTCAAATAATTATTTATAGAAATAAGGCAATGCAATACAAACTCGTTCTTCATAGTCTCTTCGACGCGACAAATCTCCGTTTGACAAGTTTGATTTCCATTTTGTTTTTTTCTTAATTCACACTCGGACTGCTGTTTGCCCGATACTTAATGTTGTATAGCAGAAATGTCACTAATTCAAACCCTATTTTAGAGTGTTGAATACTTTGAAATTTAGTAACAGAACTTAAATTGTTATCTCATAATTTCAGGAATCAAATTGATTTTGACCACTAATTGAATTTGTTAACTAATAAATTCGAAAAAAGACGTAAACGTTCATTGCGATACGAAATTGAATATTAGATTTATAAAGGAAGAGAAATTATATTTATTATAAAGTAAGGATCAAGACGTGGATTTGGTGGGATAGACTTTGTTAATGGGAAAGCCCAACAAATTCCGATTGAAGTGATATTTATAATAGCGTAAAAGTCACGACGTGAACATAATGTAATAGATTTCCACTTTAAAGTCAATGAAAATGTTAAGGTTTGTAAATAATTAATGCATATTAAGTCTATCAAATAATTATTTATAGAAATAAGAAAATATTCATAACGACGTATTAAAATACCCACTTTTCTTAGAATATACTTATTAGAATATACTTAATTCACACTGGGGCTGCTTTTTCCCTGATGCTGCTGTTGTAGTTCATTTATGTCGCACTAGAGCTGCACAATGGGCTATTGGCGACGGTCTGGGATGCATCACTGAGGATGATCCGAAGACATGCCATCGCAATTTTGATCCTCTGCAGAGGGGATGGCACCCCCGCTGCGGTAGCCCGACGACCTGCACGTGAAGTCGAGCACTTTACGGCAGAACAGTTTAACGAGAACCAATACCGCACACCCTTGGTCCCTACGCAGACTAATCCAAGTGGTCACCCACCGCAACCAGTGATGCTTGACTTCGGTGATCTTAACGATCTTAACGATCAGTCCACTTCAGGACTTTTTCCCCGATGCAGTATGCGTATCGCAGAAATGTCACTGATGCAAATGCCGCTTTGGAGCGTTGAATACCTTGAAATTTAAAAACAAAACCTATTAACGGAACATAAATTGTAATTTCATATGTTCGGGGATCAAATAGATTTTGACCATTGATTGAAATTGATAGCTTTGAAATCACAATTAAAAAGGGACGTGGACATGAGTCGTCTTGATGAGACGTCTAGTATTCGTCTTGATAACGATATCAAGACGAATACTAGGTTGATAAAAACAATACGAATTAGCGTATTACTATGCAATCGGAATGGCGGATTTTGCAGTAATGCCATACAAAGAGATCACATTATAGTAATATTGTGTATTTATTATCATAATAATTCTTGCTCAAATGCTTGATCACAATTTTTGATAGTGATGCAATGATTTCGTATCACGTAAATAAATTTCGCTATATAAAAATAAGAGCTAGCCAAAAAAGCTTAACTTATTAACAAAATTTCTTTTGAAATTGCATCATCTTACAACCTCTAAAATCGAAACTGCATGATCATCTTAATTATCTATATTGCTTGATTACGTAAATCTGTATTGTTTTAAAACGGAAGTACACGAAATCACTTTTTTAAAAAGTACTTCGTTAGTCAGAACATCAAGAACTTTTTAAATTCTTTAATCTGATATTATTAAACAAATTTCTAAATACAGATACAATATAATAAATAAAGAATATTAATCAGTCAAATAAAGTTCAATTTTATTTATTTATCATAGAGAAGTTGTAAAAAACTTTTTTATTAACCTAGAAATAATGTCTTTCGTTAAATTATTAGTTAAATAAT
Source organism: Parasteatoda tepidariorum (assembly GCF_982258835.1). NCBI lineage: Eukaryota > Metazoa > Arthropoda > Arachnida > Araneae > Theridiidae > Parasteatoda > Parasteatoda tepidariorum. Next base: position 11,783,873 of record NC_141766.1, on the reverse strand, counting down.
TGCAATATACTTAAATTGGCTCGATAATAACAATAAGCTCAGTTTGTATGGTTGATTCTAACGGTAAACCTTGATTACCGAAAGTAGGCCCAATACTCAATTACCTCAGACAATCAAGGTTAAGTTTAGCTTCATTTTTCATGTAATGAACGATCATTTAATGAAATGTTAAGTGTATTACAAGGCTTAGGATTTAATAACAGAAACAAACAGCTTGCGTAAATAAACTAAACTATGAATCGTGATTCTTAACAGAGATTATTTACATGCATGTGATATAATATTTTTTTGATTTCATTTCACACACTGTAAAAAATTCCGGAACAAATTACGGTATAAAGTACCGGCACTTTAAGTGCATCATCCGTAAAATCCTTTTTTCACCGTAGCATATTATACCGTATATTTTACAGTAATACTTATTTAATTCGAGTGATTCGATGACATTAAGGTAATTAGTACTGTAATAACAGAAACAAACAGCTTGCGTAAATAAACTAAACTATGAATCGTGATTCTTAACAGAGATTATTTACATGCATGTGATATAATATTTTTTTGATTTCATTTCACACACTGTAAAAAATTCCGGAACAAATTACGGTATAAAGTACCGGCACTTTAAGTGCATCATCCGTAAAATCCTTTTTTCACCGTAGCATATTATACCGTATATTTTACAGTAATACTTATTTAATTCGAGTGATTCGATGACATTAAGGTAATTAGTACTGTAAAATTACGGTATATTAAATTCCTTGTTAAGTACATTCCATGTTGTGTACATGTTCCTGTAAAAATGGATTTCACTGTAATAAATACCGGCACTATAAGTGCCGGTACTTTCACGTAGTTTGATCAGGAGCTTTTTTACAGTACACTAAGTCAAATTTTTCCTTTTGAAAATGAGTAGGATTAAATATGATGAAAAGTTCTTACTGTAAAAACTAATTTACAGAAAATGAAACTTCAAGCAATATAACCTTTTTTTTCCAATTACATTTTTAAAAAAAGTTATAAGACACAAAAACTACATAACTATATGAAAGCATTTATAATATTCTATGTTCTGAAAACAAAATTTAAAGAATAAACGATATTTCTTACCGAATGGATAGCAGGAAATAGAGCAACTAAGGGAAAGTGATACCTAACTTACCCTCTTAAGTACCTAAAGAAAATAGTCGAAGATGGGGACTCGAACGATTACGATACCATAACGTGTTGTGTTGAAATTCTACCTCTTGTACAGTCTTTTTTATTAAAATTTTCCTTACGAGGAAATTAGAGGAACATTAAGTTCAACTGGTTTTCTAGATTACAAAATAGTAAGCATGAATTCACAGGGTTATTGGAGGTATTAGTGACATTGTTTAAAGAAAGAAAACATCCTAAAACATAGACAATTTTTAAGATTTTTGATGGTACGATTGAAAATTAAACTCATGCCTGTGCCTGAAAAGTGTAAACATATCTTCGAAAATCTAAAAATCTATTTGCGCACGACACTGTTAACCATTTCGGATTAAATTATGAAAAAGTACTGCCACCCTGAAGCCAACATCAGTGAAATCTATTTTACCTCAAGTTTATGCTGTAATTTTTACCAGTAATATTTTTTTAATTATAGTGATTCAGTGAGTTTGCAGTATATATTACTGTAAAAATTACTGTATATCAAATTTTTGCTCCATAAACTTTAAAGTAAAAATGGATTTTATGGTAAAAAGTACTGTCAGCTTGAGGGCCAGTACTTTTTACCGTAATGTGATTCAGAATGTCTTACAGTGTAACAACTTATAAGCTGCTGATGTTGTATCCACACGAGAAATCGATGCGAAAGATAAAACCGTGAATTTTCTTGAAAAACCCAAGAAATAAAAAATTTTCTCGTGTCAAAAATCTATGCGCTGATCAACTAATAAGTTATGAATAAGTAAATTTTACAAATAAGCTGTATGAAAAACAAACTTGCAAATTTCAATCAAACATTTAGACCATTATAGACAATAACAATTATTAATGTGCTTTTTTCACTTTTTAACTCTTCATCATAAGTTTTTAACTCCTCACATTTAAAAAAAAATAGATCAATGCTATGAATGGCTTTTATTTAATTAGTTCCACAAATTTGTAACACTAATTTTTAAAAAAATTCATTTTGCACAACGGAAAACAACTGCAACAGAAACCAAAATAAGAATTTTGTTTAGTTTCTTTGTTTATTTTATTTTATTTCTTATTTATTTTTTTATTCAGTTTTAGACATAATATTTGTTAAAAGTACTCATCACAATCATCAACCAACCTATACCTATTTAACGGCACATATCAAAACAAAATTTTCCTTCAAGCCACTTACTTTTTCTGTTCAGTTAACTTACTATGCATTTCTTTTATTTTGTTTCTGCATGTTTAGATTTGGCAATCTTTTTAGGAAAATATTTCAAATCATTCTTGAAAGATTACCGTACGTATAAGTTCATTTGAATTCGCTACTAGATTTATAGATTTCATTTTGTATTTTGTTCTGCATTTTTTTTATGTATTTTCTGTTGTTTGCTTTATATGCTATATTTCGTATATATTTTTTACTTAATGTGTTCTATTTTAAAATTAAATTCATTTAAATTTTTTGAGTGCTCCTCACACTATTGCACTGATATATTTCGCTTTGTCTATATTGATACATTATTAGAAAGCACTCCTTTTTGCGGATATAATCGTGTGAGCTGATGAGGAGATATTGCTATACTATATACTATATATTTTATTGTTTAATTTATTATTAAAAAATAAGTATGTAGGCTGAAGAATTTAGAAAAAAATAAGCAAAAACTATAATTAAATAAAATCTATTTTCGCTAAAGTAACTTTCCCTAAAGTAACATTTTTTAACGATGAAGGCATAAAAAGAGTTTTTAAAATACATTTTGCTTTGTTTAGATTAATAAATGACAAATACTTTAAAACTACGTACTGCAGAAGCAATTTCAATGCAAAATAATTTTGGGAAGTAATATTTTAAGAGGAAATTCGCTGATTTTAAATGATATATAAGTAGGGTATATCCTTGGCGATAATAATATAGCAAAGGAAAAATAAATATAATAAGCTCAAATTAACAGGATCATTATGCAAATGATCGTTTCTCTATTATACAGCAGAGTAAAATGTGAAATTCAGAATCTCAAATTAATAAATATTTCTCAAATTAATGATTATGTAAGAAATGTAGAATTAAGATCATCCGGAATCTGCATGAAAACATTAATCTAACATAAAATTTATAGGAACCAAAACTGAAGTTTGGGTAGAATATTTAAAATAGGCATATTTGTAAATAAACATTTAGATTTTCATGCTAGTTCCGAGACACTTATTATTTGCATTTTACACAAAGCTATTTTGTTGTTATTAGCTGAACTAGGAAACTAAAATTTGAGTTGTGTTTCTATGTTTTAAATATTAGACTCATTCCAAAAGATCGAATATTTTTCAATTTGACTAAAAGAAATCTTGCAAGTATGTATCTTGTCATTTAAATTCATTCACACGATCTCCTTGTCTACTTGAAATTTTGAATTTCGTAAAAAGTTTCTGTCGTTATGCACTCAACTATACAGATATTTTTACAACCAATTATTCGAGGGAAAAATTACGAAGAACAATACAGAAAAAAAGTACAGAATAATTCATGATCAAGCCTACAGAATAAATCGAATTGATCTCGAATCGAATTGATTTTCGAATAAACTTTCTCGATATTTTTTCTCCACTTGTTTTCCTGTCTCGTTTTTTTTATTTCTTAAATTCTTTATTTTGGCACTGACGAAGATAAATTCTCAGCAGTACTGACAAGAAAAATGCAAAAAAAAAGTCACTCGTAAATCAAGACATCTTTCATGTATATGCATGCACACGCACTCAAATATATACATACACTATTGTATGGCTATATTTTGCTTTGGCTATATTGATACAATATTAGGATTTTTCTTAAAAATTTTCTTAATAATTTTTATGTTATTCCATTTTAATAATTTTCTACATTTTTCTACTTTCCTTTTTATCCTATATATATATATATATATATATATATATATATATATATATATATATATATATATATATATATATATATATATATATATATATATATATATATATATATATATATATATATATATATATATATAGGATAAAAAGAAAAAACAGAAAAATGTAGAAAATTATTAAAATAGAATAACATAAAAAATATTTTTAAAAATTTTAAGAAAATTCCGGGAAAAATAAAATATAGTATCTTCGTCAGCTCACACGATTATATCCGCAAAAAGGAGTGCTTTCTTATTTATTTTATTGCTTTATTATTGTTTGCTTAGACTGCATTCATTATTGCATTATTGCATCATACTAACATTTCATTATTGTTAGATCGAAGTTTTTAATCTAGAATTTTGATGAAAATATTAGTTTATTTATCAAAAGTTACTCGTAAAATAATAAACTCGAATTTTGAACCATATTAGTTGGTCATACAGTTTGCCAAACTACTGAGGCGTACTGCCACCTGCTTCAAAAATATTTAACTACTACATTAAACCAATCACTGATATTATTTTGAAAAATTATTCATTACAATAAAAACAAGAGTTTAAAGGACTAATGAAAGCAGTCTTCAGTTCAATTAGACTTTATCCTGATTAAGTATTTCATGGCGAAAAAACAGAACGCTAAAGTGAAACAAATAGTTTATTTGGAATTGATGCAAGGCTTTTCCATTGACATCTAAATCATATTATTACATACATTAACATAACAACACAGTTAGCATAAACAACAAAAAAGTACTTTTTTAAGTGAAGAGGAAAACATACTAACACCTGCACTTTTGTCTAAAATATTGTTTTTAATTTCTCCTTTGCTTATAGTTAAATTCATATTATTTTCATTTCTTCTTCATTTTCACTAATTTAGGTAAATGTGGCATCATAATTATTTCATTTAATTTGGATCATTTTAGTTACTAACCTTAATGAATTTAAATTACAAAAAGCGATATTTTAAAACATCGCGAAAATAAATGAATGCTTAGATTTTCAGAGCAAGCTTTTAATTTCAATTAATGCTAATAAATTACAGTTCTTAAGACTCAATACGATAATATTTAATAAATCAGCAGTTAGATAAACCTAATAGCCACATCTTTTTCAGTGCAAATTGCTTTATGAAAATTTTATCTAACCGTTATCTTGATGGAAATGTTATCTATTGCTTTATGAAATTACTTCTATCAAATCTTTTACATTATGCATGCCTTTTTAAAGCCTCCATATTTTCTTCATTTAATAAATTCAAAACTACTCGCTTTTAAGCAATCCAATAAAAGAAACTATGTAGGTTGCAATTATAACTCTATGGATTGGAGATACGATTGTAACTAAACACCGAAGAGCCATTACATTATGACCACCCTCCATCTATAAGAATGGGCTCACCCAGGTTTTCATGGTTTCTCGCCCAGGAACAATGTTTTTATGAGGCACAGGACCCATAATCCTCATAGAACAATCCCTGAATCCCTGAAGAACGTCTGTAAGCTACTTGAACATAGTTGTAGACCAGGTTCACCCATTCACGGCAACAGTTTTTCCTGCGGCGGATGGTGTTTACCAACAGGATAATGCACCATGTCATAAGGGTTGAATCGTCGAGGAACATTCCAGTGACTTTCAAGTCATGTCTTGGCCCCCAAATTCACCTGACCTTAATCCAATACAGCATTTGTGGTCCTACTTAGAAAACCAAATTCGTGCTGCCACGCTACCCCCTCGCAATGTGAGGGAATTGCAGGACCAGTTGGTGAGCGCTTGGTACCAGATATCTCAGACTACCCATCAGCACTTTGTGGAGTCAATGCCACGGCGGGTGCTAGCAGTTTTGAGAGCTAAAAGTGGTCTTGCATGCTATTAGCAGGGTGGTCATAATGTAATGGCTCTTCGGTGTAAATACCATAATGCACAATAAGCAAATAATTAAGACAGTGCTTTTTGTTTTTCGAGAATAATTTTGCAGATTATGTATGTATTTGAAAACCAATCACTTCACTATATACAGAAAAAAAGGTAGCATTTTTATTGCTTTTTGAATTGATTCGCAGAATGAATAATTTAATCTTTAATGTAAAATTTATATTTTAAGCTAGTTCAAATGTTTCAGATTAATATCCTTAGACTTAAAATATTATACCAGAAGTAATAAAATTGCTATAAATTTTTTCTAAAAAAAGTCTCCCTTTCATTTCTACTCTCTTCTACAAATAAAACGTGCACAAACAATATTCGTATGGTGCAAAATATCTAAAACAATTAAATCAATGCCCAAACATCCCAATATTCTAAATACAAAACAGATAAAATTGAATAAATGGAAATTGTCAGTTATCACCATAAGTTTTCTGCTTTTTCATCACTATAATATAATTTCCACTATAGGAACAGCATTATTAGCTACTTTGCTTATAGCTGAAATTAAAGAAACAAAAAATAAAAGAAAATAAATGAAAATAAGTAATAAAAGTAGTTCTCAATAATCGTAAGAAGCAGTAAATATGAAACATATACAAAATAGTCATAATCAAAATTGTAAAATACATCCACAGAGAAAAAAGTTCTCGTAAAATTACTGTACTTATATGGTAATGAAAACCATAATTCTGATATTGAAACCAAAATATACGGTATTTTAACCATTCATTCGGTGCTTTTCCGTTCGTATGGTAACGGCTCACTGGAAATTTTGGTTTTCAAAATTATAGTTCTTATTACCACACATTTAATAAAAATTAAAAACTAAACAGTAAATTTAAACGAATAAATGATTTTGATGCCCTACATTAAGGTTTCATGATAAAATTACCACATTTTACCTCATTTACTGTCAAAAAACATAGAATTAAAACTATATATATTAGTAATTTTTCCCAAAAGTCATTACCAAAGCACTTTAGTGTTACCTTAAAGTCAAAAACAACGTACATTTTACAATATTTTGGTAATTTTAACCATTCTTTTTTTCTCAGTGTGTATAATAATCACAATTTAAAGTTCAATTAAAATATTAAAAAAATGAGAAACATATTCAAAATTGTCAAATCAAATAAATATACACATGATTTCAAACAATGTTGATAAATACTTTGAACTTTGTGAAACAGCAAACGTCACATCGGAAGTAACAAGTTTGTTAATTTGTGTTCTGAGGTTTATAGATGAAACCACTGTGAAATCACGCTATACACTGATATTATAATACACTATTGTAATACACTACGATATTATACTACATAATACAATATTATAATACACTAAAAGCACACAGTGAGTTTCAGAACACAAAACAAATAAGTGAACTTTTCTATTCCCTTTCGTTTTCTGACGTTAATGGTATTTAACTTCAAAAAGCAAGCGAGCGGCTTGCAAAGTATTATAATATTGCAAGCATTTACACTAAAAAAAAATCCGAAATTACAATAAAAAGTACTCAAGGTTCCGGTACTTTTTACCTTAAATCCATTTTTATAGAAACATGTTACGGAACAAAAAATCTAAAATAGCGTAATTCCACAGTAATAATTACCGTAAAATGACTGAATCATTCAATTTAACTAAATAGTACTGCAAAAATTACGGAATAATATTTAACGGTAAAAATGGATTTTTTTTTTTTGAATGATGCAAACAAAGTGCCGGTACTTAACACGTAATTTGACGCGGAATTTTTTTCAGTGTAATTAATTTCTCGATAAATTTTAGACAACTTGAATTTTACATAAATTCTTATCGTGGATAATATTCTTTTCCATTAAATATAAATTAAATTAACACAATCAAAAATACGGATCAAAATAGTAGAAAAATACAGTATAATACATGTGACATACAAAACATGCAAAATAGTAAATGAATCAATACCAATGAAATCCAAATCCTTTTACATGCAAAATCAAAGAAATAGGAATTCAATCTTTTGGTGAAGCTGTGCAGAAGCTTATTTTAACAAAATCGGTTAAAAATAAGAATGACTTGTAAAAGTATATTTGATCCTACTCAAATTCAAACATTACATTTAAAAAGCACCTAAAGTTTACGCAAACCAAATAGAAAAAGAAACTGTAAAGTTTGTACACAGAGAAAAAAAATCTGGTGAAACCGTACTCTATAGTAAAGACATTTTTGGTAAAAATAAATAAATAAATAAATGAATAATAAAAATAAACATAATTTTGGTACTAAAATCAAAATATAAGGTATATGAACTATCATTTGGTAACAGTTTTCGCTCATATGGTAACGGTTTTCCGGAACTTCTGGTTTTCAAAATTATAGTTCTTATTACCACACATTGAGTAAAAAATACAAAACTGAAAAGTACATTTAACTGAATAAATAGTTTTTATGCAATACTGTAATGCATCATGAAAAAATTACCAAATTTAACCACATTTTTTTCCAGATTGTAGCATATATTATAAAATAATGTTTTATTGTTAATCTTACAAAACTCATAACTAAAGTGTTTCCGTAAAAAATATCGGATTTTTTGGTGTTCTTATACAGCCAGAAACACGGTATATTTTAGCAGATTCTAGTAGTTTTGACCATACTTTTTTTCTCAGTGTATGAATAAAACACAAAATATAGACCTTAAAAAATATACTGCATGAAATCAAACAAACCAATATACAAAAGCCTTTCAAAACACTAATACAATGAAAAAAGATAATCAAGTCAATACACTCTCAATAACATCGGTACCACATTGGTACCACTTAAATAAATAGTTATATTGTTCAACCCCTTAACGATCGGTTAGTTTTTTAAAAAAAATGGTCATAAAAGTGCCTACTTTGCCAAATACACGTATTTGATTAGTGCTGAAATCTAGTTTAAAATAACTATCTACAATTTACTTAAAAATATCCTTTTACTGCCATCTGGTGTGTAAAATGAGAAATAAAATGCTTTTCGGGTAAAAGAAATGAATTAGTTTTATTCTTATCGGCGCGCTACTACTGAACAGTCCAGCCCGGAAATTTCCCGGGAGCGAGAAATAGAAGGCGAAACCTCACCCCGTCATTTTCACGGGAGCTAGAAGATAGGGGTTAATGTTTCTGTTGAACATGAAAGATGGTATCGTCCACCTAAGATTAAAGTGGTTTAATTAGCACGAAAATATGAAGTATGCTTCAAGTTGGTACGAATTTAGCTTCCAACAAATTCACGCAATATTGCTGTTCATTGTGTTCCTAATGAAACAATTGTTTATTCCAGTATTTAGGAACCTAAACATAAAAAAGTAAGATTAAAAAAGAGAAAAAATGCCTAACTGTACTGTATAAATGGCAGTTCAATTCAAAACAGTATCAAGAATCAATACACAGAAATAACAAAGCAAAACTTAAACAAAACACAAGAATAAACAAGAATACCGTAAGGATGGATAAGCAAGTCAATTGCCCAGAGTCCCGTGCCAGTTATATTAAAAAAAAAAAGAACTTTTTTTAATAATTTTAAAAATTTATTTTCAAATATTTATTGTTATCATTGAAAAAACAAAACATTTCTTCATCATATTCTATCTTTGAATAACTGAAATGATAACTTAGAACCTACCCTGTTAGAAATTTATGAGAAAAAATGGTTAAATCGCAATTTATTAGTTGTTTTACCATATTTAACCAAAACATTTAAGTAACCATGAAATAGATATTTAAACTATTAAGTGTGAGAAAAGACGTCAATTGATTGTTTTTATCTAATACTGTTTAACAACCAAAATTCTAACCTCGCTAACTAGGCCCATCTTATGAAGCAATTTTGTTCCGTGCAATACCGTAGCTGTGAGATCTAACAGGTTATTATCATCCGGCTTAACAGGGGTTCGAATCCCGACGTTAGTACCACAGTCCTGCACTCTTCAATTGGTAACCCTACAATATTAGAATACGAAACTGTCTTTCACGCATAAACGACGAAGCACCCACAGAGTTTCAATGTCAGTATAAGTTTTATTTTTATAGTTTAGCAACTATGCTAATTGTAAATGGTTACAAAACCGTATAGTTCTGTATTCACGGTTTTTTAACTGTACCAGCTGTAAACGGTTTCAAAACCGTTAGGGTGAAGAAATTTTCCTAACCATAAACCTTATGGTTATTCGGATGGACAGACTGCTGCCTGTTATTTTACCATAATTTCAGAATGAAAATTCTGAAAGTGTAGTCACGGCTACTAAATATAATGTCCTTATTTCTCGGGCCTTTAAACAAGAAAACTATTCATAGAAATCAAAACCTTGGAATTAGAAAACAATACAAATTTTTAAACATTTTTAAATTATTATTTAAGCGAAACCTTGAAACAAAAGCATTCTTAACTTTGTGTTTAAGTGTGTCTTGCTGATGAATCAGTGTTAAAGCTTAAACAATAGTTTAAATTTGAAGAAAAGAAATAAAGAAAAAAATATTGATCAGAAAAAAATTTTAAGTTGACCATTTTGAGGAATAAAATTTCAAGGAAAAAATTCTATAATTTTTTTTAATTATTTTGGAGAAACTATGAACGAAGAACCCTACAGATACGATATATTTAAGAGGTTTTGTAAAATGTTTATTCCAAGTTACTTAAAGTTTTTCTACGGAAAATAATAGCAAAAACCCATTCTTGAAACGGTAATAAAGTACTATAAAATATTTCTTTTACACACATTGTTTACAATAAATGCTCACAAATTATTGTAAAAATTAAGTGAAGCACATAAATTATAAGTTTGAACTAGAATGAAACGTATAAATAGCAATCTTATTTAAAGACAAAATTAGAACACAATTAGTTTTGTACAATTTTTGTCTTGTTAGCATCATAACATAATATTTAAGAAATAATAAGTGCGATACAAGTGTATTATTCAAGCGAAATCATTTGCTATAATAAATAAATTAAGTAACAACAAATAACAAGAGAAAAATTTAAAACTGGAAAAGTTTCTCTTGACACTTATAAACATTATTCAAATATTTCACGTTAACTTAACTTGGCAACATTGCTGATGCTGTATTAGTAATGATGTCTGAATAATTATAGTTTTTTTATTTTTACAAATTATTGTTGGAAATATTTACTACGAAGAGAATGAAAATATAAAACTTTGAAATCTCAAACGTTGTTTCATAATTATAGAACTACAGATATCTATTTACATCAATTATTTAATAATATTCAATTCTATTTTAACTATTAAATCATGTTCCTTATGTATAATCATAATTTTCAAAAACTGTTTAATTTCGGTAACCCTAAAGATGAAATCTGAAACAAAAAAAAGTTCGAGCATGCAATTGTTACGATGAGATTTGCTTTATAAAACTATAATAATTTGCGTTTTATTTTTCTTCTTATATTTAATGATATTTAAGTCTACATCAGTTAAATCTCGTTAACACAGCTATGGTATTATATTTGTTTTTTATTCTCTACTTCAGATCGTTGTATTTGCAACAGATCAAAACCACGTTTTATTTTCAGAGACCACGCCTATAAATAATTTATAATTCGCAAGCTTACACATTACCAAGCTAAGCCGATGCGAAAGGAATGAGCTTTTCTAAGCTACGAATCTCAGAAACTAAAACTTTAATACATTTTTATTAAATCAAGCATTTATTTTAAACACCTGTAACCTTTAGATAGGTTTCTATCTTTAGGTTTTAAAAATGCAGACATTTGTTTACTATACTACATACAAATAAGTTATAAATATTTTTGAAAATTAAACATTAAAAATTGAAAGCATATATGCGGAGTACATATGTCGTTTTCAAAATATATATATATATAAATAAATAAATAATAAATAAATTTTAAAAAAACACAGATACAGATATTGAACGAAAATTCCGACAATTATTGGAAAACTTGCATTATAAAACATTTTTTGGAGAGTTCAGTTTAATTTTTTAGCTACATATGTACACACATTGAAATGAAAACTCGCAAAAAAGCTGAACTTGTAGTTGACAGTCCTGAAACTGTTTATTCATTATTTTTTTCCAAGAGCTTTTGACGCTACTTCTACAAATAAGCATCGTGTCAAAATTTTATGTGGCGAGTCAGTTTCAAATTTAAAAGATTTCATCTAGACAACAAACATAAATGAATCTTGTAAAGGAATTTCACAGTCATCACCGGAAAAAATTGTCATCATTATGCATTTTCTATGTGAGTTTAGTCCAGTCTAACTGCATCAGTTGAAATTGTAATTGTAATTGTATAAAATTGTAAAGCAATTAAGTTCGTAACTAATATTATTATAACAGTAAAAGCTGTTAATGCATTTACTTTTCCCATGAGTTTTTAGTTTGAACGCGATTGCATTGTGTCGCATTTATACATTACTAGTGATTTTCAAGTTAAAAAATGAAAATGTATCAAAATATCAAACAAACAAAAAAGCTGGCAAAAATTCAAACATTTTTTTGCAAATAAGGTATTATTACACATTTTCTACAAGATATGAGATTAACCTCCCTAATCTAAAAAACACGTCCATTATAAATAAAAAACTCGCAAAACATTTTAACATTTATTGTTGACATTCTTACAATTGTAGTGAAACTGTTTATTCATTTACTCTTTGCATTAACTTTTAACTGAACTTTTAAAATTATCCACAACTTTTCACCGGAATTATGCATGGAGAGTATATACAGCATTTTCAAGTTTTTTTCTTAAAAAAAAAAAGAGAAATACACTCTGACATGAAAAAAACTGATTAAAATCCTAGCATTTTTTAAAAAAGTGACATGCTTAAATATTTTCGATAACTTATTCCAAACTTTTAACTACATATTGAGATGTATTTACATGTCCAGGTGTAAAAAAAAAAATATACGTGGCGAGTCTATGCGTCAGTTTCAAGTTTAAAAATAAATAAATAAACGATAAATACATTCTGATATTATGCAAAGAAACTAATTAAACTCCCAACATTTTGATACATTTTTTTGAAAATTGGCATCAAAATAACGGCATTAAATAGCATTTTTTGAAAGAGCATTTTTTGATCGGGCATTGGAATAACATTGGCATCTTTACACATTTTCTATGAGTTATTCCAATTCCTATGAGTAATTCCTATCTAGTTATTCCAATCTTTTAACAAAATCTGGAGGTGGATTTAATAAAAGTGCAAGACTCGCACACTCGGGAAGAGATTCATTATAACGAATTTCCGCAATATTTTTACGGTACCTTATTCTAAATTGTATCGTTTCTGATGACCGGCACATTTCCTTCAAGGATTTAAAATACGCAACTTCCCTGTCATATTGAACCATATCTTTTCCTGACCTGAGAAAGCATTCTAACTCATATATAAAATGCACGGCAAAATCTCGTAAAAACTCCTTCACTTTATTGAAGAACTTCTTACTTGCGAATCCATAGTCCACCAAAGAACTCCAAATTTCAAGAAATTTATTGCCTATCTCATGCTCATCATCTGGATAAAATACACACAATTCCCTATGAATCCATGGTAAAGTATTTGTCTTAAAACAGCAGTGATTTCGACGTCTTTTGAAATAGTTTTTATTGAACACTTTTCTCATATGCCGATAAGAAGGAATGGCCCACATTTTGTTATCATACACGCTCTGTCGCACTGCAACTGTATCGTGTTCTATATATGGCATTGGAAACTTCATATCTGAGCGTTTATGAGCTATAGCTGCAGTGTATAAATCACAGTTATGGAATACAAAACCATATGGATCCATGGGTGATGTTATATGAAACGTATATTTCGTTAATATACTACACTTTTACTAACTTAGAGAACTATCAATCTTCATAGTATTTCATTTTCAGCATAACTTGCTGGTTGGACTCTTTTAATATGAATGCAGGAAGATACCTTGAAATAAAAAAATAAAGAAATCAAGATTAAAATTATTGGAGGATAACTATAATAAATTGCGGATCAAATTGTGGTGAAAAGTACCGGAACTCAGATTGCCGGAACTTTTTACCGTAAAATCTATTTTTACCGGAACATTTTGCGAAAAAAAATAAAAACTGATGTACTGTAATTTTTACAGTAATATTTGCCGTGAAAAAACTGATCATTCTAATTAAATGAATATTACTGTAAAAATTACGGTATAATATTTCACGGTAAAAATGGATTTTACAGATGATGTACTTAAAGTGCTGGTCTGGTACTTTTTACCATAGATTGTTCAGATTTTTTTTTTAAATGTATTTTGTAAAGTAAGAAATTGACTTCACATCGGACCTAAAACTACCTCAATAAATGCTTTTTTGACAAATGTGTTAATTGAACTCAAGGCTACTAAAATAACAAATGATTGAACGTGATTTAGTTTTTACTTCTTCTTTAGTTAACATTCGAAATTTTACTTTGGGGAAATCGCAATTGCAGTATATTGATGTATGAACTGCAGCCTTCTAAGCAAAAATAATTCTTTAAAAAGAAAAAAACAAAACTTTGGGAAATTATTGCTGTATCCCAATATTTCAATTATGAAAACGATGGGAGAAATAATAAAAGAAAAGAGCTTCCAAAGTTTGCAGAAAAAATTCGCTTTTTGACTAAAATATTAAAAAAAATGTAAAGAAAAACATTTTTTTAAATAAATTCAAAATATTTTCAGATTTTAGCCTTTTTCTGAAATTCAAAATTTTCCTCCAAAAAAAGAATCTTTCAAAGATTTTTATTTGTATTTTTTCTTTTTTTTTTTGGGGGGGGGGGAGGATAATTAAGTATTCTCGTATTCTGGAACTTATAACTGACAATTCTCAAATGGGGCTGCAACAGTCGCTTTTATTGTCAAAACACTGTAGTAAAGTTTGAAAAGTTTTAAGTTTGAAAAGTTTTATGAAATATAATATTCCATAAAACAACAACTCATAATTTTTAAATGCAAGTACTCGCTCTCTTTCTTTCTTTAAAAATAAAATTTCTAAAATTTACATACTTCAAGAATTGTTAGATGTGTACAACACGTAGAAATTCGTGATTTACATGTGTTCAAATAACTATTGTTCCCTCAAAGCTGCGTGCATGCTTAGCCGAATTCAAGATTTTAAAACTCTCTTCACAGTCTGTGTCTAAGTATTTTTAATGATAACATTAAAAATGCAATATTAGTTATATTTTTTGAAATTAAAAATAATTAGCACGACTGTGATTTATAATTCTTATAAACAAACTGTTTTTCTACTCAAAAATACTTTCTTGTAATGTTCTGTTTTTTTTTTTCAGATACATTTCACCTAAAAATACAAAATATACTGTATTTTCTATTGCATTCCTGTTTGATCTCAAGCAAAAATTTTGCTCATTGATGTTGTAAAAATTAAATCTTTTAACTATGAAATTCAAAAATATAACAAAAAATAAATTTATTGTTTAATAAATACTCTTATAACCAAACTTTGAGTTTGTGAGCGAAATCTAAAATTAATTAATTATTTAAATTTAACGAATAAATCATAATAATTAATCACAAATTTTATTCGTATCGAACCATAATTTAGATAAGGTAACAAAATTCATAACTTACTGACAAATTTTAGTCGTTTTATTGTTAAATATTTTTAATTATAAAATAAATTTTGAAAAAAAAGTTATCCGAATAGATTTTTTTAAAGATTCTTTATGAATTCTAGATATTTGAAACATATGAAATGTTCGTGATTTCTATATAAGTGCAAAAGCAGCAACGCATTATTTGTTCATGCTTTATTTCCTTCAAAAAAGAAAATTTGTAATTTTTACACACTCTTAGAATCTCTATAAATGAGCAACACAAAGAGAGTTCATGATTTTTGCATGTAAACAAATAATAACAAAATATTTTGAGTAAAAAGTACTTAGTTTGTTTCCTACTCAAAAAAAATCCTAAACTTTAAAAATCAATGGATATGAAAAGCAAATAGAAAGTTCATGATAACATTTTTTTTAATGTTCAAAATTTTCCCACGATCCCAGGAAGTTCTTTTTCAAAAAACGTATGAAATTGTTTTTTGTTATAATGACAAAACAGTAATTTTTACATTTTTAAAATTTAATCTTGAGTGAAATGTTTTTAAAAACCTTTTAATAATTTTTTGTTCAAAAATTATTTTTAAGTTATTCAAGATTATTATCTTACATTTAATTTTGCAAAATTAAATTATAAGATTTTCAAGTTTAGAAATCGAAACTATTTATCCAAGAAACAGTTTTATATTAAAGCTATACATAAATTAGCCACTCATGATCTGCATTTTAAATACGACCTTCGTCTTTTATATTAAACAATTGCATATTTAAAATGAATAATAAATGAAATTTTGAGTAGTTAAGTCACGTAAGAGAAAAATAAAATTGACCTCACAGTTACTGAAAAAAAAACTAAATTGCAAGGAGTAAAAAATTCTAGTAAAATTGCAGTACTGCATGAGTATGACATTTCTGAAAAACAAAAACAAAATTCATGTTAATAAAACCAATATATTATATATGTAAACCATTCATATTGAGATTTTTCCGTTCATATCGTAATGTTTTTCCAGAAATTCTAGTTTCTAAATTGCAGTTACCACACAGGAAAAACTGCAAAGTAAATTCAATGAATTCAAAATGAGAATTCAAACTAAATTTAAAAATACAAAACTGAAAAATATATTCAACCGAATAAAAAGTCTTTATGGTCTCTAAGTCTCATGATAAAATTGCGAAATTTTAACACATTTACCAACCTTTTTCAAGCTTTATAAAACCATATTTTATTGTTTATTTTACCAAAAGTCTTCAGTAGAAATTACCGAGCTTCTTGTTGTCCCCATAAGCATGATAAATTTAACCATATTCTGGTATTTTTTACGATATTTTTTACTCAGTTTGTTAAAAAATAATTTTAAACAATAAAAAATCAAAAAGACGTGTTTAAATTCAAACGACTCAAAGTGAATAGAAAATTAAAATTAAAAAAAAATCATTTACGTGCTTAAAATTAGAAGAAAAAAAATTAAAGAGTCTTCTCTGACTTTGATTAACGAAACACGAAATAATCTTTTGAAATACGAAAACTACAATGATACCTTTAGGGAAGAAAAGCTCTTGGAGTCAAAATTCTCACCGAGAACTTGATAATGAATTAAATTGATCCTTGCAGTAAGGTGAAGGAATAAATCTAATTCAACAAGGTTAGTCTTGGGTCAACGTGCTACTTCATTTTAAATGAGATGGCAAGAGGAGTTGTAATCCAAACATGTTTTGCGGAATAGCGTTTTTTTAAAAGCGAAAGTAGACTTGTTTTCTTACTGGGAAGAATTTACAGCAGTTCCTGAGTTTTGTACTTGAAGTAAAAAATTCTTCAAACAATCGTGACTATTCAATACGTTCGATGAAACTACTCCAAATGTTTCAAATTGAATAATTAGAAGCAAACACTTTAGTTTAAAGTAAAAGTAGTTGTATGAACCATCTAAGTATATGTTTACATTATTCGCGCAATAGTTTTATAAATTGCTTTTTCTTCTTTAGAACTTTCTCGACAAATAATGATTTATGTGTCTCAAATTGAAAAATTAAAAACAAACACTTAAGTTTAGAAGTTAAATGGTTGCATGAACCACCTTAGTACATATATGTTTGTATTACACGCGCAAATTAGCAGGAATTAAAAAGTTTTATAATAAAAATTTGCTTTATTAGAGTGTTTTCGAAAGATTTTTCTTTATGTAAGGAAAAAGAATTCTGGTAAAATTACCGTACTATATAGTAATGACATTTCTGGTAAAAAAAATTCATTCTGATAACAAAAAACCAAAATATACGGAATTTAAAATATTTATTCGGTTCATTTTCCGTTCATATGGTAACCGGAAATTTTGATTTTCAAAATTATAGCTCTTATTACCACACCTTTTGTAAAAAATACAAAATACAAAACTGAAAAGTAAGTTTAATCGAATAAAAGGTTTTTTTGAGATGCTCTAATGTATCATGATTAAATTACTAAATTTTATCTCATATTATAAACTACATTTTATTGCTAATTTTACTAAATTCATTGGCAAAGCACTTCGGTAAGAATTACCGAGCATTTTGGTATTCCCATACAGTCAAAAACACCGCAAATTTTACCATATTCTGATGGTTTTAATCAGAGTGTTTTCTTTCTCAGTGTGTCTTAAGTTAAAAAATTAAAAACAAAAATTTTAGATGTATTAAACATCTAATATATATTTTGACTATTTCGTATTATACGTACGAACAAGTGGAAAGGGGATAGTTTTGAAATTCGCTTTTGCTTCTATAAAACATTCTCGAAAAATAGTTTTTTATTATGGTTTCAATATGTTGTGCTAATTTTGTCTTAATTATAAAATATATATTACGATGGGGAATTTTTCATATGGAATGTCGAAATTTTAAAACATTAAAAAAAAATCATAATTTTTTTATTGTATAAGAATTCAAGATATTAATAGACAAAAATAATAAAGGTGATCATTTATTTAATTAATTAATGCTAAAAAGCGGTAAAAATCAGTGTTTTTTAATTGTAAGAATCGGAAAAAGCAATTTAAAGGAAAAGAAACATCCCGAAAGCTCAATAATTAATACATTTTATAAAATACACTTTAAAAAGGTAAATGTTTATTTCAGCGTTATAAGAATTAGTAATAAATTATAAAAATTATCTTAAACTAAATCATTTTAACCTTTGAATTATTCTCTTTATACTTATAATTTATTGCAAAATAAAATACAACTATAAAATTAATAAACTAGTTTTGAAATCCTGTAAAATGATTATTTTAATTTAAAGCAACAGAAGAGGCAAATTGAATGAATAAAATATCCTGAACATTCAATAAAATATTTTCTTTTGATATGACAATAATTAATAAATTTTATAAAATACACTTTAAAAAAGTAAACAACAGAGAAGGCAAATTGAAGGAATAAAATATCCTGAACATTCAATATAATATTTTTTAATAAAAATAAACTAAATCTTCTTTCTAACATTTCTGGACAAAGAACAACTTTCACTGTCCTTCAGATAAGTTTTCCTGTTATGTGGCAACAAAAAATTTGTGTCCTACTTTTGCAATAACTTTTAAATGATGATGGGATTATTTACCCCACCTTCTTCAGCTGTATCAAACCTTTGTAGTTCAAACTGGTTCGAACTGATTTCAACAATATAGCTCTAGGGAAACAATGTAAGCATCTTTCAATTTTTTTTATCAAACATTTAAAAAAAATCATTCTTTAATTTGAGGTAGTTTTTTCCTAAAAGGCTGGTGATATTTCGTTCTTTCAAATTTAAAAACCAAAACATTCTGTCCTGTAAACGAAAGCTAGCATCTTAATAATCATAATTTTTTGGTGATAGTTTCTAAATAAATTAGATCATAAATTTTTAACTAGTAGTCAAAAATAATAAAAAGTTTAGTGTTGCTTTTAATTTTCATAACCCATGTAATTTATTACAATATTTCAGATTAAACTGCTCATTGTAAACTGGTATGTACATTTTAAAAAAAAATTCGTAAATGTAGTAAAATTCTGTAATTGTATCTTGATATAGAAAATGGCATAAATACTATTTATTCCTTGAGTTTACGTTTCAATATTGTATTTTATACTAAATATATGGTAATAAGAACTATAATTATGTAAACGAAAATTCGCGGTAATCCGTTACCGTATGAACGAAAAAATTGCCTAATTAATGGTTTAAATAAAATCTTGGTTTTTATTAATGAAATTATGGTTTTGTTCTTCAGAAATATCATTACCATATTGTACTGTAATTTTACTAGAATTTTTTTTCTCCTTGCAGTATGTTTACAAAGCTTAATGCGGTAATGTTACTATAAAAAAATTATGAAATTCCAGTTCCTAGAGGTTTTCCAGGTGTATCGATTTTTTACAGAGTTGATACTCTAAATTTTAGTCAATTTTTACGATCCTTTTTAATTAAGAAACCTATTAAACATTTAATACCTGTTGTATTTTTTAACAATATTTTTTACTTTGTTTTAATTTTGAACGAATTGGTTAAAAAAATACAGGGAGACACAATAGTTGGACCCTGAGCAATTTGCATATCCATATAAATAAACAAATAACATTGAATAAAAGTGTTTACTTAATCAGCGCAAGCTGAAAGTAGAGTACGTAAAATAAAAAATTTTAAAAAAATACTGACTATTTTTAATAACTTTTGATCTGATTATCGGATCTTAATGTTCTAGGACTCAATATTAATGGTTCGAGGGGAAGACCACAAATATGCTAATTAATTAATTTCAGACGATATTTTAAGTTTCGAGATTAGAAGCAAAAGTGCGTTTTCTCTTAATAAACATATCTTTTTTTCAACGAATTCAGATTCTTAAACCCCAAAATAGGGTATTTGCAAACTGGGAAATATGGTCCCCATACTTTGATCAGGAGAGTGATCCAAAATTTGGATCTCATAATGTTAACTTTATTTTTTGTGTATTTCGCATATCTCGAGAACTTATTAAGCGAATTGAAACATTTTTGCATACATTTATAAAATTCGTTTATTCAAAGATAATTCCATGCAAAAAATAACTCTTAGTTAATATTTATTATTTTATTTTGAGTTTTACGGTTTACAGTTGCTTACATCATTTTAAAATAAGTAATTTTACATAACAAAATACAGAACTTGAGCGAAATCGATTGAATAATTCCTGAGAAATCAAATTTTAAACATACGACTTTTTTAAAATTCAATTTCTTAGGCTTCAACCGCTTTCGTTCAAATTTTATATTTTGATATGTAAAATTACATACTTCAATATTCTGTGAAAAATTATATATCTTGCAATTCAAAATTTTTCTACTACTATTAAGCAAAATAATAAAAAAACAATAAATATTAGCTAAAATTTATTTTTTGCATGGAATTATTTTTGGATAAACGAATTTTATAATTGAATGCAAAAAATTTTCAATTCGTTTAAAAAGTTCTCAAGATATGGCAAATGATTAAAATTAGCAGACTAAAAGTAGCATCATCATCATCATAGTGCCAGATAGCCCAGTGTGGGCCAATGCCTTCCTCTGATGATTTCTCCATTACGAATTCTGATTTATCTTTGATTTCCAATTATTTTCATTAATTGCAAGAAAATCAGACTCCACTGAATCAGCCCATCTCAAGCACGGCCCCGCCCGCTTTCTTGTTCCAGTGGGTCTAAAAAGCAGTTTTTTTTCATAGTATTGTCATCACTCATTCGAATCACGTGGACCATCCGATTCATGCCATTTATTGTGTACATCCATTGTGTCCACTGGTGAATTACCTATAAGTCTTAGGTTTCATTAGCTTCCTTTTACCTTCATATCATATAACCACTTGCATCGAACATTATTAAAGATTTACCTTCATATGATCACTCTATACTTAACTGGATTCCCAGCTTCAATAGATCTGTATAGCAATCATGGTGTTTTCTGAAGTTAAATTTTTTTCGTTTTTTTTTTTTTGTATTTGAGATATTAAAAAAATTATAATTTGCATTTTTGACCTTCCAAAAACTTAACTCCCATTCCAGATGACGTAAACATTTTTCAATTTTACTAAGAAAAAAATTGTATATAATTGAGCACAATGACAAATATTTTATCGACTTTTTTCGTAATTTTTTCGATATTTTTCAGGAAAAAATTAAATTTAAGGACAGCTTTTTAGGATTACACTAGATACAAATAAAACTAATGCTAAAATTATTCAATGAAGCATTCTTATAGTTTTTTTATCCATCGCTTTATCTTTCATTTTTCACAATCAAAAATTTTAACAAAAAATATTAATTTTTCTTGAATTTGAATCTCAAGCATTAGACATAGAATAAACATTATACATATAATAAATCTGCAATATAATTATAGTATGCATGTTTATGCATTATGCATATAATAATTAGAAGGTGTTTTCCCTTCAGAGGAACAAGCAGATATTATAATTTTACATAGGTTATTTTATGAATATGAATAAAATATTTTCACTTTTTCACATTTGATATTAACCCTTAAAAAAAAAATAAGATCAGGTGTTTTTGAGGTTGACGGGTGTAAAAATATGTATCTGAGGTTGAAAATGAGGTTGTGCTTTGCACCAAAAATAATCTCATCAATAAACCTCAATTAAATCATATATATAGCTCAGCAATACTTTTAGTTTAAATTGGGTGAAATTATTTACACCTCATATATACTTATTTGCTTAATGTGTAGATGTGTAAATGATGAAATAGCATGTACATAACGAAAAAAACATGTCTCAGTTAGTTGCTCGAAAGCAGATTTCTATCAACCTCAAGTACGAGTAAAACAACTTCATACACCTTGATTATAAACCTTAAGAAGTTGTTATTTTTTAGGGTTTCGTTTTTGAAGTAAATTTCCAATAAACTTCAAATCAAACCTAACATTTCAAAACAACCTCATAAACACCTAGAATTTTTGTGAGGGAATATATTTCTGACATAATAGCTATCGAATATTTTATAACAAACTTTTTATCATTTCTTTGTGCCACGAGGGGAGGAATTGCCAGGAAATTTACTTTTGAAACAGCTTTCTGAAAATTGTCGTATGAGCATACCATTGGATTTTTTTAAGGCTTAGGGGGAAATAATTGGCATTGTTCTTTATGTGTAGAAAAACTAGTTAAAAGTATATTTTGCTGTTGTAGTTGTAGTTAATTTACGTCGCACTAGAGCTGCACAATGGGCTATTGGCGACGGTCTGGGAAACATCCCTGAGAATGATCCGAAGGCATACCATCGCAATTTTGATCCTCTGTAGAGGGGATGGCACCCCCACTATAACCCGATGACCTGCACGCGAAGTCAAGCACTTTACGGTAGAATAGTTTAACAAGGACCAATACCACGCACCCTCACTCCCTATGCAGACTTATCCAAGCGGTCACCCACCCGCACACTGACCGCAGCAAGTGATGCTTGACTTCGGTGATCTGATGGGAACCGCGTCTTAATGATCACTCCACTGCGGGACTATAAGTTTATTAGGGTGATTCTCACGAAATATGACAATTCACTGTCCCTTGCTCCAATATATAATGCTATAATACTAAAAGAACTTTTTTTTAAAAAAAATTAATAAATTGCATTGCTGTTAGCATTTTAAAATCACTTTGCACTAGCACTGACTGTTTTGTATAGTTAAAAAATTTAATTGAACTTCAAAATGTCATTTTCCTGGCATGTCCCAAGCAATGTTTCCAGTAATAACTAGCCTCAAAACTTCCCATAAATTCTTCAGTATCTAATTTTTTTTTTCTCACCCAATGTGAGCATTTCTAGAATATACGCAGAGGGTATTATTTACAAAAACTTCGCTTAAAATAATTTTTTCTTTCAATAATTTGTCTGTCCCAAGAAAATCTGTCATTTTCCTGGCTACTTTTATTTAGTGGTTTATAACCATAAATAGATAGAGCCAGCAATTAATATCTTATATTAATAGATTCATTAGATACCCTCCTATATGAACATGTCTTGTTGCATGAATTAAAAACCAATTTTCTGGTTCAAAATCTATTTCAAAAAATTTTTCAAGGTGAGTAGGGTTTTGTGTTGTCATTTTCCTGGCTTCTTGAAATCATTAATAACATAAACTACATAGATTTATCTGAGTCATTTTAAAAAATCCTGTTGTTTTCTGCAGAATGTAAACGTCTTAGGCCAAAATATTAAATTAAAGTCAAGTTATATGCTATAAAATGGCGAATTGTCATTATCCTGGCTGTCATTTTCCTGGCTTATGAATTCCAGGACATTGAAGTGTTACCAGAAATTTTTTTTAACTGCTAATATTGTAATGAGGAAAAGCAAATATTAACCTAATACCAAGTTTACGTATGATTGTAATATGGTTGGATGTAATCAAAGTTATTTATTTATTTAATGATTGATTATTATACACAATTTTATTCTGTCGTCGGCCTTCTGAGCCCAATTCTGCGGGTTCGAACCCCGGCCCAGACACCGGATTTTCGGGATGCAGAAAATCCTCAGCGGCAATGTCGTATGATTATGCGGCATGTAAAAGATCCCTGGAGTGTCTTATTGGCTCTTGGCATTTCCGGCAAAATTAAATTCCTAGTGCAATTTAGCATCCATATAGAGTCTCGGTGCTGCCATCTAGTGTGGCAGAAACTAGACGTCCAAAATTATCATGACCAACGGTATCTCACCCATTGTGGTGGTCCTGAAAGAGTGGATACCACCTCTGGAGAACGCACTAGGTCTGCTCATCGGCAAGACTGATTGTGCAGCTCATTAGAAATAAAAAATAAAAAATATTTTATTCTGTACATATCTGCAACAAAAAATTTGATTCTTCCTACAGTGGATAAAAAGAATTAATTTAAACAATGTATGGTCCATCTAACATAAAGGCTTAAGTTGAGTTACTTACTATTAACTTAAAATGACTGTTTTTTGAGCTTCTAAGCTAATAAGTCATTTTCCTGGCATTCAAGATTTGGTGAATTTCAATTTTTTTTTTCTCGAGCAAATGTCAATAAACTTTACTGATGTCCGTAAGATATTAATAAATGTAACTAAAGAATTATACAAAAAAAAAATTTAGATTATTTTGAAGACTTTAAATTTGAATAAATTTTTTGGTCCGAAATGTCATGTTTAAAAAGAATCACCCATTTAGAACCTGAAATATAAATCGGTGCCCTATCCATAATTTGACATATTCTCAACGTACTCCCTCCCCCTCTTTCCTATAAATATCACAAAATGTAATTATCATAATCAAAGCTCTAAAAAAATTTCATACTGCAGAAAATTCAGAACACCTAAAACCAATAATGTAAAAAGAACTGACCACTGTGAAAAGAACTGAAATAAATACTTGTATAGTTAAATATTTTAAAAACAGCAACAGATAGCTTTCATTATTTGATTTTAATGTTTGGCATAACTGAAACGAAATCTATATTTAGTTATAAATGCGTAAAAAGCAATTTTAAAAAACAAAATTATGAAAATAATAGTCCGGACAAAGTCAATGCAAACATGCAATTTCGACAAAAAATTAAGGTTTATAAATAATATTATTCTCCTAGAAAATTCTGTTCAAAGTTTAAACATTATCATGTTTATTTCCGTAACTCTAATAAAGTGTCGGATTATATTTCGATTCAAGAAAAACAGTAGTATCGGGAACTACAAGATAAACTATAATAAAATTCAATAATTTTAAAACAGTAAGTAAGTAATTTTCATAACTATAAATATAATGACTAACTGAACTTTACTGAAGTGTAGTTGTATGATATTTCGGCTTCAAGATAAGCTGTAGTATCGGGAACTATAAGATAAACTATAATATTAGAACTTCAATAACCATATAACACTAAGTAAGTAATTATCGTAACTATAAATATAATGGTATTATAAATGTAACTGAATTTTACTCAACTATAGTTGCATGATATTTCGATTCAAGATAAACTTCAGTATTGTGAACTATAAAAAAAAACAATAATAAACTTCAATATCCATTGTATAGTAAATCGTATAAGAATTTATATTTATAATTAGTTATC
Source organism: Parasteatoda tepidariorum (assembly GCF_982258835.1). Classification (NCBI taxonomy): domain Eukaryota; kingdom Metazoa; phylum Arthropoda; class Arachnida; order Araneae; family Theridiidae; genus Parasteatoda; species Parasteatoda tepidariorum. The sequence goes on along the minus strand of NC_141766.1, from coordinate 11,758,153 downwards.
GTAACTATAAATATAATTACTAAATGAACTGGAGTAACTATAAAAGTAAAGTTTGAAAATAAATAGTTTGCGCAATAAATTTGTTCAGCTTGACACCTTTTTAAGGTTTCAGCAAATTTGCAACAAATTTTAATTATAATGCTTTAAAAATTTTAACGGCATTTATCAGATAAAATATAAGGTAATAAAAGATAATTTAGGATAATATCATAGCTACTAGAATTATAAATATCTGAACATACACGATTACATATCCTGTACATATTATAAAACTATTACGTTATACAATATCTTTATAAACTATTTTTTAATATATTTTTTGTAGGTCTTTTATACATATTTCTGTGCAGTACACACATTTTTCCTTACATAAAAGGATGTGTATTTCACAGATTAATTATAATGAAATCAATTCAGTTTAAATTTAGAAAAATTTGATATAAATAAACAATGTCCACTTGAATCATACCATAACATATATCATATCTTATATCATATTATATAACATGTCATATCGTATAACATGTCATATCGTATAACATGTCATATCATATAACAAGTCATGTCATATCATATCATATATCATATCATATATCATATCATAAATCATATCATATATCATATCATATATCATATCATATATCATATCATATATCATATCATATATCATATCATATATCATATCATATATCATATCATATATCATATCATATATCATATCATATATCATATCATATATCATATCATATATCATATCATATATCATATCATATCATATATCATATCATATATCATATCATATATCATATCATATATCATATCATATATCATATATCATATATCATATCATATATCATATCATATATCATATCATATATCATATCATATATCATATCATATATCATATCATATATCATATCATATATCATATCATATATCATATCATATATCATATCATATATCATATCATATATCATATCATATATCATATTAAAGTATGAATATAAATTAAATTTATAAACTTTTCAGCATTGAACGCCATGCCTAGTTTTCTTTTCTCTTACTATTGTACTTACATGATACAAAAAACATAAATTTTTAGTATAATTAACTTAGAATCAAAAACATTTAAATACTATGAACAATTGCATTTAACACTTAGTTACAAATAGTTTTATAAAATTATATGCAAACGTATCATAGGCAAAAATAGGCAAAATTTATATACATGTTATTTATAGCAAATATTTTTATTGCATGTTCTGAAGTGGAAAATTTAAATTGCTAGTTTTTATATTAAGCATAATTTAACAACAAAATATTTTAAATTTTACACTTGTTTTACAATTTTAATGCATAAAAAATCATTCACTTTTAGTTCTTACTGAAAATCAGAGCGTTGATTAAAAAGATGTTTCGAATATTCAAAACCCAATGATTGAACAATTGTCCCGTTATTCTATTTTAAGTTAATTCTGTTTTATTGTTTAAAAAGTAAAATAATATCGATGTGTTACTTACCTACAGGTCAATCCAATAGTGTTTACGATGTGTTTTCTTCGAAAAGTTTATGAACAAGATTTGGGGAAGTGAATTTATCGAAGCGGTTTCATCAGTGTAACTTGTTTTTTCGCAATTCTTTTTGTTTCTTTCTTCTTTATCCGGGGACAAAGAGGTAACTACTCTCTGTTACCTCTTTATTGACTAAATGGTCGCACTTAATACAAATATCGTTCTAGTTTACTTGCGTTCTAGTTTCATGTTACCTAAAAAAGATTTTTTTTCATTCGATAAAAATATTTCTTTTAGTATATGAGAGATGAGTATAAAATAAACGCTGGAAGAGCAAAGAGGGTTTTTTTTATAAAGTACAATATAACTATATATATATATATTGTATTTTTAACAATATATTGTTAACAATATATTGTATTTTTATAAAATACAATATACAATATAACAATAAAAATATTCAGAAATATTTTTATTGAATAAAAAAAATCTTTTTTAGGTAACATGAAACTAGAATTATCCGAATAGTTTTGCTAACCAAAGTTAACTCTGAAATATTATTATTTTTTTTTTAACATGAACTGGTAGCTTTTTTTCTAAATTTCAATAATATGATGTCAATATAATGCTATAAATCAGTACTTAAAATAAAAAATACCTTCTATTTACTGTATGATGACTTGGAGTTGATCTTTTTATTAAAGTAACATAGAATCTTTGTTTGTCGTTGAAGTTTGATTAAAAGGTCTAAAGGTTTTTTTTCCTAACAAAATTTTTGATTTTTTTTTTTCGAAAAAGAAAATCAACGTTACAACCTTTTTTATTCTAAGCAATTTAACACTAAGTATAAGATAATGCTACACTGTTAGAAATTTCACCCAAAAATGGTTTATCGTTAAAAATGGTCTATTTATTTGATAGTTATTTTACCATATTAAAACAAAGCAGTCAAATAACCTTAAATAAGATGGTATTCAAACTCTTAACTGTGAGAAATTTTGTCAGTTAAGTGCTTTCACCTAATATGGTTAAACAACCAAAATTTTATCGTGACAACTAGACCCACCAAATGAAGCCATCTAGTTTCTCGCAGATGGAAACATAGATTATAGGATGGGCAGATGGCCGAGAGGACAAATCCGTCAATCTCATGACCGACAGAACGGGGGTTCGAGTCCTAGCATGGACATCACAATAATTCCTCCATTCTCTTCAACGCATGAAGAGTATCCAGTGCCCCACACTCCCCAATTTGTGACCCTGGGATATTAGGATACAATACTCCTATTCCTGCAAAGATAGAAAGAAAGCAGCAGAAAGCTGCTAAACTATCTCCCATATCCAATGTTAAATTCCTTTTACTCTTACAAAACCCTGCTAGTTGGAAATGGTTGAGAAACCGTACAGTTTTGAATTCATAGTTTGCTTGTTTGTTTTTACCATAACAGTTGTAAACCGCTTAAAAACCGTAAAGATAACAAAATGTTCTTTACCGTAAACTTTACGGTTAATTGGATGGACAAACTGCTGCAGGTTATTTTACCATAATTTTAGAATGAAAATTCTAACAGAGTATAAGAGGCGAAGAGCTATAAGTATACTATTACATACCAGCCTCGGAATAGGTACTTGAAACAATACCACTCTCGAAATAGCTTTTACACTTCTAACATCTTTACTTTCTCTTATATGGAAAGCAATGTTCCATTGTTTTCATATAGATTTAATGACTTTTTAATAATTATTAAGCAAATAATTATTTGAACAATAGTCACTTGCACAATTTTGAACAATAGTCACTTGCCTTTTACTAATACAAATTTTTGAAATCGAGTTTAAAAGAAAAGAAATAAAGATAAAACTACAGAAAGTGGATGGCTATTTCATAAGATCTCATTGTTTGGAATCATTTCCAATTTTTCAACTTTTTTCCAACATTCTTACTTTAAAATGAAATAAAAATACAACTCTTAAAAGAATAATCGATCTTTTACAATGAGCATTATTTTATAACTAGTAAATTATAATAATAATTTGCGAATGCATCTTTATTTCTTTGAATTTCCAAACAATAAATGAGCAATTAAAATTTTTTACATACGTAGATCGTACCGAGCACAAACTGGTATTGTCTGATTTTTTTTAAATAAATAACTTTCCATCTTTACAAGAAAAGGAAGATTAAAAATTCTAACTCATAAAATAGATGGCCAGTTGATACTATAAACTGATTCCGTGGGTAAATATGTATCTCAGTATTTGTATTAATTTCTTCTTTTTTTAAGAAAAAATGCTTAAAATTTGGTTTGGCTTAAATTTGAATTTATAAAATATCTGAATGGTATGTAACAGAAAATTTCAATGTCTAAGTTTACAAAAATTAATTCTATGTTTTCGAATAAATGGTGATTGAAAATTCTAATTTCCATCAGTGATATTCTAATTCAAAAAGTATTTCTCAGCCATTTGGTAGTAAAACCTGATTACCAATTGGCATTACTCTGATACTAAACCTGATAAATATATATAAATTTCGTATTATTTCTTTATTTTAAATTTTTAATTTTTGACATGAATTTATAAGCTATGAAAATATTTAAATAGCCTGTAACAAAAGATAACAAGTTAATTTTTTGTATAAATATATATATATATATATATATATATATATATATATATATATATATATATATATATATATATATATATATATATATATATATATATATATATATATATATATATATATATATATATATATATATATTTCAATGTCTAAGTTTACAAAAATTAATTCTATGTCTTCGAATAAATGGTGATTGAAAATTCTAATTTCCATCAGTGATATTCTAATTCAAAAAGTATTTCTCAGCCATTTGGTAGTAAAACCTGATTACCAATTGGCATTACTCTGATACTAAACCTGATAAATATATATAAATTTCGTATTATTTCTTTTTTTTTAAATTTTTAATTTTTGACATGAATTTATAAGCTATGAAAATATTTAAATAGCCTGTAACAAAAGTAAAATTTTAAAATATTTAAATAGCCTGTAACATTAATTTTTAGATATACTTAAGAAATCCTAATTACCAAGTGGTATTATATTGATACTAAACCTAATCATTACAAATAAGCAGATATTTGTATAAATTTTCGTATTTTTTATTTTATTTTAAAAACGCTTAAATTTCGGCATGAATTTATAATCTAATGAAATATCTAAATAGCCTGTAAGAAAAAATTCCAATTTATTTTTTTAAACATTATGATTTCGCTATATTTAAATAAACCTGATTACCACGTGATATTATTTAGATACTAAACCTGATTATTATATGTAAATATGTATTTGAATAAATTTAGCATAATTTCTTTTATTTTAAAGGCGTTTAAATTTCGGCATGAATTTTTAAACTTATGAAAAATAGATATAACCTATAGCTAAAAAGTATAATTTATTTTTTTAATATTAATTTTGCGCAATATTTACGAAATAAATATTTAAGTCAATCTGAAAAAATAAAAAACATGAGAACATGCGCAATTTTCGTTGCGTATGTTTTTATAATGTTCCTCGATAATAAGCAATGAAATTATATTTTGCTATGAAAAACTGTTGCTATACTTTGCATTTTAGGATACATTTTTGTATCTGTTTTCAATGTATACTACTTAGAAAGGTTTCAAATTTTATTGCTTCGCGTAAAACAATTCATTAAATGAAACTTGAAAAGCACGACAATAAAACTTTAAAAATGATTTTTTTTTTTTTTATTTCATCAAAATTAGCAGTATGTAGATTTGAAAAAAGTTACCTATTTTTAATAAGCTGAACTAGCAAACTAATAGTAAAAACTTAATAAGCTCAACTAAAAGTTCTAGAAAAATTACCGTACTTGTCTGGTAAAAACATTTCTGGTAAAAAGAAAAACCGTAACTCTGGTAATTGAATCAAATTCTTATCTGGATAAGCCGAACTTTGTAAGGAACTTAATAACCTTCATATGTATGTGTAGCAATAAATAAATATAAATATAAAGATGCATTCAGAGTTACGATTGGATTCAAACCATGACAAAATTAAAATAATACGTCTTTTAAACAACAATAGATTTGCAAAAAATGCCCAACATAAATCAAAACACCATTTAGCTTCAATTGAACTGATAAGTAGTTTTTTTCATTTATAAAAAGAAAAAGAGAGACAGAGAAGGACACTAATCAAAAAATTATTCAGATGCAATTGATAGAGGGTAAACTCGGGATAAATTTATAGTTTAGATGCCACTAACTTAGATTGAGATTAGCCTAAATTTTAGTGACGTACTCAAAATTCATTAATTAAATTTAAATGATGTGATAAATAAATCTTTTACAAATTGAAATAACACATCGTTTAAGTAGGTGATAGATTTATAAGAAACTCTTAATGAAATTTTTAAAAAATTATTTTACTTTAACTGAACTGTTAAGTAGTTTTTTTCTAGTTCTCAAAAAAGAAAAGAAATGAAAAAAGAAATTTAAATTCGTTAAGAAATTAATTATATTCAATAGAGAGTTATAAAGAGACGCAGCAAATTTGTATATTTGTAAGTTTTATTATAGATGCGACTTTTTCTGAGTGTGACTACTTCCGAAAATTCAAAATTAATCCATCTTAGGTTTTTACTCAATGCAATTTCATAATCAAAGGCTTACAATATAACCGGAAGCATTATGTAAAAAAGCAAAATAAAATTTAGAAATATTAAGGCAATTAGAATTTTGATTTTTGTTTCAACCTGCTCCAGGTTTTGAATTTAAAGACAAGACAACATTTTTCATAAAATAAAAATTTGAAAATTAAAAACTTTATTATTTTTAGATAGGATAATTCAAAATTGCTTTAACCTCAAAATTTATAAACAGGACTTCAAACAATGCTAAACAGATAGCAAAATTAAGAACCTAATTTATTCGTAAATAGCGAAATAAAATTTGATAATTTTTTTAAAAAAATACATTTCGATGAACAATATATTCAGAATATGTTTTTGAAACTAAAATGTAAGTTTCAAATAAATATTTCTTACTACTTTATGAAAAAAGTTGGCAAACATTTTCAAAAACCTTAAGAAACATTTTAAGGTTTACCTTTGATTTTTAGTTTTTAATAAAGCGACAAAATAGTTTAATTTTCTCTGTAAACAATAACGTAAATACTAAAATATAATTTCACATTCTTTTAAAAAACACATTTCAATGAACAATATATTCGGAATGTGTTTTTAAAACTAAAATGCAATTTTAAAATAAATATTTCTAACTACTTTATGAAAAAAGTTAGAACCCACATTTTCAAAAACATTTTAAGGTTTACCTTGACCTTAAAATGATTTTTATTTTGCAATTGCTACAAAATAGTTTAATTTTCTTTGTAAACGATAACGCCATTTATACTTTTTAGCTGTACCAAAAGAAATTCGAAGCATCCAGTAGAGATAAAAACTTGTTTATCCAATAATTAATAACTTCACAGAAAATATTTGACAAGATGAAAATCACACAAACGTTTACTTAGTTTTTCACCAGATATCCCAACCTTTGGGCAACAAAGAAATGTCATGGTCGTCTGACATCCCCATATTCTGCCTTTGGGCTCATTGAATCTTTCATGATAAACAAAGAAAACTAGGTTGTACCAGAAACTAATATGATAAGAAGACCTTGCAATAACAGTTCTAATAAATCAACCATCATGATAGAACTCATCATTGACAAATTAAAAACATCATTTAAAATTCAGTGCATGCAACTTGGTTCATCGAGAACTCCCTAAGAGTATATTCTTTACTTCAGCCGTTTAACTGATTGACTCTTTTTTATCACAAAAATCTCCCTTTTTATAAAAATAAAATATCATTTGTATTAAATTTGTCTTTTTTTTTTTTTTTTTCAAATAAATTCTTATCGATGAGCATAGGATGATTTTGAATATCCTTTTAGTGGCAAAAATCAAAAATCTTTTTAAAAAATGGCATTTCTATTTCATCTCCTTTTTGAAATAAATTCTTACCTGACAGCTCACGATGATCATGAATTTAATTTTATCGGTCAAAACCAAAAATCTTTTTTAAAAAAATGTGCTTTTTCTACTGTTGACCGATTAAAAATACAAGAATAAGATTAATTATCTTTCTTTATTTAAAATATAAATTAATATTTACTTAGAAGTGTAAGGTTTTCTTGACTTAACCAAAATGTGTTTAAATTGAGTTGTTTGATATTGACCCTACACATACATAAACTGAAATCAGTCATTCACTCGGTGATTACGAATTAGAAACAATCCAAGTCAAAATTCTTGATGGTCCCATCAAAAAAGTTTGATGGTTTATGTTGGTTTCAGTGTGATTCATGATGAACCAACATCATTTGATGGTCACCATTTTCCAACATTTTCCAATACGTGCTCATGGTTTTTAATATGCCAACAAACTTTTATCATTCCTGGAAAATGATATTTAATTACTATGATGGTTAATCACCAAGAGAAGTTTGACTCTCATGAACCAACTATTCATGATGGCCGTGAAGGTTCCTGATGGTTCCAACTACACATTTCCATGATGGTTTACTGGGAATTCTTGTTGATTCTCAGCAATATACCATCAAAAAATTTGGGTTTTTTTACGTTAGACCATCATAAATCAGTCCGAATTCCTACATTGGATGATGGAGGGTCATGATCGTTCCAACATTTGATTTCTAAGATACTATGATGGAAATTCGTGATGTTTCTACATGAACAAACCATCCAAACAAGTTGCTATTCATATGTTGGACGATCATAAATCAGTCCGAATTCCCACATTGAGATGATGGTTGGTTACCATTAAGATTATGCTGGTCCATCAATGGAAAACCATCAAAAATTTTGACTTGGAAAGGCCGGCGACAGAGGCGGGAATTGCCCGGAGCACCAGGTTAGAGGAGTGGCGAACGAGATTTATGTTTTAGAATTTTTTTTCCTTCTTTAAAAATATTATTTGTTTAAAAAATATATGTATAGGTTTTCTTTAATCATATATTCTTAGGTTAACTTTCTTTGTAGTTAGAGTTCTTTACATATAAGTTTCTTTTAAAGATGGAAAGAAAAATGTGCAGCAGAAAATTAATTTTTTGCCAGTTTAGTTTCCCATTTTTCAATTCCGTATCTCTCAACAAGCAAGGGGTGAGGGGTCAATTGCCTTAAGTTTCATGTTTAAGTTTAACATTGCATTAAGGTAAGTCAATAAGCATATTAACAACGAGTAAGTATATTAACAACAGTGAGTTTATTTATAGGCAAATGACCGAGTTTATAAATTCATAAAAAAATTTCTAAACCTACTAATTGTGTTACGAAAGTCAACGACAACAATTTTTCCTTTTTTAAAATAATTTTTAACAAAATTGCGACATAGTGAAAGCAATTACCTTCAAAATACCATTCAAATATGTACATTAAAAAAAATAGACCACTCTAAATAACTTTTCGTCTAATGATCGGATCTACACGTTCTAGAACTCAATCTTGATGGTTCAAGGGGGTGACCTCAAATATGCTAATTAATTAGCGCTGAAGATATTTTAAATTACGAAATCAAACACAAAAACGTACTTTTTCTGAATAAACATATCTTTTTATTATAGATTCAGATTTTTGATTCCAAAAATATAGGGGCATATAAAGCAGGGAAATATGGTCCCAATAGTTTTGTCAGGAAAGCGGTCCTAAGTTTGGACCTCTTAATGTTTAATTTTTTGCGCATTTCACCATATCTAGGGAAAAACGAAAATTAACTTTAAAATGAAAACTTTTAAAACGAAATAGAAAATTTTTTGCACACAATTAAAAAATTCGTTTATCCAAAGAGCTAATGCTAATATAAATTTTAGTAAATATTTATTTTTTTATTATATTATTTAATAAGTGTTAAAAAAAAATTTAAGTATAGAATTTTTGACATCATTTTAAAGAATATAATTTGGCAAAGTTGTATTCTTTTACATTTAAGACATTTACATCTAAAACATTTAAGCGAAATCGGTCGAAGATTATCTGAGAAATCAAGTTTTAAAAAAGTCGTTTTTTTACAATTCGATATATTTCCGAGATTGCGGTTATCCCCTGTATTTTGGGGCCAAAAATCTGAATCTGTCGAAATAAAAAGGTATGTTTTTGTGTTTGATTTCATAACTTAAAATATTGTATGCACTAATTAATTGGCATATTTGAAGTCACCCCCTTGAACCATTAAGATTCAGTCCCAGAATTTATAAGTTTCGATCATTAGGTCAAAAGTTATTCAGGGTGATCCGTTTATTATTTTGCGCACTGTACATGAATAATATATTTGAGTACACACATTTAAGACTTAGATCATTTAAGTCTCAACTCCTGGTTATGAATATTGCGAAAAGAAAACATTTTAATAGCAAAAATCATTTGTATGGGCTTAAAAAATTAAATATAATTGGTTGGCATGCCATTTTAATTACCAATTCAAAAAATATTGCAATTTAAATACCAATTCGAATAAATGTCAAGACTGATTTAAACTTTTTATCGCAAAGGCTCATTTACTTGGTTACGCCTTTTTTAGTTCTTGAACAGCGCCACTAAGCTAAATTTTTCTTTAAAATATATTGCTTACTGTTTTACTTCCGTGTGTTCTTTTAACTAAAAGAAATTTATAACAATTAAAGGCGGGTTGACACGATCAAAGTACTTTGATCAAAGTAGGCGCGCGCAATCAAAGTAAGTCATAAAAGTAAATAAAACAAAAATGGGAACCGCGAAATTTTAGGGAAAAGGGAAAATGCGAAGGGGAAAAAAAGTCACGCACTGTTGTTGAGAGTATGATATATCAAATAAATAATCTCGGTCTCTGTGTTCTTAAAATTCATTCGAATTTTAAAATTATTTAATGAAGTTTAAAAAATAAAATCATATTTTATTAGACATTGATATAGGTAGTTTAACCAACCCTGTGATTATATTAATGAAAAGAGGAAAATTATTGCTTTTGAAATTAAATAAATATATAAAAAGTTGCCTGTATTTGTAATTGTCTCTTACTTTGATGTGACGTAATTTACTTTGATGGGTGTTCAACTTTAATTTCTACTTTGATTCAAACAGCGATAATTGTGCCAATTGTGGGTATCGGTAATTGATTGTTATCCATGACGTATTTTTCAAAGAGGATTCTAAAAATGATAAGGGTCAATTTCAAAGATGCGTTAAATAGAATTTTTTCAGTTTCGTGGGGTGAGAAAGCTCGATCGTAACTTCACGTTCGCGGTTACAATCAAGTTAATCACAGAAAAAATTCAAAATAATTATTTCTCAAGCCCATTCTCACTGTATGCAAAATAGCAGGTGAATTTGGAGGGTCACATAAAGCGAAATTTTGAATATTGTGCTAGCGATCTCTGAGGAACCATTTCCATTATATTCTGTACAATACTTGTGCTAGTAGTCCCGCTGTGGACTGATCGTAAAGACACAGTTTCCAGTAGAATACCACAATCAAGCATCACTGGCTGCGGTCATCAAACGGGTGGACTGACCACTTTGAGCAGCCTGCGTAGGGACCCAGGGTAAGCGGTATTGGTCCTCGTTAAACTGTTCTACTGTAAAGTGCTTGACTTCGCGAGCAGATCGTCGGGCTACTAAAGCAGGGGAGCCATTCCCTCTGCGGAGGATCAAAATTTCGATGGTATGTGTACGGATCATCCTCAGGAATGTTTCCCAGACCGTCGCCAGTAGCCCATTGTGCAGCTGTTGTGCGAAGTAAATAAAGCACCCAAGTGCTAGTAGTTTTTCCATATTTCTTTCTTATTTAATTTCTGATGCGGGTTTCACACTTAGAATGCAAAGGGCACAGGAATCGAATTATCTTTTGTTGGTATTAGCATGTGTATTTTTCCATCTGTATGTCTTTTCTTTCTCCAATAAATGGTCTACCTTGGTGGCTATTATAATTTTATTCAAAATTTAAAAAAATGTATGCAAAAATTAGAATATCAAGACCAGTTTGATTGCTTTTGAAGCACTGAAAGAGTTTCCATTAATCTCCTTATACCTTTACTGGTTTAATTATTCAAATTAATTGGGTTAAAATAGTTTTAAATGTTTAAAAAATCGTTTTTATTTAAAAAAAATTTAAAAAGTCGGAAAACAAAAATATATATTACATTTTTTCATTGTTTTTGTTTTCCAGCTTTTTAATTTATTCTTTTTAATAAAAATGTTTTTTTTTTTACGTATTAAATTTTTTATTTATTTAATAGCTTCTTTTTTCATGAATTTTTATTATGTTTTTCGCTCTCTATTTTTGATGCAATTTATTAATTCTATGTACTAGCAACTTTTGTGTAGCAAATAAAGCTATTATTTTTTCTTAATTTTCTTTATTATTCTCGTAATCTTTTTTGTTTTTATTGTGTTATATATATATACCACTTGTTACCATCATTAAAGAATGTTAATTTACTCAATTTTTTCAATTTGCATTCCTTATGCAAGCTATTATTTTGTAATAATTATTATCAAACTCTTTATAAAAAAGCTTATGCTATATCATGCTCTTTTAAAGCCAAATTTTTTAACAGCTGATATTGTAAATAGATATAGGGGTTAAAAAAAAATTTTTTTTAGAAAAATAAACTATACATAAATAAACCTTAACTTTTCATCATTCTTCTCTGACATCCCTCGTCATATATCAAAAGTAAAACCTGGTCCTACTGGTAATCCATTGGATTTGTTGATTTTAAATTATGAATTGAAATAGTTAAAACGAAAAGACTGTTTCAATAAATGTAAATAAATTTGGATTTCAGTGATATTTGATGAGAAACTTTAGCAACTTGAGAAAAAGCTTCCAGAAAGTTCTAGAAACATTATTTGATATTCAATAACTTTAGGCATTTGCTATTTGATTTCTATATCGTTTATTACTGTTATTTATAGAGTAACTTTTACATCAAGAAAAGTATTGATTTCTATAAATTTTGCATGCTGAAGCCTCTTACATCTAATTCAGAAAAATATACTATTTATAAAATTTATTATACAACTCCACTGAAATCTAATTTTATTTTTTTGCACATACAAGCAATAGTTCTTAGTTTAAAAAATTTTATTGGTAAAAACATCATTGGATTACAAATCATTTGAAATGGGAAAGAACAATATATTGAATGAAATAATTTTTATAGTAAATTAAACATATTAGTTTAAGGAAATAATTTTAATGGAATACACTGAAACTATGAATGAAGAAATTTATAAGCTCTCACCCATAAACTATTTTGACTAATTTCTAGTACTTAAAAAGAAGAGAATAAGAACAAAAAGATTGAAGAAAACTGTCACAAAGATTTATAAATATTTTATGTAACATGCATATACATTATGCAGTATCAACATTAAAATTTTACAATATAAAACAATTAGAAGAAGTTTAAATTTAAAGAAAGAATCTTGAACTGTTTAATAATAAAAATATAATTTGAATTTTAATCTACAAAGAATATATAATAGCAAATTTCCTCAGATTTAATGTTTAGAAAATATATTTAAAAACTTTTGTATAACAGTTTTGAATAGGCCATAGTAAAATGTTATTAACCCAATAAAAGATCCAGTACAAGATTTTTTTTTTTTTTAAAAATTGCTACCACAATAACCCCCAAAAGTTTTTAGAACAAAAATAAGTAATACATAATTAAGATTATAAAAGTCCTGATAAGATTAAGATTAATTAAGGTGATTAAGTAAATTAAGATAAAAATTTATAAATGATTATGAAAGCTCCCTAAGGTCAAAACATTTATCTCTGAACACTTTCACTACTGCTCTTTCTACTTCTGTTTATGGTTTTTAGAAAATGAAGGCTTGTAATTATTTCCGGCTGTGATATAATACAGGCTATTTTAAATGCAGAAGAGGAGATGAAGAATAAATTCTGTCAACCTGTAAGAGATAAAAAATACATTATTCAAAAAAAAAAAAAACAAATAAATAAAAGGTTCATAAATCTTTTCTTTACAATTGATTTAATTTTTTTATACTGCTACATTACATTATTATCATTCGATTTTTTTGTGTCTTCTACGAAATTAGTGATTAACATTTGCTACGCCATCAACTTTTCCTAATACAATCAACTAATAATATCAAATTTTTTCCGAATACAATTTCGACTACTCCCTCTTAAAATTTTCACAAAAGTCTAACACAACTTCAAACATAAAAAAATTCTGAATTTTTTAATATATTTCAGTAAAATTGTTTAAAAGTAATAGTAGTAGTGTTTCAAAATGGTCTACACCACACAAAATTAAACTGTCTTTATTGAATATTCATTTAGAAAAAATAATAAATAAACTTAAACTATACTCACAATACACAAAGTTACTCCTTTACTAAATTTGAAAAGAAATAACTTCCTACTACTCAACAATAAACTGCCTATTAATGAGCATTTGAATTGTGCTGACTGTTACTTCCAATTTGTATATTTTTGAGGAGAATGAAGTATTTGTATATTTTGAACAATCAAGTAACAAAATTAGTATCAACTCATCATTAATATTAAAACAATATTTATAAAATGCATAGATTAAAAGCTTCAATTTACTTTGACAAAACTTGAATTTGATGAGCACAATGAGACATAGGCTATATATGTGGTATTTCATGAGGATTGCTCTTAATATGTCTTTTCAAATACCTTATCAAAAACTTAGTATTTAAGGAAGGAAAAAATAAACACAGAAAAATGACAAATCACTTTTCTGGAAGAAAAAAGAAATATACAACAAGACACATTTGACTGTATCTTCAAGTTTCAACACCCAATTAAACCTGTTTTGATGTTAATTACATCTACATTTTTTAACTGTAAATAGTCAGATTTCAATAGTGCATATGTTTTCCCCATACTTTTATACTAATTGTAACATACACACTTTTTGTTTTCCTTTTTGATAAGGATTATAAGAATACATATCAAAAGTGGTATTTAGAGAACACACTGTATATTATAAATTAAGTATTGTATCTATGTTTGTAAAACTAGCACATTTTAATCAAATTATTTAAGATTTTGCATATCGTATGTTTCCAGAAAGAGGAAAAGAAATTTTTTTTTTGCTCTTTCTTAGATCAAATAATGTAACTTTGAACAAAAAAAAATTACTATTCTATTACATAAGTTAATAGAAATAAAAGCAAGTCCATGGGATTTCAATTTAATAACTGAATCATAGCATAAAGCATCACAAACAGTTCAAAATGAGGTTGATTAAAGAAATATGAAACATTTTTATTCAACAACAAAACTTTCTATAGTTCATCAAGATAACTCATGAAAATAATTTTTAATTATTATACATGGAAATAAGATATTCTCTGTATGAAACAATTTTAGTGTCAAGTAAGCTAGAGTGTATGTGGTCAAATAAGACATTTGGCAAAAATGATAAAGTCAAACAAACAAGACATTTTAAAACTCTCAAGCAAATTTGTATAAAGATCAAACCAATATAAAAAGATCTTAATATTAAGCTAGAGATGCATAAAAATTTAAAATAACTGAATTTTAATATAGAATTAACAACTAATCTAATTCCTAAATGAGACATATGGATCTCCATGTTTTTAAAATTCCACATTTATCATGACACACAATTTTCTCTATATGCAATTTTTCTTTAATTAAATATAGACAGAAAGTAACCAAAAACAACAATTACTTATATAAAATTTTGACAGATAATAATCTGTATTAATATCTACACAGTAATAAAAGTTAAGCAATAAATTATACTATAAAATGATAGAGCTGAAAAAAAGTTCAACTAAATATTTTATAAACTTTAATAAAAATTATTAATACACAAACAGATCGGGAATGAATGAACTATTAGGGATGGAATATATATTTTGTGGTTATTTCAGATCATTCAGTTCAGAAATACTTCTAATAATCTATTAAATACACAAAAATATCATATATACATTAGTACAACGTATATTAGTATGTGATATAATTAGTAGTATTTAAAATAGAAAACGTAATATTCATTTTAAAAGCACATATAGTTGATTATAAATAAAGAAATTCTCACTTACCCGATAATATAGAAAAGTTTTCAAATCCTATTAGTACGTCCAAATTTCTTGAAAGAAACATTCAAAATAAACATATTCCCTGTAAACAAAAACAACTTCTTCTAAATCGTCACATTTCCCCAAAAATATTTCCCTACTGGTGAATGCGCGCGCTTACTTTGATCAAAGTACTTTGATCGTGTCAACCCACCTTGAAAATTCGTTTCATTTTGGCGAAAAAACCCTTACAATTGAATTTAATTGGCGCATAATTAACAGGTCCTGCAGTAGACTGATCGTAAAGACACGGTTCCCAGTAGAACATCGAAGTCAAGTATCACTGGTTGCGGTCAGTAAGCGGATGGGTGACCACTTTGATCAGCCGCCTAGAGACAGAGGGTTGCACGGTATTGGTCCTCGTTAAACTGTTCTACCGTAAAGTGCTCGACTTCGCCCGCTGGTCGTCGGGCTACCAAAGCAGGGGAGCCATCCCCTCTGCAGAGGATCAAAATTGCGATGGCATGTCTTCGGGTCAACCTCAGGGATGTTTCCCAGACCGTCGCCAATAGCCCATTGTGCAGCTCTAGTGCAACGTAAACTACCTACCTATAATTGACAATTGCAAACAAGTGCCGAGTTTGATTTTGACAAGGTTACTAATTTGATTTATTATCAATAAAGGTGCGATTGAGATTATTAGCATTTTTTTTTTTAATGTTAGCAGTTGTACAAACATTTTAATAACAAATTCACCATGATACCATAAGATCATGTAAAAAATTAACAGAGACACATATTAAATCCAATCTCACGTAAGCAATAAGAGTTTATTATTTCATATTGTCTTAATTTTTGATTGTATGATTTTTAAATCTCGAAATACTAGAAAAAAAACTTTTTTTAAAGGTGGACCAGCAGGTGGCCAGTTAGTATCTTATAAAATTTAAAAACAAGTATTTTAAAATATCATAATAAATCTCATCCTCAATTAAAGGACTGTACTTTTCACTATTTGAGACTAATATGACAGTTTTTTTTTTGCAAGTGCAGGTATGCTAATTGAACTTTTTCTGTTAAAATAATTACATTTTCTTTTTATTTAGGATTTTAGGTCTTTAGTTTCAGTTTATGAGAGCATACAACTATGCTTTTATTCACATTTTAATAATATTTCGTATTTAATTTTTAAAAATTGTTAGAAAATAATCTAAAACTAAATAAATGTATAGTATTTGCCTTTTCGGCTTTTAGACTGGAGCAGGGAAGTGAAGTAGTTAAGGGACTTGGGAGTTAATAGATGGAGAAAGATACCATCGAGTATATGTAGATGGGGTAAACTGACTGAGGCGGCCTTGGTCGGTAACCGGTTGTAGTGCCTAAGAAGAACCGGCTCTCGATAAATGTACCAGAGTTCCCTTTTCATTTTTGTGCTATTACATTTTAAAAAATTATCGTTCCGTATGTTCTGAATTTTGGAAATTTGTACCAGAATCGAAGTATCCTGAATTAAAAAAGGCTGCTTGTCGAATTATTTCAATACTCGGAACAACGTACTTATGTGATTCTTTTTATTCCACTTTAAAATTCGTGAAATCCGAACTCCGATCAGTCTTAACTAACCAGCATCGCAAACAATTATTGAGAAGTACTGTCACTAATTATTCATCAAATTTTAAAGAATTATCAAGAGAAGTAAAATAAATGTGTTTAATTTTAAAATTCAATGCACATATTTTTTTTTACTTTTATTTATATGTTTTCAATAAATATAATTTCTGTAAAAAAAAATTTGATGCCTTTTTTGCATACCTTTTAAATACGTATTTAATTGCAGCTCTCGATAAATTTCAAATTTTGAAAAATGGCTAGACTATCAAGGAGCTTGGCTACCCTTGGCATATAACATATTAAGAATAAATTATGAAATAGATAAATGATACAGAGTTATTCATATCTATCCCAATGTTTATAATGCATTAATATTTCAGGATCAACAAATGTCCGCCTTTGTTACCGGTTTATAAGTCAACCTCATGATTTTCGTAACATTTTAGGGGTTCGAAATGTCGACTTATACACCAATATATAAGGTATATATATTTGTAAACTTGCAAACATTCAAACTATTTTTTTTTTCATTTTTTAAAACTAATTTATATTTTTTAAACTCATTTAAATTATGTATTACTTCTTAAAATATTTCAAAATAACTAATTTTTACTGCAAAATATTTAATATTTTCAATCTTTTTTTTTTTTAAATTTATCTTTAAAATTAAAATAAAATGTGTTTTATTTGCCACCATTAATATCTGCTTCAGGACCATTGTTTTTTAATGTAAGCCTTTAATAATACATAACTCACGGCTGCACTTTAATGTAAGGAAAAAAAATGAACCAGACAAATACAAAGTAAATATAATGTTTTGTTTATTCAATGCCATTATAAAAAACTGGGCATGAAACTTGAAGAAGAAACAGTAAATTAAAAAAATGCTTTATGTGAAACTAATGATTCAATTGAAAGTACAATGATGACAGATAAAAAGTCATAGAATAAATAGCATTCAATTTTGCTTAAAAATGAGCATTAAATATTACTACCACAAAACTAATTGATTACAGAAAAATCTAAATGTTAGTTAAGCCTCTTGTTCCTGAGCTTCAGTTATTAAGAAAAAGGTTTTTTGTTAATTTTTAAATTAAAGCAATTATTTAAAAAAAATTAATTTTTATATTTCTACAAAAAAATAAAAAATTATCAAATTAAACAATTTTTATAAAATAATTGATATTTAAAATTAGCAGGAAATATTTATTTTAAATAAAAATTGTGAAATCATATTTATTTATAAATAATAATTATATTTAAACCCTTTTCAATATTAAGCAACAAGTTTCATAAAAACAAAAAAAATTATAAAATTTTTAAGCAATTAAAACATAAAATATTCCTATACAAAAGTAGTAATTTTTTATAATAAACAACAGTAGCAATTTCTTATTATAATTAAGATATTATTAATTTAAAAAGCTTTAGACATATACTTCATTAAATGTATAAATTAGGATCACAATACTGAGCAGACACCACACACAAATGAGGTTTTCAATGAATAATTTAAATAATTATTGCTATTTACTGGAATATAATGAATAAATTACAATGAAGATGATTATGAATGACTGCATAGTAAGGTTTGAGTGCATAGAAAATCATTTCAAATGATTTTTGATTCAATAAGTTATTATTTATTGCTATCTCAAATAAACTTAGATTTTTTATTTTATCAATATATTGTGTATAATATTAAAATCGAGACAAAAGTGAGAGAAATTCTTCCAAGCAAAGGCAAATTGTTTAAAGCAGAAATTAATAGAACTCTTTTTTCTTTCAATTTGGCGATTTGAATAATATCTAATGTAAGCAGAAAAAAAGTTCAAGAATGAAATGATAAAAAATAATACAATAAATATATAATAGTTTTCTACCAGGCATACAATCATCACACAATCCAAACATACAATAAATCAAATATCAATCAATTATATATATAATAACAGCATAGAGCATTAGGTCAGATTTTAGTTTTTTTTAAATCTAATTTAATAAAAATATAAAAATAAAATATTAAAATAATGAGATCAAAAACTAAAATAATGAAATAGAAACCATGGTGATTTTTCCTTATTTTAAAATCTTGAAATAGTAAATAGGTGAAAAGATTATTTTAAAATTGCTTTCAGATCTAACAGGTACATTATTTTTTCTTGGCTAATTCGGGTTTATTAAACAGCCAGTTTATATTTTGAATAAATATGTTAATTGAAAATAATTTTATCCTCTCCATCAATAATTCATATGTCAACATTTATATACACACCATATACATCTTTGCATTCAAATATTAACACAAATAAAAAACACACATAATACAAATTATATACATTGAATTTTTTTACATATCTTATTAAAATAATTACAAGCACAAAACTGTTCACAAAATTATAAAACACCAATACATGTAATATATAATAAATAAGACAGCCTTGTTAAATGCACTACTTAAAATATAATTCTTTGATAAAATATTTAAAACACTTAAGATTAAAAATAACAGCTAAAAAGCTTTAAAAAATTACTTCTATCAGTCATATTACTGTTGGTCAAAATAAATAAAAACAAGTGCCTCTTACGATGATGAAATAGTTGGATGGGATTCTATACAGAGTTTTATACAAGTAAATAACGCTTACAAACAATACAAAAGTATTCGTCTTTTATAGGTATCACAACTACTTTGTACCAATCTGAGACCGCAAGAATAGCAGTTACTTTATTTCTGAGCAAGAAAAATAGGAGTGACATTTAAGCACTATCTTTCCAGGAACTAAGTTTGATTGATTCAATCCTAATTTAACTTGCTGAATAAATAGAGCAGAGATGGATACTGAAAAGTCTGGAAATTGGAAAACTGAGTTTTTTTATATGTGCATCCTAATATATAAATGACTTAGCTTGTAGGTGTTAACATAAACTAATAAAAAATAAACACACATATAATTATATTTAACTATACAGCTATTCACATTTTCCCTTAAACCTTCACATTTGACAAGGGAAATCAACTGGAAAGACTCATGTTGCAAGCCCTGCACAACACTCGGAGCTCCAGAAAACAGAGTGATGAAGTTCATCAATAGCTCCATTTCCTTTTTTAAATTAAGTACCAAAGTCCTATATACACGTACTAGAATTCGAACTAGTTTTCCAAGAATCAAGCTTACAGGACTCTTTAATTACATCTGTATTTCCTTTACATAAAGTTCCTAAAGATACTAATGCACTTGCTATTCCAAGGCCTGATTGGCCAGCAGGAGTGTATTCCTCTTCCCCTGGAGGTAGTCTAACAATAAGGGACAAAACAGCAGCTTTACCTCCAGAACAAGGTTCAAGTGCAATAGGAGTTGGATGGCACTGTAAAACAAAAATATATTGTTTTATATAATAACAATGAACAATTCTTATCCTGTAAAAATAATCAAATAATAATGACATTAAATTTTAAATATTTACATTTTCATTAGAATATAATTCTTTTCAAATTCAATATAGTGCTTGATTTTGAAACAAACTCTGTTCATATTTTGAACAAAGTTTGTTTCAAAAGATACAAAGATAATACTTTAGTACCAGTGTTGTGTAAAATGATTTGAAAAAAAAATGAAATCTATGATAGCTTTAACTGACTAAGCATTTGAAATGTCTAAAAATGCTTTGTCACTTGCTCTTCCTGCTAAAAAAAAACCTAACCTGGAATTATTCCCATAAATAATAAGAGCGGCGGCCACAGAAATTTCATTAGGGAGGCACATTCATTAAAATAATTTTTTTATCAATTATTATTTTTAATAATTGTCATTTTTTCATAGTTATTATTTAATATAATTAAAATTTAATATTTCAAATAACTATTTTTTTATTCATAAATGTTTCAGATATTTCTAAAACAGATTTTAACAAGTGAAAATCAAAAAATTTTACAAATAATTTTAAATAATTTAATTAAAGCCAGTAACTTAATCTTTGACAAATAATTTATACATTTAACAGCATTTTATTCAGATTTACAAAAAAAGTTCTACAAGATTAGGTTCAAAAAGCAACTTTTAAGACCAGTGTAGGAATTGGAGTAGATTTAATATGACATTTAACAAGCATTATTTCTAATTATTTCAAATAACAAAAATAAGTTAAAAAATATAATATAACTTTTAATTCATTAGACTTCTAGGGAGTACAAGTGCATCCTCTTGACCCTTCCTTGCAGACACCCAGGCTTTTAACTATGCTGTTAGTAGTTGTGTAATTGGTACTTTATTTTTTTCTTCTGACAGATTTTTAAAATTTTAATTTAAAATTTCCTCTTTATTAATATTATTAAACTTGATTTGAAAGCATAAATGTGAATTAAGTAATTTTACAGATAATTTGCCATCAATGCTGATTATCAAGAGTAATTTTATTTTATTAAATGAAATATTCATAATCCCTGTGGCAGAATCGCGGCGACATGGCGACTTTGTCGCAGAACTTTACAGAGTTCTTGCAGAAAGATTTTTCTTTTGAGAAGTAAAAAATTTTGGTTTGTTTTTCATCAGAAATTTCCACGCAAAATTCGAATCGCGCATTTAAATAATCACTTTTTGCAGCCCTCAATTAATGCCGTTATCGTTAATCCATTTTGATTGTATTTTCATCAGTTATTGACATTGATTTTCACGTGGCGTTTAGATGTCCGGATGTATTTCAGGTAGGTGATATGGGAAATTCGAATTGCGCATTTGATCATTTACTTTTTAAGGCAATCATTTTATCAATTTTTTGGGCATTTATTGCTTTTGATGTCCACATTGTTCTTAAAACCCGATATTTTTCATACGGTGTTATTTTCTACAACAATCAAATCTGAAAATGAAACATTGCATTTGATTAACACCCTTCTGAGTAGTCCGATTCACGTGATTTCATCGTCGATCTGTTTTTCGTTTATTACTGCTACAGATTTCATTATATTGAATTATTTTTTTAATGTGATGATTAGCAAAATGCGATAAAGGAAATAATTAGTGCGCCCTCCAACAATATGCGAGAATATTGCCCATAATATTAGAATATTGCCCATAGATATTTTTTTTTTTAAACACAGCGTTTTAATTACCTTTAATTAGTAACATTCATCATTGGTATTATTGAATGTACATTGCAGAAAGATATTAGTGCTAGAGAGTTTTGTCGCAAAAAGCCCGAAAAAATTCTGCCACTGGGTTCATAATGAAAATTTATCTTTTGATTTCAAAGTTGTTTTTAATTTATGTACACATTTTATTTTGGTAGATCAAAAGATAGTTTGCTTAAAAAAAATTTATAAAATAAATCTACCTACCCTAGTGTTCAAATAAACTAAGCCTCCAAATTCAATAACAATAAAAGGTTTTTTAATTTTTTTAATTAATAGGGAGGGTAATCAGATAATTAATTAATAGGGAAGGCTATCATTTTTTATAAAAAGAAAACTTAACTGAGATACAAGTTTTATTGAGGAAATAAAATAAGTAGTAGTTATTGAAATATGGTTAGGATTGAATAATTTATAAATACTACATATTCTTAGTAATTCAGGCTTATAAAATTGGGAACTGCCAAAATAAATGGAACAGAAAAAATAAAACTTAAATGAACATCAGTAATAATGTTGTTGGAGAGTTTTTTTTTCTTCTCTTTTGTACAATGTAATTTATTATAGAGCCACTTAATTTTTTTTTCTTCTTTTAATAATTTAAATAGACTATTAGCAAAATTGTTATTTTGCTGCTGTAACCATCGCTGCCACTCTAAAACAATTTTAAGAGTGAACTTATTTTTTGACCAATTAATACAATCTAACGTTTACCAGAATTTTCAGAAATTTATAACTTAATTTACTCAAAAACGAACAATTCTATGATAATGGAACATATCAAGGATTTGATTATTTTTCTAAAAATTTCTCATTTTATTAATTTACATTTTTACAGCAATTGAGATAAAAATAACAGCAAACTCTATACATCATTTTGCACCAATCACTGAATAATAAACTACTAATTTTCTCATGAAGCTCTTCATATCTCTATTTATTTTTCGCTTCACCATTATTTTTGTCTTTCTCTATTTTTTTTTTTTTTTTTTTTTTTTTAAACAACCTTATTTTAACGTTAATCAGCATTTCAAAACAATGGGGTGAAATGAAAACTGAAGCAATATTTAACACAACAATACTAAACATTTTGTGAAAGCAAGCAGGCACAGAAGCATTGTTTATAGACAATCATTTTTTGCATAACTTTTTACTTAGCTATGTTTTTGAATACTCTTGTGTAATAGAAGTATCAATCCCATTTTTTCATTTCAGTCTGGCATCATTACTTAATCATTTTACAATAATTATGAAAAATAACAATGCTTTCATTGAAATGTACTATATTTTTAACAGAAAATATTTATTAAATTTTTAAGGAAAATAGGACATTTTTATTTAAAAAACAAATGGAAATATTGGTTAATGAAATTTATTCTACTGATTTTTCTCAATACTGATTTCAGTCCCCAGGACTGTAATGTGGTACACTTGGGTAACAACTCTGCTTCAATGCTCACTTTTTAGGAATATTTTTCTAGTATTTATAAAACCTATTACCTCTAATATGTAATTATTTCAAAATTTAACAAAAAAATTTCCAATTTTTTTTCAGGAAAAAAATATTTTTTCATTGGCATACACTACATTTTTATATCGTTTTGACAAAAAATTACCATAAATAACGGTGTTATACAATTTAATGAATGTTCTATGTTTCATAACAAATTTAATATTTAATTAAAAACAATAAGGCTGAATATTATTTAATCTTAGTAATTTCATTAATTAGTCTATTATTTTATTAGCATTAATTTTCTAAAAAAATAAATTACTGGAGAAAAAAACTTAAAAATTTATTATTCAAAATGCATTTATTATTGATTTAAATTACAAGTCATGCAAAACTAAACAGTACATTCAACATTGTATTACTATACATATCTTTTAAACAAATGACAGCCATAATTTGCATTTAAAAATTAACAACAATGTTCCAGTAAAAAAAAATCATAATTCCAACTTTAAATAATAATCTATGCCAAAAAAATAATTTCTAAATAATTAGATTTTCAACATTTTAAACTTTATACAAAATATAAAAGTAAAGAAAATGTATAAATATCGCTTCATTAAGAAATTTCATATAAATAACTAATCACTTAGAGAGATTACTATTATTAAGAGTCAGAAATAAATAACAGAATACTAAATACACATTTAAATAAACTATGATATAATACAAATGTATTTATACTTTCGATTATAGGATATAATAGAACATATATTTTATAATATTTTCCAAACTTGTTGTCAATTCAGATTTTTAAATTTTTGAAATGTTTCTATGATATTCATTTTATTACTGCCAGGTTTATTAGTAGGAGACAATAAAGATTCTTTAAATCTTGAATAAAATTTTAAAATTATTTTTATTAAAACGCTTTGCAACAATCAAAGATCACTTTCAATCTTTAATTAAATTAAATACTTATAATTTAAACAGAATCTTTGTTATCTAAAAGAATTTTAATAAAAATTATATTGAAAACATTTCCTACAACTTTTTCTACTTGTTTGTATGCATAGGTTCTAGATAATATTCCAGAAATAGAAAAATAGTGATTTAAATATTTTGCATACTACATTTTTTTAAATATACATACATATACATACATATTTATATATACATATTTATATATATATATATATATATATATATATATATATATATATATATATATATATATATATATATATATATATACATTAAATATTCTTAGAAAAAAATTTAAAATAAATAAAATAAATTGGTAATGAAAGATTTTAAACAAACCTTTCAGGGGCATTTTAAAAGCAACATGATCTTTAATCCTGAATAATCTCAGTAGAAAAAAAATTTTTTGAAATAAATATTAAACCACAATAAAATATTAAACCACCAAATAATTTCTTCTTTCATATAAAAAAAAAGCATTTAGTAAAAATTATATAAAAATATAAATAAAAATTATGGACGAAATTAAGAATACTTTTTAGAGAGCGAATCTTTAAAGAAAATCATATTTTTCTAGTTTTATTCAGATAAATTCTCCATATGAACCACAGACATGCTATTAAATTTGTAGAGATATAACTGTGAATTTGTTTTTTAAATGAAATATCAATGCAGAGCAATCCTGCTTTCTTTTAATTTTTAAAGCAGGTTCAAAAATTTTGAGACTTAGCAATATATCTGGAGAGCTAAAATTAACTTTCTCCATTCAAATTCTATTTTTAAACATTATTTCTAATAGTGTGTATTAACACAAAAAAAAAACAAATTTCTGAAAATGACAATCAATACGATAAAAAAAATTCTAAAAGTGTTTTTTTTTTCTTTTTTTTAAATGTATTTTGAAGAAAAAATAACAAAAAATACTTTTAGCTAAGATTAATAAAATATATTTCTTACAACAAAAAAAATTTACTAGTAATATTTAAAATTTGCACAGATTATCAAAATATGTACAAATTATACTTCTGAATAAAATAAGTAAAAATTAAAAAGAGTGAAAAATAAAATTTTCAATTTTTTTCTGATTTTTTTCTCATTTCAATTTTATCTATGGTTTTATTCATTTTACATATATTCACATCAAAACTATTGAAGTTGAAGTAACATAGGTATTTCTCACACAATTAAAAATCCTGCTAAAACTAATTCCTAAAAAGCTAACAAAATATTACTTTTAAGACCCCTGCTAAAATACTTTGAAAATCCTGCATAAATGATTCTTCATAATAAAAGCTTTTTGAAATCTATGCAAAAATACTTAAAATTAAAATAATTGAAATTCATACTATTACAAGAAAACATTAATAACAAGGATGTTAGATTATATCTTTTAAAATGCTAGTGCAAAAATACTAATAAGAAATACTATACTTAAATAAGTAATAATAAAAATATTACTGATTTTAAATTTTCATTCTTTTTAATTAACTTTATTCAAAAGGTCTGCACACATAATTAAAATACTTTTCTTTCTAAAACAGTCTAACAAATCATTTAGTAATTATTAGCTGTTATACTGCAATAAGAAATTATTATTTTACGATTTTAAAACAGGAGCATGAGTTAGTTTAGAATTGATATTCTGGACAAACTTTTTTTTCATTAAATAACTAAACCTTTGGTATAACTAATCCTCGAATATCCTTTAATATGTTTGTCCACATTGCATGCATAAGGCATATAATCTACACCTTTGTTTATTTACATGGGTTTAGTTCCATCAAATCAGTAGTCATAATCAATTACTCACAATTATAATGTTTAAAACTGTTAAGCTGCCACATTAAATATGCGAATACAACTATTTTAGGCTGTTGTGAACTATAATTTTTCTTTCATTGGTAGTAAACTAAAGGAGAATTTTTAAAACAGATTTTTAAAGAAAAATTTCTATTTTAAGAAATTTATATTTGTCTGTATGACTTTATATGTATCTGCTCAAATTACTTGTGTTTAGTGGTTCGCAAAATTGTCTTGATTCTAATTTATTCTATTTATATATCTGTTTAATACATTATCTTTGCTACCAATAAGAAAAAAAATTTCTGTAACTACAGAGAATCTGTAGAACTTTAGAGTGTTTCATCTTCTTTTGTTTCACTCTTACAAATTTATTGTAAAAAAAAATTTTAAAAATATATAGCTAGGACAAAGAATCCAATGCCTTAAAAGCATGTTATTTAAAATTTGAGCCATCTTGACATTAAACACCAATCATTCTATAACCAATATTTATTTTAAATATTTTGCTCCTACTCTGAGATACACAATTTCAAAATTTAACATAATTATTTATTTCAACTAGCAAATACTACTGAGTAATAAAGACTTTGTCAATAGCAGTTACAATTACTTATCTTTAAATGTAATGAGAATGCAGAACACACTTTTTGTTATTAATTTATTTATAAATTGTGTAGTGAACAACTTTATACAATAATCCATATAAAATTCAAATAAATCACAGTAAAAAACAATTATATAAAATTTTATAAAGAAAATTACCTTTTTACGGATTATTACCTTCTTTCGGCGATCCTCGCTCCCAGTGTGAGCTGATATGATGACAAGTTGAGCATCTAATTCTACTGCAACACCAGCAAATGGCCTACTAGCCATTTGTTCCATTTCAACAAACAATCTCTAAGTAGTACAAATAAGATATCTTAAAATTTTCTTCAATTAATAAGATAAAAATGAAATTTCAAGATAAATTCAAAGATAAAAATAAAATTTTACTTCAGTCATTGAAAAATAGTACAGAACTTACAACAAATTTCTTTGGAGGAAATCAAATGTAATTTATGAGTAAAAAGCTCTCCTTTTGAGATAAATCATTGTTTTTTAGTAGTTACACAAGTTAGTTGCTAACTAAAACCAAATGTTTATGAGTCTTGAAAAGTGTATAATAACAAACAAAAAAATTATATTTCATTTTTCCTCTGTTCTTACTATGTTAGAAAGTTATAACTGACAATTGTTTTGTGTACAAAAGATACAGATTTTAAAGGCATAGAAATAACTATAAAGGTTGGTTATTTTTATTTCAATAAAATTTTTTCAATTAATACATCTAAAATGTATGTCATATCTATACATTCTATATTATTTCAAATAAAATAATTCATCTTAACAATAACAGTTATTGAGCAGTATGTACTTATTTGAAATGGAAAACATTAATAGGTTAAAGGATAGATTGTAGTACTAAATATTTCCATTTTTATTCTTAATACTCGTAATATATATAGGTAGCAATTTAGTTAAACTTTGTATTAGATGATTTGGTGGAACAGTAGATTATTATCAGTTATTAGAAGTTATTATTATGATATCCTTATTATGCATCTTTAATACTAATTTATATTTCAGGAAAAAATTATACATTTCATTGATTAGCCAGATTATAATTTTAAAAAATTAAATCACACATTAAAAACTATTTAACATAAAAAAAAAAGTTAATTTTCACTAAATTTTATTAAGAAATTCATAGTAACATTAAATAAATTTCATTTCAATAAGAAAATAATCTTCATTGTAATAGGTGATGCAAAAGTTTGCACAGCTTTTAGCAAAATATATTGCATAATCATTTAGTGCACTTTTAAGTTAAATATAATTTTGATGCAAATCATCGATATTTGATTTTTAATAAATTATATTCTGAGACAATTTAAAAGTTAAAATAGATGGTCAACTTTAGACAAATATGAGCCAAAATAATAATAATAATAATCTACCAGTAAACAAGTAAAAAAATTATTTAATTTAAAGTTAAATGAATCTTGTCGAAATACATTTTTGCATATCAACATAAAATATAAATCGAAAAAAACGATAAATTTCATAAAAATTACGACTACCTGAAAAAATTATATAATAGAATTAAATATCAGTTTATTCAAGAATTATAAATTACAGCTAAAAAAAAAAACAAATACAAAGTTTCCTGTCACATTTTCATTTAAAACTTATAATTGACTTGAATTAGAACATTTGCATTAGAACTAATATAATTGCTTACACTATAATAAAATATATACTGAATTTAACAGGACTGCTCCATCTAGAAAACTATGTGCTTAAGTAACAAATGAAAATAATTATGTTGCTTAAGGATAGATATTTCATTTAAGTTCATAAGGGTGATAAAAATTAAAATAATAATTTAATGCTTGACAAATAGTTTGTTTAACAGTCAAAACAACTACTTCAAATGAAACAAATAAGTATTTTCTATTATTATAAATCTTATGATAAATTTCAAACAAATTAAAATAGTGCATTGTTGTGGCTAAATAGAATTGTTTACATTTAACGTTTTATAAGGCCTTGGGAAGTATACTGCTCATCAAATTTATTAATGTTTAAGTGTGGAAACTATTTTCCCACCTATGATTTGCGTGGCCATCTGTTGATAACTTCAGAAAACAGAAAAAAATACCAATAAAAAGGGTTTGATTACATAAATGTAGTTAACAACTAAGGGTAGAGGCATGTCAAGGTTAAGAGCTAAATAAATTCTTTTTCTTAAATCAATCATAATCCTAAAATATTATAACATAACATTACTAAAATAAATGATCCTATAGAAGGTAAATTTAAATGTTTGCATGTTCACATAAAATTATTACATTTATTTAAAAAGACGAAATAATAGAATAACTTACTTGTCTTCTTCTATAAAGATCATATTTTTGTTTTATTTTCCACATTACAGCAGCCATTATCAAAAGGGATAAAAAACAACTGAAAAAAAAATAAAAGTTAGGACAAACTGATCCTGCATTTAAACACAAATAATAAAATACTTACTTAAAAAAATACTAAATATAGCAACATTGACAAATACTTGGCAAAAATCAATGGAGATGCATTGCATTAAATTATATGGCCCTTTATTAATACTTAAAAAAAAATTTAAAACTTTATTCTCATTTAAAATGAAAAAAAAAACTAATTTTTGATTATGAGGGAAAAAAAGTAATACTGGAATAAAGTAATACTGGTTGAGGAAAATAAAAACTAAATGGTTCACTATAACAACTGACACTAAGGTAAAAAGTTATATTTTGTAGGTCAATTCAAAATATATCTAGAGTAAGTAAGTAAACTTTTTTTAATTGAAAATTTCTGCAAATAAGTTTTATAAAAATATTCATTTAAAATTTCAGTTAATTTTCAACATATCTTTTATAGTTCAAAATAAAAATATCAGCTACAAATGGCATTTATTTTTCAACATTCATCACGAGGGCAAATTTAGTTTTTCCTTCACAAATGAATTTATTTAAATGTGGAGATATTGCAAAAGAGCAGGAATCAACAAGAGTGCTGGCTGCAAGCTTAAAGATTTATTTTTCAAAATGGCCATATTTCACAACTATATAACAGTATAAACTGAGTCTAACAAAAAATTATTTGAATAAAAAGATCACACCTAAAAATTTTGGGACATTTGTTTTTTGAAGAAAGCTATTTTTACAAGCATGATTTTTACACTCAAAATATAATGATATCTTAATAATAAAACTAGAGCAAATTACAAGTTTCTTTAATGTAATCTGTTTCTGTTTTTACATGGTAAAACACTTTTTTCTAGCTTTTGATTGAGCAAACAAACTGATGCATGAATTGTGAGAATCGGATCAATTCAATACTGGAATTTAAATTTTATGTTTAAAATGACAGATAAAATATCTGTAAATGATTAAATTTAAACAAACAAAAATTAAAATTTCT
The DNA here is from genome assembly GCF_982258835.1 of Parasteatoda tepidariorum. Taxonomy (NCBI): domain Eukaryota; kingdom Metazoa; phylum Arthropoda; class Arachnida; order Araneae; family Theridiidae; genus Parasteatoda; species Parasteatoda tepidariorum. The sequence goes on along the minus strand of NC_141766.1, from coordinate 11,727,505 downwards.
GCCACAATGTATTTTCATAGCATTTCTCAGAATAGCAGGCTGATGCAGAGTAAGAAACAAAACTACAGAAAGTAAAATCTATTTTACTAATTTATAATTAATAAAACACTGAAATACGTTATTTGCTCAGATAGCTTTTGGAGTTGCAAATAATGACCTATCTATTCTTTAAGAAATGAATACTTTTATTTCCTTCGATGTGAAACAGTATTGTTAATATGTAAGAATAATAGAAAAAGTGTTTCAATTTATGCTAATTTCCATATAATGCCATAATATTTATCACTGCAAAGAAAAAAAAGGGTAGGCTGCTGAGGAACCACTAGCTGATAATCGAGAATACATTATTCCGTATAAGAATATAATTTATTGCAATATACAATACAATATTGCAATAAATCTAGAAAAATAGAAAGGTATCATCTGTGCATAAAATAGGCCGAATTTTAAATCAATTCATGCATAAGCTTGGCTTTAGGAAGTGAACTGCACATTCAAAGTAAATTACAGATATTGAAATTTTATCATATTTACAATATTAGATGCTTTATGTTCCAGCTAACATTAATACAGGTGAAGCATTAAAAATGGTGCATTTCAGATTTGAAAGATGGTAATAAATTTTTTAACAGGGTGCGTAGCCAAATATTTCCATATAAAATAAGCACCTTTTAAGTACTTTTTAAGCAGTCAAAAAATATTTTTAAGCACTATATACATTGACAAAATGAAAAATAATTTTTCAAAGATTTTTCATGATCATGATAAAATAACTAGTTTCTGACAAATAACTCTTTTCTTGATTATATTAGCCATAATAAAATGATCAAGTTATTTTTTGGTTCGATATCAGAGGGTGGAAAACGAAGTCTGAAATTGGGAATATCTTGCAATATGCAGCAGAGTTGCTCACGAGGGTGCAATAATCTAGCCGAACCCAGTTCAGTAGATGCGCATATGGACTCGCAAGTATTTCATCAAACATGTAAAATAATTGGCGCTTTCATACGCTATGGACCGACGGTACCATGGATAGTGGTTCAGTGACTGAAATGGATAGTGGTTGAATATATTGGGAAAACTTTGAATAAAACAAAGTGAAAAGCATGTTTTTGCATAATACGAGGCGAAAATCAACATGCTAAAGAAAACACATTTCATTTTCGAAAAGGGAAAATTAAGCACTTTTTAAAAACACCCAATGAAAAAAGCAGCTTTACGGGCTTTTAAGTAACGAAAATCGAAAATAAGCACGTTTAAGCAGTTTTTAAAAATGCTACGCACCATGTTTAAACTTAAGATTATCTACAATATATATATTCTGCACAAACTAACAAAGCAAATTCTAAATAAAAGGAGGATATAAATAAAATTATAACACTCAGCTAATAATATTTCATTAGTTACCTGGAAAAAGTAATAAAAAATTGTAAAAGATCAAGCTGCCTGTGCTGAGAAAAAGAGATTTGTAGTACAAAAGGGGTGTTGAAATTGAACACATAAACATAGAAAGTTGAATTGTCAGCACCAAAGACATGATCGTCATGTGAAAACCGAAGTTTAAAAGTTCCACACTTGTGATTTTCATCTAAGAATTTTTCAGGAGATGAAGCTGTAGAAAAAATTTAAAACATTAGCCTAATTATTACTCTTAATTTACCAAATAATTTACTTAATGCTTAAAAATTACACATCAACTTACATGAAGCAACTGATATATTAACAAGAGCTGAATCTGAGCAAGAAATCGTGAAATCAACATCTACATCTGGTTTTACAGGAATATTCATAAAATTGATGTTTGTGTAATGACGATCTTCCGGTTTTGACATATTAAAAGTGTACTGAAAGTCAATTGAGAGATTGTCTGGAAAAAAAATTTAATTGCCAGTGTTAACCAATTAAATAGCTATAAAATAAACACATGAAAATAGAGAACTATGAGCTTAAAATAATAATAACATAAATAAATATTTAGTACCGATAGAACTATACCAAACATCAAATGTTATCTTGGCAAATTAAAAAGAATTTATCATCAAATTCAAAAGAAAGAAAAATACCTTAATTTGCTAAAAAATTATACTTTATATTAATTTAAATTGCATAATTTCGAGTACATTTCTTTATTTTTCAATTTTTTACAATTATTCAGATATAAATTATTGTAATGCTAAGCAAGTTGCAATCAGCTGAAATGTAAGATAATATTTTTTTAATTTGCTTGTTTCATACTGCCACTTGCTATGATCATATTCATTATCCAAGAAAAAAATTTTTGAAACTGATAATATTTTTAAACCTCTGAGCCATAGTTCCGACTTTTTCCGAACTTTTAGCTACAAGCTTCTCTCCATCAAAAATCAGTTTCCCCGAAGTTCATCCCTTTGAGGGTTAATAACATATAGAACTAACAAAAAAAACACATATTTTAAGAAGCATATTTTTCTAGTTTTGCTCCTTGACAGGTCCAATGATATGTAACTCCTTTTAACATGTACTAGTACATAAGACTTAATTCAAACTTATTGTCTATCTTCAAAACCTTAGAAAATTGCAGCTAAATACAGTCAAACCTTGATCTATCATTCCTACATCTTTTGTTGTTTTTTTGTATGCATCGTCTTATTTTAACAGTCAAATCAAAAATGCTAATCTTATAATGTTAATAATACCCATTTAGATCATTGATTAAACTAAGAGATTCCAGAGCTCAGAAATTCAACTGATATTTAAAAAAATTTTGAAATTATCTGGATTTGAGAACAAAAACAGTAACTCCTGGTGCTAATGATGAAGATACTGAAGAGTTGTTACAATGAAGAATAGGTATAACACCTAAAACTGATTGATGTTTAAGTATCAATTAATGAAATTGTTTAAAATTGTGGTGTTGTTGGTTCAAGAAATGGTTGCAGAAGCTAAAAAAAGTGCTAAGTGACACTGACAAAGACAACGAAACAGCCAGAGCCAACAATTGACAAAGGCCTTAAGGTTTATACTACAATAAGGGTATGTATTCAAGCAAACAAATGTTAAATGTTAATTATTTGCGCTGAGAGGAAAAGAGTGTGTTTAAACCAATATTTCCAAATATTTTTAATAAATAAATGCGTCTAATAATTTTTTTTTCATATAAATATCTATGCATTAAGTTCATACTTTCTAAATTAAAAATTATTATGCGAATTGTAAATTTATTAACTTTCATTACTTCTTAATTATTTTTCATACTTTTTCAAGTCATCATTTGGAATTTTATATTAAATCCTCATTTATTACTTTCCCATATCTATTGTTTGCAATGAATGATCCCTTTAGAAATTATTTACATTCTATTGTACTTTAATAAAAATTATGTATATGACTAAAAAGAAAATAATAAAGTTTGTATCACTCTTTTTATTAAAATTAAAATTTATTTTTACAGCTAATAGCTTTAAAACAAAAGTTAGTTTAGAAGTTAAATAGTTTAGTATATAAGAGTTTTTCTTTCAATATCAACTATCAAAATCAATCAAATCAAAAAATACTTGAATAATAAATAACCAAATAAGTACAAAAACAAAACTTTTCTTCAAAATTAAATTTTAATTATGATATTATACAACTCACTATGAGTTACTAACTAACAAAATAAGATAAGACATCAAAATAAGAAACGATATTACTTAATGAGTAAAAGTGTAAAAATTAATTTATTAAAATATACAATACCCATTTAACATTATTATTAAAATACGCTATCTAATCATTTGAGATAAAGAGAGAGAAAAAACACAGCTACAAAATTTTAATCTTTGCTTTAAATATATTTGCAATCTAAAACTTATATTACTTTAGAAGGGCAGATATTAAATTTCATTCATTGTAATAACTTTCAAAACTCACAAACATTTATAATTTTATATATTTTAATTTAAAAACTTGAATTAAAAACATTTTATTAAAATTAAAAAGAAAATTTGTCAAAAAAATTTTTTTTTCCATAGTTTTGCAAAAATCCTTTTCGAGATTAAATAATTTCACATAGTCAGTTAAACAAATTAGACATCTGCTTTAAATATCCAGACGTGCCAACCTAGCAAAATTAACATTCAGGAGTTTCCCTAACAAGAATTCAGGAGATTTCAGGAGGAGTAAAAAAAGGTGCATGGTATGCAACATTTGGCACTTCTAAGGAATTTTAAGTAAAAAATTTATTAAATATAAGAATGCAAGAAATTTTACACACTAATAGAGCAATAATTGTTTAAAAATATTAAATGGAAATAAAATAATTAAACACAGATTTAGCAACACAAAACTATATTAGGTAGATACTCTTTAAATAAATACCATTTCCTTAATAAAACATTATTCAAAAACCCTTGACACTGTAATAAAAATGCACAAAAACTTTTAAAAAATAAACAAATTGAATAACTATTTTATTTTAAAAAACCAATTCAATACTAATGTATAAAAATACTAATGTCTGTACAATAAAGAACCAATTATCCGGAATGCTCGGGACCATCGCTATCCCGGATGTCTTAATTTCCCGGTTTCCTGGATCTACAAAAAAGTGTCGTTAATCGATGTTTTATCAAACCCAAATTACAAGGAAAAAATGTAAACACATTTTAAAGTAAGAGAAAAAAGAAAAGCACTCCTAAATCTAAAAAGGAAAAAAATTGTAGAAAAATAAAATTCAAAAGAATAAAAAAATGTGCAAGTTTAGACAAGAAAAACAAGTTTAAAAAATAATTACGATTCCTAAATCAACTAATAAACAAAACCAATGATTAAATAACGCAATATATTACATGGGGGGGGGCGAAAATAAAAGGGAAACCTATTAATCTAAATAAAAACAACACTTGAAAATTATCGAACCGAAACGATAGTTAAAAAACGGCACTAGCATAAATATTAAAACCTAGAACAAGGCAAGATCAACGGACTTTAAAAAAAAAAAACTAATGAAAAAATTTGGTAATACAAATAATTTTATTGAGTGCAAAATTTATCATGAAAAAAAAAAAAAAAAAAAAAAAAAAAAAAAAAAAAAAAACGTAGTGGAATCAGAAAAACGAAACTGCAATCTGCTTCATAAAATAATTGTATGCTTAAATTAATAAACAATTCTCTTTTTTTTTTTATAAAAACGCGATTATTAATTAAAGCAGGTGTGATTCCACATCAAGAAAAACTTGCGAATGATACCGCACTTCCAAGGAATCAGAATTTATTCAAAAGAAAAACATTTTATTTTTATTAATCGATGTCAAATAGATAAATATATTTTTCTCTTTCATCTTCTGTTCACTGATATGCATGCGCAATGCATTTTCCCCACCCCCTCGTAAATCAAACAGCAAACGAAATCATCATGCCACTCCTTTGAGTTTAACGACCTAAAAGAGAATAAAGATCTAAAATCTTCAAGGTCGCGGAAGAAATGACGTTTCTCTGGGTAAACGGGGGAAAAAATTCTTCCCTTCCTCACATTTTCCTCTACTCAACTTCAAGGATTAGTCCAGTTTCCGCTTTTTTTTCCATATCGTTTTAGTTCAAAATGGCGGGAGAACCGAGCAAATTTTTTTTCCGGATTATCTGGATACCAGATAAATGGTTCTCTACTGTATGCATGAAAAAAAGAGTTGCAGACTTAGCTCTCCGCAATTAAGTTTTGCTAAAGTCATTGGTACATGATTTGTTGAAATTGATCCATACTTCCGTTTCGACTTAAGACATCCTTGAAATTTTTATTTTTTTTTTTAAATATACGAAGACTAAACGAATAATTGATATCACGTTGCTAGTTTACGAGCTTGTTGCCAACCGTGGAAAAATACGCATTAAAAACAGCAAGATACAATATCAATTCCAACTATCGAGAGTACGAGTTTCCCCACTCCTGAACGGACGACACTCGATAACGACATGTGACGTCATTGCATTCAACTCCACACGAAAGAAGAGGAAGATTTCACCCGCCCCCAGTGTAAGGGGGCGGGTGAAATAGGAGTGTTAAGAGGTAACGTTGAAGAGGGGGGAAAATAAAGCATGTTCAGCTACGCTTAAGGCAGATGGTAGTTTGATAAGAGGGGATGGAATTCAAGCTGAAAGAAAAACTTACTTTCGCACTCGCGGAAAAATTAGGTAATTTTGAGTTTGGCCGTCGATCGCAGTAAAATTCGGGAGTTTTTCAAATCAATTCCGGAGGGCGGGAGAATAACTCAAAATTCGGGAGACTCCCGCAAAATGCGGGAGAGTTGGCACGTCTGAATATCAGTAATTGTGGCAATGATATTCTTTTGTGTAAATATTTTTGACATAGTGTAATATTAGCATATCTTACAACAAAAAAAAGTCATTCAAAATTAATACTGAAGCACACATTTTAAAGTTCCTATTTAATCAAAAAACAAACACAAAAAATAAACAAATATTATAACTTACAAAAACATGAACCATTTTCTTCCTCAGGATTGCCAACATAGTGATTTGACTCATCACACCTGTGTATTGCAATATACAATTATAGTTGAACAGTATTATAGTACATGCCATATTGATACAACATTAATATATTAAGAATAAAAATGTTCCTGACAATAAAGAATAAATTATAAATAATATAAATTATCAGTATTAAAAAAAAAAGTCAAATCTTAATATGAACAATATAATTTTTTAAACTAGCCTAACTAAAACATAAATGCAAACATATAATAAACTGCTGAATACAATAGTAACAGCAAAAACATTAAGGGACAATATTTTCATCTGTTGCCAAAAATGTTAAAGATGCAGATTATGCTGATTAAATGATTTTTGCTCACGTAAAAAAATTATTAACTTATTTGTGGAAAAATACATTTTTTGTATAAATTTACATTATTGTTAAAGTAATTTTCTGAAATTTAGATCACTAATTTGCAATTAAAAAACTGATTCAATTGGTAAGTTGCATATGATTTTTTAGGAATTCTAAAAAAAAAAAGTTTGCTTAAATAAAAATAAAGTTTTAATAAAGCTTAAATATGTTTCATACATGTATAATTTTAGAAACTAAGAACTAATTTAAACCTATTGCAATGGGGTCCATTAATCCCTTTTGTAGTGCAGTAACATCTCCCAGTTTCTCGATGACACAAGTCACCATGATTATTACAAAAGCATGGTGTGCAGTTTCCTCCATTAACAGGATCACCATGGTAACTAGCCATGCATTGTTGACAATGGCTTCCTTAAATAAAAAGAAATATTAACTGCAACTATGAGTTTTTACAAATCATTTCAATCATGACAATCATTTCATAGCAATAATTTTTCAAATAAATTCATTTATCCTAATTTGAGTCTGGTCCAGCCATATAGTGCTCTTTGTTTACATTCTACCAATATAAAACAGGTGCTACAAAATTGACAGACCAAAGCCTACCTTATCAAAGTCGCTCGCCAAACAGGCAAAACCAGATTCCATTTAATTCAGTTTAAAAAAATATGCATAGATACTTCTAATTAGGGTTCCCAAATAGATTTTTGTTCAAAAGGCTGATACAAAATATCAAAAATGCCATTTACTTAACTAAATTGAATTCTTTACCAGCTTAATGCTTTAACAAAGTAAAAATAGAATAGTTCGAAAATTTTTAAATTTTATTTTTCAAATATTTTTAAAAATATATACTGAAATTTACCCTCTCACTAAGTCAATAACTCAGCAAAATATATTATAACTCATACATAAGCCAACTTAACCTATTTTGTTTAATTTTTATAAAAACTCAACTGCTTTTTACCATGAAAATTAATTAAATGATTATGAAATTCCATTTTCCCCCCAAAAAAAGATTAAACATTTATGAAAAATAATATACTTCAATAATGGCATCAAGGTATATTTAAAGTATTCATTATTATGTTACTGACATATTTTAACAAAAAATCAACTTAAAAATACCTAACTTGATAACTCAACTTTAATAAATGGTTGGATTAAACCACTAAGGCTTGACATATTTGTTTACACAAAAAAATTACTGTCCAGCAATAATACTATTAAAGAGAGTGATAACTGCTATGAGACAGCAGCTACTAATAGATATTCTGACCATTTATTAATTAAAAAGAAATACGATGAAGGGAAATTTCATAATCACAATTTATAATCTTGATGAGCAGACTATATTCAATTTGAAATACCTAAATATTATTAAATCAAAAGATTCAACAGCTAAAAATCCTTACAATTCAAAAAAAAATATTAATAACAATTATTTTAAGTAAAATAAGTCTTGTTTTGTGCAAAATTGTACAACACAAAACAATAACGAACACATCCTATTTATTTTTACTAATTCAAAATTTCTAAAAATTTAACCTATTAAACAATAAACAGCTAAAGGCATTTAAAATAACTTTTAAAAAATAAACAATCTTATTTCACGCAATATTGAATCATAAAATGATTCCAAACACATTATTTCTTTTGCATTTAAATTATAATATCCCAGTTATAAAATAACTCAAATGATTTGTTACATTCTTGCAAACTGTTTCTCACCTGCACGGTTAGTTCTTTAAATTATTATTGATTGTAAATTATAAAAATAGACCACTGAAAAAGATAACAAGATGGGGAAGGAGTAATAACTAAATTTTGGAGAAACAATTCAACAAAATAGAATTTTCAAGCTCAATTAGTAATAAAAAAAAAAAGAAATCGACGAATAGGCCACTCCATTGGATACACTGCATGTACAAAAATTTAATGTTTTAAATCATAAATGCCATGGCGTATCTCAGCAAAATTACGGTAATTGCATAAAAATAAATAAATACTGTAAAATCGATTCTTAAAATAATAGAATATTACTAACTTTTGTTAAAAACAGACCTTTTTATAATAATTTATAAAAATTTAATGCCATGTGTCAAGTCATGGAGCTTGCAAATTTGCTTCCATTACAATGTATAGATAATAGGAAAGCAAAATTAATATAAGCTGACAAAAAAAACTATTAATGATACTTAACATATCATAATATTTCATAATTATGATTGGAAATCTAACATTAAATACTCCTTTTTAAATGCCAAAAACAGTCTATGCAACGTTTCTAGTAGTCTATTTATGAAACTTAAATTTTATTTCTTTTCATAAAAATAGCTATAATATTTTTGTATCATATTGACAGTTAAAAACTACTTTATAAATAGATTTTAAACAGAGTAAAATTACAAAAGAGCTTGTAAATATTTTTCATGTATTTAACTTCTAAAATTTAAAGTTACAGCAACAAAATTTTTTTAATTAAAATATGTTAAGCATTCATTGAAAATTACTAAATAGATATCACATTAAATCATATAAATTACAAAAATTAATTAATTAATACTTTTCACAAATCAAAAAATTTAAATCCAGAACTAATGATTCATGATGTAAGCTTTTCTAGGAATGATTATCTTCATTTTTTTTTAATAATTCATGATTAAATAACATGATAAAATAACAATAACATGATAAATAATTATCAAAACAGACATGAAACAAATATGTCTGTTATTTAAGCATTAAAATTTCTTACTTTAAAATAATATTTGCTGCATTTGATTGGGAGTATCTATAATCTCAACATGCCAAAGTTCTTCAAAATAAAATCATTCTTATTATAATACTTAAATAATTCAACCATACTAGTAACATTAAACCAGATTTATTGCAGAATTTTACTGAAACACAGCACTAAGACATCAAAAAGAAAATTAAGGCAGTCAATGGTAAAAGGGGGTACGTAACATTTTTACGAAAATAAGTTTTTTGTTTAGGAATATTGGTGGTCAATTATCAAATACTTAGTAATTTTCTGAACTGCCTAAAGAAGAGAATCCAGGAATCCAGAGGAAGCAATTAAACAACTGTTTTTTTTTTTTTTTTTTTTTTTTTTTTTTTTTTTTTTTTTTTGGTTTGTCTTGAAAGTGCAGATTTCTAACTTAACCCCTTTTAACACTGACTTCTTCAATTGCTCACTTGCTCACAAGGCTAGACTAGAGCACAATTAAAAGCTTTTCAAACAATTTGAATTTAAAGAAAGTTTAAGGGTTAAAACTTTTTAGCACTAAAAACAAAAAAAATTGAAGAAAGATCAGTTACCTTCAGTAAGATGCTGGCATGGTAGTACGCATTTCTCAGTACCATTGACACAAGTACTATGACCATTACATTGGCATGCTAGAAAAATTAAAAATAGATTAAAAGAACAATAAGAAACTATTAATTTAAAATATAATAATCTTTACTCTCCAGATTTGCACTCTTTTTAAATAATATTGTATTCATAAATTATGCATAAAAATTTAAGAAATGCATTGCATTAAAAGCAATGGATAAAAATTTATTGCCATAAAAAATGCAAGGCAGATTATAACAAATTGTACTTTATCATGAGAAAACACAATTAAAAACTTCAGGAGAAAAAGTTGTAAAAAGGCAACACAAAAATTAAATTAAATAAAAAAAATAAGCAACACTTCTATTAAAATAATCACAACCCATCTCAAAAAATAATTATTGTCAAGAAAATCACATATCAGCTCAATATACAAAAAAAAATAACAAATAAATAGATAGAACGGAATAATGGAAATAAAATATAGAAACTAATATTTGTATCTGGATTAGTTATAAACCCGGTAAATGAAACTCTCCTGCACAGCAGATAATCACGAAATCTGCAGATCAATTTCGTATCAATTTTAATACTATCATCTACAAGTTTAATTTTTTAGAAATATTTTTTTCTTTTGATTTCTTTATAGTGGTTAATGCGCTGTGCCACTATGTAAAACAATGCATACAAATGTGTGCAACTCCTCTTGAGCAGAGCGATTTTATTAAACACTAATTCTCTTTTTGAAACACCTCTGAATTTGTTTTATCAAAAACATAATGCTGAATTCCTAGTTAATCACACAGGACAAAGAGTAAAAAAAAAGTTACTTTATTAAAGGCTTTTACAATGTGTTAAGTTAAAATCCGAAGTGAAACTTTTAGAAATACGAACTGAAACTTAAATGTTAGCGCATGTGCGCATCCTTTGGATAACCTCCCCCAAATACTTTTATATTAATTGGCTTTACGTACGAGATCTGGATGTAAGATGTTATGTTTGTCTGCTTGTTAATTGTATACCATTGTTGATGTTGTTTTGCTGAATAAAATATGTTATTAAATAGTGTTGGTATTATCCTGGACCTTCTAAACAGTGACATACAATAGAAATATTTATTCCAATTTTATAAAGTACATTAAGCAAAATTTTAATTGAATTTGTCAGGATCCTGATTCCTCTCCCACGCATTTGATTGACCCCTTGACCAATCACCTTGGTCAGAGGGTGAAGGACACTGCAGCTGTCGTCCCCTACATTGGGGGTGGAGCAAAGGACTGTTTCTGATGAGAAAGAGGATTCTTAGAGACGAGATTCGTTTTGAACGCCGAAGAGTAGAGTTGTAATTGAACGATGATAGATTTAGTATGAACAAAAAGAAAGGGAGCAGTTGCGCTCCAAAAACATTATACTCAACAGCTCATGTCTCTATTTGTAACTTTTCTGTAAATAATTCTATAATCAAAAATTTAATAATAAATAAGCTATAATTGAAATAGTCCTTGGTCATCATTAAGAGGACATAAAAACGAACCAAGAGACAAAATGTCTCACAGAATTTAAATAACTAAGTTTATGCATAGTTTTTAAACACCTTATATTTGAAAATTTCACTAAGTATGCATCTATATTAAGTTGATTTTTTACATTAATAATTTCTGTCTAACTGCCTTGAGGTCATAATCAAATTCAGGTTTATGAAGATAGTGCAGGAAACTAATGTTTTAACTCTGCTGATAGGGTAAATATGTAATGAGATTGTTGATTTGTTTATTTAGTCATTTCAAAATTGGTGGAACAAAGATTATTTAACAGATAAACAAATCTAAAGGAAAATAAGAAAATTCAATAAGTAAAATTTGCCACAGTCTTAATTTAATAAAAATATTTATATTATAAAAATATTTATATTATAAAAAAATTTATATTTTAAAAAATTTAATAAAATTAATATATTGATGATATATATAACTCTTTTCTTATAACAATTATTAAATAATCTATCATGAAAGTGATAATTTAATCTTTTTTAATTATGTACTAACTAGGACCGGGCGATATTAGAAATTATCTATCGTGATGCATCGTCAGTTTTGCATCGCGATATAGCGATGTATCGCGATATAGTATTTTTGAATTTCATTTACTTGTAAGGCACAGAAAGTCAGATTTCTATCAAAATTTCATACTCAGATTGATTTAAATCAATTTATAAATTTGAAGATATATATGTTTTACTTAAGAAAGATATTAAATAAATTGACTACAATGTACAAATCTTACTTAAAATGTTTATTGAAATGTTTGTTTAGAAATTAATAATACGCGTGAAACAAAGCGTTAATAACTTTTTTCAAAGCGTTATTTACAAATTAATATTTCCTTGTACTATTATGCATAAATAATTACATAATTATTAAGTTCGATCGTAGTGTTCAATTTCTAAATGAAACGTTAAAAATTATTTGTATGTTTAAAACAAATTGCTAAATAAATTTTAGAAAAAAAAAACGCTTTTAAAACACTATTTTTATTATTATCATTTCAGTTATTATAGTTCGATTATAGTTCATTTACGTCACACTAGAACTGCACAATGGGCTATTGGCGACAGTCTGGGAAGCATCCCTGAGGATGATCCGAAGACATGCCATCACAATTTTGATCCTCTGCAGAGAGGATGGCACCCCCGCTTCGGTAGCCTGACGACCTGCACGCGAAATCGAGAACTTTGCGGTAGAACAGTTTAACGAAGACCAATACCGCACACCCTCGGTCCCTACTCAGACTGATCCAAGTGGTCACTCACCCGCACACTGACCGCAGCCAGTGATGCTTGACTTCGGTGATCTGCAGGGAACCGTGTCTTAACGATCAGTCCACTGCGGGACCTTATCATTTCAGATAAATAATTAAATTAAATTAAATAATGACCGAATTATGAACGAAAAACAAAGTAAGATTTAATTTCTTAAAAATAAAAAAATTGTGATATTCGATAATATATTTAACTAATTAACAAATAATATGAAAAGAATATTTTTTAGAAAATTATAAAACTCTCTAATAAAACAAAGTGCTAAATGATTTAAAAAAATTTATAAAATACGCAAACCTTTCAATTTTTTTTGTATAAGCAAAGCTGATTGACTTATGTCCAAATCCAATTGACAAAAATAAATTTTGTTTTAACTTTATTTCTAAAAGTAAAAACAACAAGATTTATAAATTCAAAATCAGTAATAAAAACTCATTAAATTATTAGAAGTTTCATCCAAAAAGTTTTTATAAATTAAAAGAAAGTAAAAAAATAACCTAACAAATTTAATTCTTTATGGGCTCCTAAATTAGATTGCCGATAATTTTTACATTCAAAAAATAAAAAGAAGTTTTTTTTAAAAAAAACTTATCTAATTAATGAAGAAACTCTTCTTTATATATTCTTTTCAATAATAGATTGCCTTCAGAACAAGGTAACATCGGCGATCATGAAGTTAGTCCCACTGAAAATAATCTACAAGAAAAGTCGCGACAAAGAAAAAAAAAAGCTAAGAGGTGCGAAAAGGAACATGCGATATAACGATATGTGTTCTCAAAACTCTTGATTCTGATTCTACTGCTCACCAATCAAGGCCATTTCAACATAACGAAACGAACATCGCCTTTCACAGCGCGAGTCGACATCGGAACGTAAGAGAAGAGTCTCTTATATCGCTATATCGTTTTCTTATATCCTTGCGTGTCTTATATCGCTATATCGTTTCGCGCTCGTTGTCTTTACTCGACGGCTTAAATCAGATTTCTGATGCATCGCCTTGAATGAAAGTCGCTGTATCGTCTTGCCGATATATGCGTTAAATCGTTATGTCTCGATACATCGATTTATAGCCCAGTCCTAGTACTAACTTTATTGATAAGTTTTATTAAATATGATTGGTACAAGAGGTAAAATATGGGTAAATTCTGTGGAATCAAATTTTAGGGTGACTGGGATAAAAGATGCAGCCCAGCTCAAAAAAATAAACTGCCCTGGCAGAATTTTGAACAGGAGGCTTTGGCCCATCCAGGGCTGTCATGCCAAATATGATGTGATGTTGATGAGATTTAAATAAAATTAAGGCAAACAAATTTAAATTTCATAAGCTGAATTCATCACACATTTATTCAAAAAATTTTACCTGGACAAGTAGTAAAAAACCATTGCCCTGCAGAGCAAACAGTATTGTTCAATAAATATGTAGATTGGCCCATAACAACTGGCCCAGCTGCTGAACCTTCAAGACATACTCCTAATCCAGTCCCACTTCCATCATCACACCATCCACACCTAGGATTCTTCTGACATTGGTCACAAGTTTGAATATCTCTGCAGTTTAAACCTTGAAAAAATTATTTCAATCAACACAAAATAGATTTCTTTAAAAAAAATGAAAATAAAATGCAGTTGAACCTCAATCAATTAATCCTATATCTTGCTTTTCGTATGTATTGTCTTGTTTTAACAGTTCTGTCACAAATGATATTCTTATAATGTAAATAATACCTGTTTAAATTGTTTTTAGTTTATTTTGAGAGGAAAAACAGTAACTACTAATGCTATTGATGAAGATGGAAACAGATTCGTTGCAGTTTCGGGAAAAAACTTAGAGTAAGTTTAATGTTTATGTGTCTGTTCATGAAAATTTTGAAACTTGTAACATTGCAAGTAAAACTGATTTGATGAAGATAGCAAAAAGGAGCCACAACCAGTACCAACATTTGCAAAAGATCTCAAGCTTTTGAAACAAAGAGGAGCACTTACCGCATACTGGCAATTGATAGTAATATGTAACAATTGTCAAAAATTTATTATTTACATTGAGAAGAAAAGAGTGTGTTCAAACCAAAATTTCCAAATATTATTTTTAAAAAATGTGTTTATTCATTTTTCTTTTGCATTCTAACTATTTTTGCATTAAGTACAGAATTTTTTTGATTAAAATTCTTCATACTTATTGGAAATTTATTAATTTTAAAGTCCATCTTTTCATTATTACTTTTCTTACGATTTCAAATTGTTATTTGATATTTTATGTTAACCCGCATTAGTCGTTTTCTCGCATCTATCATTCACAGTTAATGGTCCCTTAAGAAAGGATGGATCAAGGTTTTACTGTATACTTTCAAAATAAACGTTTAATGAATCTGTTTCAATTTTTAAAGACAAAGTATTTTATAGTAAATTTTCACATAAAAAGTTATTATTTAGATAACCAAATAATACATTTTAATTTTTAACAATCTTAAAATTCCAAGAACAAATTTTTTTTTTTTTTAACTTTTATTATCAAATTAACCATAGGTATTTTTTTTAATTAACTGAGCACAAAACTATAGTAAAAAAAAAGTAAAACAGTGGAAAAGTAATAGCTATCAGGTGAGAATTTTTTTCCTTCAAGAAAATTTAATAATCTCAAGAAAAAAACATGTCAGAAAAGTAGAATATTATATGAATTTGAACCTAAAAATAATATATGTATATATATTGATAATTAAGCTTGATAATTAAATATAACTTGATAATTAAGTGATTCTTAACTTTGATCCTAAAAAAAATATATTTATTTCCATAATCCTGTTTTATATACAAATAATAATTGCAATCTGAGGTATTTGAATCGTTGTACAATTTCAGAAACTTTTCAAGAAAAGTAAGCATTAAATTACAAAGTGAAAACGTACAAGCATGTACAATTAACAATTTAATCCAAAAAAATACAAAAATTAAATTCATTATTTAACAGAATTCATTTTTTACAATAATTAATAAATTTATTATTCAAAAAAGTCTGCCTAGTAGCTGATTATAAAGATAATCAAAGGTTTGATTACATTAATTTAACTTATGAGTGTAACTTAGAAGGTATACAATAGCAAAAAAACTTTTATCACTTAAATTACATATTATTTTTAAGCATAATTTTGTAATATGAGGCCTCGAGTAACTGTAATATTTCAACAAAAAATGTCAATCAGTTAAATGTTTAGGTACCTGGCTAAGACAATTAACTAATTTTGAAGTACCTGGTTCAGTAAATCAGGTAAATATTTGGATACATGTCTAAGTCAACCAGGCATTTACATATAAAATACAAGATGAAATTTTGTACCAAGTGATAAAACAGGGAAAATATAATGCAAAAATTTTACTATACCTCGACATTTTGTCATTTGAGTTGTCCATTCCATACACTGAGCAACAGGAAATACTGCTGCATATGCATTTGATTCAATGCATATTTGCTGGCTGCTACACCACATGCAAGGACCTTGAGTGCAATTTTCACAAGTGGTTCTACTACTGCAAGGAATTTCACATTTCACTCGATAATCATCATTAAGAATTGCTTTTTCAGTACCATTGCCTAAATGTAAAGAATACTTTTTTTAATGGAAAATAATACAATTACTATGAACTAAAGAGAAATAATGAGGATATAATTGTTTTACTGAAGAATATAGTTAATATGGTATTATAATTTAAATACATTCAGTCAAGATTTAAACATTTTCATATTACTTCATATTACTAAGAAATTTTAAAATTAATTGATTTTAAATTGAACTTAAGGGTCAGAGGAAATCAAACTAGTAGCTAATTTATGACAAAAACCAAAATATTTGCTTTGTTGAAACTAATAATACTATTTTTAAACACACTTAATATAATGTAATTCATTAAAATAAATAAATTTTAAGAACTATTTTGAAAACTTTCTCCTTCCTTACTAATTTCAATTTTAAAACAAATACCATATTGACTTTTAAAATAATGATGTTTCAATTTTAATACACTTAAATATTACTATAAAAGAATAATATATTATAAAATATTATAAAAGAATTATTGAGTTTCACATAATCAAAAATTTTCTATGACTTTTTCATTGTGTTCTATTTCCTTGAATTTAAAAACTATAATCTTTTAGTACAGAAATTCATGAAGAAAATTCCTATAGAAACATAACAATAAAATTTGAGGTAAAAGTTTAAGTTTTGTATAAGTTAAAGACATAAAATGTAATTAAGACTTAAATGTAAGATTTCTAATAATGATTAGAAATTTTCCATAAATAAACTTAATAAAATAAAAGTGAGAAAATTTCAAGGAATATTTTTTATTCTTATTTAATAAAAGTAAAATAAAGATTAAACTTACAACAACAAATATAAATACATTTAAAAACTTAAGAATTTATGAAATAAGAAGCTCTGTTATGAAAATAAAAAAAAATTTACGAAATATCAATTGAAAAACAAACATATTATTCAATTCTCTATTCAGTAAAGGACACTTAGTAGTTAAGGGTAAGTAAAAAAAATAATTCTCTCATTTAAAAAAAAAAGCATCAAGCTTTAAAAAAAAGGAAAGGTTCAAAATAATTTGAAATTTATTCTATCATAACTCATAGCCATAAGTGTGTGCAGACACTATTAGGGTGGGCTAGTAAGCTCACATTGTTTCATTATAATTGCACTTTTTATAATTTTTCATTCAACACGAACACCATAATTTCATATTTAAAAATAGTACAATTTAAAAAATCAGGCACGTTTAAATTTATTGCAAAAAAACTTTTCTGAATAATTTTAAATAAGGTATTTGTACATTAACTATTCATAAAACAAATGATAAAGCTTCATTCTAATTTATTTTTGTACAAATTTTCAATTTTGTACAGACAAAAAATAAAATAATAACCATAATTTTTTTTAACGTTACAGGGTTTATAAACAATTACTGAGCATTTAAAATTATAACATCTCCAAAATCTCTGTATAGTTAGTTGAATCTTGAAAACTTAACACATAAAGCAAGTAACACAAGAACGTTGAAGAATACCTCCTCTTACTAACTATTTTGATTTGTTTGCACTATACTTAATTTTTTGTCACATAAGAAAAATTGTTTTCAAAAATAATAATTATTCATATTATTATACATGAATAATCATATACTATATTATTTTATAATATATGAATATTACCATGATTTATTATAATGAACAAATATTTCAAAAAAATATTCATTTATTTACTTCCTCTTTTTAACAGTTCTGAACATTCACAATAAGCACAACCAGCTTTCTTTACAAAAAAAAAACATTTCAAAAACTCTTAAATAGAAATGAATTACTTCTTAATCAATATTAATCAAATTTGAAAAGCATATCACAGATACCACAAGCACTTTCAAAATCATACAATAATTTTACAACTATGAAGAACTTTACTTGATTCTCGAACAAAAGTATAGCATTTTTCATCTGTTTGCCATCCGCAATGATATTCAGTATGGCAAGCATGGCAGTTATGGAGTTTGTCACAATTGCTACTTTCTGCAACTTCACATTTCTCTGGAACGTTAGTTTCCTGGAATTCATATTAGTGGTAAATAATATGCAGAATAAAATATTTAAATAAATTAATTTAGAAAGATCTTAAATCATTGGATAGCATTTGGGAGAATGTATCTTTCTAATGCACCTTTTTTCTATCTAATAACATGATTTTGCTAACAGAAGAATGCAGATTGCAATGAAATTTTCTATGAGAAAAACTTCCAGAACATCTAAGCTATCACTGTGAATGACAATAACCTTAAAATGCATATCAGATATCTTTAGTTTTTAGTTACAAAGCCTAAGAGTCAATGTATTTAAAGAGGGACAAGGCTAAATAGACATCAGTAACAAATGCAATGCAAGTATGTCTCAGACATATGAAATAGACACATAAATTTAAATTTGAGCATTGATTTTCAAAAATTCAATAAAAAGATAATTAACAGATAGCTAAATAGCACAAGATGGAAAAATAATGACATAATAATTAATCAGTGATGAAATATATGTGAAATGTAATAACTTGGAATGAAAATAATTTATTGAAATTAATTAACATTAATAAAAATTAAATAATACTCTGAATAACTTAGTAGAATAAAAATAATTTATTGAAATTGGTTTTTTAATATTAGAAATATTTAAAACATTTTTTTAATATTTTGATTTTATTAAAAATTATTAATAATTGGACATCTTTAAAGATTTTTTTTAAAACAATTTAAACTTTATTTGCCTATATCACAGGTAATTGAAATTTTCAAATTGTTGTTTACTCTAAGATTTTCAACAACAAAAAATTAAAAGTGCCATTTGGGAAAAAACTCTGCATAAAAATTCTTAATGGATCAATTGGATGTTTGTTTTCTAATAGATCTAATTTTTTAAAAAAACTATTAAATAAACAATAATTTCAGGCTTATAATGCAAAATAAAATTTTAATAACCTTCATTTACAATAAAAAAAAGTCATAACTTTTCATCTATGAATGAGGCAATAAATAAGAAAAACACTTCTTAATATAAATTACTGACTTCTCCCTATCTTAACAATAAACAACAGCAATGAATCTCTAAGAGAGACTGCAAGATGTGCCAAGTATGATTGAAGAGACAAAGACATTTAAACAATCAATATTTTTTTCAAAGATTTGTTTTTAATAAACTGTATTTAAAAAAAAGATGCAAAGGCTGCCTTGTTCATTCCCAATAGAGGTTAATTAATTTGAGCATGTAAAAATATATAGGTGAATTTTAAAAAATATACATTTCTTCAAAAAAAAGCAATTCCACATCAAAAAAAATTTATGATTCTCAAAGAATATAAAATATTTTAAATCAGTTTATAAAAAGTTGTTAATAAAAAAATATTAGTTTTCTTTCCAAATTTATAAATATTTCTCTCAGCTTTACAGGGTTCACAACAAGGACTTAAAAAAATTTTTAAAACTTAAAAAAAAATCGGTCAACTTTTGCTAACTTTCAATAAAATTTTACATTTTGAAAAGCTGTTTCAGATATTTATTTTACAAAATTATATAACACATTTCATCTTTATCATCTCCATTGTTTAATGGATCACTTCAAACATTTTGACTTAAATATTAAAAAAGACAGAGATACATATAATAGAATAACATAAATAATTTTTTAAAAAAAGTTAAATTACAAAATTAAACATAGGGAAAGAAATAGAAAAATTGGCAAAATAATAGTCAACATTGTCACTCAAAGGCATTACTTCTAAGTAATTGAATTCCTGTATTTTTCAAATGAACATTTTTGTATTAATTTGATGTTCAGGTAATGTTTTTTTAATAATCAATAATAAAAGCACTAATCTTTACAACCTAATCAATCTCATAATTTTTTTTATAAAAATAACAGTATTTAAGTTTTCAAGAAAATATCAGTGCATTATTTTTCCAAAAAAAAAAACGTTTTACCTTTATATTTTTACCACATCGGCCATGTGAGCAAGATGAACCACACCAAACACAGCCATAGGTGTTTTCTAAACAGCTAGGGCAAGATGTTAGACGCCCACATAATGAGGTCACATTAGCTATAACAAAAATCAAATTATCAGTTAATAATGCATTGAAATATTTGCAGCAAATATAAGTAAAAAATATATGATTATACAAACCTCCTCTCCTGGAACATGTATGATAGGAAGCAACTTTTGATGTTACTGAAAAAGGTTGGCAAATTTTCTTTTCAAAATTCCAAACACACTTTATTCCTGGAGCAGCTTTTTCACAAGCTCCGTTGTTAGCATTTTTCTCACAAGAGCCTATGAAGGCAATAAATACTTAATCAATAAAACATTCCTAAGTTATAAATTTCAATAATTTAAAAAATTTTAGTTTGTATGAAAACATATTTAAAAAATTTCATGCAGTGTCTTTTCATACAAAGTCAATGACTTGCACTAACATGTCCTCTAGGCATCTGAGAAGAGAGGCTGCCCTCGAAGTGATTAACATTATACTATTGAAGGTATATAGATTTACGCAGGTGGCAGTAAGAATGAATGTGGAGACACTGGTAGTAGAGTTTATGTAGGATCTGGAGAAGAATAAGCTACTCTTAAACATAGAAATACTGACTTTCTTTGTCTTCCAATCAGAAGTGATCGCAATAGATATAATAGGTTGGATTCGTTTATGCTTTGGAGCAAGGATCAACCGGAGAAATATGGATTTTCAGACAGCTGAAGTGCGGTTCAATATCTTGATAATTGGAGAAATGTTAAGAGACTGGAGGGGGATTGATGTCAAAAATAAACTCAAAAACCTATGCAAAACTTCATCTGCAGTAGATACCATCTCATGTGAACCTAAGATAGAATGATATTGCAAATAAACTAGCTAAGGATGCACTGCTATGCATTCGATAAATGAGGATCTTTTGACTTATCTCGAATTATATTCAAAAAGAAAAGCCACTATTAATATTTCTTAAAGGCAACCAGTAGTGCATTGATGGTATCATTGTGAAAGTCTTGGTACTGCTATAAAATTTTAGGAAAACAGAAAATTCCTAACTGCTTTGGCACATTTAACTTCTGGCCACTTCAAGACCCTTAAATTTTCATGTAGTTTTAAAAAGTGTGAGGTTTGTACCATGCACAATATATGCAAAGCCAATCCGCACCTCCTACCCAGTTACCCTACATTGCGTGAGGGGCGATGAAAGTGAACTCGTGGCTCTAATCTGATTCAGATAAGAAGAACATATTTTAAAAGATATTATTTAATTAAGTAGAGTGAACTTTAAACTGAGTTAAAAGAAAGGATAGGTAAATTTTTGAAAAAATTTTATTGCATTTATACACACTAATTTGCAGGCAAAAATGCAAAAATTTTGTTTAAATTAACAAAAGGTTTGCTAATTAGAATACAAAAATGTAATTCTGAAGGTTCATGATGGAGTACAAAAAAAGGTTTTATGATTTCAGTTTTTAATTTAACACATTTTATTAACTACAACAACTAAGATGAATATAACAAATGGAAAAAAAAGAATCCAGTTTTAACAATTTTTAGAAGTAAATATTAAAACATCGCTATTTTTAGTGCAACAAAAACTTAATGAAATATTTAAAAAACAATTAAACTTACCAGGAGTTAACTTCTGTATATCATTCAGCATTTGTCCATTAAACCCTCCAAATACATACATAGAACTAAAAATTATTAAAGAATATAGGTATATTTAAAAGTATATGCATGATGAACAAAAAAAAAGGTATAATATTTTAGTTTCACAATTCAAACAAAATCCTACAAAAAAAAAATTGCATTTTGTAAGGGCTAGAAAATTCCAATGTTTTTGCATCTATTTTAATGTAAATACACATTAGTCTACATTTAAAAAATTGAACTTTGTTAGCAGATAATGCCTTTTTTACGGCAGAATGCTTCCTAAACAACTACATTTTTGTGAGCTTATTTGCTTCTGTATAATTATATTTTAAATAACAAATAAAAACATTTTAAATAAAAAAAATTATAAATTGGTTAAATTCATGCTTAACAGTATTTTCAAAAGGAGCAAAATCAGTTCTTACACAAGTGACTAACGAAACAGTCGAGTTAAAAAGTTATAACATACTTATCATTTAAAGATAATTTAGCCACTTGAAACTATTTGCTGAACATGCATAAAGTGACGTTAGCTTTGAGTATAAAACTAACATTATTTAGAACTACTATATAAATACATTAATAAAAGCCCATTGAAACAAAATGATCACAATACTTCAATTTCATTTTGATGAATACAAAATGATTAGTAACATAATAAACTTGATCAATAGAGAGCAAAAAAATCTAAAACCACAAGCTGCTTAACTGCTATCACCAAAAAGATTAAGAGAGAGAAACTGCACTATATTTTTAAAATAAAAATGCACAGATCATATAATGATGCATTTTTCAAATTTAAATATCTCCTCAAAAAAAAAACTAAAAGCACATTTTAGTAATATTTCTAAAAAATCTTTACTTTATATATAGCATATCATTAATTAAGTACAATATAGCAATAAGTGTTTCAATTTTTATAAATATACTAATCTGAACTTCCATACAAATAAATAATTAATTCAAAAAAGTTACAAATCAAAAACTTTAAAAAAGCATTTACCCATTATATACAACTGCTGAATGGCCAAATCTTGCTATATTTTGATTGTGAATGGATGGAAAATTCATAGTATGCCAGGTATCACACGCTAAAAAAAGTTGAAAAAGATTTTATAATGATAAACTGAAAAAACTGACTGAGTTTACATTAAGATAATATAAATATTTAAACTAATTTTACCTATATCATAAGCTTGAAAATCTGCTGAAAAACATTGCCCACCATTACTATAAGAAGTGCCATTATGGGTGTTTCCTCCAAAAACAAGCATCATTCCATTTAAAATAACACTACTATGAAGATAGCGATGAGACTGGCTAGGAGTTAGTAAAACCCTGAAAAATTAACAAAATAATTACAAACTGTAATGTGGATCAATAATCATATCAATTTTTAACTTATGTTGCTGGACATACCCGTGTCATGTAAAAATTCTGATCAGTCATAGATATTTCACTCTTACTTGCCTGTCTATGCATGTAAATATCTAATCATAATCAGAAAAAGAATTCAGTGAAAATTAAAACACCATTGCGAAGAAGTTTTTTTATTAAGAAAAATAACACTCTCGACCTCAATAGTGGTCCATATATTGGAGGGGTGGTAATGATTTCCAGGTTTTCTCCATATGTCAACACATTGGCAATTATTGCTCATGCTAAATATAGACTCGTCAGTAAAGATAACATCAGCCCGTTGCTCTTGCGTCAAGGCTGATATTGCTTGCACCAATTCAGGCAGACTTTCCTGTGAACTAGAGTGTCCGAAACGCACTAACTTCTCAAAAGCTTAAACCTAAGATCTTAGAACTTGTTCAGATGTGTTGTCTGATTGAATGTAAGGCTGGAGGAATGTAAGGTCAAGATTGAATGTAAGGCTGGACTGGTTGAGGAACATCATGAAGTCAAAGATATTAAAAGAAATGAGTGGGTAGCCAGATCATGAGACCTCAACAACATGAATTACATATAATAAATCAATTTAAAGTTAAATTTTTATGCAAAATAAATACGTCTCGTACATAGTTTTATATGATAATATATAAAGAAAAATGTATTCCATCTTTAGGTAACAAAAAACGCAAATTGATAAATTTTACGTTTATAATAACATAGCTTCTAACACCTGAGATTTTGGAGAAATATTTCTTGCGTGAATATGCAAAATAAATATGTCTCGTACATAGTTTTATATGATAATATATAAAGAAAAATGCATTCCATCTTTAGGTAACAAAAAACGCAAATTGATAATTTTTACGTTTATAATAACATAGCTTCTAACACCTGAGATTTCGGAGAAATATTTCTTCCAGTGGTAATAAAAGAAAGCGAAATTTTTTTAAAAAAATAGAATTTCTATTAAACTTTTAAAGGAACTTAAGAACATAACCAAGCGATCATTTGACCTCGCATAGATCTGTTAAAATTACATATATGTAGTGGTAGACAAAGTTATTTTGATTCTAATCAAATAAAATATTACTACATTACCTTTGCTACCACAAGGAAAAAATATTTTTCTAAAACTGCAGAAATTCTACAGTAAATTGAAGAATATATAATAACAGGAATCATTAATATAGACTGACAATACTTAAAATAAATATTCAAAAATGAAAAATTTACATTGTTTCATTTTAATGTAAATAAATATTTTAAATTGAAATAAAACAGATTACATAGAAAAAACAAACAAAAAAGAATTACCAAGTATATTCCCAAGAATTATAAGCATATAAGAAATCTACTAAAGCTGCTTCTGCTCCATAAGAATGATAACCGCCATACACATATATTCTTTGAGTTCCACTATCATACACACTAGTATGACCATAACCACCTTTTACGATGGCTCCTTTAGTAACAATTAGTTCCCAGTGGTTGGATCCTAAAATGTTGAAAG
Source organism: Parasteatoda tepidariorum (assembly GCF_982258835.1). NCBI lineage: Eukaryota > Metazoa > Arthropoda > Arachnida > Araneae > Theridiidae > Parasteatoda > Parasteatoda tepidariorum. The sequence goes on along the minus strand of NC_141766.1, from coordinate 11,702,397 downwards.
AAAATTATACTCAAATATCTATTTAAAAAATATATTACAGTTTTAAGTCCCATAGCCAGAATCTGGAAAATAGATTTTTCCAGTTAATAGGTCTTTAAGGTAAACAAACATCTAAGCATCATTAGTAAAAAAAAATAATAACAGATAGACGATTATTAAAATCAACATATAAATCCATGGGGTTTGCAAGGTTGCGTTATTTCTGCAGCTTTTGTTACAGATTTCCACATGTTTTTTAAAATCTTGATATTTTAATATGCCATTATATCATACCACAGATTCCAAATTACGCACTTCAGTTAGTAATCATTTTTTGATCCAACCAATTAGCAACGATTTCACAGTAAATGAATCCTCATGGTTTTGTTCATTGTTTTTTTTTTTTTTTGGTAGTTATTAAAATGGATTTTGACTTATTTATTAAAATCTCAATATTTTTATCTGATATTATTTGGTTCAGCAAACTTCCAACTGCGTATTTCGCACTCAATTATTGAGAATTCACCCACAATCCCACATGGATTTACAGTCGCATTTTTGTCAGTGATTGCTTTAGATAATGTTAGATTTTAACGCTACATTATATACGAGAAATTTTGAAGCACGCATTTTAGAAGTTACTTTTTGACGATCTGGATTCATGACAATTTTATGGTTCACATGGTTTTGTAGATCAAATTTTCAACAGCTTGGGATTTCCATAGTTTTTAAAATTTTGATTTCATTTATAATGTATTTCTATTACAATCCGCGAATTCTGAATTGCGCTTTAGAATAATCCCTTTATGACCCACTTTAGTTGTGGCAATTTCATCTCAAATTTTTCAAAATTTGTCAATGTTTTCAAAATGTGAAAATTTGGCGCACTCTCAAATTGAGTGTGTGATTCCTGCCGGTAATAGTTCTTCTAAGCAAGAAGTGAGAAAAAATACACTATTTTTTTGAGATATAGTGAAATGCCAGATTTCATTTCTGTGATATCCAATTTCTTTCATATTACAGTGTAAATTGAACTGAAATAAATAAAAACTTGGAAGTCGGGTAAAATTCATAAAGAAGCGGAAATTAGCAGAAAAGCGAAGGAATTTCCTCCCTGCATACTTTTTTGCAAGTTTTTCTCTCTTCTTTTTTTTTTTTAAATAATTTTTTGAAAGGTGCAGAGAATTTGTTTTATTTTGATTATTAAAAAGTGTCTGGAAAAAAGACCCTTCCAATAAATAGACATCTGGATATGGGACTTGGTACTGTAGTTCTTGATACAAAAATACACTACTTTCGAAAATGCTCTAGAACATTTTGAAGTTTACTCAGTTTGCACTTTGGAGCAATAAAATATGTGACTAAAAATATAAACAATTTAAAACACAGATGTTTCTTATTTTTATTTATTACATCTAAGTTATCAGTTTAGGTTTTATCTGAATTTAAATCAAGCTTTGTACCAGAAAAATAAACTAATCATTTTGTACATTGTGGGGGGAACTACAAATCCAAATGCTTAAAACTTATCACTGAAAGTCATTTATATTTAGTAAATAAATTAAATTAATTCTTTATAAACAATGTAAATAAAAATTTTAATCAAATCATCACATTTTGATTCAAATGATGTACATATAAAAAGTGAATAATATATAGAATAAAACATTCAACAATTCCATTTCAACGTTTCCATTTGAACATTCTTTGAAAAGGAATTCTCTTCATTATTACAAACCAGATTCAGAATAAATTGATTTTGTAAGTGATAAACACATCAGACGGGATGAGGTAGCTTTATAAATGTCACGAAAAATGATGACTAAATTCTTACCTTAAAATATAAGTTGCAGTTAAAATATGAGTTATAAATAATATAATGAAACAACTCTCACTATTTAAAAATACATCAATTGTAGCATTTTACAAAAATATATAATTAGAAAACTAAAACATAAGAATTATCACGAAGCAGAATCTACTTACCAAAGTTATAGTGCTGTACAGTATTTAAATAACCATATACAGGATTATGACCAAATATAACAATCATATAGTTTCCAACAACTGTTGCAGTGTGTCCCATGGCAGCTAATGGACTACAAGGCTCAGAATGGCAATTTTGATCCATAGTCATCTTTGATAACAAATGCCACGTCCGTTTAGTTGTGTTAAAAAGCCATAATTCATTAAGAACTGTTCCATTATACAACATACCACCATACATGTAAAGGTTATCCTGTAAAGATAATATTACATAGAATTTTAAATGTCAAAATTTATGATTATGAAATACACACCAAAGATTTAATATTAAAAAGAAGATGGATTTTTAATACTATGAAATACCAATTACAAAAGTAAACCATTCGGAATATTCAATAAGTAAAAACTTTCATTTATGTCAAATAATTAAATTAGTTCAGGTATTTTGTAAGAAAATGCATTAAAATTTAAATTAAAAAGCATCATAAGCAAGTATTTCAGTTTCAAAACCTTAACTATTGAAAAAAAAAACAATATGCCTCATTTTTCTAATAAAAAAACATTAGAAATACATTGTATAGAAAAGATGCAGAGCAGATGTACTTGATTCTTGATTCAATAAATTTGATTTAAAATTATTTTGATCACCACAATATATAAAAAAAGTTCAATTACACACATGAAAAACCTTTTCACACGATGCTTAAAAGCATTGTATTTTAAAAGAAAAAAGTAAACAAAAATAAAAAGTAAACAAAAATAAATTATGCTTACTTTATTTTTCATTTCATTACCACTGAGAAAATTTTTCCATTAAAAGATAAGAATCGGCAATAATATTTACACTTAGTTAATAAGCAAATGCCACAAATTCATCAAAACAATATGACCAATATTTCACTCATGCTTATTCAAATGTATTAAGTATCTTACCTCATATGTAACAACAGAATGGCAATATCTGGATAATGGCTCAACAGTGGAATTACTAGCAATCACTTTCCAATTCCTCTTTATAAAATTATACCTGCAAAGTGTTTAGTAAAACTCACATGAATAATTAAGAACCCAAATGAATTTAAAAGATATTATTTATAAAATGAATCATGAAGGTAGATAAATTCTGCTTAACAATTATTACAACTAATAAAATTAAAAACTAATGCAAACAAATATTAAAAAATAAAAATAAATCTAAATATTTCATTCACATATTAGGAATTTCTCATAAAAACAACATAATGATTTTAAAAAATGTGTATAATAGTTTTAAACTTTTACTCATAATAAAAAAGGAACATGAGTATTTAATAAAATGCAGAAATTAAGAAGCTATTTTTAATTTCAGATCATTCTCAAAGTCATAACTAATATACTTTAAATTTTAACAAGGAATCCAGAGTTACAGTCTAAAATTTAAATAATAGCACATTAATGTTTGAAATTTAAAATTTATTTGCTGGTTTACATGACTGACTTTCATATTTACTAAAGAAATAGAGGAAAAATCAAAGAAAAAGAAAAATATAAATCATTGCATGACCAACATAAAAAAATGTTATGCCTATTATTCAAAATATAGCTGCTAAAATATTTGTGGAAAATATTTAACACGATTTTCTAATTTTCAAACCTCTTTCAAAATGCATTTTATTTTTCCCCAGAATGTAGTTTCAGAAATAGGTAATTTAAAAAGTCTATTAATACATTCAATCATTAACCATTGTCACTTTAAAGTATAAAAAATTCATATTTTTTAACAAAATACATATTTTTTAACAAATACATATTTTCCTACATATATCAGGAAAGTATGGTAGGGGAAATTAAGTGACAAATACTATACCTCATTAGTCTGAAGTTATAAACTTTTAAAATGATTAGCTTCTGTATAAATAATGTAGAGGACAACATAATAAGCAAAACATAATTTAAAATGGCATAATGCTAATTTTATGTGTTCATTAAAAACAAAAATAGCAATAATATTTACAGCAATTACATAATTACATTTCAAAGTATAAAACCTGCATAAAACAGTTAATCTGAAACATGAGCCTAATCTATTTAAAAAATCAATTTTATTCAGGAAATTAGTATGGAAAGTGGATTTTTACTGAAAAAGAATTCATAAAAATATATTTTTGAGTGAACATTATTCAAGACTTACTTTTGAGTAAGCATTATTCAAAAATAATAAATACAATAGCTACTAAGATCACAGTATAGGTGAAATTTTATTAACCCTTTCGCGTTTACTGTCACATATACATTCCAGCAAGAAACACGCTTACTTCCCAGCCAACACACTAGCTTGCCAGAGCGTTTTCTAGTTAACCCCCGGCCATCACTCATTTGTGCCAGCCCTTCGGAACGTTTTTTTTTTAAAAATTCTTCCATAAGATGGCATTGCTTATCCATATGGTTTCAAATACATGTAGAATTGACCTTCTACTCAAGATGAGAGTTTTTAGGGGAAAGGAATGTTTTATGACTGCTCCTTAAATTCGTACATGGATTCATGGATTTGTTTACAGTAAGCAGGGGAGGTTTTCTTTTGCTACTTTCGATTTTCTGTTTAGTTTTTAGTGGTTAGTTAGATCTTGTAGATCCCTGTTTTAAAATTTTTCGTACGAAAATAGAACTTTAAGTCATATAGTTAGTTTTCAGATATGTAACGTTAAATGTTATGAAATGATAAGTAGATAATGAAAATAAAATGCGTAAAATATATATTTAAACAAAAAATAACTTAAGTAAATAAAGTATCCATAGAAATTTATATAAAGTGTAGGTCATTTAAATACTCTACAGAACAATATTAAACAATGCGTTGATATTTCGGTAATTTCATGGAATTAGGCTTAACAGCAAAAAACCCTCCACCCCTGGAAAAACACATGCGAGAGAGACTGACGGCCTCAACAGTAAGCGCGCTTTCGCGCTTCCCGCAACAAAAAAGGTTAAAACTATCCTCCTAATATTTACTTAGAAAACAAACAAACAATGACATTTTACTAAATTTAAAGAAAGTAAGCCAAGTTCTGATGGAAAAAAATTATAAGTGCTATTATACCAAACGAAAAATATATAATAGTAATAAAATTAGACATTAACAAACATTGTATAGAAGGCAATGCATTATTTCTAGTTCATTTTTTATAAGAGCTTGCAACAATTCTTTTATTTATATATATATATATATATATATATATATATATATATATATATATATATATATATATATATATATATATATATATATATATATATATAAAGAATAAAACTAAGATTTTATACTAGACACCAAAATTGCTTAGATGTTATTTTTTAAATTAACAACACTCATACGCATCAGGCTTTCTGTAAATGATTTAAAAACAAATGGCAATGTTTTTATTCTCTAAAACTTGAATACACATTTACATGGAATTTAATTAAAAAATCAAATAGAGATGTAAAAGAGTTAAATACCTAATCATATTTTGAAAACTTGCGTGGTGAAAATTTTCTCCTCCAATAACCCACATTTCATCACCAATGACAACAGCTTCGTGTAAAGCACGCCCTTGTATTTTAAGTTTAGCTGGCTCCTCCGCCCACCACCCTTCATCAATTCTAAAACTGCAATCAAAACCTGAAACATAAAAGCAATATGATTATTCAAAAAATATACCATGTTGCTATATTTTTTAACTAAGCAAGCTATTATAAAAACAAGTGTATTTTTTAACTGTTTTATTACTAAGTTATATTATAAAGACAATGAAAAACATAAATAAACTGAAAGAAATAAGTAAAAAGTACATGTTAAATACTTTAAAGTTAGAAATTAAACCACATAAAAAAAGGATTTGATTTGTAAATAAATTATGCAAATGTTAAATTGAAACATTTTATTTTCTTAACCAAACTTAAAATATGGATGAAATATTTTAACTTTAAAATAGCAATCATTTTGTATATACTATATTCAGGTACACATATATTGGAGTTATGCTATTAAACTACCATTTTTTTGTAAAATTTATATGATTACAATAAAACTAGCTATGTAAACTTAAAAATATATAAGGTACAAAGGTAGGGTAGAAACAAAATGGCCAACATGAAATTTTTCTCTTAAATCATAAATTTAATTCTGCATAGTCACAAATATCATGAAATACAGTACAGAACCTGTTATCCGGAAATCAGAAAACCGGAAAACCAAAAAACCGGAACGAAATTTGAAAAAAAAAAAGAAATAATAATTTTTTTTCCTCATAAGATATTAGGATTTTTCGTTCTTTTTTGAAAGCTGTTTACCTTACCATCATTTTGGAAATAATCATTAGTGTATTACTTCATCGTTTTTTCTTCTTCTTAAGATTATTTCAATTTTTTTTTTTTTTAGTTGGGTTTAACTATAAAAAAACGGCTTTTCGTAGAGATTCAGAAAACCGGAATAATCAGTTATCCGGAATATTGATGGTCCCGATCGTTCCGGATAATCGGTTCCCTACTGTACTGTTAAATCATTGATATCCAAATTAAAGTCTGAAAAGAAAAAAAACCATGAAAGAAAAAAATTATGAGCCCATTTATAGAAATATAATGTCAAGAAGATAAAAATGCTGTTAAACTGTTAAATTAATAGAATTTGAATTAGTTGAAAACTTAATGGAACATTTTTTTTCTTAGCCTTACATAAAGCATCGAGACTTAATAATTTTATGGAACTGGTGAAAAACAGACCACAAATCATTCAATTCCTAACATAATTAACAATGGAGATTTGCTGTATAATAGAAATATATAAACAGTTATTATATGTCAGCTAACAAAAATAATTTATAAATTAGTGCTTAAAAATATATTTGATACAATGAGCTAAAATTTAAAATTAGTGTTAATAAATAAGTTTTTGTACATCAGACGAAAATCACACGAAAATGTAGTGGGGAAATAACTGTTTTAATATAATAGTTAAATTAACATTCCAATTTAAAACCTGGAGGATACAATTATTTTAATAGTTTTTATATAACAAATGCTATTACTTGAATGTGATTATATTAGATGACAATTCAAACATCAGTATAATAAAAATCAATATAATAAATAATCAAGATATTGTACCTTCTTTTAATATTTTACAAATTTAAAGTTCTCTGCAAGAAATATTGTCTTAATATATTACTGTAGTTGAAGAGTAGACAAAATAACTAACTTACAAATTACAATTAAACATTTTATAACATTTCCGCTTTAATTTCATAAAATTATATGCTGAAATATCAGAGGGCAAAAATTGTGAACCATGTCTTTTATAAAACTATTATAAGATAATTCATTATAAGACAAACTTCACAAACTAATGAACAAGATAAAATAATTTTAAAAAAAGACAATGATAAAAGAATTTAGTATTAATTGTTAAAATGTGTTAGTACAAAAGTGTTTCCATTATTTTAACCAACCCCTGTCTATTTATCATTGAAAAGTTATAATTTATAAAGATAAAATTAAAGTTAAATTGTCTTATTTTAGCAATCGTTTCAATTTTTAAATTTTACAACAAGTTTATTCCAATAAACAATATGTTATGGTCATGAGAACACATATTTTCTAGAAAAGTAGTTGGATGATAATATGCATATAAACCCCTTAATCTACTTTATTAATACAAACTGTAGGAAAGAGTTTCTTCACGCGATATGGCATGATTTGGAAACAAAAGAGCTTATTTGTATTTTACTTTCTTTGTTTACATAACCTAGGTTGTTGCTTACATTAGCTGGACTTAATGGAATTCTAATTAGTTATGCGGTCTCTAACCCATGATCCATTTACCGCTGAGGATATTTCACGTCAGCACTGTGGTCGGTGCAAAACGGATGCGGAATTCGTATCGACCAGCCATCAACGGGATCAAACCCCGTTGCACCTCATTGGAAGGCGAACGCTCTATCCCCTGAGCCATTGCGGCTCGGGGAAGGATCAGTGTAGTGAATGCCTTTAAAGGCACTTGGCTCCTTGAAACAAAGTAAATGATTAAGCTGAGAGGACTATATGGCAATCTCATGATTAGCTGACTGGGAGTTCAAAACCTATCATTGACACTCTACAAAATTTTATACATTCCTCCAACACATGAGGACTAACCACTGCAGCACACTTCATATACCTTACAATAAATTTTTTTTTTACCATTATAAATTGTTGACAAAAAATATAATTGAGAAATATAATAATTTTTTAACCTGGATTAACAAACTTTTTGAAAATACTTTAAATTCAAAACTTTTAATATATATCTATTCCTTCTAGATATTATATTTAGCCCTATTAGAATATCCCATTTTATAAAACAAACTATTATAAACATCCACTGAATAATAAATGAGATATGAAGGAGAAGAAATGTAGAAGCATGAAAATAAAAAAAATATCCATTTATACACATAATATAAATAAGACAAGTCATTGTTAAACTACAACTTGATGATTAGATTTAAAAAGAAAGAAAAAAATATTTAAACAACACAACATTATAAAAAGAAAGCAAATTACTAAAAAATAATATTCAGGAAAAAATATCTAAAAAAGGGCATAGAGAAAAAAAAAATTTAAAATGTATCATTTCAAAAAAAAATTTCCAACAAATTAATTTAAATACATCAAAGTTAATAATAAGCTTTAATGTATCACATATTAAAGTATAAATTTACAATCAAAACTAGATAAAAGAGCATACAGGAAAAACTACACCAATAAAGTGTGAAATGTACAAATAATAAAGTACACTGAAAATAAATAAAATAATTCAAAAAATTTTTCAAAAAAAAATAATGTCAACAAATGTGTTATCCGAACTATAATAGGCAAACACATACCAGTGTAGCCAGGTTTACAAATACATCGATGATGCTCAACATCACATTCGCCATTGTCTTGACAATTTGAAGGACAAACAGGAACATCACATGCTTCACCAGTCCAACTTGCCCAGCAAGTACAAAAGCCATCAACACATGGTCCCCGTCCAGAACAATTTTTTGGGCAACTGTTAATGCTATAATAATTTAAGAACAAAAACATATTAATCACAAAAATGGCAAAGTCAAATCACTCTAATATTAAACAAAATTTTGAATATTAAGTACAACAATATTTTGACAACCTGGCATTTCCAAGATAGATAAGGCATCTTAATATAACAATTATTTGATCATACTATTACATTTAAGAATAATGTGTACAGAAACAGTTGTACAACTAAGTTAAAATTATAAACTATATTTTCAAATTTATAGCTAAATGTGTATAGTTTAGATGAATATAATATCAATTTATAAAATTTCAAGCAAAGTTGTTTTAAATAGTTTCATAACTTTAATTTTAAATATGAAATATACAAATAATACTAACAAAATATCCTACATAGCTACAAAAATTTTAAATTTAAAAAAAAATTAATAAAAACCTTAGTTACGGAAAATAAAATTTTACAGCTACAGTTAAAAAATTTATTGTATTTTATCTTTAAGAAAGACAGAAAAAAACATAAGTATCTTAATAATTCAGCAATTATTAAAACACAGATTGTAAAATTTAAGGGAAAAATATTTATGCAAACAAAAAAAATTAATTTCCAAATTTTATTTTTTTATTTATTTTAATCATAGTAAGAAGTAGGTTCAAAAGAAAGTGATTTAGCAATCTAAATTTTTCGTCAGGAGATAAAAACTCTCACTAATAGTTGAGAACAAAGTTTATTTAAGAATTTTATCATCCAATCAGTCCGAAGTTAAATATTAGTTTAGAAACTACATATTAAGTGTAAATCTTAAAAACAAAATAAAACAAAAATGGCTCATCATAATTTATGTAAAGTTAAGAAAGAAATATTCAAGAAAGCTTCAATTATAAAAAATATTTTGTGTGCAGCTAAAGGATTAGGGATTGTGAAGGTTTCTCTACTATCCCAGTATATTTTATGTCATGGAGTAAAAGAAAATTTACAAGCAAGTTCATTTTATTGGATGACTACACAGATTTGAATAGAATATAAAATCTGAAAACATGCTTAATTATTTAAACTCTAGTTGAATAATTATAAAAAGCAAGTAAAAAATTTAAAATTACCTATACGTAATATTTACACCACTCATGTTATATGCAGCATCACTATAAAAGTAGATATATGCACTTCCTGATGTTGCGACAATTTCAGATAATTTGTCAGAAGGTGTTCCATATCTTACAAGTACTCCGCTAAAACAATTTTAATAACCATATCAAAGTAAATTGAATTAAACATGTTCAAACAAGCTGTAATTTCAGTTTTAAAAGTTACATAAAAATGCTAATTAAGCAACTTAAATTATTCAAAGTTACAATTTCTTAACAAACTAAGATATAAAACCACGTTAATTTTCTTTAAAAAAAAATTTTTCAAAAACAAAATTTTAAGAAAAAAAAATCATCCATTTTTAGGATTACATAATAAATAAAAAAAAATTTACTATTATTCTACATGTTTAGTCCTAATTAATAAAGTAAATAATGTAAACAAAATACGCATACGAACAAGACTATATGAACAAGACTTTTTTTAGATTTCCGAACACAACTTTATTAATTTCTATCTGATTTGCTTCAAAATTTACAGCTTAAAAAAGCATTTTTATCACAAAAAGCTACCACATTACACAAAAATACCCTAAGACACAACAACCCTTTAACATTTAATTAATCAAAGAATCCTATGTGCAACAAAAACTACATTTGTTGTATGTTGTTCTAATAAAATGCAAGACTTAAAAAACTAAAATAGTCTATTTTTACTCAAAATGGTAAAATAATTAAAAATGAAAATAGATAAACAAGTCTAAATATAAACTTGAAAAAAAAGGAAGATATGTTTTTATTTTTATAGATTTATACATACTTAATTATACAGAAAAAAATTTATCACAATTTCCTTAAATATAAATAAAGTGCTGAAAATTAATTTAAAGAAAGAGAGTTACAACAAACCTATAAGCTGCAAGTAATCGAGAAAACACAGAATCTCCATCAAATATATACAAATGATCCCAACTACATTCAGTTTCAAAATGTGCTACCTCCAATCTAATAGTGCTATTAGGTAAGCCACTTTCAATAAGCCAGGTGCATTGCATATCAACACTATAGTTTCCAGTGCCATCGATGATGAAGCCAGATGGTTCTGTTAATCTAAATTAAGGTAAAAACACCATATCAATATAACTTTTCATAAAAGTACTTTTTTCCCTGCTATAAAAGCCTCATAAAATGTTATGTTTCAAAATAAAACAAATCATAAGTCATACTAAATATAGGTCCGCACATTTCTTAGGGAGCTGCATGCAAGAAAACTATTAATAGAAATTTCAATCATATTATATAACCAGCCTTGAACAGTTGACCCATTTTTTGGCTTATGACTATCAATGGTGAACCAATGGTGAACTTTGTACCCTTGTCATTTTGAATCAATTCTGTATCAATTTTCATTACAATTAACATGTTGGGTACAACATGGCATCAAATAAATGCCTCAGCTCATAAATTCAATTAGATGGTGGGACTCTATTATGTGCCATATTACAATATTTAACACATAGGCATTTAAAATCCACCATCTGTGCAAACTATTTATATTATCTGCTAAAAAGAGTTGTACCACAACCGTACTCAACATGTTAAAAGAAAATAAAAATTATTTTAAATAATTTATTTTAAAAGAGAATTGTAGTCAAAATGGTTTGTTACGACACTTCCCATACAAAATTAAAGTGAAGCAAGTCATAATCATCCCAAAATCAAGCAATTAAAATAATACTAAAACCTGTATTAATTTTAATAATTTTCAATGTTTCATAAGTGCAAAAATCAAATCACTTGAATGCTTAAATCAAAATGCAGTAAATTAAAAATGAAACCGCTATAAGATTATAAAATTAATTTTCCATAAAAATATATAGTGCGTTAGTTTACAGATATGACTTATTGGAAGACTATATACAAAAAAAAATTTATAAAGAGTTCATAGCGAGACTGCTAAGCTATTTTTTTAATATATACAATAGATACTATGAAAGGTAAAATTATGGTAAAATAACTATAATGAGGAAACATATAATTTAAATTTGATATTTTTCTAAAATGATTTTTTTTTAATTAAAACGCTAGCCTCGGGGTTGGCTGGTTGAAACCTTTGATTATTTAAAAACAAACTTTGTTTTTTTATTATAAAAATATTTTATGCAATAAAATTTTCAATTTATATAAATTCTTCCAGTTCGCTTGTAACAAAATGAAAAAGGATTACATTTTCCTACATTATTTTGCAATTTTAAGTTTCATTGCTAATGGGAATCAGTAGTATTTCAAATAAACATAAAACTGCAATTTTTAAAATTTTATGTAAAAACAGTTATCCATAAAAATATAAATGTTAAACAGCATTGGCATTTTGTCCAAAAGAAACCTAATTTTTCCAGGACAATGGAGAAAACTAGAAAAACTGGATAAAGTGGAAAACTAAAAATGAAAAATACAATTGCTTAAAAATAAAAATTTTAATTATTTATTTTTTATTGTAGTTTTATGGAGAATTTTAAAATCATATTAATTAAAAGTCGGTTTAAGTATTCATTCTTAATATTATTTGATTATGAAAATTAGCATGCTATTTGTAATTGACAATTCAATGTGTTTTTAGTAGTATCCATATTTAGTATGTGATTTGTTAATTTAGTGGTTTTGATAATTTTATTTTAATTGTTCGTTATATAATTATAAAGTTAAGTTTTACTCTCTTTAACATAAAATATTTTTTTTAAAAAAAAACAATTTATATTTATTTCTTAAGAAAAAAAAATTCTATAATTTTTTCCGTTTTTTAGTTCACACCTGTTTAAAAATATAAAATCCTATGTAAAAAATAGCTATCCTATGTATAAATAGCTGAAAAATTAACTCTAATGTTTAAACTAGATTCAAATTATAAACTGTTTAAATATTAGATATTTCTTTTTGAAAAAGAATTTCTTTCACTTGGGTTGGAAAAAAACTATTTTCTCAAAGAGTGGTTATCGCCATTGTAGAAGAAACTTGCCATCCTTGATGTTAAATAATGTGAACAAATTTTAAGTCAATGTCCCTTTAAAATGCTTAAAATAAAAGAGCACCCCATGTTCTGCAGTTTTTAAAATTGGTTAAATAATGTAATTATTGAGAGAGTTCAAGTTTTCTCAAATTTATCTTTAACTATTTGATAAATACATTATGTTTGATGCAATCAAAAGTATAAATAGCAATGAGGTGTTTTCTAAATTTTATTTTTTCAGTTTAATCTTAGAATTATTTTCTGCTTCTGCAAATGAATTTGTATTTTATATATGCAGTATGTTTATTATTCTAATTTTACAATTACATTTTTCAGATTATATTTTTTTAAAAACTATTAAAGAAAAAAATATATAAAATTTATGCTGCAATATGCCCATAACAGGGTTGCCACAGAAAAAAATGAACAAAATAGTTGCTTCTAGTAGCCTAAGTCCCGCAGTGGACTGATCATTAAGACACGGTTCCCAGCAGATCACTGAAGTCAAGCATCACTGGCTGCAGTCAGTGTGCGGGTGGGTGACCACTTGGATCAGTCTGCGTAGGGACCGAGGGTGTGCGGAATTGGTCCTCGTTAAACTGTTCTACCGTAAAGTGCTCAACTTCGCGTGCAGGTCATCGGGCTACCGAAGCGGGGGTGCCATCCCCTCTGTGGAGGATCAAAATTGGGATGGCGTGTCTTTGGATCATCGTCAGGGATGTTTCCCAGACTGTCGCCAATAGCCCATTGTGCAGCTCTAGTGCGATGTAAATGAACAAAATCAATCTAGTAGCCTAAAGCATGAAAATAGTTACCAAAAATTATGAAAATAGTTGCCTAAATAAGAACAAAAATTTCTCAATAATATGACTAAAATTTTATTAAATTACTTCATTGTAATATATCATGATCCATTTAGTCAAGTTGATGGCCAATATGATAATTTTTAAATAAACGTTAGTGTTCTAGCACTAAATTTGCATTTAAAAAAATTTGTATATTTACAGAAAATTAAATACTTTTAAATGCTAGAATTAATTCAGAAAAATAATCTTTCTAAAAAATTTTCATTTTTATCAATAATTGAATTAACAAATATATATATATACTGAAAAGTTATTACTAAAATTCGAAATTCATGCATCATAATATTGTATTAAAAATAGGGTTCTTTAAAATCAAGCAAAATTTTGCAGCAATAACTGTTGAAAAGACTATTAAGAAACAAAATAGATTTACAATAGAATCTGCGCAAATTGAGCTCATAAAAAAGTGATGACTCAAATTTGCTATTCAATTTTTTTTTATTTTTTAAGAAAAAAAAATTCATTATGTCCAGAAGCTACCGTGGGAGGCAGGTTGTCAACCCAATTTATGCTAATAAAAAAAACATCACTAGAAGCACAGAAAAGTCTCCCAATAGTCTTCTTTTCTTGAAAATAGTTGTTTTTTCGACTTTTCAGGCAAAAAAAGTTGCCATAGTTGCCTCAGGTCGAAAATAGTTGCCTGCGGCAACCCTGCACAAGAATATTGTTAGATTTAAAATTCCATTATGTTAAAATAAATTATAAATAAGTAATTTATTCTTTATTTTTCAACTTGTTATTACTAACATACCTTTACAGTTTTATGCTTTTATGTATGCAGACCATTTTTCTTTTCATTTCTTTTATCATTCTTTGAATTTTAAATATTTTTAATTAACAAAAATGTATTGCCTTAAATATCTCATGCCCATTTATATTAAAAGTGGTATTGATTAAATAAATGAAAAACAAAAATATATTTTACAGCAATCAATTGATATTAATACTACAAACTGTATGAGGATATTAATGTAAATAATTCTGAATCACAGCATTTATTTATATACTAACACTCAAGGAGGTTAACTTAACTTTTATATGCATGCACTACTAAAAAAAGCAATTAGATATTAAATGTTTATTTGCTTATTAAGTGGAATGGTAATAATTATTCAAGATTTTTAATTATTATATTATTTTCTATTATGTTCACTTATTTATGAGCAAAAGTGAATATTTTTATATTTATCAAAATATTAATCATTAGTTAAAAAGACTTCTTTGAAATTTTTTTAATGGTTTAATTACTTTTAATTTGGGGCTTAGCATGTTGTTTAACCTTATGTTTTAAATAAACCAAATAAACATGTGGTTTAAGCAACAAGAACAAAAAAACTGGTTTTTCAAATTTTTTATTTAAAAAAAACTCGGGTGTTAAAAAAAAATTTATTTTATATACCTGGTTAACCTAAGTAAGTGACAATTAAATACAAATAATCCCTTATTTGCTAACATATTTTTTTTTCAATTCCTTGTTTTTTATTTTTTGATAATTGCTGCCATAAAATAAAGCTTTTACTTAAAAATTACCACAAAATACTACAGAGTTGGGGCTTAAACCATGATTTTAACCATGGCCATCACAGGGGCTTGATTTTTGAAAGGGACGCAATACAGGCATTTATTGATTCAAACCAGATGCAATTGAACAACACGTAAGATTGCTGAGAGAATTAATTGAATTCAACCATTCATGATCATAAAAAAAGCATAAGGGTAAAACTTAAGGCTTCATATATGGGTTCCCCATATTCTTAAGGAAAGAAATTTGCTGCGTAGACGTCTGTGATTTGTTTTTCAAACATCAAGAAAGCCATCCATTTTTTAAGCCCATTATCACTGGGGACGAGAAATGGGTTGTCTACAACATTTTTTAAATAGTCAAACCTTTACTTCAAGTAAGTAGGTTAAAAAACACTAAGCTCAGCTTTTTGCCAGCAAGAAAAAAAATTATGTTCATTGAATCATGCTGCTGAAAGAAAGATGGCAAAAGGTAATGGACCAAAATGGACAATATATAATTCAATAAAATATTTATTCACTATAAGAAAATCACTTTTGATTGTCATAAAAAAAATTACTTAAATAATTATAAGAATTAACAATGAATTTGATTTGGGCCAAATAAGCATGAATTTAAAGGCGAATTAAGCATGAATTTAGAGTAATTATATACTTATTCTAATGAAATTAGATACTTTAAAAAAATTAGCTACAGTACAAGGATCACCTTGAAGTTCATGGAAAAAACTTACGAACTTCATACTATTTACCAACAATTTTAGGACTCTTAAATAGCTCCATAATTTTTCCAAACTCCAATAATTACATTAATTATGGTAAAATTACCAACAGGTGAATTTTTGATGAAAAAAATTGCATTAAAATGGAACATCACACTTTTTATGTTTAACAGCCTGAATCAAATCTGTTATTAAATTCACATAATTGCTAAAGTAAGCACTTTTGTCCACATGTTTTTTCTAATGCTCTTTTTTCTCGCTTTTTCTTCTAAAGCATTTTTTTTCCCACAGAACTTTTTTCTGTAGTTCTAGTATAAAGTGTCAATCATCGCAAAGAAATCCACAAACTCTTGGTTTTGTAGTGAAAATGTGCAGTTGTTGTTCCGAATGAAATTTTCATATCTGATGATAAGCAGCCTTAAATATCAAATAAAATTAGAAACTTTCTGGGAACACAAAATTTCAATTCTTTCATAGGCATCAGTTTTTGGCAAAATTTGTTTGAAAATCAGAGATTTTTCTAAAATCGTTTTAATTTTTATAAGACTTTCATACCATAGGGAAGACAGTGGTAAAAACTAAAAAAAGCTGAAAAGAGAAATCCAAAAGTTTTATGCCCAAAAATACTTTTTAATAATTGAAAAAAATACCTGAACTTTGGGCAAGAAAAAAGTATGCAGGAAATATTTATCCACAAAATCTTATCAAGGTTTTAATAAAAATATTGATTGATGTGAGATTTTATTGAAATAATGTGAATAAGAATCTCAATGCACGATTAATAAATCATGTAAATATGAATCTTGGTATTTAGTTTTAAAATCATGTGAATACGAATAGCGATGTATGATTTTAAAAATCACATGAATACGATACGAATAACCTTATTCACAGATCATTTTTCATTATGCAAACAGAATAAGGTATTATATGGAATATTATATGCAAGCAGAATATAGTATACAAAGTAAGTTGTTCTGAAATAAATTTACCTTAGTCAAAAAGACTTGAACCACACAGGTTTCTTAAACATTACATTAGTTACTAATATCAAAATACAATTACAAATCATGTGTTTGCCTTACGAATTGAACATGAAAGCTCACATTAAAAGAATTCTCTCTTTAGGAATGTCAAAACAACAATATCTTTAAGAAATGAAAAAACTTAAACAGCAATTATTTTTATAACTGCATTACTTATCTGATGAGAAAGAAATTTTAGCATAAACCAAAAATTAAAATATATATTTGTATTTTATGTTTGAAACAATCAAATTCTCAACAATATTCTAAAAATATACATAAATATCATTTAAACTTGAAGGTTAAACCTAATCACCATGAAAATGTTTTACTCTTGTTCATACAATAAATTGATTGATTGAAGAAAGGAAAAATGGTTACTTAAATTGGTTTAATTGATTTAAAAAAGCTGGTTAAAAAAAACATTGATTTAAATGAGTTAAACAGGAAATAAAGACAAGACTGAAGAAATAAGTTTCTTCCAATCCAAGAGGAAGAAATAGAAGAAACTTTTTGAAAACAGAAACATGGAATTTTACAAAACAATTTTTGACAGCTTATAATTGAAATCTTGTTTAAATAATAATGCTAGTTTTCAAACTATGTAATCTAGCATTTTTAATTACGTGAAATCCAAAAAGCAACAATTGGAAAGGAAAATAAATTTAATGAATATTTCTTAAAAATTCAAATAGCTGTGTGACTTCAATATTTTGCATAAATGAATATAATAAAACCTTAACAATTTAAAAATTGTTAAAATATCACAATCATTCTTTTCATTATCATAATCAAACTATAATATCTTTATAGACTCAGACTTTTAGGTACCTCCAACTTCAATTAAATCCTTTATTTGACTTTTTGAGCATTTTTTATTAATATCCTGGCATTTCCCTAATTTCTACAGAATGATAAAATTCACTGTTCCTTGTGGCCAGCCTGTTAATACCCCCAGAGTAAGTGACTGCTTTGGTTCCTAGTGAAAATTGATCTCAGCAGGATCAAATTCAACAATAGTCCATGCATATATTTATGATGAGAAAGTCTTACAATAAGAAATTACAAAAAAAACTTCTAAATCACAAACAAACTAAAGCAAATATCCAATATAATTGACAAAAAAACTTTAATGTCAAATGTTTTGAAAAACTAATACTAATAAATAATTTAATAATAAATAGGAAAATAAATCATAGGGCCGAAAATACATAAAAAGTCTATGTTTAAAAATAAAACTAAAGAGAAACAATACAGTGTAAACAAAGTATCCTAAAATCACAGAAATAAGGCACAACAAAAAAATACAAAAATACGGAGAAATCGGTTACGTTTAAATGAATTAATAGTCTATTAAGATCCAAAGAAAACACATTTTATTAAAACGTTTCCATACACATAATATCAATAAATATGAGAAGTCTACGAATGTAAACAAACACACTTATAAAGTGAGATTGAACTTTCGTCCAATCGACGCAGAATTACATTGTAGTAAAACAATAATTTCAATATATTGGGAAGCATAAAACTAAATTTTAACTAAATTTACTGCTTGATTTTATTATTTAAATATGTTGTTTAATTTTTCCTTCATTGGTCAAGGTACACTGGTATACATCTATACACTACGTTTGATTAGGAATCGCTAATTATTGTTGCTCGCTTTGAATAATTAGACTTTTTGTTTATATTTCATATATTAAAATAAATAAAACTTACCTGACCCGACCACCGCAACGATGACATCCAATTCCCTGCCACCCCGGGTTACATATACAACGGCCTTCCCTGCAAACACCGTGAACGCATTGTACATCGTGACACTGAAACGATGTTAATGCAACAGATTCTACCGAAATTAAAATATAAAATGTCAGGTTAATAAAAATATATGCATATGTCAGGAAATCTCGAAGCTTGATTTGTTTTCCATGCGTAGAAAAAATCATTAAAATTTCCATTATCGCCCTTCCATTGCTGCACTATACCGTAAAGCATATTCCTATTCCAACCTACCCGACTACCAAACAAAGTGGAAAAAGCACATTCGCAGCCAAATGTGACATTCGTCGCCAAGTAAGTGATATTGCAGCCGCACTACAAAATTAAAAATTTTCTTTCTTTAAAATCTTTTCTAGAAGTTTAACTTATCTAGATAAGTGATAAACAAAATATGTTTACATTTTTTCCGATTACTTTGAGTGAGATTTTTTCATATTCATTGATCAAATAATGAAATATTATCTCAATTAAGTAATAAACAAATATAGGAAAAAACTAATTCACATTAATTTGGGTATAATTCTAATAAATATGCGGAAAAAATTTTCTTAATTGAAAAAGGATAAGGAAAAAAAATTTTCAATATTTTTCCATTTTATTAAAAATTGAGAAAATCTTCTCTACTAAATTAAAAAAAAAATCCGAAGCTAATTTTGATGTTTTAATTCAAATTATTATTTTTATAAATAAACTAGAAGTTGAAAGTTATCACAAATTTAAATTATTCTTTTAAAAAATCAATTTGTATCGACAAATAATGTAAAAATGTAATTAAGTTGCGCTACAAATTTCTTCCGCAAAATTTCACGAAACTGAATGAAGACATTTTAGGGTTGCCCCACCAGCAAGATACGTAGCGCGATTAAGTGCCAAATCGGAATGATTGTTCTCGCTAAATGACTTCCGCAGATCAGGGTATAATAGAGGGCGCTACAATCGAGATTTGACACGTAAGTTCAACAACTTAAAGAAAAAAAAGGCTGATGACCCATCTAAAATTATGAACACCTGAAAGTGAGAAAGGTTTTGTTTGAGTCGATTTAACTCCCTTTTTTTGTTAAAAACTCGTATTGTAGCCTTTTTTTAAAGCTTTCAATTAAGAAATACAAATACCTGTTTCTTGAATATGAATGAAAATTTATTAATTTATAGTAATCAACGGGATAGCAAGAAAGGGGGCATGAAAACTTGAAAAAATCACCACTTTTTTTTTTTTTTTTTTTTTTTTGCTTGGTCATTTTCACCTGTGGATGAAAAACGGCTTTCTGAAGTCAGCAATACAAGAGGATAAATAAAATTTTCGTCTGAAAAAAATTTAACTATTTTGAGGGAGGAGCATTGAAAAAACCTATTCAGCTAAATCTATTAATGCAAGTGAAAAATAAGATAATTTAATGAAAAACTTGAAATTATTTAGTTTAAAGTACAGAAAAAAGTGCCTTTAAATTTCAAAGTGAATAATTAGTTAGTATTCGATTATTCTTTATGAAGCAATGAATTTTTATTCAATTTCATTTAAATGTTATTAGATAGTACTTAATTATATGACGTTTTTTCTAAATTATAGGAAGTTGTATTCTCATCCGATAATTAAAAATTATAAAGTTGAAATTATTGAAAAGAATTGACAAATTTGTTATTTTATAATAAATTTAGATTTATAACAATCAATTTATTAAATAATCTAAATTTTCTGCGATGTTGATTTAATATAAAATGCATTTCCTGAAAAAAAATTTATCTGTTTTTCTTACATTTGTTCAAACAAATGTTTGTCTTGAAGGAAACTTATTTTTTAAATTAATTTTTGAAAAATGCACTTTAAATTGTTATTCATGGTTTATTTGTGTTGGTTCTTATTTAGTAACAAGGGTATTTGTTTTCAGCTTAAACTCGCCCACCCTTAAACCACGTCCTATCTATATAAAGCATTTCCCCAACAGCCCATTGTGAGCCAGGACGTCATGGAAGTTAAGTTTCCACAATTTCGTGACCAACAACATGAGCTTCAGTACGACACTGGCAATCAAACCCCAGTTCTTTGCTAAGACAGGTCAGTTGGCTCAGGGGATAGAGCGTTCGCTTCCCAATGATGTGACCCGAGTTCGACTCCCAGCGTTGGCTCCTCGATACGAATTCTGCTCACGACTCACACTGACCACAGTGCTGACATAAAATATTCTCAATGGTAGTCGGATTATGGGCTAGATCCCCTAATAGTCGGACTGACAGTGGAAGGTTTTCGTGTTTTTTTTCCTCTCCGTGTATACGCGTTAGTTCCACCAAACTGTCATCCATGAAGGGTAGTTTGCCCCCAATGCTTGATACAGAAGTTCCCTTGTCTTCTGGGTTGGGTTCAAAATTACAAGACTACGGAGTTGAACATTGATTGTCGTAGACTCAGAATTGGGTCGACTGTTCGACGTCGATTATAAAATAAAATAACGGGTACTTGCCATAACCAACGAGAAATCGTGACTCCCTGTTTAAATAAATTTGTTTAAAAAGAAGAAGAAAACAATCTCGCCTCCCTATTTAAATAAATTTGTTTAAAAATGAAAAAAGCAATCACCTTTCCCAAGAAAGAGAACTGAGTTATGCGAAAGCATTCATCCTGGGCTTTATTGAGGACCCCAAATGGGCCATCAATGCACATTTGGAAAATTTTTGTTATTGAAGCCAAAATTTTTCTCAATTTTGTTTCCTGAACATAATTAAATTTTCATAACTTAATATATTTTACTTTTATTTTTGTAACAAGAATTTTTGTTTGTGTCCCGACCAAGGAATTAATAAATTGGTCCCTGACTAAAAACAATGAGATGAGAAATATAGTAGCATCTCAATTTTATGCAGTTTAAATTAAGGTACAAAAATGCTTCTTGCGCAGCATGGGTAACTTATTTTCAATCTTCTTTATTATTTCTACTGCTTATGGTTTACAATAAAAGTTACTGTTAACCATCTAATTACTTTACATTATAAATGTAAAATAATTGGATGTTGGACGAAACCTTTTTTTATACTATTATTACACATACTTTTTTTAATGCATTTGTACTACAGGCAACAAAGTAAGTGGATTAGAGAAAAGTAGCTTAACAACTATCTTCTTTCCACTACTAATTCCATATACGATTAAATAGAATCTCAGGAAACTGATGAAATAAAATTTATCTTTGAAAAAAAATTTCTTTGTGACATGCAACTTATTAGAAAAAGATGCCAAATATATAAAAAATGGAATTTTAGAATTTTTTGTCGCTTCCTTTGTCTTTTCTATTGTCCGGCAGATTCTTGATAATGGACACATCAAAAGTTCGATAAATCATCAAATTTAGAATCTTGATCATAAATTCAATTTTTACTATGCCAAAACTGTTTCTACCTCTTTTACATCAGCTCATCTGGATGCCCTGGAATCTTGTTCCATTCATATGAATGCTAATTACCGTGTTAACGACATTAGTTCCTCACCATCTCTCTACAGCACGTGGAAATGCATTTTACCCTGACTTGCCCCTCTCGGGCACAGTGGTTTTCTTTGTTTTGTTTTCTCAACTCCATTTTTTTATTTATTTGTTTTGTTTCTTTCTCGGCTACTACGGTTTTTCTAGTTTTGTTTTCTTCCTTTATTTTCCATTTTTCGTTGGCAAATTTACGTTTTATATTTCGAAACACTTTCCTTTTTCCTTATTCACACCTGGCAAGTCTTGAGAATGGGGGCCTATTTTCGAGGGCTTGAAACATGCCAACTTTTATTTCTATCTGCATATTTTTAAAGCAAATGAAATTTTGTAATCAAGTAAGATATTGTTTATGTTTCCGTTAGACAATTTAAAAAAAGTATTTTTTTTTTCAAAAAATGCAATACATTTCAGGTTATTAATTTAAATTTATGAAAATCTGTTATAAAATTAATCAAATCTCACTCGCAATGGAATATACATTACCAGCTCTTGCATAGTGTCAAATTTTAAGTAAATCAGATGGAAATTGCAGAAGTTGTCATATCTGTGAAAATGATAATTTTTTTTTTTTTTTATTTATTATTTATTATTAGTATTAGCGTTTAAAATATGTGAACGCTCCATCCATATGATGTAAGACATACATCTTCATCAATAAGTCGGTGTAAAACGTATTATTTCTATTCTATTTAAATAAGTTTCAACTTGTATAAATTTTCTACCATATGCAAACGATCAAATTATGTAAATATAATAAAACCGTATAAATTTTAAAGTTTTCGGAAATTTTATTGTTTTATTTTTACGTAATTCGATTCGATAAGAGAAGATAGAAGAGATTTGATAAAAAGTCGTATTTTTGATTTTTATATATTTCTTTTACCATTTGATAAAATAAAATAAAAATTAACGCGCGATTTTGTACACAAAGTTTTATTCCGAAGTGAGTTAAAAATTTAACCTTTCACACATTTTTCATTTCATCTGTCACCATATTGTCAAACTTTTTTTTTTCTCCTTTAACCCATTTTAGGTCAAGCATAGAAATTTCATAAAATGTGGTATTATTTTCATTGAAATTTGCTTAATTAAAACGCAATAAAAGCTTCTAGCATGAAAAAGAATATTTTATTTAAAAAATAAAATGGTGTATCTGCGCACCATTGGCCAAATCAATGAACAAATCATTTAGTTGAACACTATTTTCTTATGACATGTGTTATATTTTTATTTTATTTACGGAGCTTACAACTTTAATCCATTATAAGTACGTATGATTATTCTCAAGTAGAGTAATTATTATTTTCAAAAAGTCGAATTGGATAATGACCATTTTTAAATTATTTTTAAAAAAAATGTGAATTATAAAAAGTGGTTACACAACAGAAAGTGTTTACTCCAATTGATTTACTAATATTTCAATAGATGTTTAATATATATGGAAAATAATATGTTCTATTGTAAAAAAAAGAAAAAGAGAGTTATAATAATTAAAATACTTAGTCTTTTTTGTAAGAACTAAGGATTGCTTTGTCCATTCTTGGGCACTTTTATCGTCATATACATTTTATGAATTTAAAAAGAAAAAAAAATATCCATACTTATCACAGTAAAAAATTTTACGAGATGTTGACTTTACGGATAATTTTGAAACAAAAAAAAATAGTAATGATAACATCCGGGATTAATAATAATAATAATAATAGCATCTGATTAATCGCTCTTCGTTTTTTTCCAAAAAAATATTCTCTTATCCAAAAAAATGTAAAAATTCCGAAAGAAATATTCTTTTTCCATTAATAATAATATCTGATTAATCATTCTTCGCTTTCCCTCCGAAAAAATATACTCCTTTTGTTAAGAAATATAAAAATTCCAAAAAAAGTATTCTTTTTTTTTTCAATGATAATAATATCTAATTAATCATTCTTCACTTTTTTCCGAAAAAATTTAAAAATTTCGAAAAATATTCTTCCTTTGGTAATTATCATATCTATTTAATCATTCTTCGCTTTTTTCCAAAAAAAATATTTATTTTTGTTTAAAAATATTTATTTAATATTATATTGACAAAATAAAAATTGATCTATCAAAACTACATCCAATATAAATCATATTAAAATATTTAAAAAATATAGATATTGAGCCAAAAACTCAACAACAGATTTAATTATTAAATAATATTTAACAAAACTAGCATTATATTTTAATAATAGCTATGAGTGCAAAGTTTTGCTATTTATTTTAACTAAATGTGGTGAAAATTTTATTTAATCACACTATTTTCCACTTTTATATACCAGTTAAGGGAAAAAAGGAAAAGGAAAGAAAAAGATTTATAAGAAGTTCCCTGAATAAATTTAAAATATCATTTCTACTTAAAGAAGATAAGTTAAATTATTCCAACCTTGAAATGGTTCGAAGTCTAAATGCCTAAAAGGAAGAAAATGTTTTGAAAAACGTCTTTATGATTAAAGAGCAATGGAGTAATTTTGAACTTGAAAAAGATATTTGGATGAATATAATGGCAACACGCAACATATATAATTAGTTTCTCTTTCATGCAAAATTATTATTCTAAATCTTTGAAATTTCTATGAATGACTTTAAAAATAAAGCTTGCAGCATTACCTACGAGTATTATATGCGTTAAATATATTTTAAATAAAAATTTTACTTTATCTTTATTGCCTAAAAGAAGAGTCAGTATTAACAGAGGAAATTAAAAATTAAGTCAATAATTAAATAAATAATTAGTAATATCAAGATTATATTTTGTTGATGGAGTTTTTTATTTTAAGCATAGCTCACAATATACGCGTTATAGCAAATTGCCATAACTTGAAATGCGCATTTTAGAAAATTGGCATAGCCTGAAACGCGTGTTATAGGAAATTGGCGTAGCCTGAAATGACCGTTTTAGAAAATTGTCATAAATTCAAAAGCCCGTTAAGTTTACTATTGTCAATTTAATAATAATCAGTATTTACTTGTCAGTTCTTTTAAAATAATATAATTATGACATCAGTTTAAAAAATGCCATTGAATATTTTTCCCGTTTACTTAAACGCGCATTTTTAGCAATTTCCGCATTCTTAAGTTCGCATTTTGAGCTTTTCAAACGCGAGTTTCAATCTGAGTCTATTTTTTTCGATACGCATTTTGAGCTATGTTCATTTTTGAAACTCACATATAACGCTGTGTTCATTTTCTAAAAAACGCATTTTGATTTAAGTCCAAAATTAGAAATTCACCAATGAATTTAAAGAAGTTATGAAGTTTAGTTTTTTGAGTTAATAAAGACTAAGTACTGTAAAATGCTTGATTTAAGAACTGGTTTTATTCGATTGCAAGATTGCAGGTTTTAATCGATAACGGAATAATTAATATTTTTTATTTATTTAGTTCTTAAAAAACATGTAAAAAACAACAATAAGTACTATATTAAATCATTCAAATAATACGATGCTTCCATATATAAATAAATCCTTTTATTAAGGAAAATTTAAAAATAATTTCTTGCATTGATTAAGGATATCAGTAATTATAAAACACTTAAAAAGTGTAATTTTAACCATTCGCTTTTTTTTATTCCATGGACAATTCCATGAAAGTGTCAACTTTCAAGCGAAATTTTTTTTTTATGAATTGCATATTTTGATTTTAAAAATATGTTCAGAAATAGCCAAAGTCTACTTATTCATGTTTCATTTTTGATAATTTTAAGTTTTTTGAATCTAGCAGTATTCTAAAGTAATCACATGGCTGACAAGTGAATTGTTCACATTTGTGCTGAAATTGTTTTCTTGAAAAACACTTATAAAATAAAATAAATGTATCCTTCTTTTGCAATATTTTGATTAAATTATGCATATAATACAAAATTTAAATATTTAAAACATAATCTTTAAGTCATTTTAAGTTTAATATATAAAATAAAAGTAACTTTTTTTGTGTCATTCCGTCACATGTTTTAGTATTTTTTTTCAAACAGCAACTAAATTTCAAAATGAAAATGTATATATTTTGGAATATAAAGCAGATATGGCATAAGAATCAATGAGAGATTATAAAATTTTATGCATTTGATTATTAACTTCCAATAACTAATGTGACGGAATGACACATCCTCGGCGATAGAATGACAAAATGAGTCCTTGAAAAGCCTATTCAAAAATTAGAGAATTACTTATTTTTCAATTAACCTAATGGTTAAAACAACTATTGAAAGACAGATAGAATATTGAAAAGGAACAAGATCCCCATAATACGATGGAAAAAAAAAAGCCAGAGACAGAAAAGCAGATAAGAAGGCTTCCGCCACAAAAGCTGAACTTAAAAGCTTAGATGCTGTGCAGAGATTGTGTAAACAAAGAAAAAATCTAATTCTACCAACCTCTTCACATACAAATTATTTAAATTCCCCCAACAAATCTTGGTAAAGCCGTAAAAAAAGTTGTACACTCACTTCCAAAATCAACAATAAAGTTAAAAAAATTAATTCAGTCTTAATGTGAGAAGTATTTAACATTCAACTCAAAAGAAACTAAATTAAGTGAATGTCGATAAGCTGTTTATTTTGGTTAAAAAATTTAACTGTCAAGATGATATTAGTTACAAGCCCCCAGGCGGTATGAAGGATTCAGTCATAATACAAACTCTGACAGAGTAACGAAGTGTGCACTAAAAGAGGCTTTTCATTTGTTTAAAGAAGCAGATAATGATGT
Source organism: Parasteatoda tepidariorum (assembly GCF_982258835.1). Classification (NCBI taxonomy): domain Eukaryota; kingdom Metazoa; phylum Arthropoda; class Arachnida; order Araneae; family Theridiidae; genus Parasteatoda; species Parasteatoda tepidariorum. The sequence continues at coordinate 11,675,194 of NC_141766.1, read as the reverse complement.
AAAGTGTGTTTCATTTTTGTTAAGTGTATTTCATTAATACCTCACAACACATGGACCTATAAATACCACGTAAATGTGAGGTTGTTTTAAAAAGCCAAACAGGGAGTTGGATGCTTTAAAAAGGCACCTAATATGCAAAAGAATTTTATGATTTCATAAAGTCGAGGCAACAAATTGTTGAAGTTTTGTTTTTGTCCAGCTATTCTATTTAACCCTTTCGCGCCGACTGTCACAAATACGTGCCAGTATAAAACCGTATCGATCAAGGCAAAAATATAAAACTGGTAATCAAAGTAATTCTTCAGCAGTTTATTTGTGGGCGGAGTTATAATTGTTTGATTTATTTAATTCACCATTACTTCGTTCAAAATAAAACTATTTAGTTATACCTTGAATTAGGGATTAAGAGAGGGCAAAAGAGAATGACTTCAGCTGGTCACTTGTTACAGCAGCATTGCCAGAGACAAGAGACGTGCACTAGACGTTCATGTAGTTGAGAAGTGAATCATCAAACTTAGAATGTCTTCTAATTTTAACCAAAACCAAGTATATGATTTGAAAAAAGGCCACTGTTTTGAAGAGGAAAACATGACTGAGGAGACTCTTTAATCGCTGTCCCATATTTCGGAAAAGAAACATTTATATGTGGCTCAAATTACTTTGATAGACCATTTAGATGTTAAAGTACTAAAAAGAAGACATGACAAAAATTGATTTATGCATAAGTTTCCTGAGAAAGAAGATAAGATGTATCATTGGCAAGTTAGATATAAAACCTCTTCAGAGACAAGCTAATTTTCAAATTGTTGAAATTCTTACTAATTCTGTTTATCGGTGACATACACATTAATCATGTTTATCTGTTACATTCTTTTTATCATTTACATATTAATAAAACATTTTTAAAGGAAAACTTTCTTCCACTAAACTTTTTGTCATTCTGTCACGGTCATTCCGTCACAGCAAATAGATGCTAATAACTGCTAGCCAACCTGAGGTTAATTTTCCAAATTCAGATTTTACATTGCTTACACATTATACTAAAAGTAAAAAATAGTTCAGAAAAATAATAGCTGCAAAATTCACAGAAACTACCAGTTTTAAGCAGCATGCCAGAAGCTTGGTTGCCAAAATGTCATTCCGTCACACAAATAAAAAGTTCGTAAAATTAAAAATAAAAAAGATAGAAAATCCTTTTTTTTTAGTTTATGAATCGCATTATGCCAATAATAATGATATGCATGAGAAAAAAGAATGTTTACTTGAAATTAGATGCATAGAAACTTAAATGAAATGTTATTTTTCAAGTCAAAATGTCATTCCGTCACATATGGAATTGCCCCCATAAATTTTAATTGTATCCGCATCGTTTGCAAATTGCATATTCTTTTTCTAAGTCTTGTGCAATTATTTTTTATTCGTTCCGCTAGCACTTTTCACCTGCTTATTGAGAAAACAATTTATTTTCAAGAATAACTACCGTTTTAAAAACACCTGCCAAAACTAAAATTGATTATTAACACACTTGAAAAGAAAAAAAAAATCTACATAAATTTTTAAATAAGCTAGGAAGTCTCACTAAAAGGTAACACTTCTGTGATATTTTCAAAATATACATACATATTTGTTTAACATTACTCGACAATACGCACATTTAAAAAAACAATTTCCAGAAAATAAAAGCAAAAACTCATTAATGTCTTTACGGAGCCATTTTTTCTCTCGTAATATTATGCTAAAATATTTTTGGAATTGAGATTGATTTACAGAATGAAATTCATTTAGCTTATTACCCAAGATTAATTTAATTTTTAAGACCACTTTTTTTTTCTGGTAAGAAGGTAAAAGGTTACAAAATTTTACCTACTTTAAAGAATTAACCATAAACTTAAACTCTTGCGTTTATACATAAACGAATTTATAAACTTCGTGATTATAACAATAAATAAACTCGATGATAACTTATTAAATGAACGAAGTCATAATGTCCAAAAGAAAATAACTCCCCAATCTTGGTCTCTCTTTTATTGTTATTACGCTAACTTTAACTGTTGCCCACATTTATGTGACCAAATCCCTTCATTGGCATCTGGCGTAATCAGAAAATGACCTCTCAAATCATAGATGGAAAAGTAACTTCCTATCCAGATTTAAAAAATTAATAATTCGGTGGTAAATGTTCCTCCACGATCTTATAAAGTGTTAAGCGACGCAAACACTTCATAAACCTTTACAGAATTCATTGACAGCTGCTTTTGACAGCGATAAGTGAAATATTTGCACCAAAAATATTTAAATTGCGATATTAAATACAACAATCCAGTTGATGTATTTAGATAAAAAATTTGAAACTGAAAAGAATAGTGTGTTTCAATTAAATTATTTAATACCAACTCTTTGAATCACGTTTAAACAAACTAAAAATAATTGTATAAATTTTAGAACCAGCAAACGATTTATTAAATTCAGGAAAACTACTTTTCCTTATTTGCGATAAAAATTAGCGTTTCTAAAACTACTCAATCGTTTGAAGTTATAGAAATACGGATATATTTAAAAAAATTCGAGTTTTAGTAATATTTTAATAAGGAAAACACAGACATTATTAGATGTAAAATATGAATTCATAGATAAATGTTTTAAACTGAAAAGTTTCTGATAGTTGAATTATGTAATTATGTATTTTGAACTATATTTTAATTATGTTTTTATGTATTTGAAATATGTTTAATTTCACGTTTTTAAAAATACTAAAACGCAAAATAGATTAGTGAAAAAATGTTTAATGAATCGTTTTAAAATGTAGAAATACGGATAAATTGGAAAAAAATGGTTTTTAGTAATTAATTTTATTAAGAAGTCATAAATATTAATAGAAGCGCACGCGGAGAAAAAGAGAGAATTCCGATAAAATTACAGTACCATATGGTAATGACACTTCAAATTAAAAAAAAATAATAAACAAAAATGCAAGTTTGGTTAATAAAACCAAAATATATGGTATTTCAATCATTCAATTGGTAATTATGCTTCGTAAAAATTTATCCGCATTATAATTAAACATTAAATGAGAGCAAAAAATTTTCTCATAAAAAAATTTAATGATTTAGTTTGACTAAATGTGCAACCAAAAGAAATTGATAATACTTAAAGAAAAAAATAACATTTTTATTATGATATTTAAAAAAAAAATTCTGCTTCTATAATTTTTTTAAATGGTATAGATATTTCAAGAGGAAACAACTATTATTAACTATTATTATTATTATTACTCGAAAAATTTGAAACAAGGAAAAACAGAAAAGCAAATATTGCGAGTTAGAGAAATAGAACGGAAAAAGTTGGTATAAGGAATAAGGAAATATTACATTAGTTCTATAACATAATTTTTTGTTAAAAATTAAAATATCGAAATTTCGTTGTGAAATATTTCGCTCACCCCTTGCTCTCAGTGATACTGTGATTTTTTATTCTTAAATAGTCATCAAAATTTGCTTTTATGAAATTTCGTATTTAATATCGAAAATTATGATTAATTTTTTAACTTCATACTCAAAAAGGCTTAGTTAATTTTTTGTTACAACAACAAAGCACAATAAATCTGATTTTTTGCAATTTTTTTTTCGTAAAAATTTTACTTCAATTATTTTCTAAGCTTTTATTTCTTACTATAATACGAAATTTTAAATCTAACGCCAGGAAAATATAGGACAAAATTAAACCTCGTTGTCTTTGAAAGAGTTTTTACTATATTTGATTAGCTGTTCTAATCAAATTTTTCAAGACTACTTCAGAAGCGAAAACTATTACTTTTCACTTTGTTTATATCTTATTCGGTCCTTATGCATTTTGTATTAAATGTCAATTTAGATGACAATAAAATAAAAATCACTGTTCTGTTTAAATATATTTAGCATTTAATTTACTTCCTAAACGTTTATGAGTACTAATTAGCTATCCTTCGTATATTATAACAAAGTATGGCTATTGTATGAATTTTAATCTAAATATTTTGTTGTTCAGACGGATAGTTAAATATCTGTTAAAATATTTTCAAGGATCAATGTATTCAATTTGTACAAATTTTATTTTGAATGGAAAATTAAATTTTATTCATAGTTTAACAGAGACAATAATATGTTTTCGCAGAATACGTTGTACGTTTGATTTCATGCCATATATACTTGAATCATGTGGGCATAAGGTTATTCTTCATTATCATTATTAATCATATCGCTCATCATTATCATTATCATTATAGTTTAATTTTAAGGCGATTTAGTGACTCATTAAAATAATGGATAATACGCACTGAAAAATATTTTATAAATAGAAGACTAGTTAACCAATTGTCAATATCCTATTTGTTAATTCTAAACAATTAACATGATGATATTAATTCTTCCTCAGCTCAGTTACCCTTGGGATGGAAATAAAAAAAACATTATTTTTTTATTTATTTCATTTTATTTATTTTTGTTTTTATTTATTTTGTTTTATGTATTTTTGGTTTCATTATTATTTTTAAGTTTGTCCCTAGTTAAACTTCCATATGCCAAATATCTCCTTGCAACCATTTTATTAAAACAAAAACGAAAGCGCATGTTAATTCACAATAGCACACGTTTTTTAGTTGACTAATTGTTAATCTCCAATTATCATTCCATCCAATTATCATTATCATGAGTCGTTAGCCAATTGTTAATCTCCAATTTGTTAATTCTAAGCGGTTATTATGATGGCATTAATTCTTCCGCAGTTCAAGTTACCCTTAGAATGGAAATTTCAATTTTTTTTATTAATTTTATTTAATTTATTTTTGTTTTACTATTTGTTCATGCTTGTCATTAATTAAAAATTCCTAGGTTGAACTCTAGCAGCAAATTTATTAAAACAAAAGCACGTTAGCACATGTTTCTTGGGTAATAGTCTCTCGCATAAGAGGCTTAAATGAGAGTTTTAGAAAGTCGTATAAGAGGCTTAGATGAAAGAGAAATGAGAATAGCCTTTCATATAAAGAAGGCACATAAGCCAAAGAAGTTTTGTAATGTTAGCAATAACTTTTAATTGCTGAGAAATATTTTATAAATAGAGGAATAATGCGAAGAACATGCAATTCGCCAATTGGTTAATTCTAAACAATTAACGTGATAAGATTAATTCTTCCTCAACTCAACTACCTTTGGGATGGAAATAAAGAAAAAAAAATTTTTTTTTTAATGTTATTTTATTTATTTTTTTTATTTTTTTTTATTTTGTGTACTTTTGTTTTTATTTATTTTTTGTTTTATTATTTATTTATGTTTGTCGCTAGTTAAACTTCCATAGGCCAAATATCTCCTTGTAGTCATTTTATTAAAATTAAAACAAAAGCACACGTTAATTAAAATTGCGGGGCTTTTTTTTAGTTAATAGTCTCATATATGAGACTTATTGTGAGAGTTAATAGTCTCTCACATAAGGGAGACGCATAAACCAAATAAGTTTCGGTATAGCTTTTAATAACTGAGAAATATTTTATAACTAAACGAATAATGTGAGGAACAATTCTCTAATTAGTTAATTCAAAACAGTTAACGTGATGAGATTAATTTTCCCTCAGCTCACCTTGGGATGGAAATAAAAATATAATTTTATTTTTACTTATTTTTATTTCATTTATTTTTGTTTTTATTAATATTTACTTTTATTTTATTTAAATTTTATTTTTTTTTGTTTCCATTTATATTTTTTTCTGTTATTTATTTGCTGTTTTATTATTTTGCTTATATTTGTCTCTAGTTAAACTTCCATAGGCCAAATATCCTCTTGCAGTCACTTCAATAAAACAAAAGCACATGTTAATTACTATTACTGTATTACAGTTTTTTTAGTTAATTGTCTCTCATATAAAAGACTTCTATGAGAGATAATTGTCTCTCATATAAGGAAGACACATGAACCAAAGAAATTTTGTCACGTTAACAGTAGCTTTAAATAACTGATACAACTAGTAAAAGTAATTAAAAATGAAACACTACAAATATGATGAAAATTGAAGTATAATGCATAGTTGATGATTATTGTACTGTTGTCAGGAAAATAATTTAACTTTGAAATTAATATTTAAAAACTGCGAATGGTTGGTCACGCATCTTGTCTGGTCAAGTACGCCAAGACTTTTCTATTTGTTTCACATGTACTCAATGGACAATAAGACAATTTCAAGACCAACGGTGGTAACGTTGTAATTACACACAGGCCGTTTTTGCCTCCCAGCTCTCAATAATTAGAAATCTCACTTTATATTTGAAACAAATAAAAAAATTATCATCGATTTAAATTCAGATTAGTTAAAAACTGGCCTAAGAAATTGGAAAACAAATCATTTTTGCAGATATTTAGCAAAAGGGAGAAATTTGTCTTAATTTTTTTCTTATAAACGTGACATTTTGAAAACTATTTCAAGTGTGTATCTTAATTTCATTGGCTTCAAAAATTTGACTTAAAAATTGGACATAGTAAATACATAAAAAAACAAGAAAAATTATTCTTAAAGAAATAAATTCAAATATCAGTAATTCTTAGTTTTACTAACATTAAATTTATTTATTATATGTTTATTTTAGCATATTTTTAGGACTTTAAACGAAAATCCTGATTTTTATTTAAATCGTAGTAAATTTTCCATTTTTAACTTAATGACAATTGTAATAGAAACTACGTACTTTTATTAATCATTTATCTATAAATCACCTATTGTGATTTTGTTTTAAAAATACTTTTAAATATAAATAATATTCAAACAAAACATATTCAATAAGAAAAGAATTTAAATATTTGTAACTCTCAGTTTTATTGATAGAAAATGTAAATTTTATTTGTATTTATTACTCATTTATTTAGCATTTATTTGTTTATTTTTATATTTTTAAGGCTTAGACACAAATTTTCACTTGCATTTGAAATGTAATTAATCTTTCGATAATAATAATACACCGAGAAATTACCTATTTTTTTAAATCATTAATTACTATTTCACTTTTTGCTTCATTAAAGACCAATTTTTCTAAAACCTTTCAATCCAAAATTTGTGAATGTAAGAAAACGCATTTCTACAACTGTTAGATTCTAAAATTTGTGACTTTTGGTTTAATTTACAAATAACATTTCATTTACTTTGCTTTCAGAATTTTTATCAGTATTAAATTTCCAATAAAAATTTTTCTGCCGTCTAAATTTTCAAAAAAATAAAAATAAACCCAGAAGCTGCATATTTTTAAATGTCGTTTATTATCGCCTGATATTACAATATTTCTCTAAGTTTTTTTCATTTAAGTATGCATTAATAAAATAATTGAAGTGTTTGAGGCAGTATAACAATATGCCACATTTTCAAATTGTTTAAGAGAGTAATTTCGATACAAAAAAAGCGCACTTCAATTTTGATTCAGACAATAAGATGTTTCTTTTTGTTGTACCGTTATCTAGAAGAGTATTTGTAAGTATTTATGAAGAAACTGTACTAATAAACTGTTTGATATAAAAATTTCAGTTTTATGAAAAAATGTGGCTTATCATTACATTGACCTTCAATTGAGGGGATAAGTGGATAAATGAAGTGCATTGATAAAAGTTTTTCCTGTTTTAACCCTTTGACAGAGAATTTTTATTAAACATATTTTTTATACTTTTTTCATTATTTTTTATTAATTTAGGTCAAATTAAGTGAAAAATATATTTAGTATTTTAATAATTTATGGTTATGAAAAACAGCAGGAAACACCATAGTGTCTTTTTTGCGTTAAAGGTAAAATCTTCCAGACACGGCTAAATTCCAATTTCCACCACTTTTTCCAATTTTCGCTTATAAGCAGTTGTTTGAATCTAGGAGAAACAGTTATTCATAATTGAAATTTCTTTAGTTCGAAAAATCAATTATTAATAAATGTTTGAATATGAATGGAACAAAAAAATCTAAATATTTTTTTTAGTTTTTATATTTTAGTACAAATATAATTCCGATAATCTAACAGATTTTTTAGCCACTATTAGTCTATTTTTATAATTATAAAATACCAAATTATACTTTTACAATTAGAGTATTATTTATTGCCTATTATTTATTGCAACTAGAGCGTCAAAAAATTATATGAAAGAAACAACGGTGTCCCATCTACGTTAAAACACTGATAAAAAACACTGATTAAAGTTAAGTTAAAACACTGATAAAATCGACGAAGAAATATTTGTCATAAAAAAGGTATATGATAGTAAGAAAAACTTTAAAATCAACTATTTCAAAAACTTTTATCCCTTCCATGCCTTTATCCTCTCTTTAATTGTTACAGTAAATTTAAAAGAAACAAGTATTATTAACTCTTATTCTTTCTATAATCCAGAAATTTTATTTTATTTCAAGTGATAAAACGATTTTCCAAAAATAATAATAATAAAACGAATTTCATTTCAGAACATAATAAAATAAAAAAATTCGAAAGATAACGGGTAAACGTTTGAAGAAAAAAGAAATAAGGCTTAGCGAAGTCCGAAAATATTTATCGCAGGAAAAAGACTGGAATTATTATTAGATTCCATAAAGCAAAGAAAAGTAATCCTGACATTGCGAAAGTGCATTAGATAACAACATAGAAAGAAAAATGACCAAATACTCTTTATCTTTAGTGTCTTAAACATAATACAGTTTGTTAATTTTGTTATTTTGAATTCGACTTATATTAAATCATTTTTCAAGGAGTTTAAAGTGCACTTATTATTATAAAAATTGAAAAAGAATTGCCTACAAAGAGTTGTCAAAGTGAAACGAAATTTTAGATACGCGAGTACAACCCTGATCCAAGTAAGTGATTAAAAAATTACAGCAAAATTATCATTTATTGCAGCAAAGAAAATGAATGAATGTAAAATGCAAATGAATGCATATTTTAGTAACCTCTTGGACCACCTCTAGCACGAATGCGGATGTAAAGATGTCCAACAACATCTCGTTCCACAGTTGCTGTAAAAACACCGCTAAATCAACTAAACTCGAAGGCTGCCCACCTTACTGCCCCAACTGGCTCTCGTATATGCTCATTTGGTGACAAATCTGGTGATCAAGCAGGTCGGGGAAGGGTGATAATGTGGCGGAGACATTCCTGGGACACCCTTGCTGTGTGTAACTGAGCATTATCTTGATGAAGAATGGCTCCTGGGAGCCAGGTAACACATGAGGCTGAAGGATGTCATGAATGTACAGCTGGGCTGTCATGGTACCATGGATGAATATTAGAGGTGATCATGTGTCGTATGGGATTGCACCCCATACCATCGCAGCAGTTATGGAAGTGGTGTGCTACTATACAGCGTAGGCAGGATTGACATAGGATTGTTGTCAGGATTTAATAAAACAGTTCTCAAGAATTTAAAAATAATTTCATTCTGCTTCTTTTATAATACACAAACTATTGGCTTCGTTTATAAAAAAATTCATATTTTATTAAATCATTTCTCAAAAAAAATTAAGAGTAATTTCATTCTACTTTATTTTTTAATAAGCATTTTTTAATAGCTTAAAATATTTATAATAAAAATTAAATTTTTATGAAAACATTTCTCAAAAGATTTAAAGGAAATCCTTTCTTACTTCTTTTTCTAATATTCAAACTTATGCCTTACCCTAATGGATGGTGTTTTCAGTAGAAATGTAAACAATAACAATCTCGAGCTGTATGCCTGCTCTAGTTCCGGTTAGAAAGTTTGCAGCTACTTACTACATGTTATTCTGCGAGGCGATATTTTTAAACGGATGATTTTGTTTTCAATAAAAGAAATAAATCACATAATTTCTGAGCTCAAATCTGCCGTATTTCATAAGATATTAATGTTATTATGAGTTTGATATTAATGTTTTATGAGTCTGGTGAGTTTGAAGTGAAAATTTGTTTTAGTTATTTAGAGATATATTGTTAAAAAAGGTGACATGGTTGCTAGATTTTGAATAACTCGCTTTGTTGGCAGTCTTGATATGGCCTCTTTGCATAAGTTTATTACTGTTTGTTCTTGTTGCAAGCTGTGCACCATCTTACGTTAGTGTCAACACTTTTAGCATTGTAAACACAAGTAATAAGTAATCTAATACATTGTTTGCAAGAATCTCAAAACACAATGATGCCAAATGGCTTTAAAATACAACGGAAACAGTAACCCGGAAATTTAGGCGGTACCGAACTTGCAGCGTTCCCTAGTGTAGAAAACACCATCCATAAAAATTATATTTTTATTAAAAAAAAAATTTAAAAGTAAATTTATTTCACTTCATTTTCTAATTAACCAACAAATGGCTTAGTTTAAAAAAATTCTGCTTTTATTAAATCATTTCTGAAAAATTAAAAGTAATTTAATAGCACTTCATGTTTTAATATGCAATTTGACTGACTTAATGCTGTGGAAAGCGTGACATACCTAAGAATAATCAATTACATTTTCTAAAAACATATTTTGCAATTCTTTAACCTTGAATTGGCAGTTTCTCAATTTGTTATTCCAAATTAAGTAACATAACGATAATCAACCAGAAAAAAATCGAAGAATATTGAAGATCAATTTTGCCTGCTATTTCTGTCTTAATAAAGAATATTTCGAATGATAAATTTAGCCGTCTAAAAATACTCTGCAATGATAGTAAGTATCTTGTTTCTTTTTGACCTGTTTAAAAGAAATCAATACCTATTTAATTGCTATATAAAAGCATTAGTTTAATAAATATGCCATTGCCATTCATTTTACATTTTGTAAAAAAAGAATAACAATGTTCTTGTATCAAATAATGATGATACGAATTCACATTTGTTAGGAGTTCACGATTCATGTAGTTGCTCTCACTTGCTTTGAACATTTGATACAATTAAAAGGTTTACAGTCACGCGAGAAAATAACGTATGCATGAATTCCGGCACAAAAAACTCAGACAGTTTGACTCAATTTTAATGCAGTTTTTTTGTATTAAATTAAAAGAAAATAAAGTTTTGTAATGTGCAGATTTAGTTTTTAAATATTTTTCAATGTCTTTTATTATTTTTTTCATATCAAGCTAATAATAAAAATTTGAAAAACTTTATTTGAATAATATAAAAATAGGTCTTGTGATGAGCAAATTTCATTTTCACAAAAAGAATTTCACCATTTCTTTTTAAATTTTAAATATCAAAATTGCAATAATATGAAAGACGGTACAATATGAATTTCTTCTGTGAAAAATCAAATTTGTGCTTTACAAGATTATTTTTTTCATCAAATACAAAAATAGTATTGAAATCTATTCAGGTTTCGCAAGATAATTATTACAGAATTTTGTCTCTACATCGACTAAATATCAGTTTTAAATACACGATGAATTATGTTAAGCTTCATAAGAAGCCATTTGAATACCATAATTCAAATAACTATTGAACGATCACGTGTATACGTCATTGTATATGTGAACGAATTTTCAAAATCGGCTGAAAAATTTATAAGGAGCTAAAACAAACAGATTTTTGTAAAGATAACATTTCCCTAACATTTCCATAATAAGTTTAAATAAAAAGTTGAATGTCACCCATTTGTCCGAGAAACTTATGAATGCCTGAGACTTTTCATATTTCATTACCGAAATTGACTTTCTAATTATCTCATTTCGTATTTATTTTTCATCTCATTTTTAATATGCGCCTTGTGAAGAAAAAAGGATTTCGTTTTATATTGCTATTTTGAATACAAGTGAAATTAAATACTTTCAATAAAATGCATGCAGGTTTAGTTTCATGATTTATCTTATAGCAATTGACATTTCACTTGTTTAATCATTCTTCCACATTTAATTTTTTTCAATTTTGCTTTAAATAAAAATCGTCTGCTAGGTAGAATTTTTCTTCACAATTTATTCAACTATTGAAAATGTAAATTATCGTCTGCGGAATCAAAATAGTAAATAGATGTAAAATGGCGCTTTTAACATTATAACGGATCGAAAGTTGTGTTATGTTTGTGATATTTGCCAAGACACATATTTCATCCAGATAAAAAAGAAAACTTTATGATGGTCATGAAATTTTGATGTCGTTACGGTAAGCAATACATCATTCTTAAAAAATGAGAAAAAGCGAAAGGCTGTTTTTGAGCGGGAAAGTAGTTCCATGTGCAAAAGTAAATGACATTTTCCAAGTAAATCAAAGGTACGATGTTTTAAATTATTGCAATCTTCATTAATTATTCCTCATTAAAGTTGCAAGTTTCCCGTAGCTTGCAATTCCCCGATGATTTTCGTGAATTTCTAAAATCCAAAAATTAGTGAGTGACGCACAAAATCCTATCCCAATAAATTAAAAAAAAATCAATATCGCTTAAAAACTAAATAATAGCTTCATGCATTTATTGATTTATATATATTTTAATCAATACCTCTTTTACAGCTAATATCTGAAATAACTATGAAAAAATTTACTTTTATCTGATACTAGACTATTATGATAAAGTAAATCTAAATTAGGAGATTATGAAAAATCTTTATATAAACGAAATTTTATCTCTTAAACCATAAGCTTCAAAACACTGAAACAATACACTTTTCGATAATATACTTGGAAGCCGTAATGACGTGTTAATCAGGCATGTTGCCTCATTATTCTTACTCAGTGATATCCTAATTGAGCCATCATGTGGTTTAGAGCAACAAATTTGATCTTAATGATAATGTATTACACTAATATAACATATAACAAGGTATCATTTAAAGTGTATATCATAAAGTATAAGTAGTTAAGTATTTTTAGCTCAAATTAATATTCTTAGAAAAAGGTACGGAAGAAAATAGTAAAATTAATAAGATTTTCAAGTTTTTAGTTAAAATATAAGAAATTGACCCTTAAATTTAAAAAAAAATTTCTTATAAATACTTACTTACAAAAAAATAAATACTTTGCTTTTTTTTTAAATTAAATGAAATTAAATTATCTTCTATAAATTTACATATTTATTGGCGTTCAACATTCAGTATTGGAAAAAGTAAAATAAAGATATTCGAATTTTTATTATATTTAGTTTGGCATTTGTTGAAACTCCAATAAAGATAATTTTCAATATTTGATGTATAATAACAACGAAAAATAAAAACAAATGATAAATTTTATCGTATTTCTGGATGTTAATATTAATTTGTATATAATAACTTATGACTTTCTGCTACACATTATCAATTTTACAGCGAAACTATTAAACAATAAGTTCAGACCTAAATAAGCAGCCAAACTCAAGGTAAACTCAAATTATATTTTATTTTTAATAAAAATATCTATAAAAATTAAAATAAAAAACTGCTTTTTCCTTAATTTATTTTGAAAACTTGCACTGAGAAAAGATGTATGGTCAAAACAACCAGAATGTGGTAAAATTCGCCGTGTTTTTGGTTCTATTTAAAAACTGCTTTTTCTTTAATTTATTTTGAAAACTTGCACTAAGAAAAGATGTATGGTCAAAACTACCAGAATATGGTAAAATTCACCGTGTTTTTGGCTATAATAAGAAACTGCTTTTTCTTGAATATATTTTGAAAACTTGCTCTGAGAAAAAATGTATTGTCAAAACTACCAGAATATGGTAAAATTCACCGTGTTTTTGGCTCTAATAAAAACTGCTTTTTCTTTAATTTATTTTGAAAACTTGCACTGAGAAAAGATGTATGATCCAAACTACCAGAATATGGTAAAATACACCGTGTTTTTGGCTCTATAGGAACACCAGAAAGATCAGAAATTTTTACCAAAGTGCTTGGTAATGATTTTTGTGAAATTATCAATAAAATATGGCTTATATAATGTATGATAAAATTTGGTAAATATGATAAAATTTAGTAAGTTTATCATGATACCATTTATTCAGTTAAATTTACTTTTCAGTTTTGTATTATTTGCTAAATCTGTGGTAATAAGGACTTTAATTTCGAAAACCAGAATTTCCAGTAAATCGTTACCATATGAACAAAAATTTACCAAATGAATAGTTTAAATACCGTATATTTTGATTTCACTAACCAGAATTATGGCTATTTTTTTTATAAGAAATGCCATTACCATGCAGTACGGTAATTTTGCTAGAATTTTTTTTCTCTGTGTTTTTTTTAAATACAATTTAAATAAAAAAAATTTAATATGTTAATTATTAAACCATGAATGGTGTCATAGACACATTGAAGGCAAGGGTAACACATAAAGTACAATTTTTTTTTGCCACCTTAGCTTCATTTACGCGTTCTATTACAATGAATAAGTTGCACCAAATGTAAACCGTATCTAACAGTTTAATTAAAATATTATAAAACAGTATATTCTAACCCTTAGTAATGATATATATGCAGGGCCCGAGATCAAGATTTCAAATTACTGGCCAGTAAATTAGCTAAATATCAAAAGTATTCGCCAATTTTCGAAAGTTTTCGCCAAAAGCAAATCTGAACAATTTTTTATGATTATTTTTTCCCATAGAAAACTATTTTGCTGTAGTTTTTTTCCTGCTTAGATTATTTGGACCCTATTGTAATTGGTTATGCGGCGCATCTACCGAAAATTACTGTAATCGAATAAAAAATACAGATTTGTTTCAAAAAAAATAATTTTGACGTTATTTTGAGGATCGAATAAAATATATATTTTTCTTTCCAGTGGGGGAAAATCATTCGCCAAAACACAATTTTATTCGCCAAATTTACGATTTTATCGCATTTGGCAAGGTGGCGAATGCTTAGCCCTGTATGTGTAATTATGCTGCCCTGTATATGTAATTATAATATTAAAGGGGGAAAGTGAAATAATTTAAAAACAGAACTATGAAATACTATTCGTAAAAGGGAGTAGACTAAAAAAGAACAAAAAAGGTTTTTTTTTGTGAATATTTTTGATAAGACATCTTAATAGTTGCAAATATAAGAAGTTACAGGACTTTAATAGAAGTTATAGTGACTTTTTGTAAATGATCGGAAAGTGCCTGATTTATTTGAAACAGTATTATTTGTAAAGTTTACAAGCATGATCTCGTAACACATAGAAAATGAGTTTATTTATAACAAATTCACTTTATTAATACGTTGAAGCTCAGCTATTGTGGTCTGTCAGCAGGCATAGCATGCTGCTGATGCTGATAGCAGTAATGTCCACTATAAACGTTGGTTCACAATATACAAATTCTTAGAAAAAATATTTTTTAGAAAAAATTATAGTAGTACTGTTGGAAGCAGTGATTGGAATAGTATTTAATTGGCTTAAAAGATATTCACCATTTAAACAAATATTGACAAACATTGAAATACAAATATTGAATAACAAATTGAAATATATAAACATTGAATAACAAAAATTGAAACTTTACTCCGAGAAAAGAAGTATAAGCAAAACTAACAGAATATAGTTAAATTTACCCTGTTTCTGACTCTAAGGGAACACCAAAAATCTCGGTAATTTTTACCGTAACGCTTTGGTAATGATTTTGGTAAAATTTACAATTAAATATGGTTTTATAATGTGTGATAAACTTCAGTAAATGAGGTAAAAATTGGAAATTTTATCATGATACCTTAGAGCAATGGCATAAAAATCATTTATTCGGTTCAATTTACTTTTCAGTTTTATA
Organism: Parasteatoda tepidariorum; assembly: GCF_982258835.1. Lineage (NCBI taxonomy): Eukaryota > Metazoa > Arthropoda > Arachnida > Araneae > Theridiidae > Parasteatoda > Parasteatoda tepidariorum. The sequence continues at coordinate 11,659,555 of NC_141766.1, read as the reverse complement.
TTTTTTACTAAATGTGTGGTAATAAGAACTATAGCTTTTAAAAGCAGAACTTCCGGTTGACCACTACCATGTGAATGGAAAAATTACCAAATGAATGATTTAAATACCATTTATTTTGTTTTTATTAACCAGAATATCTGTGTTTTTTTTCCCTTACCAGAAATATCATTACCATACAGCACGGTAATTTTACCAGAATTTTTTTCTACGTGTATTTAATACCTAAAACAGGGGTTTATTTTTACATTCTACGTAGGAGAAATATGAAATTTTCAAGTATAGTTCATCAACTTTTTAAATAACAATTAGTAAAAAATCTAATATTTCAAATATGAAAGATTTAATGTTCTGTACAAAAGAAATTTGAATCCACTTTAAAAGGACTACTAATTTTTCAGCTGTCCACTATAAGTATATGAAATAAAATGAACTGAATGGAATTTCGAATGGGACCACTAAGCAAGTTAAGTTCAACCGTTAGTATGAAAGGTTTAATATTCTGTACAAAAGAAATTTGAATCCATTTTAAAAGATCTACCAATTTTTCAGATGTCCACTATAAGCATATGAAATAAAATTAACTAAATGGAATTTCGAATGGGACCACTAAGCAAGTTAAGTTCAACCGCTAGTATGAAAGATTTAATATTCTATACAAAAGAAATTTGAATCCATTTTAAAAGATCTACCAATTTTTCAGATGTCCACTATAAGCATATGAAATAAAATTAACTAAATGGAATTTCGAATTGGACCACTAAAAAAGTTAAGTTCAACCGAGTGTTCCTAGTTAATAATAGTGGGGTTCCTCTGTATTTTCTCCTATTGTAAAATAAGAGTTCTTTCCTTGTAATAAATAGCTGTTCTAAAATTAATTATAATAATAAACTAGTGTATTAAGTTTGAACTGATATTTTTTTATTTAGTCTGACACAATAAAATTCTTTCATCCGTTTAATTATTTACTTTTAATTCTTTCAACTGAGGACCTTTTACGCTTACTGATGCATTCATAGCATAAAACACTTCCCCGAACTCATATTTGTTCTGCTTCGTGATTTCACTTTCAAGTTCGTCGTTCTTATGAGCCTTGATTACTGAAGATTTAAAAATTTTACCTTTCAGTTGGACGGCTTAAAGGTTTTAAATTTTTTCATTAACGTTGAAATTTGCTTTCCTCATTTAATCTTTTCAGACATTATGTGCTTTTATAGAGTTTAAGATAAAATGTTTCTTTTTTTAAAATACCTTGTTAAATTAGTTTTCAAAGTTTATAACTGTGTGTATGCGTTTGCTTTAAAAGAACATGTATCAAATTAGAAGTTTAATTCTCTAAATTTATAAACATTTTTTGGTTAAGTTTAAACTAAACAGTGGTAAATAGTTTGAGTGTTAAGTTTTCTTTTCTTTTCCTTTTTTTTTTTTTTTTTTTTTTTTTGTAAAGTTATATATGTTTACAATGCAAAGGGCTTAAAATAAATTTGTTGAATAAAATAATTGCAGTAATTTGCCATAATTTAAGTCACTTAACTAATTATTTGGATCTAATTACGCTTTAGACGCACAAATTATCAATCTTAACGGGTTTTTTTTGGGGGGGTTGAAAAATTATTTATATGTTATGTTCCGTTATTATACTGTTTGTTTACTATACAAAGTGCTTAAAATAAATGTGATAAAATATTTACAGTAATTTGCTATAATTTTATTCAATTAACTAATTATTTAAACCTAATTGAGTTGAAACACAAATTTATCAATCTAAGCGCTTTTTTTTTTTTTTTTTTTTTTAATCTTTGAAAGTATTACTTTCTGGACATTTATATCTTTGAAATTTTTGTTAAAGGACAAATTTTTAACTCAGGCCTAAATTTATTGTTCTACTAAGGGTAGAAGAAGATTTTTTTTAAATGAAAATATTTTAAGCTTATAATCAATATTGATAAATTTCATATTCGAAAAAATATTTCTTCTCAAACAACGACATTAATACGAAGTATTTGTCTCTCATCAATGATATTGATCCCTTTTTTGTGCATAAATGCTCTCTGTCATAAGAAAAAGTTATGAGAAAAGAAAGTGTCTATTTTACCTTCGATAGGGAGAAAAATGTCCTTCATTTGGGGGTTTTCGTCTTATAAAAACGCAATTGTAGGCCTCGAATTTTCCAGCAAACATTTTTATAAACTCATTTTGGAAAAAAAATTCGGGATCAAATTACGATAAAAAGTACCGGCACTCAGAGTGCCGGCACTTTTTACCGTAAAATCCATTTTTACCGGGACAAAAAATCTGATATAGGGTGACCTGGAGTAATTCCTGATCAAAAAATGTTAACATCTATCTCTTTTGCAAGAAAACTATTCAAGATAGAATTATAATATTTACTGGAGGTTTGAGGCTATATGAGATAAGTCCTGGGCTACCTTGTTTTGTTTGAAAATCTAATTAGAATTGAAAATATTTAAAATTTTTAGTGATCAGGAATTACCCTTTCTCTTGATCCTTTCTGGGGTAATTCCTGATCACTTCTGGGGTAATTACTGATCCCCAGTTTTAATCATAAATGAGCTGCTTAAAAATAATCATACAGTGGTAATTAACAAATAAGACATCAAGATCAAACAAATAAACCAAAAATATATGTTTAAGCAGCTAATAAAACGATTTATTTAAAAAGCAAAAATAAAGGTTAGCTCTTTAAATTTTCCAAAAATCATTGTATTGTGCCATACATTTTAGGCAAGCAGCCAACTCATTCTCATGTTCTGCTGGAATATAAGAAAGAGTTCCCACATGGGTCACTTTTGCTGGATTTTGTAACTTCATTAAGGGAGAGTGTAAAGTTAAGTAAGGTATGTCAACAGATCTTACATTGAAATTTTCATTTTCAATCATTAAAAGAAATTTAGTAATTAAGACATTTTAATTACTAGAACTAATTTTGCTTTCTAGAAGCTTAGTATCCTTTTTAGGCTTATAATTTCTCACCATATTTATATTAGGCTAATTTATAAACTTAAAAATTATTCTAACAATGTACACACATAAAATTAGGATAGAAGCAAGGTAAGACAAATCGGAACACATTTATCTAGCATGCGGTTAAAAACAAATTTTGTGATTAAATTGAGATAAAATATATTTTATAGTCGTTCCACTTGATAAATATGAACTGCCACTTAAGAAAAGACAATTAGCTATTTATTAGCTTATTTTAATACTATTTATGGAAAGAAATGACAATGATCAGGAATTACCCCAGTGATCAATAATTACCCCATCTGTAGGGGGCAACATTTGATACAGTTTCCTATAATCAATTATAATGTTTACAGTAGATCTGAAATAATTAAACAAGAGCTTGCACTATTTTCATATCAAAGAAAAAGAAAGTAACTCAAAATGTTTATTATTAAGAGAAGGAGGGAGATCTTTGCAGAAATGTGCACTTTTTGAAACCCATCTTTGAAATGGAAAATACAGAAAGCAGTTTAAAAGATACTTATTTTGTTAGATTAAACAAAAAACTATTATTAAGTAAATGCAGTTATACCTTAGTAAAGTGTGCAAGCATTCTTGTCCATGTCTCAAATTTAGAAAAAAAAATATTTTTTTTAAAATAAAACTTAGGTGATCATTATTTACCCCAGAAACAGAGTGATCGTGAATTACCCCGGACCACCCTACCATAATTTTTTTAGTAATAATTACCGTAAAATTCCTGAATCACTCTAATTAAATAAATATTACTGTAAAAATTGTGGTATAATATTTTACAGTAAAAATGGATTTTACGGATGATGCACCCAAAGTGCCGGTACTTTATAGCGTATTTGGATCTGGAATTTTACACAGTGTACTCTCACTGAATTCTTCTACGCTCGAAAGCACACATTGTTAAGTTCGTAATAATCAGCATAAAAAATCATTAAAATTTTAATTTCCGATGGCAAATGTTTCCTTAATCAGAGCAAAATACAAAAAAGTTTATTTCACATTTCACTATTTTACTAGAAATTATCTTTATAAAAAAAACAACCATGACATTTCTGATAGCTTCCTTATGTAATTAGAAACAAGAAGATTGTTTTAAACTATCGGGAGTACAAATTTGTTCTGTCCGTTTTTAAGAGATGGCTCTGCTGTTTCATAGTGACAGCTGGTTTCGGTGGTTTCAAGGAGGTTAAGCATCTGTCAATAACATTCAGTTTATATCGCTTTGAGTTTCATACAAAAACCCTGTTTTTTACCTTGTTGAGTATGTCAAGTTTTGTGGTAACGAAGCGCCATTTGTGAGAGGTTTTATGTTTCTGCTTTAATTAGAAGACAAGTGCAGCTGAAGCGCATCGAATTCTTGCAGAAGTTTATGGTGACAATGCTAAAACTGATAAATTGCATGTAGGAATGGTTTCCACGTTTCAAGAATGGTGAATAGTTTTGTACACTATGAGCTGCTACAACCTGGTGATTCCATTACGGGCGATCGGTATAGGCTGCAATTAATTCGTTTGAGTCGTGCATTACGAGAAAAACGGCCGGAATACGAGCAAAGACATGACAAAGTTATTCCTCTGCCTAATAACGGTCAGCCTGATGTCACAAAAGTATTAAAAAAAAAATTTTGAAACGCTCAAGTGGGATATTTTACCACACCCGCTGTATTCGCTGGACATTGCTCCTTCTGATTACTGGTTGTTCCGACGGATGCAGCACGATTTGACAGGTCACCAGTTCACTTCCTTCGCAGAAATCGAAAATTGGCTCTTAACTTGGATAGCCTCAAAAGACGAGACATTTTTTCGAGATGGAATTCAAAAAATGCCTGAGAGATGGGAAAAAGTAGTAGCGATGGACAATACTTTGATTAATCTGTTCATTCATTTTGTTCTGAAATAAATGCATTTTTAACCACACAAAAAACAGACCGAACTAGTTTGTACACCCAATAATTTAAAATAAAATCCATTACCGGGAAATTCATGATACTGTCAACCATATATAGTATACAACATACTTATTGAGAAACTTTTTCGTGTTTTTACTTACATATTCTTTTATAAAAAATATAATAATTTTACTTTCAACATCGAAATTGAGTTTTAACCAATTATCCTAATATAAGAAATTAAACTGTATTTAGTCTAAAGTAACCGCTGCTCGGGGTCACTCACTTATCCTATTAGAAATTGAATGCATGTCGTATATTAGACTATTATAACCCCTTGCGCAAGAATCTGCTAATGAAATGGCACACAGCAAATTAGTAAAAGAATAATATTTTTAATATGTATAAAAAAAGAAATTAGATTTGAAAAACATGAGAAAGACTTTATTTTTCTTCTTATAACTTCTGAATACTAAACTTTTCTATCTAACTAGTAATTGTAATGAGATAATATCTAAATATTAAAATTCTAAAGGTGAAATATCTAAATTTGACTTTTATTCCACTCTGAGAAAAGAAGTATGGTCTACACTATCAGAATAAGGAAAATTTACAATGGCTCTATGTGAACACCAAAAAGCTCGGTAGTTTTTACCGAAACGCTTTGGTAATGATTTTGGTAAAATTTATAATAAAGTATGGTTTTATAATAAGTGATAAAAATTTGACAGGTTTTCACATAGTAATTTTATCATGATATCTCAGAGCATGGCATAAAAAACATTTATTCGGTTAAATTTACTTTTCTGTTTTGTATTTTTTCTGAATGAGTGGTAATAAAAACTAGAATTTTAAGAACTAGAATTTCTGGCAAACCACTACCATATAAATGAAAAAATTACCAAATGAATTGTCTAAATACCGTATATTTTGGGTTTTATTACCAGAATTATGGGGGTTTTTTTTACCAGAAATGTCATTACCATGCAGTACGGTAATTTTAACAGATTTTTTTTCTCCGTGCAGCCATCTCAAAAATATGGAAACATCCTCGTTTCTTTAGCAAGGAAGGTTTATTATATGTCAGTTCACTTTTAAACAATAATATCCCTTTTATCGGGCCTTGTACAATCCAGCCCCGAAAATTCATTTTTACGAAATGCTTACGAATATTTTAAAATGCCCCGTCTCTAAACTAAAAGGGATAAACAATTTTGACGCATTGGTAACAGGTTACTAAAGGTAATATTTTGACGCTTACCTTATCTTTATCGCGTACTTTATCACGTACTTATCACGTTTACAATAGATAGTTTGGAGGTAAACACTTTACTCATCAAAACAGAAGCTTACAAGAACTCCAGTGTTGCCAATGGTAACATTTTTAAAAACCAAAAATTATTAATAATATCCTCCATGCAAACAGTTTTTTTTAAGCCTAAAGGTACCCATATACTTGTTTAATTTGTTAAGAACAAAAATTTACAACTTTTTATTTTTGTGTAAGACTAAAGTAACTCGCAAGGTAGACTCAATTAACCGTATTTAAAAATTAACCCTAGGCTATTTTTGATCAACGGAAAAAAACAAAAATATCTGATATTAAAAATATTTTTTGATATTCTCCACATTAATAATTTAATATATAAATACTCTGTAAAAAATTCCGGATCAAATTACTGTAAAAAGTACCAGCGTTCAGGTATGTGCCGGTACTTTTTATCTTAAAATTCATTTTTATCGCAAATGTTACGGAACAAAAAAAATCTGATATAACGAAATTTTTGCAATAATAATTAAGGTGAAATCACTAAATCACTCTAATTAAATAATTGTAACTAAATAATTAAGTAATATGTAATAATTACCTTAAAATTATTGAATCACTCTAATTAAATAAATATTACCATGAAATTACGGTATAATATTTCACGGTAAAAATGTTTTTTACGGTACAATAAATTTCACAGATGATGCACCCAAAGTGCCGGTACTTTATACAGTAAGTTTATTCGGAATTTTTTACAGTGTAGGTTATTTTTGACCAACGGAAAAACAAAAATAAATTATATAAAAAATATATCTTTTAAATTCTTCAGTTTAAAACTTTAATAAATTATATTCAGTTGGAAGTTTCGTCCACACCGAAATCATGCAGAGAGAAATACACCAGTACATGTAAATTACCTTGAATTAGTCTATTTTGTAACTTAAAATATAAGGGAATTCATTGTAATACTTACCTTCTTTACTCAAGAGGACTTCTCATTGATAGAAAAACGTTATTTCATATTTTATTACGAAAACGATTGGTTTCATATACCATTGCGTCAGGAAGAACAACATGTCCACAACATGTATGTCCTTCAAATGAATAAATTGTACTTCATGCAATGAATATAACGATTTAGTAAATGACTTTTTGTTTTAAAAACTTGAATGTTTTTATTTTTCAAAAAAAAATTTCATGTATTTTAAACAAAACAAAAAAACTTTTGAAAACGATTTTTTTTAAAATTAGAATTTAAGAAAATTGGTTTCAAATTAAGTAATCAATTCATCATAGTTATCTATAAAAAAGAAGTATTTTTAGCAATTTTAGACTGCAATTTTAAATTTATACAGTTTAAAGAGTAATCTTTAAATCCAATTATTAATTACTATCTACAAAGTACCGGAAGAAAATATTAATTGAACTCATTACCCACTTTGAGATAAATGTGATACTAAAAGAAAAATAGCAAAATAATCAAAAGTAATAAAATCATTGCACTTCACTTGCACATTGCACTTCACTTGCACAATCATTGCACATTGCCCTTTAAGAAACCACAACACAAAAAATTTAATAATTGTGCTGGCCAGGTGGCCGAGCGGTTAGCGTACCTGACTGCGAAGCCATAGGCTGCGGGTTCGAATGCCGCTCTGGGCATGGATGTTTCTCTCTCTCTTTGTGCTGTCCTCTGTCGTGTGTATGATGTGTGAATGTGGCCCACCCTATAAACGGGTTTGTGGCAGTGTGGCGTGGGCAACGTTGCTCGCCTCCGTGACTTTGGTTCACAGGTGCCCACTGGGTAACGCGAAATGAGCAACAATTCTGGCATAGTATAGGCAAAGATTCAAATTCAGTGCCTGCCATTGGAAAAAAAAAATAATAATAATAATAATTGTATATCCTTCAATTGAACTCATTGAGCATGCAATGAATATAACGTTTTAATCAATGGTTGATTGTTCAAAAAACTTCAAGGATTTCATTTTTAAAAAAAAAACTTTTTATAAATTTCAACCAAAAAAAAAACTTCGAGAACGATTTTTTTTAAATTTTTTTAAAATAAGAATTTAAAAACGTTAGTTTTCTATTAAGTAAGCAATTTTTACAATTATCAATAAAAATGAAGTATTTGTTTAGCTTTTTTAGTCTGTAGATTTAAGTTTATTTAGTTAAAAGAGTTATCTTTAAATCTGAATATTATCTACAGAAGAAAGCTTTAACTCAACCCAATATTTACTATTTTAAGGGCGAGATAAATGGGATAAAGATACAAAAAAATAAATCGTAAAATAATAAAAAGTAATAAAATCATTTCACTTTACTTTCAATTGCACTTGAAGGAACCATAACACAAACAATTAGATAATTGTTTGCTTCAATTGAATTAATTGCACATGCACTGAATATAACGATTTAATAAATGTTAGATTGTTCAAAAAATTTGAATGATTCCATTTTGCAAAAAAAAAAAATTAATGTTTTTAAAACAAAAATGCTTTGAAAATGATTTTTTAAAGAAAATTTTTAGATAACAATTTAAAAATATTATTTTACTATTAAGTAATCAGTTCTTTATAATTATCAATAAATGGTATTTTTTAAGCTTTTTTAGTCTGTAGATTTAAGTTTATCTAGTTTAAAGAGTCAATCTTCAAATCCGATTATAATTTACAGAAGAGAACATTAACTCAACCCAAAAGTTATTATTTTAAAAGTGAGAAAATTATAGATACTGAAGAAAAAAAATCGTAAAATAATAAAAAGTAATGAAATTATTGCACTTCACATTGCTTACACTTTATTGAGAATTTCTTTTCTTTATCCTCAGTATAGTTCCTTTTCAGTATAGTTCCTTTTAATAAAATTAATTTTAAGGGAAATAAAACTTTTTTTAATAATAATAACAAATAAATAGAAAAGGTAATTATCTGTAATGATTTATTTTGCAACTCAAACTCCTAAAAAGCAACCAAAAATAAAAATACTTAACTACATTTATGGGGTGTAATAAATCTCTCTAATAATAGAGCTTAAAACAGCTAAAAAATCTATAATAGTTTTCTCAACACTAAGTCTATTGGAGTTTCATTAAAACTTCTAGTTCTGAAGTGTCTAAAAATATTTTTTATAGCAGTTAAAGGTGACCTAGCTTCTTCTACTATCTCATTGTTTTAAGTTTCCAATAACTACATAACGAAAAATTTATTTTACCCAGAGTTCGCATTTGTAACAAGGTAACGCATATTTGAACGAAAAATAAACCGTATAGTACTTCTGGTTTAAAAAGAAGCACATAATTCTGGTAATAAAAACTACAGTATTTAAACCATTTGTTAATTTTTCCGTTCATATGGTAACGTTTCACCGGAAATAATTGCTTTCCAAATCAAAATTATGGTTCTAATTACCCCACATTTAGTAAAAAATACAATAAATGTTTTTTTTTAATTTAGCCGAAATTACACTGAACAATCTAATCGAATAACTGGTTTTTATACTTTTACTAGTATTTAAAAAGTATAACTTTTAAAAAGTATAATAAAAAAATTAACAAATTTTACCACATTACCAAATTTTATCGCAAATTATAAAACCATATTTTATTGTTAACCTTACCAAAATCATTATTAATGCGCTTTGGTAAAACTTATCGAGCTTTGTGGCATTCCCATAGAGCCAGAAACGTAGTAAATTTTATCATAATTCTTCCTGCCACTCATTTACACGCTTTTCATTAGTTTTAAACATGCTTTTTTTCTCAATGAGAGAATAAAGTATTTTTTATGGCCCTTAAACAAAGGAATAAAAAAATTGCACTATTTTGTTTGCATTTAAATAAAAAAACAACGTGAAAAAAATTTCATGACGAAATAAAAATTTTAATTATGAAGTGAAACGCATTTCAAGCACAAATGTACTCTTTAGGTGTGTAACTTTTTGTAACATTATTAAACGCATTATATTTAAAGGTTACACTTTAATTACTGTTAAAAAAAAAATTATTTTTATTCTGAGTAGAAAAGTATATAAAAACATTACATTTATGTTCCGATTCTTTTTTTGTGCATATTTTGAAGCACAAAGTCTTACATAAAGAGTGTAAAAATAAAAAGCGGCCCACCCTGAATAACTTTTGATCTAATGATCGTATCAAGTTCTAGGATTCAATCTTAATGGTAGTTTTTTTTCCATAGAAAACTATTTCACTCTAGTTTGCTTCCTGCTTAGATTTTGAAAGATTTGAAAGATTTGACTTAGATTTTGAAAACCAGAATTTCAGATAAACCGTCACCCTATGAACGGAAAAATTACCAAATAAATGTTTTAAATACTGCCAACCGGACTGTGTAGTGATCATGAGAGCACCTCACATAGGAAAAGTCCTGGGTTCGAATCCCAGACAAGGCAGGCATAGATGTTCTTTCATTATCTGTACTTACTATGGAGCATTCTTTGTACCCACCTAATATAGTGCCCCTGAAAGAGTGACCAACAAATCTGCCCAACTGATACCTGACTGACGAGTTAATCGGGTAGGCATTGAGAAAAAAAAATTTTTAAATACTGTATTTTGGTTTTTATTACCAGAATTGTAGGGTTTTTTTACCAACAATGTCATTACCATACATAACAGTAATTTAACCAGAAATTTTTTCTCGGTGTACATTACAGCTCAGCTCTATATTTAAAGGGTAGAAAGTTTTCTTTTTGTCTATTTTCGCAATTATTCGTCTGCATTAACTAATAAGCATATTTAGGTACCTTCAAATCTACATAAAAATGCGATTATTAGATTAGAAGTTATTAGGAGTTAAGTTGCTTCTTTTTCATACTGTATAATTGAACTGGACGAGAAGCTGCGACTACGCTGCGCCAAACTCAAGGGAAAAGAAACTCACAATAATACGTACTCAAATATTATCAAGATATGTAAATTAAATTTACATTAAAAAGTTTAAAAAAAATATGGTCTTAATAACAAGGATAAATAATGAAACGATGAAGCTATGAAAATAAATTGCTGGTTCGTATTTTTTTTTTTTTTTTTTCCTAATCGTACTTTTTATACGCCCTTGAAACTAAACAATCCTAAACTGTTAAACAAATAATCACTCAACCATTTAATATGAATAGCTCTGAATTGAAAACAAAGCCTGAGACTGAATTGAAAACAAAAATTTTAAACCTTAGGAAGTGAAGAGACAAATTGATTGACTAAACTGTTCCTTTTTTTTGTTTTTTACTTTTTCATTAATTTTCTTTTTGTTTTTCTTTTGAATCGATCGATTATAACTTTGTTTTACATTGTTTAGACTTCCAGAGTTTTACAGTTTTTTCTCTATTTTTCATAAAGGAAAAATATTTTAAAGTTTCTATTTAATTTAGAATTTAAATTTTCTTAAAATTTAGAGTTTTGCAGCAAAACTATTCTTTTTTTTCAATTTTTGAAAAAAAATTAAATCGCTGTGATTATAATTTTTTTTTAAAGCTAGATGAAAAATTATGTTGTATCATAGGAAATTTGAATAGCAATATTGAAATGAAAACAATGCGAAAATCGTTGGAAAATAGTGTCTGAAATGAGACATTACGGTTAGAAAATATGTTTCTCTGAAAAACAGCATTAATATTTAAAAATTTGAAAGCACCATTTTATATTTAAACGTAATAGCAAGAAAATTAAAATTGTTCTAAATAATACTGAAGTTCGAATTTCACCAAATCATTTTTTTAGACAAAAAATCTTCCACAAAATACAGAAAAAGAAAATTTTTCTCTTGGTAATATCAGAGTTTTATCCCCTTTTAAAGTGGATGGAATAGGGTTTTTTTATTGTAAAGATGGTGTTATTTGAGAAACTCACCTGTGTTTTAATCATACTGAAATGTTTGAGTCTTACCCAATCTTCGTAGAAATTTTAAAAGTCCTTTGATTTTGCTGCGTACATTTGGTCTTGGAAATTTTGATATTTTGTGAAAGGCGCTCAATTTAAAGTTAAATTATTCATTTTGACAAAAAATTGAAACTAACAATGAAAGTTTATACTGAAAAGAAAATTTATTTCAGGTTAAAATCCCAAATGATAAACCAAAAAAAAATCGAAATTGGTTAAGAAGCGATAGAATAATTTAATAATTTAAATTTTAAAATATAATTTTGAAGTAATTACTATGACAGATTTAAGTAACAATAAAAAACTCAATTTTGTGACAAGGATAAGGAACTTCTTGCGATTTGTTTTTGTTTTTTATTTATCATGAAATAACAAAAAAGTGGTGGCAGAATTTACACGCTTACAATCAGTTTCTGGCAAAATAAAAGGAAAAAATAATAGTTGTGTTGAAACATATATGAATCAGATTTGATATTATCTGAAATGATTTTTTTTAAATTAAGGTGATTTTTTAAACGAGAAATTTTTCAAATTTGCAACCAATTTCTTGTGTTCACAATTTATTTAGGCTTGTCATACTTATTTTAAAAAATATATAAGTAGACCTTTCTTTGAGTGTGTGTGTGTAAAAATGCACCTGCATATTTTTGAGATGTTGCACATTTAGGAAACGCGATTATATCATTAATTTCTCAAAAGTTTGCAAATTTCTTCTTTTTAGAGAAATTATAATGCTTTCTTGTATAGTGAATAAATTAGCATTGATCAAAACAACATTCTTTTTTTAGTTGATAAAATACATCGTATTAATTTCCATTCATCAAAGTACATCGCGCAAATAGAAAAAAAGACAGTTAGCACACCCTGAGTTACTTTTTCACGTACTAAATACTCAATCTTAATAGTTTGTGCATCTAACATCAAGCATGTCAGTTAATTAGAGCAGACGATATTTTAAGTTGCGAAAACAGACACAAAAACTTACTTTTTCTGAATAAACAGGCTTCTTTTCGACGAATTTGGATTTGTGTCCTTCAAAGTATCAGGGATTGCTGCAAATCTCGAAAATATGGTTTTCGTATATTTGGCAGATGGCACTGACCCTCTAAATATGCGGGGTTATAGTCACAATCTGGGAAATGTGGTCCCACTAGTTTGGTCAGGAGATCTGAGAAAAGTTTGGAACCCTTAATGTCTTAATTTTTTGAGTATTTCGCTATATGAGTTATCCACTTTATGAGCTATCCAGTTTTTAGGATTTGTATTTTTAAAATATTATTTCTCGAGAACTATAAGTTCAATTTCACTCAAATTTTGTATTTTGTAATTTAAAACTACATGTTTTAAAAGTGAAGTAAGAATTTCGATACTTAACAATTTTTTCGGCCATTTTTAATAAATTAATAAAATTAAAAAATAATTATTTGAAATTTTTTTGCATGGACTTGTCTTTGGATAAACGAATTTTATAATTGTGAGCAAAGGGACCGGGATAGCCTGGTTGGTAGGACACTGGGCCCATGTTCAAGAGGTGGTGGGTTCGATCCCCGTCAGGCGAAGACTCCCGTGTAGTAAATGGTGACTGATGCACATTAAATCTGTCGAGTCGCGAATTCCTCCATTACAAATCAATACCTCTGGGGGTACTGAACCAGGAGTTTCCTTGTCTTCTGGATTGGTTCAAAATTACAGGGCTACGGAGTTGAACATCAGTAGTCGAAAACCCAAAACATTGGGTCGGCTGTTCAACGATAGATATAAAATAAAATAAATAATTGTGAGCAAAATTTTGTGAAATATACAAAAACTGAAATTAACATTAAGAAGAACGCTAAACTATTGAGGCCATAGTTTACAGATTGCGGACCCAAGTTTAGAAGGTCAAAAATCCAAATCATTAGGGAAAAAAGGTATGCTCATTTAGTAAAAATACGTTTTTGTGTCTGATTTCCTTATTTACGTTATCTCCTTCTCTAATAATTAAGCATATTTAAGGTTAGACCGTCGAACAATCAAGATAAATAGTTCATGAAAATCCGATCATAAGAACAAAAATAATTCCAAGTGTTCTCTTTTTTGAACACTGTACATTAGTCAAAATATACTTATTATCACCTTTTTTTAATAAAATAAGCTTTTTAAGATAGTTTGTTTATAGTAAAACAAAGGCTATGGATGAAATATCGTTAAAAATTAAATTTAAACTTATTAAATTATTTATATCATTAATAAACAATTTATTTAAATTAGATGCAGCTGCTTTTTCTATCAATTGCTAGCAAATTTTTGTTTTCAGGAGATATATTTTATTTTCAATATTTTGAGCATTTTGTTGTATCAGAATGATAATAATTTTTCTGTTGATAATTATGTAATTTGTTTAATGATAAAATTCCTTAGTAGATAATTATGTATTACGTAACATATACATGAAACGATAGTTTTCTGATTCAATTGTTAGGAAATCGTTTGAATTCGATAACGCAATTTTTTAATTCAATCCCTTCATAACAACGCATTTAAATGGAATTTAAATGACATTTTTAACACCCGGAGAAAAAGATTCTGGTAAAATGATTGCACTGTATGGTAATGACATTTCTGGTAAAAAAAAAAAAACAATTCTAGTTAATAAAACCATTATATGCAGTATTTAAACCGGTATATACAGTATTAAAACAGATTTAAGAATTATTCCGTTCATAAGGTAACGGTTTACCGGAAATTCTGGTTTTCAAAATTTAACTTATATACTGACACCCAGGATGCATAATCCATAAAATCTATTTTATTGTGAAATCAATTTTTAGCGTAGTTTTTACTGTTATATTTATTCGATTACTGGGATTTAGTGATTTATGTGACAATAAATATAAACTGTAAAAAATACGTTACATTAGATTACCGATATCAAAAATGAATTTTACGGTAAAATGTGCCGGCACCCTGAGTCCCGATAATTTTTAACGTAATTTGATCCAGAATTTTTTACAGTGCATTTAAGTTCCGAAAAACTATTTCACTTTGTACGAAGCATTTCATTTTCCCAATAGCCAAGTCAAAATTTAGCAGCAATTTTTAATGCCTAATATTAAAATGTCCAAACCTCAACAACACCTTGATAACATATCTTATTAGAAAAGCCCATGCATACATGGGAGAGGAACAGTTTAAAATATATGATTTTATCTATATACAGACATTGAATCAAACGCATATGGAGAAATTTCTACCTTAAAATAATGCAATCTACAATGTTTGAACATTAAGAACAACTACAATTTAAAAATACATAATTTCTTCATAAGCTTTGGATAAAAAGACATTTTACAGATCATTAAACAATCCATTTCCCGTTTAAGCGCATTATTTCTTCATCTTTTTTGAAGAAAAAAACTCTTTTCTTCATTTAAAGGCATTACAACATAAGTTAATATTTCTTAAAACCGAATATGCTCTTGAAATACTCGTAAGCATTTGGTCATTAATAATGTCTAGTAAATATTTAGCGAATTTCACAGCTTTTTCATGGTTTTCAACATTCCAAAGTTTTAAATAATGTTAAAATAATAATTCTTTTAGATTTTTCTTTACAAGTTATATTTTTAAATTTGCGATTTTTTAGCGTAATATAAGTTATTTTTGGATTGTGTAACATTATTTAGATAATACAAAACAGTGAGATAAAACTGTATTATTTTCAAGTGCTTTTGTATATAAATACAATGTAGAACAGCTATGGAATATTTTTAAGCCAGTCCATTAAAGGAATATTAAGTCGCATTATTTTTTTTTAATTATGTTCAACTGTTTTTCATATCATTAAAATTTATACATAATTAAAACCATTGTTGATCATCTGTTTTTTTTTTCATATAGCCAATTTGGTAGTCAATTAAAAATTTAAGCTTTTTAATGAAGGTTTAAGCGTTTATTAGATCTAAAAAAAATTGTAAAGTTTTTCATCTGTTTAGTTTCATTTTTCTTCACAAACAAAATGTATCCTGATTTTTATTTACCATAAGAGAATATCAATAACCTTGAAAAATCTTCAATTGATTTCTAAGTATGACTGGTATGATCTCGAACCTTTACAGGAAATAAAAATGCAAGTTATGATATTAAACATCAGAAATAAACCTTCTGTAATCGTTATCTTTTATTAAAATATTATATTCAGTGACTAAATTATTTATTTTTATATTTTTTTTTTTTTTTTGGTTTAAAAAGCAACTACCGTAAGGACTTCCAGATTCTAATTAAAGAAGTGGGAACGAAACGATTACCATATAGATTACTTGTAAAAAAAACAATAGCATGAAATAATCGTCGTTGTTCCTCCGGCACCATCAGACTCAAATTTTTTTAATCATTTAGGTAAGAATTGGACCATGTACACAAATAACTTGCTAAAGCGAGCCTATATATACTTTTAGGCTTACGAGAAAACATATCGCGCATTTCTCAATTAAGCAGATTTTACAACAGTGGATTTTTAAAAATGAAAATCCTTATTAAAGATTTATTGCAATGAGCCTAAGCAAACTCAGCCTGATAATATAATTCTTCAAATTTTTTCTAATTAGCCTAAAAACATACAGACTAATTGTAAAAGTTAAAAAATATGAGGCAGATTAGAAAATATTGAAGGCTTTTTCAATTAGCCATGCACTTTGCAAAATATGTGATGAAGAAAACGAACACAACTATTCAAGAAAGTGGACATAGTATTTATTGATTCCATTTTGCAAACTTCTCTAATGAATTTGTTCTTTTTTTTAAAGAAAAAGCTATTGAATCCAAATAAATTCATACTATGATATGTTACCTCCATTTGTATAAATCATTTTGTAGCTTTTATTAAATTAGTCTATTTTAGTCTATATTAGTCTTTTATTAAATTAGAATAGTGGATTTTTAAAATAAAAATCCTTATTAAAGATTTGTTGCAATGAGCCTAAGCAAACTCAGTTTGATAATATAATTCCTCATATTTTTCCTAATTAGCCCAAAAACATTCAGGCTAATTGTGAAAGCTAAAAATTATGAGACAGATTAGAAAATATTGAAGGCTTTTTCAATTAGCCATGCACGTTGCAAAATATGTGATGAAGAAAATGAACACAACTATTCAAGAAAGTGGACATAGTATTTATTGATTCCATTTTGCAAACTTCTCTAATGAATTTGTTCTTTTTTTTTCAAAGAATAAGCTATTGAATCCAAATAAATTCATACTATGACATGTTATCCTCCTTTTGTATAAATCATTTTGTAGCTTTTATTAAGTTAGTCTATTTTAGTCTATATTACTCTTTTATTAAATTAGAATAGTGGATTTTTAAAATAAAAGTCCTTATTAAAGATTTGTTGCAATGAGCCTAAGCAAACTCAGTCTGATAATATAATTCCTCATATTTTTCCTAATTAGCCCAAAAACATTCAGGCTAATTGTGAAAGCTAAAAATTATGGGACAGATTAGAAAATATTGAAGGCTTTTTCAATTAGGCATGCACGTTGCAAAATATGTGATGAAGAAAATGAACACAACTATTCAAGAAAGTGGACATAGTATTTATTGATTCCATTTTGCAAACTTCTCTAATGAATTTGTTCTTTTTTTTTCAAAGAATAAGCTATTGAATCCAAATAAATTCATACTATGACATGTTATCCTCCTTTTGTATAAATCATTTTGTAGCTTTTATTAAGTTAGTCTATTTTAGTCTATATTACTCTTTTATTAAATTAGAATAGTGGATTTTTAAAATAAAAGTCCTTATTAAAGATTTGTTGCAATGAGCCTAAGCAAACTCAGTCTGATAATATAATTCCTCATATTTTTCCTAATTAGCCCAAAAACATTCAGACTAATTGTGAAAGCTAAAAAATATAAGGCAGATTAGAAAATATTGAAGACTTTTTCAATTAGCCATGCACTTTGCAAAATATGTGATGAAGAAAATGAACACAACTATTCAAGAAAATGGACATAGTATTTATTGATTCCATTTTGCGAACTTCTCTAATGAATTTGTTCCTTTTTTTAAAGAATAAACTATTGAATTCAAATAAATTCATATTGACATGCTATCCTCCATTTGTATAAATCATTTTGTAGCTTTTATTAAATTAGTCTTCTCTTAATTAAAAAAAGACAGTTGTTAACAGTTGTTTATAACAACTGTTGACAACTGTTATAACATTAGTCAACAGTTGTTTATAAAATGTTGCCATAGGTTATGGGTGCTATAAATTTATAATAATGATTGCAAATTTATGTGAAGTCCAGAAAATTTCTCCGTAATGATTTTTTTAATACTTTCATTTTCTTACCATCGCTTAAAGGGTGATCCAATTTTGAATTCACAACTATTAATGTTCAACTTCATAGCCTTGTAGTTTTGAACCCAATCCAGAAGACAAGGAAACTCTTGTATCAAGTATTATGAGATATTTGCCTCCGTAAAGAACTTTATTAATGGAACATGAAGAGGAAAACCGCTAATCTTCCCACAGTTAGCCTGACTGCGAGGGGAGTACAACTCATGATTCGTCTACCACTAGAGGATATTTTACAACACTGTTGTCGGTGCGAGCAGGGCGCGGAATTCGTATCAAATATTCGTATTCAGCGCAAAAATTAAACGAATGCGGAATTCAAATAATTTTTGCTTCGTTATATATGATTTATTCAATTTGATATACGTCATCAT
Source organism: Parasteatoda tepidariorum (assembly GCF_982258835.1). Lineage (NCBI taxonomy): Eukaryota > Metazoa > Arthropoda > Arachnida > Araneae > Theridiidae > Parasteatoda > Parasteatoda tepidariorum. The sequence continues at coordinate 11,640,781 of NC_141766.1, read as the reverse complement.
ACGTGGCCCATACGTAGCTAAAAATATAATATATAATCTTTAGAAGTCAAATTATTTTCGACAAATTGTAAAATTCACTTAATTCATCATTATAAATGTGAATAAATGAGCTTTCCTTTCAATTACAATAAACTAGAATTACGTCAACTAGTTATTTAATGGACCCTAGGTAATTAAAAAAAATTTCAATTGTTTATCAAAAACTATAAGTTATGTTTTAATCAATTTTCTATCTTCAATGGCGAACTCAAATCAAAATTTTGATTAATAACATAACCTTTTTAGTCATTTTTAAATCCAACCGAAAATCATATTTTTGCTATGTCAAGAAGAAAATTTTAGATTCGTTTGATCATTTGATAATTTATTTATTAGCGTTAAATAAATATTTTAGAATATACACAAAATATTGTCCAAAAGTTGCGCTTTATACAACAATGGGTTATTGTTGCGAGAATTGTAAGATTGTTGCCACTTAGTTCCCGCTGTAACACATTTTATATTGTTTTATATTAAACAATACTTTGAAATGAATTGTTCAAAATTCTAACAATACTAAACTTGGAAAAGGCAGAGAAAGACGGACAAATGAAAATAAACAAAAACCATCAGATTGTTCACCTTTTCAATTGTTTACTTTTATTTTCTTAAACTGAAGAATCGGAATAAGAAAAAGGAAAACAGTCTGTTTTTCACGGTCGTTCGCGTAATTCCCATCGTCTGTTTTTGACTTAATCCAGTTTATTTATCCGTTTTCTTTCTTTTTTCGGAAGAAACCATGAAAAGTGTCTATCCTTCGATTTCTTAAACTCATTTATTTTCCTAAATATAGCTTCCTTTTTTTATCAAATTACTATTAGTCATGAAATTTCTTTTTAAATTTCTACTTTGTAAATTCTTAATCGTTTTTAAAATACGTTTTTGACTTAAGTTCAATAGTTCGCGTTTCATAACTTGTTTTTTTATCTATTTTTTACTCGAAGCAAATATCGCTCATGGGCTGCAATAAACAACTCAAAAAATCATGTTTTGAGATAAGTGAGTTTAAGGTTTTCATTCCTAAGGAAGATGCATAAGAAATACTTTCATTTGCTTAAACAAAGAGTACCTTCAAGTTAAATTATGAGTTGTGCTAGTATTGCAGCTGAAAGAATGTGTATTTTCATATTTACATTTTCATATTAGTCCAAAAATCTTGTTTTTAGAGTTGTGCCACTATTGCAGCATATGTTAGCTAAGGAAACTTAGCATTTTTTTAATTAAATTTTATACGCTGCTTTCCATTGAAATTTAGAAACAATAAAAGACTAATTTCTTTAATTTGGTCAGCAATTTAGATTTAAATCAGGAGTTAAACTGTGGTTTAAAACTAGGTTTAAACCAAACGTTAGTTGAAAAAAAAATTTTGAAAAGAACAAGTTTTTTTAAAAAGAAAAAAAAAGAAGTCAAGCTTGGTTTGGTTCATGCACTACTAATAAATCATTTAGATATTAAATGATTATTTGCTTGTTAAACGGAGCTATAAGAAATATACAAGATCTTAAATTAATATATTTTTCATCTCGCTCTGATATTTATGAGCAAAAATGAATATTTTTGTATTCTATATCAAAACATTAATCAGTGGCTAAAAAACTTTCGATGAAAATATTTTAATGATTTAATTACTTTTAATTTAAAAACGTTTTTTAAAAGGAAACATTTAAAAAAAAAGCTTCATTTTTAGCTTTAAAAAATGATTTAAAAAAAAAGTCAAGCTTGGTTTGATGCATGCACTACTAAAAAATCATTTAGATAATAAATGTTTATTTACTTGTTAAAAGGAGCTGTACTTATGCACAAGATCTTTAGTTAGGAGAGGGCTTGTGATTTAATTCTTGAGTCATTCCACATCAGATCGAACACTTTCGAACCGACCCTCCTCCGGTTTTAATGAAATTTGGTAGAATGAACACACATGATAAAGTAAGAAATTTTACAAATTTTTAGATTTTTAATTTGAAAATTTTCCAATTTATAGACATTAGAAAAACTGAAATTTTCATAAAAAATGGCAAACTTGCATCTATATAAATGACTAACTTTTTCTTACTTGTACCAGAATTTTAACCACCATTGTAAAGCTAAGAGATAGACCTTTCATTTGATACCTTATATGACCTTCTGAGGCTAGGTCAAATTTTCAAAGTGAACTGATTTGTCCATTGACCTAAAATATCTTGGAGCATGTGGTCTCGAAAAATTACGAAAAAAAAATTTTTTTTACTGCAACATTCTTCTACACGTGTACAAATTTGTAGCCTAGATTCTCAACTTGAAGGTTATGAAGAATTCATAAAAGTGGTATGCTATACAATATCTAAGATAACATATTTAGCATAACTTTATCTAAGATAACATATTTAGGATAACTTTATCTAAGATAACATATCTAAGATAACATCCATAATATCCATGGAAAAGTGAGTTAAAAACCTAAAATTCTTAAGCCAATATAAAATTTCAAAAAATTTTCACTAAATGCTACAATTATGTATAAAAAAGTAATGTTTATCCGATATTTTCGGCTCCTAAAATGTACTCAAAATAACAATTTTATTTGTATCCATCGCTTTATTTTTTTTTATTAAAAATTGGTTTACCTTTGAATATGCGTAAAATACATGATCTAGTTACATGATGTGACTAACATTTATTTCATAGAGAATATTTTATAAAATTAAAATAAAAAATTCTGTTTATTAACTACGTAAAAATATGTAGGAATAGAATTTTTAATTAATGAAACATATAAACATTATAAAATTTTATGAAACAGTTGAGAATGATGTGATGCTACGTTTTGTTTATTATTTTCATTTCATTCGACGATATGAAATAAACCAAACCTGTTGTTGCTTGCTGATGAGGTTGATTTATGGTTTGACGTGGTGGAAAAGGACCTTAAGACTCTAAAAGTCCGAAACTGGAAACAAAAAGCTAGAGAAAGGCGACTTTGGAGTGTTAGGAAAACTGTTTGGAAAACTGTTAGTGAGGCCATGGTCCAACATGGACTGTAATGCCAGGGAGTTAGTTAGTTAGTTTTAGTTGTTGCTTGTCCCGGTGGCTGAGTGGTAGCGCTTCTCACTCCCGTGCCACAGGTCCTGGGTTCGATTCTCGGGTCGGGCAAGGTTGACTCAGCCCTTCATCCCTTCAGTGGGTTCATAAATGAGTACCAAGCATGCTTGAAAACTAAACACTGGGGGTTCCACGTTTGACAGAGCACCTAATCGGAACATCTGCTCCTGCACCCCAGAGTCCAAAGTCAAGAAAACTGAGATGGGAACAGTAAGCCTTGGCCCTCTAAGGGTTGTCGCCCCACTGAGTTTAGTTTAGTTGTTGCTTGTACATCAGCCTTCATAATAATCTGTGTTTTATTTACTTTCAGTATAAAAGGCTACTGTGTGTACAAAAATGGCAACGAGGGTCCTTGAGGCTGCAAAAAAACTTACCGTAACTTCTTCTGAGCTTATATTTGCATTTAAAACGCATCTTACCCACCATTGGCTGCCCCGCTAAAAAGCAACATACCCACGAATATCCTCTAAAGGCAGTTCTAATGGATTTAACAACACTGATACGATCTTGCTTTCAGATAAATTTAAGTACATTATTTTTGACTTCCGGTTTCCTAATATTACACTATGAATTCTTTGAGTACCAGGGATTGTGCGAGTACTTCTATGTCGCTTTTCAAGAAAAACTACCTGTTTCGCATAATCTTTATCTGTACAGTTTGCAAAATGGTAAGAAGGGATATTTTTTACAACCCATTCATACAGCTACCACGGTGTCATGATTTGGTCATTATGGGAACATTGAAGGCTGGAACGTGTAGCTTGTCTTTTGATGGTGCCTGCAACACCATCACATGAACTGTTTCCATGGGCCGTAGGAAAGAAATGCACTCACCTGTGAAACCAAAGTCTACATCATGATGATTGCACGACTTTTTAAAGTTCTTTTGATTTTTGTACTGTGAAGCTGCTCCATCTGAGAAGTACTAAATATATTTCACTTTTTTTTTGTTAAAATATGAGGATATAAACTTCAACAATTGGGTCTGAAAAAGGTGAACACTGATAGTATCATTCTTGAGACATTCCTAAATGACAACAGAAAAAACATGATCCAATTTAAGTGTTTCTGAATTATTATAGTAAATGATAAAAGGGCGAGTAGTTAATTGGGAATTATTCCACTGGTACTGAATCATTGTTATTCCATTGTTATCGGGGATTATCCTAGAACTGCATCCCATAATACAAAAGAATACTAGCCCGGGATAGCCTGGTCAGTGGGGAGCCGGGCCCATGTCCAAGAATTAGTGGGCTCGGTCCCTGCCGGTCGAAGACTCCCCGTGTAGTAAATGGTGACTGATGCACGTTAAATCTGTTGAGTCCTTCATGTTCCCGTAACAAATCAATACCTCTGGGGGTACCAATCCAGGAGTTTCCTTGTCTTCTGGATTGGTTCAAAATCACAAGGCTACGGCGTTGAGCATTAATAGTCGTAAACCCAAAAATTGTGTCGGCTGTTCAACGGAAAAAATAATAACAATGAAAAAAAATAAAAAAATACAAAAGAATAATTTTCAGAAAAATCACAAATTACTACGCACTCATTATCACGAAAGCTTTCGATCAGATTTGATAGGAAGCGTGACTGCTGATTAGCAATGAGAGGATGTGGTAAAAGCATTCTAATTTTTACTTCAAATATATCAAGGAAATCTTCTACATTGTTGTTAACTGTCATAAATGTTGTGCGGTCAGTTGTAGTCCACAATTTATATATAATCTCCTCTATTCCGTTCAAGAGAAACACGTTATTTAATTGTTCTAGTATGCGTGCTAGCCCAGGGTAACAGTCACAATTGAAAAAAAACGTTCTGGAAGAGAGGATTACAAATTATTTTTGATAGGCAACATTTGTATGTTCTAAATAGTAATTCTTCATTTCGTGTTAAATGTTGTACTTTGCAGTCAGCTAGCATAAGTTCTACATTTTCATAAAACAAAGAGTAACAGCCAGTACACAATTCATTGGACGCAAATCACAGAACTTTAAGAATCCTAATCGAACATTGGTATTTTCATCTTTAAACCCTGGATAAATTTCATTAAGATTTCCTAAAACCAGACGCTTTTGTTTCTGTATTTTTAATCCTAATTCAATCATTGTGACAAAATCTTTTTTTCCAGGCAAACCAAGGCTCACTTCACCACTGTTGTAGTACGCAGTGACGTTATCAATTGTGCTGTCGGTAAGAGTTTTCTCAGTTATAGGATTTGGATTTGCTTAAATACCCTGGTCTTTTACAAGCAGTTTAGGTTTATGTGCTATATAAAATGTTGCATTAAATTCTTCATGAATTTTACGAATGTTCCAGGCTTTAGGTAATATTTTGAGTATTTGGAACTTGAGTTTGCTTGAATCTGTTTCTTGAAACTTTTCTTTCAGCAGAGAAATCATAATAGATTCATCAGTCATTGCTATAGAATTCGAGCTTTTTCGATCACTATAATTGTCTTTTGAAACTTTGCCATTTTCTTTAAATTTTTTTATTGCATTTCTCAAAACCTGATCTTTTTGCTTTCACAAGAGAGTCACCTAAGAAACTTAATGTATGTTCAAACTTCCCAAATCTGCGTCTTTATCACTCCAGATTTTTCACTGAACATATTCTTCGGACTCAATTTCTCTGAACAACTTGGGTTTTTCCTCTGTTTCATTTATGACTGAGAAATCTGGCAATTTTGAGAGAGATATTCGGCAAGAAATCTATATTATAATCTCTATATATTTTTTGACGCAAAGATAAAGTTGGAAATTTTTTAATCATCTAAATAGTACTTTTTTCAAATTCTTTTTGACATAGGTTAGGTCATTTTTACCCAGAAGTTTAATAAAAAAAATTGACTTTCAAAATCAATTTTGTGAGAAGAAACTTTTCATTACAAAAATTGATTAAATTGTTTTAAACAGCAAAATTAGCCCTAATCTCGCAAACTCATAATGAAAAAGACAGAAATCTTGAATACTCTATCAAAAATCCTTCTTATAGGCTATAAATAAAGGAATTTTCTGAAACAAAAATGGAACTACCCAGAAGTGTCAAGATGCGTTTTAAATCCAAACATCTGCTTCAGCTTTCGCAGCAGACGATAATTCTCGCTTTATTTTCCCTTTTTTCCCGTTACAAAGTATCAGTTTATTTCAATAAGAGCATTAGTCTTTATTTTTCCTTTTTTTTCCATCTGTTCAGAATTACTTATAGCATTTGCTTTTATTTAATAAAGCAACTTAAATGTTATTTTTAAAAGATTTATATATTTGTTATCGAGATAGTAAAGGTTAATAAATCACAATAACTTAGGACTATAACATTTTATTTTTCAATTTAACTTAAAGAGAAATGAAGGAATATGAAATTTTTTTTATGATTTTGATTTTGATTTCCTCCTTCTAATTAAATATCCTCAGTGGTAGACGAATCATGGGTTAGAGTCCCCTGGCCATCAGGCTAACCGTGCGAGATTCTGGTGGTCTTCCTCTCCATGTAAAGCAAATGTGGGTTAGTTCCATCAAAAAGTCCTCCACGAAGGCAAATTTCTCCCAATACTTGATCCAAGAGTGTCCTTGTCTTCTGGATTGGGTTCAAAATTACAAGGCTGCGGAGTTTTACATTAGTAGTCGTAAGCCCAAAAATTGGGTCGACTGTTCAACGACGCTTATAAAATAAAATATAAACTGATTTCGTCAGGAAAGTTTGAGCCTCTTAGTGATAATTTCATTCTTTTGCTAATTTCATTACATCTTGGGAATTCAAAAAAAAAATTTGCATAAAAATGCTAAACTCGTTTATCCACTAAAAGATTAATTCAAAAAATAATTTTTAATAATTAATTACTATTTCTTATTTCATTTAATAATCATCGAAAAATTTCGAATAGTAAGATATGCAATTTTTTGCCTTATTTTAAACTGTGGAATTTTAAATGACGAAATAAAAATTTGTGAGTAAAATCGGTAAAATAGCTTCTAAATAAAAATTTTTAAAAAGTTGAAACTTTTGAATTTTTATTTTCTGAAGAACTTGATGAAGAATGATGATTTTTCTGAAGAACTGATCGATTTAAATCAAATTTTATATTTTGAAATTTAAAACTGCATGGTTTAAAATCACGTATATAGTTGCATACCTTTAATGTTCACCATTATTAAAAGACAATGAATTAAAATTGTTTCTTGTACTAAATTATTTTTGAATAAACGCGTTTATAATTGCTTGCAAAAGGTTCCGAGATATAGCAAAATCGCAAAAAAACCTAAATTTTAGACGCAAAAGTCCAAAATCGTAACATAAAGGAGCCTAAATTTTAGACCGCTCCACAGTGGGACAAAATCAGAAAAATGCGGCCAAAATTAGAAAATTAACTTCAATGTTCTAAAAATTTATCACCTATAGGTTTTTTGGGTCGCTGATTTCAAATATGAAGATTTTGGGTCGCTGATTTCAAAAACAAAATGGCGGATCCAAAATGGCGGATGATTATTGAAAAAAATGTTAATAAATAAATAAAAATTATTTACTAGTAGTTTTTGAGATCTTTGATTACAAATTTGTGGTTAATAATTTTAATAAATAAAGTAATGGATGTAAAATCGCAAATTATTTATCAAAACAAATTTAAACTAAATAAATTGAATCAAAATACTTAAGATTGTTAATTACAAATTCGATTATCGAATTAAAAAAAAAAATAATGAATCTATTTTGCTAGATATAAAAAAATTTGAAAATTTTATAACAAAAATAATAATCTCAAGTTTATTTTTATAATTTTTTCATTAATTTTATCATTATTATAAAAATGACGCGAACTATAAAAATCGATATATCAGCCAAATTCGCAAATATTCGCAACTAATTTTTTTTTAGTTCTTGAGTACATATACCAAACAAATGTACACATTATTTTTTTACCTCGGCAACGTAAGACTTTTTTATAGAGCACCCTAAAGATACAATTTCATTGTACAGGGCAGAAATGGGGAAATGGCTCTGGTTTTAATAGTATTTATATAAAATAATGAATTCATATATATCTTAGAAATACATTTATGTATAAATCATGCATAGTTTTAATATTTTTATTTACTATACGGATTTATCATAATAATAAAAATTTAACTGAACAATTTAATTTTTTTTTATTTCGACTTTGCTTCCATTTAATTGCTATTTCCATTAATAAACCAAAAAAAACAAAATACACCGTCATATTCCTTGGACATTTTACTACAAAAAACCATATTAAGATTTTTTTTCTTATAACTTCATTTTCTTTATTTTTGACCGCGAAAAATTATTTTTGTTCCACAGTGCGCTCTCCTGACTAAACTATTGGGACCATAGTTTCCAGATTGCGCCTGCTTTCATATTTTGATAGTCAAAAATGCAAATTCATCGGGGAGAAAAGGATGTTTATTCAGAGAAAGTACGTTTTGGGTCTGTTTGCATAACGTAATTAATAGTTTACACTAACTAATTAGCATTTGTGAGGTAAGCCCTTTAAACAATTAGGACAATCAGGACTCAATCAAATCCACTAAAGGTAATGCCTTATTTTTTTTCATTGCTCCCAGTAGAACAAATTTTTGTAAGAATGAATCATCAAAAACATCAGTTACAAAAATAATAATCATTAAAATTTTTTGAATTAAAAAAAAGTCCCAAAGTACAGAATCTAAAAACTGCAGTCATACTTTAGTTATAAAACTAGTTTCCTGTTTCTGAAATGCAATCATATTTACTTAGAAGAAATGAAAAACTTCAAGAAAACTTTCAAGAATACAGTTTGGTTTAAATGCTTATCATTAATCAGATTGTTTTCCTTTTCCCCTCTGAGTTCTTTCAATATATCACTCCACAGTATCTTAAACTCCTCTTTTTCTTGATTAAAACTGAAATCCAATTTATAATTCAATATCTATAGTGATTACGCAAACAGCTTGAAATGAAATACTAAGTTTACAAGGAAATTACTAGATAAAATGTCTACTGCCTTCCATAATAACTTTTCAAACAAATATATTTTTTCCAATTCCGTTTCGATAAATTAAGCGAGCGAAAGTAATTTATCATTTAAATTTGAGTTTTTATAAAGATTTATAGAACAATTCCCTGCAGTAATTCTGCATTTCTTAAAAAGAAGCATATATTAATAAATAGTCTGAGGCAGAGTTCTGACATTTAATTTCATTCTTTTATTCCGAAACTATTTCAAATGTTTCGTCATAAACATTCATTTAAAATGACTTTGCTTGATTTCTATTAAAAACGTTTGTCATTATTTTCTACTTAGGTATGAGCATACATATTTTAAAGAATAATAAAATCATGCATCAATATTACTAACATTAAACCATTTAGACAAAACAATACTTTGGTTATAAAATAAGATCAATTTTATATTGAACAAAGCAAATATATTTTCTTTTGCATTATTTCTCTTGTTTTAACTCTAATAAAACTGTTAAGAAAATAAATTTTCTGGAAATAAACGCTTACGTGGTCTATCACATGCGACTCTTATCTTCGCAGTAGGCACGATAACTACGCTTTTATCCTATTTATTTAAAACTTAAAGAAGAATTAAAATTTTAAATGTAATCCCCGTTGTACTGTCTCAAAATGTACTCTACTAATTGTATTTGTCGATTGCAAAAATGCAACTTAATAATTCAAGTGGTTCCTACCTTAGTTATGCTTTTAGTTCAAGCAAAAATTTATGCAAAAAAATTAATAAATAAAAAAATCAGACGCAAAACCTACTTTCTCTGAAAAAACCACAGATAAGAATGATAGTACCATTCCATGCTCCTGCATAGATCTATCATACTTATCTGTGGCACTATCATGCATCTGCGAGTATGATAGTGCCACAGATAAGTATGATAGATCTATGCAGGAGCATGCGAAGAAATGAAGGGGGTTTTTTTTACAAAGTTTTAGAAGGTGGCAGCAAAGTTTAGGAAGGTCCTGATACCTCAGGAATCCTGAAAGCTACGGCAGAAAAAAGTGTATTGGAAGGGGAAAAAATTCATCAAGGCAAGAAAGATGAATCTGAAAAATTTCTTGTCTCGGTAGGATGTCATCTGCACTAATTAAAAATGAAATGCAGTTGCCATGCAGCAGCCACACGGTTAGAAATTATTTAAGTAATAATCCAAACATTCAATTTAAAAATATTAAAGGAAAACTTCCTCTTACTAAATTACACAGAGATGTTCGATCAGCATTTGCAAAGAAACATTTCAAGAAAGGTACGAATTGGCGTGATGTGTTCCTTTCTGATGAAAAGAAGTTTAATTTGGATTGACCAGGTGGCTGTCGGTATTTTTGGTACGACTTACGGACTGAACAACAGTTATTTTCCAAACATCAATTTGGTGGTGGGTCCATTATGGCTTGGGTTACTTTTGCAGCAGATGGTACAACTCCAATTATATTTATACAAACTAAAATGAATTCAATTATGTATCAAAATATAATTGAGAGATAATTTTTGCCTGTTACTCCTCTTGTAACATTCAGAGACTGGATGTTCCAATAGCACAATGCAGCAGTACATATTTCATATTCAACTAAATCCTGGATGAAAGCAAATGAGATTCAACCCTAGAGTGGCAATCTCGTTGCCCGGATCAGAATCCGGTAGAAAACCTTTGGGGCATGTTAGTAAGAGACGTTTACAGATCTGGTTGACAATTCAAGAGCAAGTCGGAGTTGATTGATACAATCAAGACGTCTTGGAACAATATTGATACCAGCATTTTACGAACTCTATTTGGGCCCATTAATGCAAGCTTGATAAATGTAATCGAAAACAAAGGATCTCACGTTGATTACTGATGTAATAAATGTGCCAGTCTCATACTTTTTCCAACTTACTTTATGTTGAAATCTTATTATGACACATAAAGTAATGTGTTATGTATTTTGTTATTAATTTTAGTATGTCATAATCTATGGCTATATTATAAAATAAAAACACATAAATCCTTTATTCTTACGTTTTATCACTTTCTTCAAGGACTTTTTACATTTCTTCAGCAGTGTATGTAATACATAAATAAAGTGTTCTTTTCTAATGATGATTCTAGTTGCAACTTACTTGAATACAGTATATTATAAATTTAATAGAACACACACAAATTGTCTCACTAGTGTTACCCTTTTTTATATCGTAGTATATATTCTAAACTTTTACGTAAAGATGTGCCGTGGATTAATGTTCAGGATGTTTAAAAATAAGCAATCAGCCCACACGACCATATCCTTCCCTTTTTGTGAATATGGTAGTGTGGGCTGATGAGGAGATTGTATCTTTTCATTATTTTGTTTTCCGGTTTTTAATACATTTCTTTTCAATAATTTCTTTTAAATATTTCTTAAAAATATTTTATTTTAATAATTTTTCTCCTTCTCTTTTCATTAATCTTTATTATTTTCTCTCTCTCTCTCTCTCTCTCTCTCTCTCTATATATATATATATATATATATATATATATATATATATATATATATATATATATATATATATATATATATATATATATATATATATATATATATAATATGTCTCTTTTCCTGTGTTATGTTATTCAATTTACAAACATTTCACTCATTCATTCATAGAAATATTGAAATGAAAAAGAAACACTCTCTAAATTTATAATAAAGAAAGTAAATGAGAAATCTAAAAATTTCTATTTTTTTGTATTAATATTGTTTCGATATAAATAATATGCGTGTTGTTCATGAAAATTTAGACAAATGAATGCATTATATTGTATATTTAATTATATATTGTTTAAAATAAATGCATTTTTAGTTCAATGCAAACATCATTGTATATCATTCTTTTTATTTATTATCTTCCCCAAATATAACGACATTTAACTTTGCAACAGTTGCTTGCACTTACACATTTTCGCGCAATAAATTTATTCAATATCATTACATGTTACAAAGTCAATACTACGAATAAATTCTTCCGTATTCTCAACTGTAGAAGAAGAAGAAGTATCCTTTTTGATTTAAGAGAAGATTCATTCATCTAAAAATCAATGCTCTCTCTCTCTCTCCTTCTCATAAATTATTCGTGAACATTCTTTCAAATACGTGAACAACCTTTTTGCGAAAGCTTGTCGCCCAAAATAAATTACTCTATTTGAAATTTAATTGCCGCGAGTTTGATTTGAAATGACTTATTATTTCTTTTTAAATTTCAGAAAGATTCTGAAAGTAGAAATTAAATTCATCTCAGAATACGTTTTTCTTTTCTGAATATTCGAAAAATATTTTACTTTCATATGTTAGCTCGCTTACTAGATATTTTGAGATTATTTTAGAATATTTAGAAATTTCGAGCTTTTGAGATTGATTTCCTAAGAAGTTGAACTAATCTGACTAGTTTGATCAAGCGATAATTTTAAAATAATAGAACAATAACCGTGGTATAAAAAATTACCTACGAACAGTTTGCTCTTGCATGTATAAAGAAAAATATCAATTAAATATGAGAAGAGTTAAGCCTTGTTGAACAAAAAGAGAAAAAGTTTAATCTTGCAAGTATAAAGAATATTCAGTTAAACATGTGAAAAGTTAACCCTTCTTGAACAAACGAAGATCACTTAGTTCAAGCACATGATTATTCCATAATAATAAAATTATCATGATACAAAAAATAATAAATGAAAAGAATGCCCTTGCATGCATAAAAAATGTTCAGTAAGATATGAGAAGCGTTGACAAAGATTCCCGTGATAAAATTTGGCGAGAGGTTTAATAAGAACTATAATTTTGAAAACCAGGATTTACCCAAGGCCATTATCATAAGAACGGAAAAATTACCAAATGAATGGTTTAAATACAGTATATATTGGTTTTATTAACCAGAATTATGGCATTTTTTACCAGAAATGTCATTACCATATAGTATGGTAATTTCACCAGATTTTTTTTCAAGTTTTTCAGAAAAAAAATTGCAAAAATAGTAATAATACTCAAAATAATTATAATTTATTTCCAAAATTAAATCCAATGCATGGTTTTTCTTATAAACTATTCAATCCCGATGCCATAAAGTTAAAAAACAATCAACTCCAATGCATCTCCTTAATAAATATTACCCATAAAAAAGGAGAAAATATTTTGATTCCATTGAAAGGAATAAAAGAGTTTCGACCGTCTACCACTGATAAGAAAGGAGTAATATCACATCTCAGAAATAAAAATGATTATGAACAACACCTTTAAAAGGTCGATGTAAAAATAAAACCGACGTTCTTCATGATTATAGTCAAGCTTGTCATCTGTAATGCATCCTGAGATTGTGAGCCATATGAATGATGGATAATTAGCTCTACGAAGAAGATGAACGACCGAATCTGAAAATAATATGAATCATCTTTGCAGTCCTTTACCAGATTGATGGAGGTGAATTGAAAAGGAACGACAAGCATGAGCTGTAATTTTTTTTAGATTGATCCTTAATTTCTTAAGCTACAAAAAAATTCATTTTATTCTCATTTATCAATGATCTCTATTTAAGCTTAAATCAACGAAAAGTGACGTTTTTTATGCTTTTATGTAACTCTCTCTCTCTGTATATATATATATATATATATATATATATATATATATATATATATATATATATATATATATATATATATATATATATATATAAAAATTATAAAGAATAATTTTTATCTTAGGATAATTATTCTTTATTCAGAAATATCGCATTAAATTATAGCAAAAGATGTGTCCTAATGAAAACTTTTGCTTTTTCCCATTAATTGTTTTATATTTTATATTATTTCATTATTATATATATATATATATATATATATATATATATATATATATATATATATATATATATATATATATATATATATATATATATATATATATATATATATATATATATATATATATATATATATATATATATATATATATATATATATATATATATATATATATAGATTTATTTAATTCTTATTTTACCATATTCAAACAAAAAAGTCAAGGAACTATAAATAAGTAAGAAAAACCGTTTACTAACTGCTTTAATACGGTTAAACAACCGGAATTTTAACTCATCAATTAAGCCCACCTAATGAAGCAACTTAGTTCCTTGCACCTGAATACATTTTACAGCCGAGAGGGCTAATCTAATTGTGTCAGTTCCGACAGAACGGGGGTTCGAGCCCTAGCTTTGACACCACAATATTTCCTCCATTCCTTTTAACACATGAAGAGTTTCCAGTATGCTACATTCCCCAATTTGTGTTCTGCACTCTTCTATTCCCGTTACCTAAAGAAAAACCTAGCTCCAATGTCCCGTTAAAATTCTTTTTTGCAATTTTCAAACCTTGATAGTAGTTCATGCAACCATGTAGTTTTGTATTCATTATTTTATAACCGTACTTATTCCAAACGGTTTCAAAACCATAAGGGTAAAAAAAGTTCTTTACCGTAAACTTAACAGTTAATTGGATGGACAGACTGCTGTCTGTTATTTTATCATAATTTTAGAATGAGAATTCTAACAGTGTATATAAATATAGCACTATTTATTGTATTGATATATTTTGCTTTGCATATTAATACAGTATTAGAAAGCACTCTTTTTTTGCGAATATAGTCATGTGAGCCGCGACGGTATTATAACTTTTCCTTATTTGTTTCCTAGCTTTTTAATTTTTTATTTTAAATTTTTTAGTTTTTTTTTTAAAAAGTCTTTTTTTAATCATTTTTTTCTTTTTTCTAAAAATATGTTTTCCTTGTTTTCTTTTTATTTCTCTTTGCATTTTTATTAGTTATATTTCGTTAAATATCTTAATACAATCTGGAACTTACGTTAGAAAAGAAGTATAGCCAAAACTACCAGAATATGGTAAAATTTGCCGTGTTTCTGGCTCCATGGAAATACTGAAAAGCTCGATAATTTTAAAACAATTTCTAAGAAGTGGTAGCATTCGAGCATTTATGTCAGAGAAGCCAAAAGTAAATAAATATTTTCTTATCTTATTTACCATTTCAATTATCGACAAGCAAACAAAGTAATCCTAGCAGTTTGACTATCAGATCCAATGTAGCTTTAAACAGTAATGCTACATTATAATAAGCACAGATGTCTTTCATATCCCTTTAGAGAAATGCTCTTTCCTAATCTTATCTTCCATGTTAATTATGAAAAAACTCCTAGCTGTGCGGTTGCAGATCCAGATGTAGCTTTATGCAATAATACTGCATTATAGTAAGCGCAGATGCCTTTCATCACCTTTTAGACATATGCTAATATTATTTCTTAATCTTATGAACCATATTAACTATTAAAAAAATCCTAGCAGTGTGGTTTTGTATCCAAATGTTGCTTTAAACAATAATACTGCATTATGGTTAAGCACAGATGCCGTTCATCACCTTTTAGACATGTGTTTATGAAGAAAAACAAATTCTAGTACTATTTAGTGTTTAACTATTACACAACAAAATTTTTACATTAACAGGAAAAACTACTCATGGCATAATGAGGGAAAATGTCATGATGTTTTAAAAAAAGAATGTCATAAATGAAAGCCGACATACTTAGTCAAACTCGTTATTTCATGCAGACAATATCCAACAGGACGACATTTTTTTTTCCAACGTCATTTATTTATCCCGGTTTATTTGATCTAACCTCATTATCATGCAAAATACACAACGATGAATGTTTTTCCTTCCCACCAGGCAGGAAATATGATCTTTTAAGCTATATTGTCAACTTCTCATCATTGTTTACTTTTGGGCGAACAAGGTTTCTAAAATTTATATTCTTGAGATAAATGTGATAGAAAAAGTAAAATGTTAGAAAAACTTGAACAGACGGGTAGAAATTTCAAAGTTCGAAATTGTGAAGACGTGACGGAAGATAAGTGCCATGTCAAAATGTTAAATTAAACAAGGCTCCCACTAACCTTAACTACAATGACAAAAATCATGCAAACATTGACACTTCTTTACATTTGGTTACCACCCCAACGTTCAAGTTTTTAATGAACATTGATCGATTAAAATATATTTATTTCCGACTTTAACCTTTTGTTCCAATGTCTAAAGATTAAAGTTGTGACAAAAGTCACAAAGCATCGACGCTTCCATGCGTTTGTGACTACGATGACATTCAAGATTTCGAAGAAACATTCATAGAAGAAAATGTATTTATATTCGAGATTAATTATTATTTTGGTTCCTATTTCTGATGGTTAAAGTAGTATCAAAAGTTACACTAACATATGTTTGTGACCACCATAGCATTTATGTTTTGGAATAACATTCATTGAGGAAAATATATTTATATTCGATTTATTATTATTCTTTTTTTTTTCCGATTTCTAAGATTAAAGTGGGTAGAAAAGTCACACTAGCATCGACGCTTCCATGCATTAGTGACTACCACAACATTTAAGATTTCGAAGAACATTTATAGAATACAATTTATTTATATTCAAGAATAATAATTATTATTATTTCGTTCCGATTTCTAATGATTAAAGTGGTGACAAAAGTCACATTAACATTGACATTCCTTTATGCTTGTGACCACTACAGCATTCACATTTTCGAATAACATAAATTGAAGAAAATATATTTATGTTCCATTTATTATTTTTTTCCGATTTTTAAAAATTAAATTGTTGGCAAAAGTCACATAGCATAGACGCTTCCATGCGTTTGTGACCACCACAACACTCATAGAAGAACTCAAGAACACTCAAGAACATTCATAGAATAAAATACATTTATATTCGAAAAAAAAAAATTTTTTTTTTTTGGTTCTAATTTCTAATGATTAAAGTAGTGTCACACGTCACGCAAACATCGACACATATATGTTTGTGACCACCACAGAATTCACGTTTTCAAGTAGCATTCATTGAGAAAAATATATTTAGATTTGAGATTTACAGCTATTATTTTATTCTGATTCTTAATGTTAAAGTGAAAACTTAAACAGGAAATTCATACTAGCTGTATCATAAATGTACTACCACAATTAAGAATTCTTAACCCTCGCACGGTGAAGCTTTTCTATCAACACAAATGGCAAATTGGGGTCCCTTCTCGTTTTTATTAAAATGTTACGGATATTTAAATGCTATGCAGTGATAAAAATTTTACAACAAAGCAACACTTGATTCAAAAAAAATTTGATAGATGTATATTGTTACATATGGCTTTATTTGAAAATTAATCATAGTTGTAACAGTTCACTGAACTACAAATGAGCAGGAAGAACAATAAACAACTAACAGTGAACAATAGACATATAAAAATGAACAATAAGCAATTCAATTTTTAAAACATAATTTTTCATTTAAAATAAATATAAATTTACATCATCAATATTAATCACATCATCGAGCGTTAACGGATACGAAATTGTGATTCACACAGCAAAGCGGAGACTGTTATGGAGCTTTCTTTAATTATTTTCAACTATTTTCAATTTATAATTCCTGAAAAGTCGACCTCAGTAATAGTTGCTGTATTTTTCATTATTCCGAAAAATATCACTACGCATAATTAATTATTAAGTTCACCAAATAAAAACACTTTTCTACTCGAATTGCGGGGGGAGGTTATGAACCCCGGGTAATAACAAAGCTCTAAATCTTGAAATATTTTTTAGACCGTAATGAAATTTCTCGAAATAATTAAAAATGCTTTTACTAAAACCTATTAAAAAGTACATATATTTTAAAAAAAATTAAAATAAAACTTTTAACAGTCTCGTTTTTTGCATGCTCTACAATTCGAAACCTATTTTACTGAAAGTGCTGAGTATTTCTGACTTTTTATAATTTGATCTAATTTAAGTGCTTATTTAATTGTTCATGTACTCTTGGAAACGTATATGTAGAATCTTATATACTAAGTTAGACGGAAGAGGGCAGAATGGCTCCTTAGGTATTCCATAACTCCAGGTATTTTGGGGCATTAGGTACCATTTGGTGTAAATAAGATACTCCGATTTCGTTGAAAAAACAGGAGTATTTCAAAATATTTATAAACAATATTTATAGAAAAAAGGAAACTCTATCTAACGAACTAAAGTATACGTATAATTGAAAAGCCAGTGTTCTTTTTAATCAAATATTATCGAATAAAATATCATAGAATTTCGACTTTCTTCAAGTCTGTAATATGCTTTTATTAAATTGATTATCATTATGTTTCAAGATTTCGGATGTCTAATTGATCTATACCCGAATAATCTAGAAAGGGCCAAACTGGTCCCTTCAGGTTTTCCAGGTATACAGCAATGTTCAGTCTTTCTAGTGTTAAGAACCTACGAATAAATTGAAATGGGGTCCATAATTGATGTATTTGCCGTGCGAGGGTTCAAAACTGTTTCAACCCAGTTAAATTCCATAAGTTATATTAGCACTTTCTCGATGAGAACCAACACAAATGCTCTCGATGCTTAATACAAGCAGACGTAGTAATTATATCCAAGTAAGAAGAAAAATGTATTGTGCATTATTCTATAGATGCTGTATGTTCTACGCGCGTTAATTTTTTTATTTGTAGTGAGAATACTGACAAAGTAACACACATGATCCTATTATTGAAGAATTATAATAATTATGAAATGAAATTTTTCTTGTTTTCCATTTATTATATAAAGCGATTAATTCCTTTGAATAACAGTTTAGAATAATGAAAACATAATATTTTAAAAAAGAAACTTTTTTTTAAATAGCTTTATTTCATTCTATTTTAATACATTTAATTAAGTAAAATTTATGTTGACTTAATTATTATCTAAACAAAGGGAATTCATTGCATCGAAGTGGGAAGAAAACATTTTTCGCTTATTATTGTTTCTTATTTTTTAAAAAAAGCTCTAAAAAGTAGTACAAATATGATTTATTAATTAAAAGCAATTCTCTTGAAAAAAAGTTTTTTTAATTTTCACACTAATTTATTTTTTTTATCATATTCATTTTCTCCTTTCACAAAAATGAATCTAAAGAATGGAATTTCGCAGATTATCTATTTTTTTCGTAATTTATCAAACATTATCGTTCACTAAAATCATTTAAAAGAAAAATATATTTTAATTTGTTCGTTTAGCAACCTAGACGAAAAACAATAAAAGTTGTCTTTTTAAAAGCAACCACTGGAACTAACACGGTTCGAATGTTCCTTATATTTTTGATGTATCATTCTTTCAGCTCAGTGGTCGGTCGTGGCCTTTTTGTTGTTCCTATATTCCTCAAATAGAATATTTTAAACCAGTTAGTGTGGGTCATTCTATGATCATTACTTCGCCTAAAGCCTTGTTTACCTTGTTTTTTAGCATATAAATCGTTAAAAGTTCCTATAAAATGGTAGATAGCTTTGATTCCGAACAATTGAAGAGCTGAGGGTAATATAATAATAAGCCACATTTTCAAATTGAGTAAGAGAGAGTTTTTTTAACATTTGACCGATCACGTGATTCCTATTGTTTCCTTTTTTACAACAAAACAATTCAAAATCAATGCACATATATATATATATATATATATATATATATATATATATATATATATATATATATATATATATATATATATATATATATATATATATATATATATATATATATATATATATATATATATATATATAGATAGATAGATAGATAGATAGACAGATTGACACCATAAAAAGGAGGCAAAAAAAAGAAATAAACGAAAGAAATACGAAAAATAATAATGAGTATTATTTACTATGCTTAAGCTGCAAGTACGCAGAAACCATAAAATAAGTTAAAAATACAAAGAAAACCAGGAAAAAAAGTATTTTTAAAGAGAAGAATAAAAATTAGAATCAAATAAAATGTTTTAATTAAATATACATATATATAAATATATATATATATATATATATATATATATATATATATATATATATATATATATATATATATATATATATATATATATATATATATATATATACAGTACACTCTCGATTATCCGTGCTCCTTTCGTAGTCACAATTTCTTTTTTTAAAGAGAAACATTTTCAAGATTATCATGCATGTAAAATATATGTTGATATGAATAGAAATCTTGTCAAATCAGTCTCGCCATTTATTAACAGAGTATGAATCTAATGTTTTTTATTGATAATAATCGCTGCAATAGTAAGTTATGAATTCATAACACTTTTTGAAAGCAATATTCATTATTGGATGCAGTATATTAGCAGCATGGTCAAAGGTAAAATCGTCTACGCTATCATGATCGTGGAGAAAGATCATACCGCTTGATCTTCTTATATTGAAGAATATGATAACAGTATTTTTGAACAAAGAAAAGAAATCATAGGTTTAGAAATTCTTGATGTGGAAAATTTAGAAGATTAGTTTCAAAGTGATGTATGTGAGCTTGACTTCCAGTACTTAACAGATGAGGAAATTGTTACTAACTGTGTTGTTAAATCAAATAGTGATGATAGTACTGATGCAGAAGATGTAATAAATGAGGGAAATACAATTCCTGATTCTGCTGCTCTACAATCTGTGGAAACTTTATTAGATTGATTATATGGGAGAACGAGGATTTGATTACGGTGACGTTACTACGGTACGTCAAATATGTGTCAATATACGGAAAGAGATGAACAAACAGCGGAAGCAAAGACGCATTACACATTTTTTTAAGCAGTAAATGTTAAATTCCTAATTTGATGTTATACAACATGCAAATGTAAGTAATTTTTATATTTTTTGTACTGATGTTCATTTTTTCTTTAATAAAAAGGAGTTTTCGGATTATCCGTGTTTTTCGATTGTCCGTGCGACCCGTCCCGGTGATTAACCCGAATAATCGGGAGTGCACTGTATAATATATATATATATATATATATATATATATATATATATATATATATATATATATATATATATATATATATATATATATATATATATATATATATATATATATATATATATATATATATATATATATATATATATAGATAGATAGATAGATAGATAGATAGATAGATAGAGAGAGAAATATCGATACATACTTAGATACCATAATAAAGAGACAAGAAAAAGAGATTAACGCAAAAAATAAGGAAAAATAATAATAAGTATTATTTACTGCGAATAAGCTGCAAGTACACAGGAACCATAAAATAAGTCAAAAATTCAAAGAAAGCGAGGGAAAAAATACTTAAGAAAAATTATAATTAAATAAAATGTTTTAAAGAGTATTTAAGAGTTCAAAAAAATTAAAAATTAATAAAATTCGCATAAAAGAGTGCTTAAAGCACCCTTCAGAATATACAAGCACTCTTTTTTTTCCCGGCTGTAATTGTGTGAGATGATGACTATCTCTTCCTTATCTTGTTCTCTGTTTTTTTAATTTTATTTTTTTAAATTTCTAAATGTATTTAAAACATTTTATTTATAAATAATTTTTCTTATTCACTTTAATATATATATATATATATATATATATATATATATATATATATATATATATATATATATATATATATATATATATATATATATATATATATATATATATATATATATATATATATATATATATATATATATATTACTGAAATTTAACATTTCTTAGCCTTCTAAGGTGTTAAAGACGTTCATTTACTCTTTAATTTAACAACGATACTAAACTTGCAAAATAAATCTTCCTTTTTTTCTTTTTCTTTTTGAATAAATTTTTTATTTTCGTCGAAATGCTAGAGAGAGAGATTTATAGCCATAGTTTCAAGTTATATTATTTAAAAATTTTAAAAAAAATAATCCAAAATAAAAACAGGAAACGTCTCTAAAAATTATCCTCAGGGAGATTTGAGTAATCTCCCAGAGTTAATCAGATCTTCAGTAAAAATATATTATTACGGAAAAACATTATGTATCAAACTTTATTTGCTTAAAAATTGAAAAAGAGAAACAGAAACTCGTGGTAATAGGGAAGGATTTTAGAAAATTATGGTTAGTCGGAAGAGTTAGGGGTAAAACTATCCTCATGGAAATTTGAGTAATCTTTCCGAGTTACTCAAATCTTCAGTAGAAATATATTATCATGGAAAAAATGTCATGTATCAAACTTTATTCGCTTAAAAATTGAAAAAGAGAAGCAGAAACTCGTGGTTATAGGGAAGTTTCTTAGAAAATTATGGTTAGTCGGAAGGGTTAGGAGTAAAACTATCCTCAGGGAGATTCGAGTAATATTTGCGACTCACTGCAATCTTCAGTAGAAATATATTATTATGTAAAAATGACAAGTATCAAACTTTATTTGCTTAAAAATTGAAAAAGAGAAACAAAAACTCGTGGTTATAGGGAAGTTTTTTAGAAAATTATGGTTAGTCGGAAGGGTTAGGAGTAAAACTTTCCTCAGGAAGATTTGAGTAATCTTTACCTATTACTAAAATCTTCAGTAAAAATATATTATTATGGAAAAATGACAAGTATCAAACTTTATTTGCTTAAAAATTGAAAACAAGAAACAAAAACTCGTGGTAATAGGGAAGGATTTTAAAAAATTATGGTTATTCGGAAGGGTTAGGGGTAAAACTAGCCTCATGGAGATTTGAGTAATCTTTCCGAGTTACTCAAATCTTCAATAGAAATATATTATTATGGAAAAAATGTCGTGTATCAAACTTTATTCGCTTAAAAATTGAAATAGAGAAACGGAAACTCGTGGTTATAGGGAAGTTTCTTAGAAAATTACGGTTAGTCGGAAGGGTTAGGAGTAAAACTATCCTCAGGGAGATTCGAGTAATATTTACGACTCACTGCAATCTTCAGTAGAAATATATTATTATGGAAAAATGACAAGTATCAAACTTTATTTGCTTAAAAATTGAAAAAGAGAAACAAAAACTCGTGGTTATAGGGAAGTGTTTTAGAAAATTATGGTTAGTCGGAAGGGTTAGGAGTTAAACTTTCCTCAGGAAGATTTGAGTAATCTTTACCTATTACTAAAATCTTCAGTAAAAATATATTATTATGTAAAAATGACAAGTATCAAACTTTGTTTGCTTAAAAATTGAAAAAGAGAAACAAAATTTCGTGGTAATAGGGAAGGATTTTAGAAAATTATGGTTAGTCGGAAGGGTCAGGGGTAAAACTATCCTCATGGAGATTCGAGTAATCTTTCCGAGTTGCTCAAATCTTCAGTAGAAATGTATTATTATGGAAAAATAGTCATGTATCAAACTTTTTTTGCTTAAAAATTGAAAAAGAGAAACAGAAACTCGTGGTAATAGGGAAGGTTTTTAGAAAATTATGGTTAGTCGGAAGAGTTTGGGGTAAAACTATCTTCAAGGAGATTTGAGTAATTTTAAGAGGGAAAGGTGAAAACTCAGAAGAATTCTTTAGTTAATTTGTTTAATTCAGTTAATTTAAGTGTTAGTTCTTAAGTTAATTTTAGTAAAAATCGGAGAAGAGAGACTGAAAATCAAAAAAATTTGAAAACCCTCAAAATTATGATTTTAGGAAGGTTTAGAGAAAATTATGGTTGTTAGAGGGGAGTTCTATCCCTGGGGAGTGGAAATATTTTTTCACGTATTGCTAGGTCTCAAAAGAGACATTTTATAAAATTTCAAACTTCTATTAGTTATTCTTTCCCGTTTTTTTTCGTTAAAATACTGAGCGAGACATGATTCAAGAGTTAAAAGTAATTATTTTCTTACTCGTAATTTTTCAATATAATTACTTTACTGTTGAATAGTAGATGCATATTTTGTAGGAGATTTCATTTAGTTTCCAGATGGATCATCAGAAGTTACTTATTTTAAATCAAAAAAAATAATAAAATTATTGGCAAAAAAACGAGATTTTTCCAGTTTTTTTTCTGAAAAAATTTCGTCGCATAATGCTGCTCAATGTTCAGCATCCCCCCCCCCCAAAAAAAAGGAAAAAAATATACGAAAAATAAAAACATCTGCTATTTTTCCTGGTAAAATCTTCTATTGCCAAGACCAGTGGTTCGCAAAAGATGCTCCGTAGAAGCCAAGGTTTTCGTGGAATGGTAACAAGGTTTCCGGTAATAAGGAAATAAGGTAATAAAACATTTAAAAAAAAACAGTAATGATTTTATATCTAATCAAAACAATCCTTTTATTACTTAATATTTCGGTTATTTTTAGGTAATTATTTATACAGTTATTCTTTTAATGTATTGAATAAATTACTTAAATGATTAGCATTTATAAAAGATTTGCATTAATATTCCCAATCAAACTTTTTGATTCAAGGAGGAAAAATATTAAAAATCAATTAATATATATTTCTTTGATAAGAATTCTCAGCATTTATGACAGTTCATTCAGCTTTCATTATTCATTTTCATTTTAACAAAAGCCATAATTTTGCTATTTTTTTTTTTTTTTTTTTCATTTTCAGCTTATGCATACGTTTAGAACAAAATCATAGCTTGACGCTTCTGACCTGTGAATTCAACTGACTAACATGAAATTTAATTTTAAGACTATTAATAAAACGAAGAAAAAATGAACATTAATGTTTTTAAAATAATTAGCAGTGTTTCTTTGGTTAGGTTTATAATTGCTAATGAAATTTATTTATTATTTCGGGGTTGATCGTTTAGGGTTTCGTAGCTGGAGAATATTGGAAACCGCTTGCATAGACTACTAGAATGGTTGAACCAGGGATGGGCAAACTTTTTTGGCCGTGGGCCAAAAATCTGGAGAAAAAAAATTTGGTGGGCCGAGTAAAAACTTCTGAAATAAAAATTCTAACTTCTGAAATAAAATAAAGTCAATTCATCATTGAACGCATGGCACTCTACATCAACTTTGCATTTTTTGGTTGCCATTTTGGGATTAAAATTGTTTACAAATAACTCAAAAAGGCAGTAGCCATTTCATACATTTAATAATTTCACCATTATTTTTCAATGACGTTGTATGTGTGCAGCCTTTCCATACGCTGTAAATTATGTTAGAACTCACGCCGGAAGAAAACCCGCTCGTTGGAACTTAAAATGCGTAAAGTCTCATGTGAAGTACAATTCACCTATATTAGATTCCATATGTCTGCTCCTCGAGAAAGACAAATACTAATTGGAGCTAATCTACGGCTATTCTATAAGGGACTTTTGCTTTCAACATTTTATCAATTGAAGCTGTTAATACTAACTATTTTAATTAATTTATGTTTTGTAGAACAAAAATAGAGAAAGTGAAAAGTTAAAATTCTGTCCGCGGGCCGGATAAAATCTTCCGGCGGGCCACAGTTGGCCCGCGGGCCGTAGTTTGCCCATCCCTGGGTTAAACAGTTATAAATTATTTCATGAACAATTAAGGTAGCTAGGAATGAAGTTTGGGTTTGACCCTTAGATAGTAAAAAAAAAAATCTATTATGATCCTCGGTAGTCATTAAAATGAATAAATTTTTTTGAAGTAGTTTTTTTTTTTCTAAATTTTTTAACTTACTTTATAGATATTCAAGCCTCCAGTTCCTTTTTTCCTCCTCAAAACAACCTCAGATATGAAATATTCTTAATAACAATTTTGGATTAAAGCAGATGAGGATGAGTCAGGAACCCCTAGTAAGGGGAATCTTCCAAGAAATGCCCCGCCCGCACCCGCGTTTTGTCAAAATTGTTTTTTAATATTTTTACTGTTTTTAGTTGTATGAGAATGGAAAAGGGTTCTAGAAGCTTGGATATCTAGAAAAAAGGCATTTGCATAAAAAAAAACTATTAAAAGTTTACATGAAAGTTATATGTTACATGATATAAAAGTTATATGTAATATGTTATTATAAAAGTTATATGTTTTTAATTTTCAGTTTGAAGAGGCAATCCCACCCCTAATAATCTCCTTCCCTGCTACAGCTATCCATGTTTTGGAACTTTTTTTGACTCTAATCCTTCAAGAAAGCGTACCTCCAGCTTTTTTACATTTTCAGAAGAAAAAATTTATTTTTTAAATAATCCCTTTCCCCCTTTGCTGAAACTTTCAACGCAAAAATTAGAAAGATTCACACTGCGAGGGCTTCCTAACCACTCATCTAATCCACTTTTAACCAAAATTGAAACCTTTCTTTTTTGGTTAAGGGCAAGCACTTGGGGCTATTTCCCATTGGCCTCAGAAGTACCAGAATTGCTGCTCTCTTATCGTTACTCAGTGGGCACCTATGGCCAAGCCACGGCGGTAGAGCAGCGTAGCCCACGTCATACAACCACAAACCCGTTTATACGGCGGGTTACATTCACACAATCACACAGAAGAAAGGACATAGAACACAGAGAAAGAAAGAAACACCCATGCCCTGAGTGGGATTCGAACCGGCAACCATCGGCTCCGCAGTCAGGCACGCTAACCACTCGGCCACCTAGTCGGCCCAAAATTGTAACTAAATATTTCTCTTAGTAGTAGGCTTTAGGAGAAAAGGTATCTTCCAGCAGAAATGTGTAGAAATTACGTTTGTAAACTCGAAATAAAAATCTGAAAAATAATCATTTATGACTTTTCAACAATTTAAGGAGGAAAATCTACTTCCTTACTAAAGCACAACCGCCTCTGCGTTTTCGCTCGCCACTCTACCCATCTTTCCATTGTCAACATTACAGGCGCCCACGGGCTCAAGCTCATATGAAAGAGTCAATTGTCCGCTTCGCGGACAGGCACTCTGTAAGAAACACCAGTTCAAGATCAAGTTCCTTACTACAGCTGTTCATGATTTAGAATTTTTCATCTCTCTAGCCCAGGGGTCGCCAAACTTTTTTGATTATCGACCCCTATATAATTTTTCGAAATCTCCATCGACCCCCGCAAAAGTAATTTTCTGTTAATTAAAATAAAACTCTATTAGATACTATGTTTGTACATTTATTTTATGATTTTAAACATTTATTAAAGTAATAGTACATTATGTAACAATAGTTTTATGAAAAATATATTAATATTGAAATTTAAATACCTTATTATTAAATAATAAGTAATTATGCATAAGTAGATATAATAAGTAAAGTAACTAAAGATTTACTGCTTCTTGATCAATAAGATGGGTGGGCCTGGTGTTTTTTTGCAAGGTTCGCTTTATTGGGTTCAAAATTGGTCAATTTTAATTTTCGTCAAAATTGGTCAATTTTGTAATTTTCGTAAAAAAATACAAAGTGTGCTATAGTTTTGTCGCGGGCTGTACTAATCCATATCATTAATGCTTGCCTTCTTTTTTGTGCATTGATAATTAAAATTGATATCTAAACCAAACGAATGGTTTTATCGAAACAATAACTAATTATCCAAAACTATAAAAGTTTTAATAATGACACTGCAAATATTCAACACAATTTGCAAAGATAGTTGAAACTGCGTATGATATTTGCATTTGTAACGTCAATGCTCGTCACACGTGATATTTGGACAAGCGCATATATGCATATGACTTATAAACTGCGCTGATTTCGTGCCACTGCGCGGAGGTACGTACATACTTGTTTCACCCCAATAAATATACGTTTATTAATTTATGTTTTATAAAGAAACTGATATTGAGTCAATTATGAAAAAAATTCACAAATTTTACATACTTAATTAGGTATGTGTGATTTGCGTATTGAGAACTGTTTCTTTTTTCGACCCACAATTGACCCTTCCGATTCGGATCGACCCCCATTCGCCCCCCTGTCTCAGATCGACCCCTGCTTTTATTAAATAGACCCTTGGGGGTCTATATAGACCACTTTGGCGACCTCTGCTCTAGTCCATATTTCTAAACCATGATTTGAGGACAAATCAGTAATGCGTCCTCAAAAACGTTTACGATTCTAGGACAGCCATACATATTTATATGGAAAATATTAATTTATATATGCAACAAAGCTTTCTTTTTGCTTTTTAATTAATAACTAACATCGGATGCAGAACCATCTTCATCAGACTTAATATCATTACTAAATGGTTTTGATTTTTTCTTATGATATTCTGAATTTGTTTAACACTCAAAAAATGAATAAGTTTTAGCATGGATTTCTTTTTTTTTTTTTTTTTTTTTTTTTTTTTTTTTTTTTTTTTTGATTGTATTGGCGATGGCGATCGCAAAGCTCGAATACGCCATCTAGGGAGAGACCGGTTTCATGCCTTTGACCCTTTTCCCTTCCCTCTCCTCCTCTTTTCTGTTGTACAGGAGTGTAGTAGTACTATATTTTCCCCTTTCTTAATATTTTTCCTTTTTATTTAATAAAAATATTTTTCTAAATTTCCGTGATTCTTTTCTTTAGATGTTGTTGTTGTAGTTCATTTACGTCGCACTAGAGCTGCACAAAGGGCTATTGGCGACCGTCTGGGAAACATCCCTGAGGATGATCCGAAGACATGCCATCATAATTTTGATCCTCTGCAGAGGGGATGGCACCCCGCTTCGGTAGCCCGACCACCTGCACGCAAAGTCGAGCACTTTACGGTAGAACAGTTTAACGAGGACCAATACCGCACACCCTCGGTCCCTACGCAGGCTGATCCAAGTGGTCACCCACCCGCACACTGACCGCAGCCAGTGATGCTTGACTTCGGTGATCTGCTGGGAACATTGTCTTAACGATCAGTCCACTGCGGGACCTTTTCTTTAGAACTATGTTTAATGCAGTTTTCAGTTCCATATAGTTTTCCTACTTAAATGATTTTAATCTATAGGAAAATCAAGAGAGAAACTAACGTACTTCCTTCCTCTATGACTCTCCACACGCTAATGGGGAAGGCATGCGAAGTGTTGCCATACGTACAGAGTTCTGCTCTACGCCACCTGCAGCCCATCTCTATTGCCAATTCTCTGTGAAACAAAATATAAAACATTCAAATCAAAATATAAAATAAAATCTGCATATTGCGGAATTTTTTCACATATATACATATATTTTACTGAATAGGAAATCAATTAGATGTTTTTGGACAATTCACGGACATTTGAGAACATATATAAAAATTTGAGTACATTTTCTCTCTTCAATGAGTCTTGAGGTAAGTAATTCGTTATTATTTTGTTAATTTATAATTATTATTATCTTATTTTATTAATTTGGTATGAAATTAATTTTGTTCCAAAATTCAAGATTTCAAAGCATAAATAATTAAAATTTTGGAGTTTCAGCCTTCAAAGTTTCATTTTCAACTGATAAATAAATAAAGATTTAATAATAATAATATAATAATTAGTAATATCACTTTTAACTGATGCAAAAATAATGTTCGACTGATTTTTATAGGAGTTTGTGCATAATTTTTAATCATCTTCCTTTTATTTAAACATAAATTTTTGTGTGTATGCAAAATAATAATTTAAAAAAAATTATAAATTTAAAAATATTTCTTAATTGAGAAATATTAATTTGTTTTCTGCTACAAATGAACAAAAACTTCCTTGCGAGAGTATGTGTTTATACTAGGGTTACTAAAGTCCTTAAAAATTTAAAAGCCGTAGTTAATTCTCTCACTATCACTTTCAAGTTTAGACTATTTTTATTTTCAAGCTTAGGAGAAAAATCATTCGAAAGTAATAAACCTGGAAGTCTTACATCGAATCTTAATCACTAGCGCCATCTGCACTTAACTTTACACGGTCAACCATCCATATTCTCTATTTAACTAAAAAAGATATTTTAAAAAGCGTATGAATGGTGGATGACTTTTCCTTTCTAGCAGTAGAAACGAAGTGTTCACTCAGTGAATGTGATTTACGATTTTTCAGTCACCGCTGAGAAAAATGAAGAACCTGATTGGTGGGTTTTAAGCGGAAAATATTTTTCATCAATCAGGCTCTCATTCTCTTTGGTTGATAATCAAGTGCGTAAACTGTATTTAGTGAGGATGGCTCTTTAATGCATACTCAAGTGCATACTCATGTGCTCATACGACGCATATGCGTCACATAAGCACTTGAGACAAAAGCTGGTCTCCAAAAAAATTATGGAATCAAAAACTTTAAACTGATTGATTGAAGAAAGAAATGACTCATTTGATTTAATTATAAACAAAGGTGGAATTTGCTTTCATTATTACGCATGTGAAACTTTCTTTT
Organism: Parasteatoda tepidariorum; assembly: GCF_982258835.1. Lineage (NCBI taxonomy): Eukaryota > Metazoa > Arthropoda > Arachnida > Araneae > Theridiidae > Parasteatoda > Parasteatoda tepidariorum. The sequence continues at coordinate 11,610,576 of NC_141766.1, read as the reverse complement.
ATGATCACAGTGTTTATCTTCTGGAAAATTGAAAAACACAAAGCAAGATTTAAGTCTAATGTATGAGTGAACGTAAATGTTTGTTTTGACAAAGTTGAAGGCCTTGACAGCCAGCTGATTTCAACATGTGAGAATAATGTTATGATTTCCCACTTCTGAAAACACTGATGGTCTCTTATTAATTTTTTTAAATGTTTCACTATTACTACAATTTCTTAATAAATCTTTTTGATCTAACAATTAATAAATCTTCAATGAATGTGGTTTTTATTAATTTGTTTTTATTTTTTTAATTTGTTGAATTTTATAAAATTATGAAAATGCTTACAAAGTGTGCTAAGTCTTAAAAATGTGCTTAACACAATGCAATAATGTTATCTGTAAAAAATATATGTTATTCAATCTTTTTAATTTTTTTTTTTTTTTTTTATCTTCTAGAAATGAATGTCTTGTGTTATATAAGCAGTCATGAGTAAAGTGGATGTTAAAATCTGTCTCCTGGGAAAAGAATACTCTGGAAAGACTAGCCTTGTAGAAAGATTTGTCTATGATCAGTTTATTGGAGAAAATTCATACCAAAATGTAAGTTTAGATTTTTTGCATACATCTTATAACTTGAGGATATTCTTTAAAACAGTGAATTGTTGCACTAGGGAAGATTTTCTAAATTCGGCCAAACTTTTGCAGCTACCGAAAAATGGCATGCGAGAAATTATTGAAAAATAATCCAAGATCAGATAAACTTAATGGGTAAAACTTGTATCCACCTCCCTGCAAATCACTTTACATATTTTTTTTTTTTTTTTTTTTTGAAGTTTTATCAAAGTATGAGAACTGGTCTGTTTTGGCACTTGGCTTTAACAGACATGAACTGGTGCTAGTATAGAAAAAATCTCCAATAGATAGATATATGTTAGACATTCCTGAGCATTTATGTGGTGTACGGTATGGACATAGCCAAGTATTTTTTTAAATGTGTGTGTGTGTTTTTCCATTATAAAAAAGGCATTCTTCATCTATAAAGCTACTTTATTTTTGAAAAAATATTGAAATAATGGTTTACTTTAATAATTAGTCAAGCTTTGTTGTTTACAAAACAATACAAATCAAAATGAGCTGTGTCCACATAGTTTAGAGGAATCCTTATGTGATAAAAATATTTTTTTATTGTTAATTATTTTATCCTGTACAATATAACCTGTACAGCCAGTTGTATTTTTTTTCTTCTTTTTATTAAAAAGTGATTTATAAATCACATGTGTATAAAATCAGTCAGATTTGTTATCTGAAATGTTACTTAAAAATGATTACTTCAATTAAGAATCTGTTACAACTTGTGTAATATTAGAGCATTTACACCAAAAATATTCAAAAAATATTTATTTGAATTAAATGTTCAACAAATAGCTTATTATTTTACTCACAAGTAGTGCTCTACTATAGTTGTATGTTCTTATTTTTTGCAGTAAAAAACTTTTTAAAAAAAATCATTGTTTACTTTGTAGTCAATATCTTATATAATTTACTACCTCTTTAGTTCTGATATAATTGTTATGTTTTTTGGGGATCTAACTTTTTCATACAAATAACTAATTTAATCAGTTAAAAAAATTTGAAATTAATTTTACTCTTTGTTTTTTTATAGACTATTGGAGCTGCATTTGGTGCCAAGAAGATAGAAATTCATGGTGAAATTCTTACTTTAGGATTATGGGTGTGTATATAAATATTTATTTTGATGGCTATTGGTTTTTTTAAATGTTTTCTAGCTATTTTAGTCATTGTTTTTATTTACGTTTGTAAGAAATGAAAATAGATAAACTTTATTTATTTTAAATAACAATATTGCTACTAGCAAAATAGGTTTGCTTTTTTTTATATTTAGCCTTATTTTCTCCTTTTATATGATTTTCTCAATATTTTAACTTTTGCTTAAAAGGAATTATTCATAAAATATTCAACTTCATTCTGATCAATGAAAGTACACTTATCACCAAAAATAGATCTCTATTTTTTAAAAAGATTCAATAATGAAGTTTAGCAACACTAATCCAGGTTTCATGTATCAATATATTTCTATATGCTTGTGTTTTTGTATTATGTCTTTCATTAAGTTGGCACTTAAAGATACAGTACAGAACCCGTTATCTGGAAATCAAAAAACCGGAACGAAATTCAATAAATTTTCCCGCCTTTTTTTTTTTTTAAAAAAAATTTTTTTTCCTCATAAGATTTTAGAATTTTTCTTCTTTTTTGAAAGATGTTTACCTTACCATCATTTTGGAAATAATCATTAGTGTATTACTTCATCGTTTTTTCTTCTTTTTAAGATTATTTCTAACTATTTTTGTTTTTTTTAGTTGTGTTTAACAATAAAAAAACGGCTTTTTGCATCGATTCAGAAAACTGGAAAAATCAGTTATCCAGAATAGCGATGGTTCCGGATAATCGGTTCCCTACTGTATTTTGTAATCTGGGTTTTAAAATTTAGTGTATGTATGTAACAAACTTAGTAAAGTAAGCAAAAATAAATGGGCCATCCTAAATAACTTTTGATTTAATGATCGGATCTTCATGTTTTAGGACTCACACTTAATGATTCGAGGGAGTGACCTCATACATGCTAACTAATTAGTGCAGACGATATTTTAAGCTACAAAATTAGACACAAAACCGTACTATCTCTGAATAAACATACAATTTTTTACATTGATGTAAATATTAATATTTGATGTAAAAATAGCTATAAAAATTTATGATACTATGTTCTCTTCCACACACTAAACTTCATTTAGCATTATAACTTAAAAAAGTTGTCAAATCATAACATATTTTTAAAAGACGCAGAAAAGAAAGTGTATTAAATTTTCAGATCATCAATATCATTGAATGTTGATTTCTATATTTAATGTAAAAATATAGAAAACTGTCAAGAAGGGATATATCTAGATATGAACTCAATTAAAGACACTTTCTTTTAGCTTAGCTGAAGAACACTTAGCAGATGTTTGCTTTATAAACATAAAGGGTTTTGATGTTAAATTGAAAATAAGGTGAAACGATGTTCCTTTTGCATGTAAACTACTCAATTACTTAACAGAAAATGGTATTCTCCTCAGAAGAAATTTGTCACAATAGAGAAAGACTAGTAATTTCTATGTACAATTTTTTTACCTTTAATATTCCATTGTAATCATACTCATTACATTGATTTTTTACTGTATCTTATTTCTTTTTTCAACTTGTGTCTTACCTTAT